>NC_060076.1:76929464-77596548 GCF_922984935.1 Meles meles
AGCAGTAAAACATGCACAGATATGAGCTAATGATCCACTCATACACTCGTGAATTTCAGTCTCTCACAACACATCAAAGATACCTACTTTGGGGTCCCCAAGACTGGCCTGTCTTGTCTGATGTGGACACAGTAAGCCTCCAGGAGGAGAAATCAATTTACTGAAGAGGTCTGAACCTCTGCTCGACGACCAGAGAACAGCAAATTAGATCTGCAGCAACATGAGGTTGAGCGGTGTGCCTGGCCATGACTTTGACAGCAGCCCAGGCCTGGGCAGAGGTGAGAGGTCACATGGAACCCCGACCTACATTCTCTCTCTCCTGCTTTGGACCAGCTCCTTCATAGTTAAACACGGAACAGCGAGCTCCAAGTGTATGATGTCAGTGTGTCAGTGACAGTGCAACAGAAGGTGTGAGAAGTGTCAGGCAATGTGACAGCAGGGTCTACTCTCATACCCTCAAAGAGCATCTTGTGTGGGACTGAGACCATTTATCAATCACTTGCATGGGCAGAAAGTGACAAGCAAATCCCATCAAAACTCTTGTGCCGATAACATCTACAAGACAATCTATGGGGAGGACTCATGCAGAGGGGCAGACGTTTATGAGTAAAGTGATCAAAAGAGGCTCCAAATCCAGCCTTTTAAAAAGTACAAACAAGGTTGTAACTCAGTAATAGTTTCCCCAGGACCCCACAGCCAAGTCTGACTCCAGCGCACATGCCTGAAGGCACCCAGGCTGCAAGTGGGACAGAGACCAAGCCAGCAGCTCGGGCTCCGCAGAGAGAAAGTCTCATTGTGCCCCTCCCTGCTTGGATCACTTTGGGTGAATGACCCCACTGACACTCAGTTTCCTCCCCTACAAAATGGTAGGTACCCAAGTCACAGTGTTGCTTTGAGCAGCAGTGTTAGCTGGTCATTAGTGTTCTCCCCAAAGCTACAGAAGGGTGCCAGGCAGGTAGCAGGAGATCAGGAAATAAGAAGGAGCCCCTCAGTGCTTACTCTGTGCCCAGTCTAGTTCAAAGAACATAAGTGCAGCCTTGATTCCATTGTCTCAACACTAAGACAAGAACTAATATATATGATCTGCATTTTGTAAGTGAAGGAGCCAGGCCTCCAACCCAGGCGGTCATCTGACCCCCAAAATCCATGCTCTTCACCAAAACACGGTGACCACTGTTGTTCCTGAGAATAACCCACAGGGAACAAGACCCTATTGACAAACTGGCCGAGGCCTTCCTTTCTCCTCCCCCATTTCTCTCCACCCCATGAAACCCCCTCTTCCTGCATTCAGGGGAAAACCGGGCTCCTAGGAACTCCTAAGCCCTGCAGGGATTGCTGAGGCCAAGCTAAATGGTTCTGGGCCAAGGGGAGATCATTCCAGAATCTTTTCAAGCTTTGCTCTGGGCGCTGAGCCTAACCTTTATTTTGTAACTGATTTACTCTATCCAAAAGTCAGCCTCAGCTACCTTCTGTGAGAACTGGGTAGACCTGGGAAATACTCGGCTGGCCAACCAGAAAATTAAATAAGAAAGTCATCAGGCCCTGAAGTCTAATCCTCAAATGCCAAACAATTCAGAACAATGAGTCACTTTTTCAAAACAGAAAATACTTAGCATCCAGTGTTTAAGTTCTTGCAGCATAAAATAGTGTATGGGTTCAAAACACAGCATCAGTGCCTGAGTTCTAGCTCCAGCAGTAGCTGTGTGACCCTGAGCAAGTTTCTTACCCTCTCTGTGCTATAGTTACTCATTTGTCACATGGGAATAATAGCAGGCCCTGCCTCAGAAGCTGCTATGAGGATTAATGAATTAATATATGTAAGTACTTTAGAACATGCCTGGCACATCATCAAAGCTCTATAAATATTAACTTTTCTTCTTCTTCTATCATGTTTCAGTACATGTATACGGGCTTTGCAGCAATGTCTTTAAAGAATAACTTTGCTGATGTTTTATTTCTTTTGAAAATGGTTTGCCATCTCACTACCAGCCACCACCCCTTCCTTAAAAAACACCCCTCCCCACCATCTCATCTTTTCCTTAAAAGCAAAGGAAATTACATCTAAAAGCCTCATGGAATTACAACACTCAACGTGCTCATAAAAGTCAGGAAATGCAGAAGTTAGAATTCCCTGAGGACCTTAACTCAGAAAGGGGCTCTGAGATATATGTCAGAGGGCTCCAGGTAGCCTCCTAAAATTTCTGGAGGAAGCCTTGAGGGCTTCACTCACTGCCCCCTCCTCACCAGCTGCTCTCATCTCTAGAAGGCTTCCTGCAGCCATCCGCTGGCCTCTGCACCTGCCATTTCAAAGGCATCCTACCCTCACTCAGAACTCACACTCAGCCACCGCCCAGGGCAGTGGCTCTCAGACTCCACGAGCCTCGGACTGCCCTGGAGCGCTTGCGAAAACAAAGGGTGCTGGCCCCCACTGCCAGTTGCCACTCGGTAGGTCTGGGGGGAGCCTTATAATTTGGGGTTCTCACAAGTGGCCCCGTCTGGATGCTGACAGTCTGGAGCACACTTGGAGACCACTGCCAGGAGCAGGTGCCTGCACTCCAAATACCCACCCTTCAGATCCCACAGACCCCGACCAACCGCACCGCCAGTGGAGTGAACAGTTCTGTTCGCGTGGTATATTACTCCTTGATTTTTCAAGAAATGGAAGGCAGATCTGTTTGAACCCCAACACAGCCTCGCCAAAACAAGGCTCACCTCTTTCCACGCGCCGGCCTCATTCCACCTACCTTTATCCTTGCAGCCAGTTTCCACCTCTCTGTGCACAGATGGTCAGGACTGTGTGTTTGTTTATATGTCTCCAGCCTCGCTTGTTTACATGTACACATTTGTATTTCTCCTTCTCCCCCATTAAACTATAAAGTCCTTGAATGTCTTTCTCTCTAAGGCTCCATAGCACCTGATGCTGAACACACAGTGGGTGTTGAATACATGCAGTTGATTGATAAATGTTGACTTTTTTATGGTACCTGGGAAGCAAAGTGAAGAAACAAATATTGCCATGAGAACTTTAAACTTTGCATCAGAGACCAAAGCATGTTTATTTTTGCAGCATTAATGTAGCCAAAAGATGACTTTCCACTCACATGTAAATATGCGATATGTTGCCAATGAGCATTTTAAATGCTTTGATGCCATTCTCAGAAATACCATCTGTGCATCTTCTTCCCACATAGTTATCAGAATGAATAATTTAACATAGGGGAGTCTGTTGCATCCTTACAGGGAATTACAAGAGAGATACAAGTTCTAGGAATATTAATGTAATTGTAATCAACTTCTTATTTTATGGGACCTTCATGGACATATGTGCACCAACTACAACTCAATGTCATCTTCTCGGGATTAGATAAAGGGATGATATTGGCCCTGAATATCTTCTGAGAGTTAACAATTAACCCAGAAGTTATGATTATTATGTACTGATTTACAAATCACATGAACTTAAATTGTCAGTGGGTGAGATCATTATTGTCTTAGCTATTGAACAGCTAGGAATTGAACTTCACCAATTTAAGGACAAAGTATATTATCAGTCTTTTCCAAGCAAGCAAAGGCTAGGAGGGACCCAATCAGAAAGCACAGCTTTCGTCTCAACGTCCTCTGAGGTCCAGAATATACATTAACCGTGATGACATTGGAGGTCAAATATTTACCCAATTCTGTTGAAAGAAGTCAGTGTTATACCTCTCCCTGTCGATGTGATGACGTGTGGCCTTTTAAGATTTTTTTTTTTTAAGGATTTGATGCTACCTCTAACCTTCTTCTGATCCGATTCTTTCCCAATCATTAAATTAAGGAGAATTTTGCTGGTGCATTCTGAACACTTGGTTTCTTTCAGCTTAAACCTTTCTAAAGTTCAACCGGGGACCAATAATGAGTTCTAACTGAGAATAAGTGTAGGTTGTTTTTGAATTTTTAAAAAAGTGATTTCATGCTATTGTTACTTTCATAATAAAATATAGCGACATCTGGGTTGATTTCTCTCCCTGGTCTGATTCCCAGTGCTGCTTTTACTCGCTCAAGTCAGGTCTTGTTTTATACAAGCAGCTGTGTTCATACACTTGACCTAGCCTTTTCTTACACATACCACATAATTACAGGTGGCATACTTCTTCCCCTTGCAATTAATTAATCTTTATCCCCCAAAGAAATCAGGACAGTAGAGGATAAAGGGCATTCTTTTATCTTTAAAGGTTAAAATCACATTTTGCCATACCACATACAGATTTTAAGCCAGACTCTTTTTTTTTTTTTTTTTTAAGTAGGCTCCATGCCCAACATGGAGCCTAATGTGGGGCTTGAACTCATGACCCTGAGATCAAGACCTGAGCTGAAATCAAGAGTCAGATGCTTAACTGAATGAGCCACCCAGACACCCCTCAAACCAATCTTTTAATTTTTTTTTTTTTTTTAATTTTGGGGTGGGTGCCTCAGTGGCTCAGTCAGTTAAGCATCTGCCTTTGGCTCAGGTCATGATCTCTAGGTGCTAGGATGGAGCCCTGCTTCTCCCTCTCCCTCTGTCTGCTGCTCCCCCTGCTTGTGCTCTCTCGCTCACTCTTGCTCTTTTTCTCTCTCAACTAAATAAATCTTTAAAAAATTATATTTTTTAATTGAGCTATAATTGACATATCACATTGTGTATGCTTACAATGTATGATGTGTTGATATGACACATTTATATACTGCAGTATGATTACCACTGTAGCATTAGCTAACACTTCTATCATGTCACATAATTATTTATTTTTTGTACTAGGAACAATGAAGATCTAGTCTCTTAGCAACTTTGAAGTTTATAACGCAGTCTTGTTGAGTATAATCACTATGCCGTGCATTATTAGACCTCCCGAATATATTTCCCTACTGCTGCAGATTTGTATCCTTAGACATCTTCCCAATTCCCCAACCCTCAAATCCCCAGTAACCACCATTCGACTCTGTTTTTACAAGCTCAGCTTTTTTTAGATTCCACATATAAGTGAGATCATATACCTAGTATTTGTCTTTCTCTGTTCAAGCCAGTTAGACTCCAGGCTCATTGGAATGCTTTAAAAACCAAAAAGGCAGGTGCTTGCACATTAAAATATCCCAAGAACAGCTATGGTCAAGAAAATTGGGGAAATAATCCTGATCTTCCTCTGCGACTTCAAAAGCAAAGTTAAAACTGACTTCAAAGGAAACTGATATTCGGATCAATTCCGAGAAGATGAGAATTCAATCCAGTTCAACCACCGCAGGAAACTGTGGATAATATGCAAGTAATAGTCAACATAAACCCAGTCTTCAAGAAAGTCAGAGAACATTAAAGAGATGATAAGAAGTCAAACACATTTGTGGCAAAGTACTTTTATTCTTCCAGGATTTTGTTGTGGTTTATTTCCTAAACTGTGCTATTCCCAGCTAATAGGCACCTCTTGGACTTCAGAATTAATAAAAGATTATATCAGTGGTGTAATTAACAATGTTTTTCATTAATAAACACAGATTTTTCAAAGCTAGTTAATATTCCTTTAGTGAAGAAATTCTTACTGAGGAAAAAAAAATTAATCCTTTTGTTTATTAAGTTTAACTTTGTGAGGCCAAAAAAAAACAAAACAAAACAAAAAAAACACTAGATCTTTAATGAAAAGACTGGAACTGAGCCCATTTTCTACATTTCACTTATGGGAGAATGCTGGCGACTTAGCATTTTTCCAACCGGGCATTTGTTCTTTGCCACAAGGTAAGATTCACAGAGGGTTTGAGCTCTTCACATATAAATTAATTGGAGTTGTTTTAGGCTGAATCTACCACAATTCTCTTTCCATGCTGCACATTTATACCTGTAAGGCTTTTTTTTTTTTAACTCAGAATTTGCCTGCTGCAAAATTAATTGCACCCCCATAAAAGTCTTCTCAGGTATCCAAATATATCATCTCATCCATCAGTAAACTTTCAGAATCTCCCCTGCTGTAAGAATTCCATGTATTTCTAAAGACATGTTCCTTTGAAGTGTAATGTTTTTGCAAAAACACGTCTCAGAGACTTCAGGCTCTGTGGTGTTCTCCACTGCTCTGAAGTTACCTTACAGAGAGGTGGATGTTACCTGGCATCGTGGTGGCCTGAACAGGCACCTGAGCTTCGGAGTCAGACCTGGGTTCAAGTGCCAGCTCCACTACTCAGCACCCATGTCACCTATGAGATTTTATAAGCTTTCCAAACCTCAGTTTATCTTCTGGAAAGCAGGGATGAGAACGACATAATGGGATGACGACAACTCGACTGCAAGCATTTAAGAAGATAAGGCAGGTAAGCCACTTTGGCATCAACACATTGGGTATCAACACATAGTAACCACCCGATAAATGACACTTGCTGTTGTTACAACTGCTTGGTTGTGGTTCAGTAACTCCCTCCCTGTAGGAAAGTGCTCTTTTCCCAACAGTTTAAATACACATGAACATTTCCCCCAGAAATGGCTCAGCCACATTACTGTGCTACAACACACCGCCAAACATTTGTTCACCTACAACCTGATCTCCATTCATTCAGTGTCTTCATGACAATATCCAGTTCATAAGCATTTGTTAAGGCTTACTTTGTACCTGGGAAAGAAGGTAGCTCTTCCCTGTAATATAATGCTATTGCTACTTTTTGAGATCTCACAGATCTCACGGTTTCATGGAAAAAGACAGATTGAGAAAAAAAATCAGGGAAAAGGAATTAGGAAAATGACAGATAAAGGAATCTTTTTTAAAAGAGGCCGTCTTGCAGGATGAATAGGAGTCTGTCAGGTAGAAAGGACAGAGGCCGGGGAGAACGAGGTTCTAGCAAAACTATCGGATGAGGCAAGTTATTAGTCAGAAGTTGACTAATGATGATAAAATCAGAACAAAAGAAATAAAATAAATGGTGGGGGGAGCACTCTTGCACCTAAGGATTGAGGGAAACACTGAGCTCTCTCTAGCTGATCGCAAAAACAGCTCTTGGAGACCAGACTGTGTCTGCTACCCAGACTTTACATGTCTCTGCTTGAAAAGCCATAAGCTTTGCCTCTATGAACTCCATTTTCCATACTGGCATTTGCATGAGATATTGTTTCTTTTCTTCCAAATGTATATTCTCCATCTGCTAAATGCTTTGCTTATAAATGTAAATGATAAAATCCAGGTGACTTTAGCACAGAAACAGAAAACAAAAAATCATGCTCATCTAAAGACAACTCCTTTCAACACTTCTGCTTTAAGTCTATAGTCTGTCCTTGGAAAGGTCCAGCCCTCTCTGATAAGAGCCACCAAGTTCTGTAAACTCATTATGCACCAGTCCCTTTCCCTGGCCTCATGGAATCCTCCCGACAGCCTTAGGGAGAGTGGGACCACTCCTATCCACGTTGTATACAAGGAGAGATGAAACTTGAGAAATACTTGAGAAATACCTGACCCAAGACCATACACCCACTTCTGACAAGGTGCAGACCTGACCACAGGTCATCTGACTCCACTGCCGACACATCATAACACCTGGAGCAGAGGTTCCGTATACCAGGTCTTGAACTGGAGCCAAATAATAAGTTCACGGTCTGTTGTGGAATGAAAAGCCAAAGCCCACTGTGATGACATTTTACATTTAAGTAAACTTACAGATAAGTTTATTAAAGAATGGTTCTTTATGAGATTGTGACTTACTTTTTTTAATATCACACTGCCAGTCCTTTATTTTATGGGATGATAAAATTGAAGATGGTAGTTGCTTTCTTTATGATGCCCTCCTTATGAAACAAAAAACCCAAAAGTTGGCGTCTGCTTTCAGTTTTTAATTTAAAAAAAATTTGTTTTCATTCCCAGAAATCCAAAATCTAAAATTTACTACTGGATGAGAAAATATCTTCCTCCCTGGAAGGCACATGTTTATCTTCTGTTGTCCACATGACTAGCCATTGTCATCTTGAACTTGTAATTTTTCGTTGCCTGATTTTTAAGTGCTGCCACTTCTCTTCCCCAAACTTGGACCCATCTCTTAAATACATTTATATTTACAGGAGGAGAGTAAGTGAATAGATAATAGAATAGCTTTCTTTGACTGTGGTTTCCACAACAGTGAAAAATCCAGGCTTTTTTTATCATAACTGGCTGGAAACATTCCATACTGGAGATGTCAAGTCATAACAATGTGGGGGTAAAAAAGCCCACTTTGCTCTCAGAATGACACCGTTCTTCTATAGAAAAGACATTCTTAAAAGCTGTTTGCAATATCCTACATTAATTTCCTCTGGAAAGGCATCTCATACAAAGGGGTCTTATAAATGGATTAAATGTGGTTGAGCGCAAAAGTACAGTAAGCTCTCTGTCAGATGTTCTTGAGGGTGGATGCCACAAACAGGGGCTTCCTTCATAAGGGTTCCTTGCAAAAAGCTGACTTGAAGTTTTGTGACCAGTAATAACCTCCTTAAAAATAAACCACTTATACCATCTGCTTAACAGTAGTCTCTAAATTATACCAGGAATGTGTGGCTTTTCTGCCCTGGAAAATGTCTTCCAAGTTGACAAAAGGATAAACAGAGGGAGGAGGCAGGGGCTGGGCAGCGCGGGCTCTTCGAACGCCATCGCCACCGCCGCGCACCAGCATTGTTTGGCCCCCGCCTACGCTCGGCATCTTCCGCAGCAGGAATAAGTTTCAGAGGGGGAAGAGCAGGACCCACCTCAGCATTTCTGAGATCCAGTGAATCAAAGTTGGACAAGGTTAGGTGAGGACAAGCAAGCAGAGGAGCTAGAATGAGCCCTCAGAGCTGCGGAGGCCAGAGGTTTTGGTTGTAGCGCAGGCTTTGATCCCCGAGGCAACGGACAAGCCGTTGCAAGAGTGGAAAACGGGGGGGGGGGGGGACACGCCTGGGTGGCTCAGTGGTTTAAGCCTCTGCCTTCCGCTCAGGTCATGATCTCAGGGTGCTAGGATCGAGCCCCTCATCGGGCTCTCTGCTCAGTGGGGAGCCTGTTTCTCCCTCTCTCTCTGCTTGCCTCTCTGCCTACTTGTGATCTCTCTCTCTGTTAAATAAATAAATAAAATATTTTTTTAAAAAAAGAGTGGAAGACGATCAAGATACTGTTTTTAATATCTGACAAGTGTGTATTAGACATAACTACATGGACCAGAGACCAATAGGGTTTTTATATCTTCCCTCAAAATGCAGATGCCGGTAAATCCACAAGGGGAAAGTGAGCTTCACAGAGAAGTCATTATCTAATCTAACTTAGTCCATTAGGACATAGCACGATTTGGATTTCCCTGAGAATTCAGGAGAAAATGACCCCATGGAGCCGGTTCACCTACTAACTCCCCCCCACTGAGCCATTGGGGGGGGGGGGTCTCAACATCTCACATTTCTCTTCTCAGTGGGGATTGCCCAGGAGAGAGGAGGGGAAACAGCCATTTCTCCCCAGTGACCCTCAGAAGGAAAGTTCGCTGGGAAGGGTGAGGCAGGCAAGTGAGGTGAGAAAGGGGAGCATGTCGCTCCCAGAGGATCTCCCCCAACAAGACCACAGTTTCTGTAAAGCACCAACTTCAAAATCCCTCCGAACTCAAAAAACCAGGTGGAGGCAACCTCTCAGATGGTAAGAGAAACAATTTGGTCCAACACTTACTCCAAAGTGCTGGGCCCTGAATCACAGAATTATAGAGTTTTACTTGGCTTTTCTCTAGTTAAGTAACACAAGCAGTTGCCAAGCTAATATATAAAACTTAATTGAGCCTTTCTCTTAAACAGTTTTTTACTCTTCAAAATGCAGCCAAACATGACAACAAGAGTGGGATGAAACAATTCTTAGAAAGAAAGCCCTGTGTTCAGGAAATGAGAAAATTAAAATGAAAAGAAAAATACTTGCACTTAGACCAAATAAACCATATTATATTGGGTGTCATCCAAGCCAAGAGTTTTTTCAAGCAAAGTGCAGACAAGCTCATTTGTAATTAAAGTCTTCTTGCTTCACCCAGTCAGCAATCTCTGAGGTCAGTCTCCATTATGTCCTGAAGCACCAGAAGGACGTTCCACCGGTGGTTCCAACTGGCTGCATTCTCTCTGTGATTCAAGTTTTCAGAGGAGTGCATTACACTCGTGTGTGTGCAAGTCTGCATGTGGGTATGCATGCATGCATGTGTGTGTGTGTGCACGCACGCACGTGTGCACACGTGTGGGGAAAGGAGCCAGCAGTAGCCTGCGGGAGCACCCAGGGAGAATTTCAGGTCCAGCTCCTGGAGGATCGAATGAGTAGCATGTCATCACACTGTGGACAAGCTTCTGGCCTGCCTTCAAAACCCTCTCCTTTCTCTCAGGCACTGTCAGCCCTCCTGCAGATAAGAAAGGGGAAAGAAACCAGAGGTGCCTTGAGCCAGGCTAGAGGCAGACAGTGCATACAAGAAGGAAGACAGAATTCCAGCTACTCCCAAATCCCACCTGATCTGTTGCTCTTCCTTTCAGAAGTTAGTCAAAGCAAAGCTGGGAGCTAAGGAGGAGAACACACTATTGTCAGGATGTTGAGACAAAGATCATGTCCTCGGAGAAAAGGAGAAACATGAAGCAAAGTCATTTGGATACTTGTCTTGGCTGAACCCAAACTCAGACTCTTGGTTGTTGCAGTTGGTCTTCAAATGGTGGCCTTCAAAAGGTGGCCTGACGTTCTGGGATTTCTCTATCACACTGCAGATATTTATTTGGGTAGTTGGGCCTCAATCTTCTTGAAATGGTTTTTTAAAAATCTCTTATTTCATCAGATTTGAGAACCACAACTGCAGGAAAACTCGGTCCAGAATCCTACTTGAGTTTCCCTCAAAATTATCATATGTTTTCCCCTTCTTCCTTTCATTCTAGGCTCCCCTAGCCTTCACCTTTTTTGTTCCTTTCCTGTGACTTATTCAACATATGTTGCTTGGGATTAACACTGAATACATCCCTTTTAACCCTAGAAATTAACTACTCTTGAAAATTTCTCAAGGCAATATTCCTCAGATTCCAACAATCATATAATAAACTATTATAAGCAAAGCATCCCATTATGTGCTTTGGAGACTACAAAAGTATGCCAGTCCTATATAGTTAGTTATCTACTACTGCATAACAAATTACTCCAAAACTCAGCAACTTAAACAATACACATTTATGATCTTATAGTTTCTGTGGCTCAGGAATGGAGAAGCAGCTTCCCTCGGTGGGTCTAGCTCAGGGTCACTCAAAAGGCTGCAAATCAAAATGTGGGCAGGGGCTGTGGTCACTTCAAGGTTCAACTTAGGGGAGGACCCACTTAATATGCCCACTCACAGGTGCCTTTCCTCAAGCCATCCCATGGTTCTCCTTGTGGCCTGTCATCCTCCAGGGGCCTTCCTAGCAGGATAACCTGGGCTTGTTTACAAGGTGGCTGGGCTGGTGGGTGGGGAATGAGGGGTGGGGGGGAGGAAGGAAGGAGAAGGGGACGAGAGAGAGAGAGAGAGAGAGACAGACAGCAGGACAAGGAGCAGGAAGAAGAAAGGGAGGGAGGGAGGACAAGAAAGAGATCATGACCAAGATGGATGTCGGTCTTTTTTGTAACCTTATCTTGGAACAGGCATCCCATCACTTCCGCCACAGAAATAAGTCAACTCACATTCAGAAGAAGGGGGACACACACACACACATATAAAAAAATTAAAATGTTTTAAAAGAAGAGAAATACACAAGTTATGACTACCAAGGCTCCACAACTTGGCCAAAGATTGACGTATACCGATACAGCATTGCAAGGAATTTCTAGTAAGTTCTTTGACAATGGTAGAAGGGAAATGCTCCAAGATGGTAGGAAAAGGAGAACTTAATTTCATTTGGGAGATGCTGGCACGGCTTCTTGAAGAAAGCAAAATCTGAGCTAAGTCTCAAGCAGACCTCAAAAAAAGGCATTCCAGGCAGCCAGGAGAGCCTGAGCAAATGGTCTGGGATTTGAACAAGCACGGAAATCACCTGGAGGGCTTGTTTAAATGCAGATGGCTGGGACCCACTTCCAGAATTTCTATTCAGGAATTGGTTGGAGCAGGGGCAGGCTGATCATTTTCACCACATGCTATGCTGACATCCTCAGTCCAAGGACCACAGTTTGAGAAATGCTCAGCAAAGGCTCAGATAGAGCATATTTGGAAAGTGACAAATCTTTTTATTTGTCCGTTTGGACTGATTCAATTAGTTTCAAGATCCTCTTAGAATCAGTGGAAATGAAAGGCATTAGTCTGTACTTACTGAATGCCAAAACTATCCACTTTTAATGCTGGGAATGATTCAGAGAACCTAAAACCATCATTTTACAAATGAAGAAAGTGAGGGTAGGGGCTGAGATAGTGAGAGTTTTCTTTAACATCAGATGGATTTTTGTGGTTCCCTCACTCAAGGGCTCCTGAAAGTAATATACTAGAGTCCTTTTCCTTTCAAGTCTGAGTGCTTTCTATTCGAAATGGGCTAAGGAGTTTGTGATTGACTCTCCCTACAGAATACTCATCCTCCATAAAATGCAGATGCCCATTCTTTGGTACGGAAAGGAGGCTGAAAGACCTCTTACAACACATCAGGGTCTATTACACAAGCTTCCTTGTGCAGAAAGCTGTGCGTAACTCCCGCCCGGGGTCTACATCCTGAGAAGACTTTCCCACCCCTCTGCCGTCCCTTGGCTTCCCTGGTCCTTTCTCTTTCACAAAGCCTCGGTGTACAAAGTTGGCTGCCTAAACCTCTCTGCAACACTTGGATTTGGGTTGCTGTTTCTTCTCAAAGTCTAAGTAATTAGTAAGATCTAAGTGCAAACCGGGATGCTTCCATCTTGGCTCCTGAAATGTGCTTTCTTTGGAAACAGGGGAGTGAAACCCTATAGTTTATTCCTTGCAGTGTGTGCACAGAATTAGCCTGGTGCCTTTGTTCTGTTGTCTGAGCTTTTGTCACCTTTTATTTGACTGTACTTAGGGAAACAATATGAAGACATTTACAAGAAGCCCAAGGGAATGTCACTTGCACCTTCAAACACAGCATTTGTAGCATAATTCTCCTCTCCCCAACTTCCTCGCTGTCACTCTTCCTCCATTCCCCTCCATCCCACTCTGACACAGATTCTTGCTCCAAAAGAAACAAAAACTTGAGAGGCAACTGAACTGTAACCCCCTTTCCACTTGTGGTTTCTGCACCAACTTGCAGGAGCACAGGTGTCTCTTCAATTGTGACATTCTGAGAAGTCCTCGAGCTCACCACCCACACTTCCTCCCGAGGGCAGGACCCGTCCTGAGCTTTAACCTTGAATAAGAAGGTAAACTACAGACAGGCCAAGGTTAGCCAAAACTTCACTCCAGCTTCTCTCATGCCCAGACCTGGTTTCTGATACATTTGCTCCCTGGTATGAAAGGATCCCACGTAGCTAATGTCTCCTTGAAATGCTGAGAGGTAAGAATGGCAAACTGTAAATCCACTTTATTCATCGCCTTTACCAATTCAACCACAAATTGTTTCCTCCTCTCCCACTGAGCACCATTTACTTAGCTATGTCAGACGTACAATGGAAGCAGTGAACCACAGATGGGAAGAGAACACATCATGTGACCAAGCTCAAGGGTCAGACCCTGCCTTCCCCACTTCCCTGCTCTTTGGCCTTGGCTGAGTTACTTAACATCTCCAGGCCTCGGGCTCCTCACTTGGGCCTTGGCTTCCTCACCTGAAACGGGGGTGGTAAATTGGAGCTGTTGTGAAGATCACAGACTCCATGTGAATACAGCAGGTGTTCAATAAATGGGCATCGTGATGGACCAATTAAACAAACGTGATGTTTCCCCCAAAGAAGCTCACGATCTTCGTAGACGTTATTCCCAGACTGATTCTGTTCTTCATTGGCTCAGGACCACTTTCGTGTATCATTCTCTTCATTCTGGCTGAACCACAGAAATCCAAATTTACCTGAACATGAGTGCAGGGTCAGCCTCTGCCTGAAAACCTCTGAGCTGAACTGCCCAGTATGCTTTTTCCAACCAAGATCACGTTGTGAACAACGTTATTTTCTAAGCCGTTCGTAGGGAACTGTCAGAGAGGAATCGTTCCCTGTATCTTCTGGGGGTTGATAGAAAAAAAAAAAAAAATTAAGAAATGTTGGAGGCTGAAGCATCAGCCACTGACATATATTCATCGGAAACAAAGATGACTTTTCAGAAAAGGAATCTGTGGTGCACAGAGACGTGGAAAGAAAGACACTTTGGCTGCGAAATCCCCCATCTTCTCTGGGGAGGCTCCTGCCTCCGCCTGTTGTTCATCAGCCTTGATTTTGATGGGGCGATTTTTAGTCAGCTGCCTCGATCATTTTGGCACAGACAAAAATCCTTTAAAAAATGTTACACTTCACCAAAGTGTATCATGAGACTTCACGGTCATTATCTCAATGGCCGCTCTGATGTGCGACAATTGGCAGAGACACAAACGGTAGGGGGTGTATGAGAAGAAAGCCAGCGTTTCTTGTGGAAAGCTGGCAAGCCTCGCCAAGCTTCTGTCAACAACTCCGCGGTCTGATCTGATGCACTGAGCGTGCTGATGATGCTCTTGTTTCTGGAGGAAGTAAACAAGAAAATGAATTCCACCGCGCAACACAGCCTCTTTGTATCTTCAAAATGGTGTGACTGGCCCCACGCCAGCCGCGTTGAAAGTTTGGCCATTTATGTCATCAGGGACCCGGTCCTGATGGAGGCTTTGATTACGACTTGGACCCAGCTATAAGACCCTTCAGGGGCAGCCACGCAGCAAATAAAGGCATTGATTGGTTGTTGGGTCAATTTAGCCATAAGGGTACAGAGCACGGCTCTTTTGAAAAGCCTAATGGATTCGCTACACCACCAGTCCCACTGTAGGCCTTATTTTTCAAGTAACTTCCTGACAGTTTTCCAGCTTGGCAGGGAACTAACTCTTCCTCCAGAGCAAGCTGCAGAGCACTTCTTGTTATCAATAGTGGTGCTCAGAGGATTAGACACAGCGGGCTTTACAATTTAATGAAAACAGCTGTTGAAACAACAATTAAGGCAAACAATAGTTTGCATGGAAAACTATTAATTATGTAAAGTTATGCAGAAAGCGGAATGCCCTTCTATTCAGGGCCTTCTAAAGCGACTGAGTCGCCTTCCATTCCAAGGCTCTCAAGTGTCAGGAAGTGGGGTGCTCCTAGGAAGCAGCTCCAACGCGGGTTCAATGTGAGCAGAGCTCCAGGCTCCCAGCCTGCTGCAAAGGGAGTCATGGGTAAAATATGCAGGAAAAGAAGATCAGTGAAACTTACATTACCTTGGGTGCCTCAAGACTTTTTAGACTAGCTCAGAGCTGTGTTCTCACAAGTCTCCGAAATTCAATTTAAGCCTTGTGGTTGGGGTCTCTGCTTTTGCTTTAAACACACACACACACACACCCTCAAAGACCCCCCAAAACCATTTCTATGGTATGCCCCCTTCCAGGCCTCACTCACCCTGAGAACTTATTAACGGCAACGTTCTTTTCTGAGTCACGATTAAGGAACTGTCAGAAAGGAATCCTTCTCCAGTAACTGCTGGGGTCCCTTGTTCCTTGGACTAAGTAGGTTCTCACTGCACTGGGATGGTCCAGCTTGGACTCAACCATTCCTCTTCCACCTCCTCCCCTCGCACCTCTCATCTCTCCTTCCTCGATCTCTGCTTGCTGGGGCTTTTAAATTCATTGCTCTCTCCTTGTAATTTCCATCCTTGACTAACCGTGCTGGGAATTGACTTATGGCCCTCAGCCTACCCTGCGTTCCACATCTCACTCTCCTCCCAGTACAGGAATCACCAAGCCAAGCAGTCCCATTAAGAAGGTTATTAACTGTATACATAAACATTGCCTCCTGCCTACAGTTAGATTTATTTCTCATCACTTCCAAGTAACTGGTTTTAACACTCTTTCCAGTGCACGCAACACCTTTTATTTGACTATATTGTTTTAGAAAGGCCTTTGGGAATTTAGCTAATTTCATGCTGGAACTTATTAAGTGGGATTTGACACTCTTTGATAATTCCAATAAACCATTAGTCAAGTCTCACTCCCTTCAGGGAAGAAATGAAAGCTTTATTAGTCATAGGGTCTCTATTCTAAACATGTCACTGGAATTTAGTAGCGCATCTGTGTTGAAATGCAACTGACTTTGTGAATAAATAGAACTTTCCCTGACACTACAAGAGTGTCATTGGCTACCACCAGTAAGAAAGCATGCGCCTTTTTCAGAAAATTCTCTTTAGATTCACCTGTGCATTTTGAAATAGTTCCATGAACTTAACTGACTGACCTATGAATGTTAAGGAAATGAACAGCACACATGGGCTCATGCACACACGCACACAAATGTTCACGAATTCTCACAAAAGTACTTGGTTTAGCCATTTCTTTCACTTAGGATACAAGAATACAGAATAATCTCTTTCCTTTCAGGGGACAGCTTAAAAATCTTGAGAGATGATCGCATCTCTAGAAAGCCCCAGAACATAATTGAGAGTGCAAATGAAATTCATTATTAGGGTCACAAACAATAATCCAATTAATGTGTATTTGCATGATGCCTTTAAAGTCATCCTAAACCCAAAATCGCATTCATCTTTGAAGGATCACAGCAAGGACCACGTCCCAGCCATACTCCAGTTCACACTTTGCACTGGAGAGTACAAAACAGCATCAAGATGGTAAAAGCAATTATTCCAGTTATCCAGATGTGGTTTTTCAATCATTCTAAGAATTTTTTTTTTTTTTTTTAAGCAGTTCATATTCCATGGCACCACTCACAGCTCTCATGCTGGCACGGTACTTACATCTCTTCATTATTAATTCAGCTCATGGAGCTTAATTGGACAAGGCTAGAGCGAATTTGACAAACATCACAGCAGCAGAAAAAGCAATCACTCTTTCAAGATGAAAATTTGTTTGATGTCTTACTGTGTAACTCATTTACTCTCCTCGGGAGTCATGTGACCTGAATGTTAATCAGCCATTGATTGGTTTCTCTCCTTGGACAGTCATGTGACCCGAATATTAATGGGCTGGCACTCGGTAGCTATACTGTTAGGCAACCTTGTGATTGGCTGCCAGGTTAAGATACGGAGATAAGTGGGTGCTTGATGAGCACTTGACAGAACTTCACAGAAAATTAAGGCCCTAAAATAGCATGAGAAAGTCTTGTCAAATCAAGCATGATTATCATTGAATGCTTAAGGAATTCATCATCTGCATGAAATTGATACACTTCAGCACCAGCAGGCCCCGGAGTCAGCAGGGACTCATCAGATTTTTATTTATATGTGTTCACCAAATCACATTAATTCTGAGAGCTAAAACATGCTAAGGATGAAGGTTATTTTCTGTTCAATCTAATTTATCTATGACAATAATCATCACTAATAATGTGTCAAATTGGATTGCAGTCATTTTATGCATGCATGCTGATTTGGAAAATAGTGTTAAACCATCCCGTGGTAATTAACAACCGGTAAAGGTATGCCGGGGCCTGAAGTAATCAGCATATCTAGATGGAAAATTAAGTTTTATAGAATGGATTTATAGATACATATCCTTATTTAATTCGGAATATAAATTATTCCTGGTAAAAGCCGACATCATTTTTATAACACCATTAAAGCCAATAACCATTGAGGGACTCGCATCCTTAATTTGCTCCATCCTTCATTTTTTCTCTCATTTTCTGTGGTTAACTTTCTAATGGGTGTCACTTCCTTCTTGAGGAGTCCTCATTTTAGTGGGATTTGGTAGGGCTAAGAGATGAATGAATATGCAGTGGTTTAAGTGTTAATCATGGATGAAGGTCGGGCATCATACCTCTTAATACACAATGCTTTCTAATTATGGGGGGGGGAGGTGGGCAGTGGGAAGAATACAAAGAGGGGGGTGGGGACAGACTTTGGCCTTTTGGTGTTTCTCTATTTCTCCTCAGAAAGGGACAAAGGAAATTTTGCAGATTAACTCATAAGGGATTAAGGTTTCTTGGGGAATCATTTAAGCCTAAATTGCTTTTATTGAAATACTTTTTATGGAACAGAAGTTGCTTTTAGTTGTTTTTGTTTTGTTTTGTTTTGTTTTGAAATAAACTCCTGCTTTATAGGGCATTATTGGAGTAATGGAGTACTGCAGTAATGAGAGCTTACAGAAATGTTTACCCCGCTTGGTGAGTGTGGCTGAAATGTTTCAGAGGAGAATTACACCTCGAAAAGAAGGGGGAACATAAATACGTATAAATGTTTTTTCTTTCCCACCACTCCCCCACCCCTCATCTTAATCTCCAGAGTGACCAGGATGGCCCCTATTCTCTGACCCTCTCTCAGGAGGTCTCTTTATTGATTAAATGAATCTGCTCCAAAGGCTGGCTCCCAGGCTCTTTGATCTAATCCGATCTGATTTTATCCTATCGCTTCAGCAGGACATCGGGGAATTAACAATAAGCAGCTTTACCACAAGTGTTTAATAACTCAACACAATCTCCTTATGGCTCCGAGCTGCTCATGTTCCCATCCAGTCCACAGCAAACAGTGTAACAGATTGGCCATCCCCCCACACCCCCGAACCTGAGGAATTTTCATGCACTGTGAAACTAATCGCTTCAAGTTCCTTCATAAATCACACAAAGCAGATTTTAGCATCTTAACAAATTGAAACACACACACACACACACACACACACACACACACACACACAAGAGGCAGAGTGGGGGTGGGGGGAGGAGTGGCAGAGAACTCCCCTCCAGCTAAAGGGGGCTCTCTGGGAGAGGCCCGCTCCCAGATCCCAGAGGGGGTAAGGGGCCATGTAAAATCACTTCTCTCTTCTCATGCAATATGTTTCTCATCTCCTTACATTTTAACATGAATGAAATAATTCGGGCAGGCTCAAATCTCACAATGCTTCAAGCTCACAATGACCTTATTTTTTCCCCCCACTGTGATGGACAAGAGGTGGTTTCAACAACAGGCCTCTCATTGTTGTTCTTGTGACAAGCCCTTGAAGTATGCAAGGAGCAGACAATTAAGCAGGGATTGTGTATCCTGTGTGGCGTAGAAAGCAGAGAGGCTGAGATGGTAGGGCCCTTGGACTTCAAACCTGCTTACGTGCATAAAGGGATCTCTACAATAAGCATTCTGGAAATGTCTTTTTTTTTACGTGGAACTTCCCTCTCTACACAGCCTTAGCTCTAAATTGCAAAGGCAGAATTCATTTACTATCTTTCTCACCACCAACAAAAAAAAAAGAAAAAAGAAAAGAAAAAAGAAAGAAAGAGGTGCACGAGACCCCTCTTCTTTAAATATCATGAGCACCATTAGTAAAGATGATTCTCTCCTTTTCTGAGACAGAGATGTGGATGCAGTGCCTCCCCCTTATGCCAGAACACACAGAGCAGGAAGCCTGGGACAAACGGGGCACAGAAGGCTCCTGGATTATTAGTGCCATGGGGAGAATATTGCTCCAGCACTAATCTCAAGTAAAACATATTTTAGTTGCTCTATTTAATACCTCCTGTACATCAGAATTACCTATAAAAACAGGTCTCATCACAGAGAAACAGCCCCATCTCCCCGCCCCTGTCCCCGCTCTCTTTGGCAGTTCTCGATTTCTTGCTACATCAGTTGAGTAACTAAATGCCCTCTAACCGAACATCTGGGGGGCAGAGAGAATTTTATGATTTAGGTTTAGGCCAGAGTACTATGACTATGGTGAGTTCTTTTTCCATATCCCCAGGGCTCAGGGTACTTACAAATTCACTCAGATACAGCTGGGTGCTTCATTATTGCTTTCCTAAGTAAAAACATCTATTTTTATATCCTTATATCCTTCTCCACCCACATCCATTCATCAGGATTTATCCAGATTTTCCCACACTCGATGAGTCCAACATTTCAAGACACCTCCTTCTCCCCACACCCCACCACAAAAAAGTCTACTCTGATTTTGTGACCTACTCAATATGGAATGGCATGCTAACATGAATAGTGTTATTATTTCCTCTTTGGAAATGCCTTTTGCCTTACTTCCCCCCCTCCCCCCAGATAAACTATGTCATAACAGAAGAATCCCTGTGAAGTTCTCCAAAGAACTCTATGCTGCTTCCAGACCCTGGAACTATAATTATGCCTTGCAAAATTAAAACAGAAAGAGTGTCCCCTGCCAACTGTGAGTGCCCCTGTTTATATCACAAAGAGATAGCAAAATGTACTCAGGAAGGTTCCAGCCAAAGTAATTGAGAGGGCTGCCTGAACTCAGCTCTGCTTTCTAAACATTGTCCCTGGGTCAGAACTGAGAGCCCGGGAAAGGAAAACGGGGGAGGAGAACCCCGAGCCAGAGGCCTGTTGACTTTTCCCGCCTGGGCATGATGTCATGGAGTTCAGTGACTCTGGGGGCTGGTGTTGACTGAAGTCTTGTTGCACATTTAGGTCCAGGTGCCTCTACCGGGGCGCTTCAGACCTGTCACTCCACTGCGCGGTGTGGCCTTCAGATGTTCTGAACCCCTGCACTCACACACAAAAGTTCAGAGCATTAGGCCAGGGTGTAAACACATTCCCGACATCAAGTAGTACAAAGAGGATTCTTCTGCTTGCGGTTCAGTCACTTCGCAAGCTTGTCTTTCTTTGGAGCCTTCTTTGTAGGCTGTGCAACTGGAACATAACACAGAGAGGCAGAGAAAGACGGGGAGAGAGAGAGAGAGAAAGAGAAGAGAAAGGGCACCGAGGAAAAAGAGGGGGGCAGAGCCAAACCAAAGCCACAAGTGGAAAAAAAATCCCTATAAAATAAAAGTGCATTATGTTTTTGTATATTTTCGAAATGTAGCCAAACTAAACCATTAAATGAGGATTTTGTTTCACAAAGTCTGCAAACTATTCAACCGCTAACCCACAATACCAAGAATGTGGTGCCAACCAAAATATGTCAAGATTAGTAGTACTCAATAAAATCTCGAAACCAAATGACATGCAAGCTGTATTTCATGATTAGAGCGCTTCCTTATGTCAAGGAACATACATATTAACTTGTTTAAACACAGCGATGGGCTGTCACTCTGTTTGTCAAAAGCAGAGGAAGGAGAATCTAGTGCTTACCGAACCCATCCAGATGATACTTCATGCTTTCTGTCTCCCTGGCAGACAGCATGGACACCATCCAATTAATCTTTACATCATCTGAGAGAAGACGAGCTGAGGGAGGGATGGAGGGAGGAAGGGAAGGAGGGGAACAGGGAGCCACCACCTCCCACAACACGGAGCAGGGCAGGGACAGCAGGATTTATGACTGCCTTGCCCAAGGTCTTGACCCCAGCACAGAGTAGGGGCTGGAATCGAAACCCTTCCTTTTTTCTACCCAGTCACCAAAACTGCAAAATGCGAACACCCTGAATCTTCTTCTTTTTTCATCTCAGGAACTGACGTTTGCACAATGAGTTAATGACTACAGAGGGCTTTACGTTTTCTCATGAGTCCTCAGCACCGGTCCTAGTCAGGTATGTCTTGGTCTCTCCCCTTTTCACAAATCGAAGGCCAAGTCTCAAGGAGGTGGAGTGATGTGTGGCCAAGCAGCAACAGGCAGGTGCAGGGGAGACCAGGGCAGGCCACCCGGCTGCGGTCTCTGAACCAAACGGGACCCACGCGAAGTGAAGCCGCTCTCCCGACAGGGCACCTCTTTTCCGCACCGAGGTGCTGGAGTTGGCGCTGGCTTCTGAAAGTGGAGAGGGGTAATCCTCTCATTCTCCGACTGTCAACAGCACGGCGCGGCTGTGTGCTTCTACCTGGCAGGAGCTGGGAAGGGAGGCTGTTCTCTCATTTACAAAATACGGGAGTAAGGTACGTGATTATGTGAGGAACACCTGAGGGGCCTTTGGGGTGAAAAGGAAAGAGCAGAGCCCGCTCCATCTGTTACTCAGGGGCTGTTTCTTCCCTTGTGCCAGCCTGGCGAGCCGGCCACTGATGCGGCCACAGCAATGGTGCGGGGCAGGGGGGCCACAGGCCAGCTCTCCGCCGCAGCTCTCCGCCGCAGCTGCCGTCCTCTTCCCCCCACAGCTGTCCCCCCACACCCACACCCATACACATCCTTGTTCTCAAGAGCCCTCTTCTCGCTGGGGGATCACTGCCTCCCTTCAACAGCCACATTAGCCCTGGGGTGTGATGGACAGAACTGGAATTCAAACCAGGGTTTCCTCCGACCCATTACAGTGTGGCTCCTTCCAGTCTGCCCCACAGTCCTCAGCCTGAGGCTGCCCGCAGAGCCTAACCACAGTGGTGGTGTCCATTCTCCCCCGCACCGACACCCTCCTTAGCCGTAGGAGAAGCCGGGCCTTTCGAGATCCAGGCATCACGATGTCATCCGCTGATACCCATCCACTTGCCACCTGGTTCCAGCCAGACTTCACAGATGCCTTCTGTTAGGGGCTGAAATGGGTCCCTCGCCCAAATTCAGATGTGCAAACCTTAGCCCCCTGTACCTGAGAATGTGACACTATTTAGAGAGATGGCCTTTGAAGAGGAAATTTAGGCGAAATTTTGAGGTCACATGGGTGGGAACGTATCCAAGGCGACTAATGTCCTTATAAGAAGAGGGGATTAGGATATAGAGAAAAGGCCAAGTGAGGACGTAGTGTGAAGGGAACTATCTTCGAGCCAACGGAAGAAGCCTCTGAAGAAACCAAACCTGCTGATACCTTGATCTTGACTTACAGCCTCTAGAGCTGTGAGAAAGTTAGTTTTGAGCCACCCCCCTCTCTGTTTTGTTATCACAGCTCTACTAATAAAACTACTTTCTTTCTTTTTTTTAAAAAAAGTCTTTATTTATTGATTTGACAGACAGAGATCACAAGTAGGCAGAGAGGCAGGCAGAGAGAGAGGGGGGAGGCAGGCTCCTCGCTGAGCAGGGAGCCTGATGTGGGACTCGATCCCAGGACCCTGAGATCATGACCTGTTGCCCCTGGTTCCACAACCACACATACCACCCTCGAGAGTCCCCCAACTCTAGGTTATATTAAAATGTCAATTTACTAATCCAGTTTACTGGACTTAATGCGTAGAGCCGGGAGGAAGGGTCTCCTGCTTTGTTTCCAAACTGGACTTTTCTGGGTTCTGCTTGTTTGAAATATGGTCTTCAATGGAGCACCTTAGTATCTCTTTTTTCTTTGATTCATAAATGCATTGCGCATCAAACAATGACTTAATGAGGCCTGAGAAAGAGACAGGTCCCATCTTTCTACACCTGCAGACTGTTCTTCTTTGAAGGTTTTCAGATGACCTACTTACCTAGGCTGGGAGCCCAACGGTTAAAGTGCTCAGAGGAAATCAACTGTAAATAGAAAGGCTATGTTTAACATAATCCCCTCCAGAAGACTCTCTCCTGCGGTCACTGTAATCAACCCCATAGTATCAGGTGAAGGTTCTTCATTATCTCCCTGTGGCATTATGTCTCACCACATAGCTGATAATAAACTGATGGATTATCAAACAAGATTACAGCTTTAGCAAATAAAATCATGTTTTCTGTGAAGAGAGAAAACGCTCACTCTGCCTGGCTAAATATTTACATATCACAGGCTTTCTGGAGTCCCTGTTCTTGCAAATCTGATTTTTAAAAAACAACACAGAGGTTAAGTTAACAAAAAGGGAACACACTGTGCTTTTGACACTAAGCTAAATGCACCTCTGGGAGAAAACAGGGACTGCCTAAAAGGTAGAACTAAGTAAATCCAAGGCCTCAGGTGCTGGTGAAATCAATGGGTACGTGTGACAAAAGACAAAGCTGAATGTGTTTGAGGGATTCAAATGCCTCCTTTAAAAGGAATGTAAACGAAAGAGAATAGAAATCCAAAGCATGCATATAGCTCAGTGTGTGTGTGTGTGTGTGTGTGTGTGTGTGTGTAAGAAGGGGAGCAATGGGCTTATATAAAGTCTCCCCGGTCTGTCCTTTATACCTTTCAAAGCCCTTTCTCCGTCATTATCTATATTCCCCCCTCCATCCCCTCTCTTCCTCAAGTCCCCCATCTCTCCATTTTGCAGCTGACATAAAATGAACGAAGACGAGAAGTGAAGTGACTTGCAAAAGATCCCAGAAAGCAGGCTTCAAACCGATTTTTGGATTCCTAGTGCAACGCGCTTTCTGTTGTTCTTTTCTGCTCCAACACAGGGAAACTCTCCTAAGGGAAAGGAAGGGCAGAGCGTTTATTTTGTTTGTTTGTTTGTTTGTTTGTTTGTTTTAAGATTCTTGTATTTATATTGACAAACCTAATGTTGAATTACTATTTGGTTTAAGACTCATGGATAGAAATGGATATAACTTAAAATAGGAAACAGACATTTAAAAATGCCTGTCTTTGGGGCACCTGGGTGGCTCAGTGGGTTAAGCCTCTGCTTTCCGCTCCGGTTATGATTCCAGGGTCCTGGGATCGAGCCCCACATCGGACTCTCTACTCAGCAGGGAGCCTGCTCTCCCCCTCCCCCGCCTCCTTGTGATCTCTCTCTCTGTCAAATAAAATAAAATAAAAAATTTTAAAATGCCTGTCTTTTAAGAGACACACAGAGAGAAAAAAAGAGAGAAAGAGAGAAATTGGTTTGGGAATTGTACTATACTGGACAGTCTAAATGTGCTTAGACAGGGCAGAGTACAAAGCACTGGTAACAACCACCATGGCTAGTCGTACAGCACGTTATTTCAGACAACCTAACTTCCTTCCATGAATGACAGACCTTGCAAACACGGAAGGGCAAAGAGGCGTGAGTCTCTGCGTGTGAAGTTCACAGAAGCTCTTGGTTCTAGTGAATTTTTCATCTGCTATACACAAAACAGCACCGGGCTGACCTTAGTTGCAAAGGAATTTCTGTTTGGTGGACTAAGGGGGCCCACACAAGCATGGGGGCAAGATGTTCTGTGTTCCTGCCTCTACTTTGTCAGAGGGCATCTGGTCTTCCAGGCAAATCAACCCGAGTAATCCTGTAGTGAGAACAGGCAGCCCCTTCAGGCATTGTACCCGAGGATCTAGTGTTCTGTGCACTGTCACCCAATGAACAGTTCTGAGTGCAAAAATCAGAAGTGTAACACGTAATAAAAATATAAGGCTTTATTTCCCTTTTGTAATGGTATGTTATCTACAAAACACATCAAATATAAACTAGTGAAACCATGACTTTCCCTTTTAGTAATTAGAAGCTTGAAAAGGAGATAGCCTTTTAAAATGTAAGAAATAGAGTATCAATCAATACATTAGAATTATCTACAACTTTATATAAATATCAGCAATAACGCATCTATCCTCTCCCACATCTTTTCCCCCCATCTCCAGAAGAATTGTCTCTTTACAGTTTGGTACGTGTCCTTCCAGTTTTTCTTCTATTATATATATATTTTTTCCCACTAGATTACACACACACACACACACACACACAGAGTTATGTACCTCTACCTATATCTGGTTTGGCCTTTAATATATATAGATTAGATTATACTTTATATATGGTTTTGTCACTTTTTTAGAAAAGAAATATTATGTGTCAAAGGTCTTCTCAGGTTAGTAGTGCCTCATTTTCTTTTTAACTGCCCTTTAACTTTCAAGAGTATAGATGTTCCATAAATTACTACGGATTCTCCTACTTAGATCATTTCCAATTTGGGCTATTATAATTGATAATGCCATAAATATTCATGTGTGTATATTTTGTGCATACGGTTGGAACCCTGAGTTAAAAGAGATGTTGGGTTTGGGGCATCTGTGTGGCTCAGTCAGTGAAGTGTCTGCCTTCGATTCCTGTCATGATCTCAGGGTCATGAGATTGAGCCTCTTGGCCAGCTCTCCACTGGGAGTGGATTCTGCTAAAAGTTCTCTCTCTCTCTCTTTCTCTCCCTCTCTCTGGGCCACCACCCCCTACCTGCCCATCCCCATGGCACATGCTTGGATACTCTCTCTCTCTCTCTCAAAAACAAAACAAATGCTGGGTTTTAATTTTAATAGGTACTGCCAAAATAACTATCAATTTACACTTTCCACCTACACTAGCGATTAGTACCTACTTTCTTAGCCCCTCACCAGCACTGGCTATTATCAAATTTCTAAATCTGTACCAATATGAAGGACAAAAACTACTTTGTGTTCTTTTTCTGTGCCTCTTCTATGGTTTTTAAGGAGCATTTTTAACAAGTGTTAAGAACTCTTATTGATCATAGTCTATTTTGAATTACATAAGCTACAAATACACTATATGACATAAGCTTTTGGTCACAGATTTTTGTATTGCCTTAAACCCTATAGAAATTCTAATTTTATGTTATAAAAATCTGCTAATCTTTTTCCCCTTAATGGCCCTTTTGAGTTTTGTGCTTCACCCCAAAAAAGACTTTTCCACTAAGTTTTTACACGTAGCTCCTTGATGCATTGAAATTCATTTTTCTGAGACAGGGCTCTCACTTTATTTTCTTTCAAAATCAAAAACGAATGTTCCCAGCTCCATTTATGAAATCATCCACACTTTGTTATGTAATCTGAAATGTGAGCTTTTCCATAGAATACATACCCACACTTGCTTAGGATTCTCTAATGCCGATCGCAATTATCTATCTTCTCTCCAATCATTCAACACCATTTCAATTGCAATGTCTGCACATCATGTTCTGGTATCTCGTAGAATAAGTCCTTCTTCACTGTTCTTTTTTCAAAATCTTTATAGCTGATATTGTACATTCTCTCTCTTTTAAAGCTTTTACTATACATTAAAGAGATAAATAAGAATTTTAAAATATATGTGAGATATCAAGAACAATAAAATGAATATGGAGCACCTGGGTGGCTCAGCTGTTGAGTGTCTGCCTTCGGCTCAGGTCACCGACTCAGGGTTCTGGGATCGAGTCCTGCATCGTGCTCCCTGCTCAGCGGTGAGCCTGCTTCTCCCACTCCCTCTGCTTGTGCTAGTGCTCATGCTGTCTCTTTCTCTCTCAAATAAATAAATAAATAAAATCTTAAAAAACAAAACTAAAAAAAAAAAAACCGCAATAAAACGAATACATACATAAACCCCATCCTACATTTCGCCCTCCAGAAAAATTGAAAAATCAGTGTATCTAATTCCATAAAAAAAAATCCTGCTGGAATTACAATTGGGATTGCATTAAACCTACGGGTCAACCAGAAAGAAATGAACTGACACTTTTAAACATTAAGTATTTGCAAACTGAAACATGGTATTTTCTCTTAATTTTTAGAGTTTTTCTACAACTATCAATTACATCTTATATTTTTCTTCATATAGGTATGCATACGTCCTAATGGTTTTTGTTGCTTGTTTGCACAAGGCATTTTTATGATACTTTCTGATTACTTACTGGTAAGGGACAGGTTTTGACAAGTTGATACTGTAATTCTTACTAAATACTCTTTGAAGAGTGCTAATGTTTTTCAATGGATTCTTTTGGATTTTGTAGACAGAATGCATATAAATAAAATACAGTGAAACATTTTGTTCTTTCCTTCCCAGTATTATACTCAGTTTTTCTTATTTTTTTATTCTTACGTAAAAGCTTCAGTTAGGACATCTATTATTATTTTGGTAAAGGTAGTGGTAATAAGACTTTCTGTCTTGTTCCTACTTTCGATGGTATACTCTATTTTACCATATAATTTTGTATTTGCTTTAGATTTCTGGTAAATATCTCTACCTACTTAATGAAGTTTCCTTCTCTGACTAACCTAGAAGTTGTTTTATTTCAAATCACAAATAGATGTGGACTTTATATCCTGTGTTTTTTAGCACTACTGGGGTGAACCAATGGCTTTTCCTCCAACTTAGTAAAATACATTAATAAGATTTCCTAGTGTTCAACTACTATTGCATTCCTGAGATTAATACTACTTGGTAATAATGAATTCAACTTGGTACTATTTTTCTTGGAGTTCTGCACTGATGTACATAAGGCAGCTTGGCTCAAAGTGGTCATTTTGAGAGTGCTTGCAGTCACTGTCAATTTTGGTATCTCAACTCTATATAGAAAGATAGCTGAGTTGGGATGATTTCCTTCTATTTATTTATAGTAGGAATTAACTGGTTCTTAAGCATTTGCTGATTTAAAGCTCAAAAAGTAGTTAAGACTGTGTATCTTTTGGGGGGTTGATTTTTTTTTTATTACTTTGTCAATTTCTTCTATTGTTCCCTTTAGGTTTTCTATCACCTTTTAATATAATATCAGTAATTTATATTTTACTAAAGAAGTGTTTCTTTTCAAATAGATTTTGAATACATTATTTCAAGGTCAAAGACAGTATAATTTTATGATTTTTAAAAATTTGCTCTGAATCTGTAGTTAAGTCCTCTCCCTTGTTTCTAAAGTATATTTGTATCTTATCTCTTCTTTTCTTGATCAGACTCACCAAAGGTTTTGTCTACTTCACATACCACTTCAAAAAAGCAGCTTTGGGTTTTATAGAGAAAGTCAATTGTTTTGCTTTTTCTATGTCATTAATTTATTATCTCCATTTTTGCACATTCTTGTTTACCTTACTGCTTCTCTTCTCAACTACTGAATTTTTCAATCCCTTCTTACATTCTCATAAGTGAACTGAGGCTATAAAATTTCCTCTAAGTGTTGCTTTAGCTACAGTCAACAAGCAATGTTTGGTAGAGTTTTGTTTGTTTATAAATGATTAATAGTACCTGTCTTTATTTTCTCTTTAAACCAAGATTTATTTAGAAGAGCGTATCTTTTTTTGAAATATGTAGATTAAGAATAGAGGATCCTCCTTCTGTTGTTACTATTTAATTTTACTATGTATTTAAAAGATTTTATTTATTTATTTGATACAGAGAGAGTGCACACAAGCAGGGGGAGCAGCAGGCAGAGGAGGAGGGAGAAGCAGGTCCCCGGGTGAGCAGAAAGCCTGATGTGGGACCAGCACCCTGGGATCAGACCTGAGCTGAAGGCAGATGTTTAACTGACTGAGCCACCCAGGCGCCCCTAATTTTACTACATTTTCTTCAGAGAATATGAACTATGACTTCTGCTGTTCAGAATTTATGGAGGTTTTCCCAGTAGACTCACACATGATCAAATTTTGTAAATGTCCCATGGATGCTTGAAAATTGTGTTAATTCTCTAGTTGATGATCATCAAGTTTATAAATATTTAAAATGTGTAAGTTACATATGTTATAACAAGGTTGTTAAATGTGTTTTAAAATTCTATCTCCAAAATTTATTCATTTTTGAAAAAAGTTATAGTAAATTCTCCCACTATGACTGTGGGTTATCTATTTCTCTGTATTTTCATCATTCTTTTTTCCTTGGCTTTGCTTTATGTTTCATAACTTAGTCTTGCATACAAATTCATGATTATTGCATATTCTTGTCAAACTTTTTTTATTGTTTTTCTTTGGAGATGTCACAGATTTTAACAGCATAAAATTGGATCTTTTATATATATTTATCTAGTCTAAAAGTTTATGTTAAAAAGGGAGAATGTAAGTCATTTATGCTTAGTGTGACTACTTCTATGTCTGACATATTTCTAATGACCTATTTTCATGTTTTCCATTTATCATTCTTTTGTATCAATCTCTTTTGTCCCGTGTCTTTTGTTGAATTAAGGTAGTTGTTCCATTTTTTTTTCTTTTCTAAACATTTTAAAAGATATGTATTCTATTCTTTTCCTATTTTTCTTAGGGATTGCCTTGACATTTTAATATTCACATATAAATATATATGTCTTGGGGCTCCTGGGTGGCTCAGCCAGTTAAGTGCCTGCCTTTGGCTCAGGTCATGATCCCATGTATCGAGCCCCATATCAGGCTCCCTGCTCAGCAGGAAGTAGGGAGCCTGCTTCTCCCTCTCCCACTCCCCCTGCTTTCATACTCTCTATCAAATAAATAAATAAATATTCTTTAAAATAAATAAACATATATATCTTATCCATATCTAGAAATAGTCAGGATCTCTATTATCATCCTGATCAAGGCAAGAATCTCAAAACATCTTCAGTTCTGGTCCCACAGATTTCTGGCTTCCTATTCTCTAATCCCTCTATTCCCACATCTACTACTTATAGGTTGGAATTTTAGTTCCATATTATTAATAACTTTCTTTATTATGTGTCAATAGTTCTTTTTTTTTAAAGATTTTATTTATTTATTTCACAGAGAGAGATCACAAGTAGGCAGAGAGGCAGGTAGAGAGAGAGAGAGAGGAGGAAGCAGGCTCCCTGCCGAGCAGAGAGCCCGATGCGGGACTCAATCCCAGGACTCTGGGATCATGACCTGAGCCAAAGGCAGAGGCTTAAACCACTGAGCCACCCAGGTGCCCGTGTCAATAGTTCTTAAGACTTAGCTATAAATTTAATAATTTGAGGCTCACATCTTTCTTATTGCTTTTTGTTTTGTTTTGTTTTATTTGCAGTGAGAAAGTGAGCACAAGCAGGAGGAGGAGAAGTCAGGAGGAGAGGGAGAAGTAGGCTTCCCTCTGAGCAGGGAGCCCGATGTGGGGCTCAATCCCAGGACCCTGGGATCATGACCCTAAGCCAAAGGCAGATCCTTAACCCAGGCTTATTGCTGTGTTCATTTAATTTTTTCTTTTCTTATTATTTTACAGTACTATATTTTAAATATTTCTTTCAAAGTAATCTGTTGATCATGTCCATAATATCTTTGTTTTGTTCTCTCACTGGAACACAAATTTGGCTGGGTATAAAATCTAAGCTGAAAAATTATTTACTTTCAGTAACACAATCTTTCGTAGTTTGGCTATAAATGCTAGTCAGTGGTTATGAGTTTTTTGTGAGGGTTTTTTGGTGTTTTGTTTTGGTTTGGTTTTGGTGTTACTGTTTAATGAGAAGAAAAAGGTGTTAAATTTTCCTGTGTGGGGAAAAAAATTACTGAGTTTGATGTTTAAAACATAAAGGAACTGTCTTTTTTTTTTTTTTTAAATCTCCCTCTCTAATTTTGCATGGGGCAAAGAATCAAAGAAACTGAAACTGAAAATAGGATTCATTCTTATAAGCTCTTATGTAAAATGAGTTCTAAGTACCATCTGCTAAAATGAAGAGATTAACAATAGAAAGGCAACCAAAGGAGCTTCATATGCTACTCAAGTCACTTTCTAAAAGCCTTGGAACTATGTTCACTCCAAAAGGGGTCCGATAAGGGTAGGTAAAAGTTGTTTTCTACAATAGTACTGCTGCTCAAATAATTAGATACAGATAAGCAGTAATACTAGTAACAGCAAGGGAACCAGAGCATACCAATGTATTTCGTTTTCTTTAAATTTTGCTCTCATTCACTATGTCATTAATACAATAACTGGCCACTAGAAATTGTCATGTTTTATCATTTTAAGAGAAAACTTTTTTCTTTAGAGAAATGTCTATGGATAAAGAATTTCACCACAATCTTTGTTCTCAGCTATTCTAGTCAATGGAAAACTGTGTCATTGAAGTCATAAAACTTAATCTAAAATATACCATTAACCACATAAGTTTCATGGGCTATTGTAAAGAAGAAAATAAACTTTCTGATGACTACTTTTACACACTGGAATCTGTAAAATGACAGGAAACATTTTTTCCTCCCTCTACTCTTCTTACCACCATCTCTTCCCCTGAAGTTTTCTTGTCATTGGAAAGGGAGAAAACAAACTTCACAGAATCTTATTCAAACCAAGAAGAACAATTCATTGTGCATATTTCAAATCTTCTGCTGAAAGCTCGTGCCTTTTCAATCACCCACACCATTCCTCACCCGCGCAGCCTCTTGAATGACTAACAGAGTCCAAAATAGAATACACAAATTATAGCTGCTGAAAGGTCCCACAGAATCAACTTTGACAAAGTTTTATTAGACAAATTAGTCAAGGAATGTGAATGTGAGTAGTTGTCTTTGGCTACAAAAGGAGGGGTAGGAGGAGCAGCGAAGTTAAGAGGTCTCTACAATCATTTTCTGTATATCTGGTTACTATTTAAAACCAGTACAATGACTATATCAACACACAGAATCATGTAATATAAAATAATAAGGCAAATATCTCAAAAACACAAAAGAGAATGTAAACCAATAGAGATGACCTAGTCACAAATCCCTCAATTGGGATAAAACCGGGATTAGAGAATGTAACTGACATACCCCAGGTCACAGAATAACCCAGTTTCTAACTCCTAACCTCCCTTGAAAGGAAGGAGGTGGGGAACAGCAAAAAGCTGCTCTAAGACCAGGCTTCCTCCCTTGAGAAAATAAGAGATGCCAGGGCTCGAGAGATGAGGTAACCCAGAAAACACACAGGAAAACTTTGGTTCATGTACTAGAAGAAATACGCAAAACCAGTGGATATGAATTGAGGAAAGGTAAGGATTCAAGTCAGAGTCAATCCAATGATTTGGAATCTGGGCTATAGGAACCAGTCAGGACATTATCATCAAACTGGACCAATAGGTCGCCCCTCGACACCTCGAGACTGAGCCTTCCTTTGTGAGTTTATTTAGCGGCTCAGTTTGTTATAAACAATCACAGGGGTGCGATGGGAGCTGACAGGAGATGGCTGGCTAGAATATAAAAGCAACGTGCTGAATTCCACTTTAAGTATCTTTGCACGACTCTATCACATGTCGAACACTGATGGCAAGAATGTCTCATGCTTACCTATGAGTGATCCAAAAAACAGGTATTAAAATGTGATGAACCCTTGGGTCAAAAGAGCTAAACTCCTTCAACAGGAGCAATAAGGAATCACTAGGGCCATATTTTCTTATACTCCTATAACTTAGCAGTATTATTTTCATGGGATTGGGACTGAGTCATAGACAATCTTTCAGTCTCCTATTTGGGAGAATCAAAAATGGGAATAACAATCCAGGGGACCCAAAAGAAGTGAAAACATTTAAAGATTAGGGTGCAAATGGATCTGGTCATTGTAATGACTTCTCTTTGTGAAGAGAGTACTCTTCGTGTACTCTCCTCAGATGAAAAAACAAAGCGGTGTCTTCCAGGATGATATTAGAAAATGCCACAAAATTACAAATACCAGAGTATACTGATGTTCAAGTTAAGTTTCACATTTACTGGAAGTCTAAACGAACTTCTTGATAATTAATCTCCAAAATGTATAAATCTGCTGCAGATATGTGCACGTAAATTATAATAAAGAACGCTGGTTTGCAATTTGATTCAAAGTGCTTTTTAGTAAAGTACATAATGATGCATGCTGAGGAGATGCAGGTATATTTAATTGGATATAATTAAAATAATGATGTGTGTTTAAAATAATGATATATCAAAAAAAATTTTAAATGTAAGTGGCTGAAGAACCTGTAATAAAAAGCCAAAGCAGTAAGTACTTTTTGATTACCTGATTATTCAGAGCTAATACCTTTCACTTAACAAGTAATGCCATAATGCAGTAATAATGTCACACTGGAGGGAGTTAGGGAACCCTGCTGACAATTTGGGCCTTTGCTGCCCCCTCTTCAGAGTATGTTCCCAGGCCTCTTCTGATGCCAGCTTCCTTCATCAATAAGAATTTTCTCCAAGATAGATAAAATAGTGAAGTTGGGCAATGGGTACAGAGGGTTTTGTGTATTTTTCCTCCTTACTTTGGTGTATGTTTGAGTTGTTCTTTGATCAATGAAAAAAAAACCAGAAGTATCCCTCTACATCTGAATATTCATTCTATAATGTTTGGTAACTTTGCTGCTTCCTTATGCAAAGGACATAACCTATGAACGTGTCTGTGCAGGCGCTCGTTCTCCTGCATGAAATTCCCTTCAAATTTCTACTAAAAATTCCCTTCTGGTAAGTGGACTAATAGCAGATAAATGTACATTTCCGACTCTTAGCCCTGGTTAGGTGAGGCCCCCTGTAAAGACTGGTTTTAATCTCGGCTATTTCCCACTGTCTTGAGCGTTTCTTTGTTCCCCTTCCTTGTCGTTCACCATTCTTCCTGCTTCACATTGAATCAATGAGTCACATCCGCCTCATCCATGCACCGGGATTTCTCAGATGAGCCGCCGAAGAGCTACCCCACTGCCCAGACATCTCATTATCTTCTGTCCTCTGCTTCTCTGCCGTGACCTCAAACTGAGCTCAGTTCGACTCCCTGCAGAGTTGTATGGGCAATCAGTGTCCTTGAACCCTCATCTCTATAATTCATGATCTTGGGAGAGGCAAATGGCTTGGTTGATTATTTTTTCCCCTAAATTCCCGCTTATATGACTAAGCTTCTGCACTCAAAAGGGGAAACTAGGGTTGTGGTGCACATATAATATTTCTTAAGGATAAAAAGCATATTGTACAGGTTCTCTATATTTCTTCCCTTACTTTTAATGTTTAATAATTGATACCATATTTTCACTAGTTTGATACAGATATTCTAGACTTCTGAAAAATCCTTTCTAAAATGTGTCCATTCCTCTAAGAGTTAAAGGTTTTATAGCTTCACAACTTCATCTTAAATAGTGATCAAGAAGCAGGGGTATCTTCTTTGCAGAAACACATGTAGGACATCCAGAAAACATAGAAATAAAGGCCAATAAATGTTTTGGCATTATTTTTTCTATAGAAATTTCATTTCAACTTGCAGGGACTGTGATCCCAAGCTTTTGATTATTCAAGGGTAATGATTTAGTTTATAAACTGCATCCATCTCCTATTCCTGTTTTGTTTGGCCCATCTTTGAATTGTGTTATTATGCAATATTAATCTCAACTTTATGAAGAAAAGGCAAAGAAATAAAGGTAGAAAAAAACACAAGTTCATCTATTGTACCCATTTTAATGTCTCTCCAGTAGGATGGTTTGGAGGGAAACCTAAAGCCACTGACCAAAATGAAATCTCTGGAGACTGAAGACTCATGTAATTACTCTCCTCCAGTGCTAAAAGCAATGAGGGAGTTGTTTTCATATCCCAACTCTAGGAAGATAACCATGGGATCCAATTCTTGAATACTGTGACTGAGTTTTTATAAGATTTTGAGCTAACACGGTTTATATAAACAAGTACACTGAGCATCCAGGACTGAGCTGGATGTCTGAAAAAAAAACCACAGTCTACATCCCATGAAAGTGCTTACATTTGAATTCTTACATGTTATCCTATGTCTTGGAGGGCAGCTGAAATTTAACTAATTAAAAAATTAAAAATAATTTTAAAAATAAAAAGACATTTTAAAAGACAGTTAAAGTCCTTTCAGCAAGTCTTAACATTGCAAAGTTAGTTTTCTTAACATTTCTCTCTATTCCCTTTCATTTCCTTCTCGCTCACCTGCTATCACTGACCCAGATCTCTACCACCAGATTGTACATGGTAGAGAATGGGGAAACACATGGAGAACAACGAAGGGCGAGGAGGGATGAAAAGAGCCAACAGAAACTTTTACCAGGGCCAGGGTTTGGAGATAATGCTGTAAGCTAAACACAAAGCAGCCAAATTATTTATTTTGCAGTTAGTGGAATTTTCTTCTTTAATGTCAAGAGGCAGGAGCCAAACTTTAGAAAGTCAAAGTTTTCCCAAGACTTAAAAGAAAGATAGCCTTGATTATGCACATATTCTTGGAATGCTTGTAGGTTCTAACTGATGTTCTTCCACTGGATGGACTTAACAGGCCAAAACGCAATCAAGCTTGGGAGCTCCTAGCTCCAGTTACAACTTTGCAAATGAGGTAGACAGATTTCCAAATTACATCTTCAAACTGCCAGAGCCTTCTCTGTAATACATCTCCATTGCCACGAATTTGAGATTCTAACAAACTACTCCATGTTCTTTGAAGTATTGTAATCTATGATTTTCTAAATCTCTGAAGGACAAGGGAAGGTATGCAGGAGTGAAAATATGTAAGGTATTGCATGCCATTGAAAGAAATATGACTTTCCCTTCAGGGGGAACTATGTATGACAGTTTTCTAAGCAGGATTAAGATAAGACCAGACTTATTTTAGAAAGACAGTTCTGAAGATGCCAATTTCTTCCAAAACAATTTATAAATTTAATACAAGCAACATAAAAATTTCAACAAAAAAATTTTTTTTAAACTTGATTAAATGATGCTAAATTTTATTTGGAAAATAAAATGTGGGGGCAGAGTGGCTGGAGTAAACCTCTGCCATACTAAAAAAAAGCAAATAAAGAGCAAGCAGAGGAAAACGTGGTCTATCAAATATTAAAACCTATTAGAAAACCAGTGAATTTAAAGCAACAGGGCAAAGATGCAAAAAAAATTTGTAGTCAGACTGATGGAATAGAATACATAGCCCAGAAATAGACGTGAAGTTCTGTAAGAATTTAGTGTATGACAAAGCGCTGGCACATCAAATCATTGGGGAAAGGTTGGATTGAGCTATAAATAATAATCGGAAAGCTGGCCAACCATTTTAGTTGAAACAACGTTCAGACCATTGTTTCATACCAAAAAGTTTCCAGTTGAAAACAATTATAAATCGTAAAACCACTAAAACATTAAAAAAAATTATATGTGATCAAAAGAGCCATTTCAGGTAGATTTTTCTGAAGGAAGTGTGACAGAGATATAAGTAGATAAATAATAGAATGATGTCCAACATAATACCATTCATAAAAGCAAAATGACCTGAATTGCTCTCAAAAGGAATTTACTTATTTAAGTAAATTACAGTCCATCCATATAATGAAATAACATAAAACCACCAAAAATGATGTAGATGTGTATTAATTCATTTAGAGAAATACTGAAAATCTACTTTAGAAAAGATTTTTAAAAATCTATTTTAAAAAAACCAAACAGAATTAGGTTATAATCTAATTTGTGTGTATTGTGTGTATAATTGTAGAAGAAGGTCCAGAAAGATACACTCTGGGATTTCATTTGGTGATAGGATTTGATTATTTAACAGTAAGAAGGTATTTTTGTACTGGAGATAAAACACAAAAGAGCTGTATTTTGGAAAAAAAAAAGAAGAAGAAAAAAAAGATTTCGTCTGGCAATAATTTGAAATGGGGCTGGAGTACAGAAGATGAATGATACATTAAGAAGTGCCTGTAAAAGTCCAGGTGATAGATAGCAGATGAGAACCTGAAGAGATGCAAGGATAATAAAGCTGAGTCTGAGAAATATTGGGTGGTAGAAGTAACAGGACCTGGTCATCAGCTGGGTTTTTGCTACTGGGGTTTTGTTATTGGGTTGCTATTTAGGATGCCTATAAGTTAAAAAGGTAAATAAACAGGTCATTAAATATAAAGGAGGATACAACTGTATGGTAGGGTAGGTGAGTAAGCCAAGAGATCTGCCTTTAAGACATAAATCTCAGGACAAAATGGAGGAGCTGTCCAGCAGGCAACTAGAAATAAAGGGGCTGGAAATGGGGATATGGGGTTTATCAGTATGAAGGTATGGGTAGAAATCATAATCATGATTTATTACCATAAAATCATGGTAATTCTCCAGGTAAAATGACCACTGCATCCACACAGCTTCTAGAGATCTTATTTCACTAGATAAATTTTCCAAATTACATGAGATTTTGTTTCCCGAAATCCTAATCATTCAAATCTCCTATATCATTAGGACTCTCAGTCTATCACAGACTGGATTAAGTAACAACCAGCCCCTCCTTTAAATCTTCTGGTGGCTTTTCATTTCAGTTAGAACAAAATCCAAACTCTTGGCCAGGATCTACCATCCCTACATGATCTAGGCTGATACTCTGATTGCACTTCCCATCACTTTCCCCATCACTCACTGGGATCTTGTCATTCTGGTCTTCTTTTCTTCTTTTTAAAAATTAATTAATTTATTTATTTTCAGTGTAACAGTATTCATTGTTTTTGCACCACACCCAGTGCTCCATGCAATACGTGCCCTCTCTATTACCCTCCACCTGGTTCCCCAACCTCCCACCCCCCACCCCATCAAAACCCTCAGGTTGTTTTTCAGAGTCCATAGTCTCTCATGGTTCATCTTCCCTTCCAATTTCCCTCAACTCCCTTCTCCTCTCCATCTCCCCATGTCCTCCATGTTCTTTATTATGCTCCACAATTAAGTGAAACCATATGATACTTGACTCTGTCTGCTTGACTTATTTCGCTCAGCATGATCTCTTCCAGTCCTGTCCATGTTGCTACAAAAGTTGGGTATTCATCCTTTCTGATGGAGGCATAATACTCCATAGTGTATATGTACCACATCTTCCTTATCCATTCGTCCGTTGAAGGGCATCTTGGTTCTTTCCACAGTTTGGCGACCGTGTCTGGCCTTCTTTCTGATCCTTGAACACACTGAGTTCTTTCCCATTGCGGGGCTTGGCACATACTCTTTCCTTTGCCACCAAGGTTCTTCCTTGGCTTGTCTTATGACTGGCTCCTTCTTATCTTTCGGATCTATTTCAAATGTCACCACCTTCCAGGGACATTGATTCCCTAATATCCATTTCTAAAGAAAAAAAAAACAAAACAAAACTCTCTTCTATATCCCACAGCTCTGTCATATCACCACATCACATTTTCTTCACAGAACTTACCTTAACTCAACATTAGTTTGTTACTTGTCTGCTGTCAATCTTTCCTTCCAGAATGTAAGCTCCATAAGAGAAATTATGTCAATATAGCACCTGTAATAGGAGCAGGGAGTCTACCTGTCCCTCTCCTGCTCTCCGTTTGTACTCTGTCAAATAAATAAAATCTTAAAAAAAAAAAAATCGCGGGCACCTGGGTGGCTCAGTGGGTTAAGCCTCTGCCTTCAGCTCAGGTCAAGGTCTCAGGGTCCTGGGATCGAGCCCTGCATCAGGTTCTCTGCTCAGCAGGGAGCCTGCTTCCCCCTCTCTCTCTCTGCCTGCCTCTCTGCCTACTTATGATCTCTCTAGGCTTTCAAATATTTGTGGAATCATATACTGTGGAATGAATGAATGATCAAAGCATTTATAGTAAGTAGCACTAGATTTGCCATCAGAAGACCTAAATGCAATATAAACTCGGCTAAGTAACCCTGGATTTCCATATATCTAGAATGTGGCCAGAAAGGTTTGCCCTGCCTCCTACACATTAGGGTTTTCATGAGACTTCAGTTATCTATCCATTCATCAACAAATGCTGATGAACAAGTACCTTCTGTGTGTTACATACTGTGTTAGTTGCTATACTCATGGTTATGAATAAGAAGTTCATTCTGGTGGCCAAGACAAGCAAGTTTAGAGGCAGTTATGAATGGTAAAACTATTGAAAAGACCAAGTACAGGGTGCCATAACAGCAAAGAAGACAGGTACCAAATTCATCCTCAGGGAATCAGAGAAAGGTGAGTAGAAGTAGGGGCACTGGGCTGGCTCAGTTGATAGAACATGTGACTCTTAATGTAGGGGTTATGAGTTTCAGCCCCATATTGGGTGTGGAGATAAAATAAAATAAAATGAGATGAGATGAATGAATGAATGAATAAATAAATAAATTTGTCAAGGAGAAGGCTGGGGAAGTGGGTGGGGGAAGAGAAAAGGAACATATTCCAGACAAAGGGAACAACATGTACAAAGGCCCAAGGCAAACAAGAACAAGTCATGCCATTTAGTAAGGTAGGAAGGGAGAGTGGTGGCAAATTCAAAACTAGAGTTTTAAAAAGAATCAAGTCAGGATGGGCCTCTGCACCAGTGTGGACAGTATAGGGAATTTTAGCAGGAAACAGAGGCGACTGTGGTGAAGGGGAAGGCTGATTAGGGCATGCCACAGATGAGTTTAGAAACAGGAATAAGCCCAGTTAGGTGTTCAGACCTATTCTATGCTTCTATGGATTCTATGCTTAGGGTGATGGGGATTTATTGCAAAGCTCTAGGCTGGATAGTGACCATTCCAGTATGGAGAAAAATTGGAGGGATACAAAATAACAAACTCACATGTGTTCATTCCCTAAGAGGAAAGATATGGGTGACTTGAATTAAAAGGATGACAGTGATGCAAATAGACAAGTTCAAGAGATACTTAAGAAAGAGATCTGATGTGACTGTCAAACCAAGTTTCTGGTGGGGGTTGGTGTAGGGGGAAGCATCAGCCTACTGAGAGGTCCCACTGATAAATCTTTAATAATAGCAGTCTTTTTGTAACTCTTTGAAAAGGTACTAGTTAATGGATAGGATTTCCTTAACATTAAGCTCTTCTTTTTTTTTTTTTTTTGATTTTTTGATTTTAATTTTTTTAATTACTTTTCAGTGTACTAGAATTCATTGTTTATGCACCACACCCTGTGCTCCATGCAATACATGCCCTCCACAATATCCACCACCAGGCTGGCCCAAATTCCTCAGAAGAGACCCCGAATTGCTAAGGAAATGTTGAAAAACAAAAACAAAACTGGCGGCATCACGTTACCCGATTTCAAGCTTTACTACAAAGCTGTGATCACCAAGACAGCGTGGTACTGGCATAAAAACAGACACATAGACCAGTGGAACAGAGTGGAGAGCCCAGATATGGGCAACTCTATGGTCAAATAATCTTCGACAAAACAGGACAAAATATGCAATGGAAAAAAGACAGTCTCTTCAATAAATGGTGCTGGGAAAACTGGACAGCGATATGTAGAAGAATGAAACTCGACCATTCTCTTACACCGTACACAAAGGTAAACTCGAAATGGATAAAAGACCTCAATGTGAGACAGGAATCCATCAGAATCCTAGAGGAGAACATAGGCAGTAACCTCTTCGATATCAGCCACAGCAACTTCTTTCAAGATATGTCTCCAAAGGCCAAGGAAACAAAAACGAAAATGAACTTTTGGGACTTCATCAAGATCAAAAGCTTCTGCACAGCAAAGGAAACAGTCAACAAAACAAAAAGGCAACCCACGGAATGGGAGAAGATATTTGCAAATGACAGTACAGACAAAAGGTTGATATCTAGGATCTATAAAGAACTTCTCAAACTCAACACACACAAAACAGATAATCATATAAAAAAATGGGCAGAAGATATGAACAGACACTTCTCCAACGAAGACATACAAATGGCTATCAGACACATGAAAAAATTTTCATCATCACTAGCCATCAGGGAGATTCAAATTAAAACAACATTGAGATACCACCTGACACCAGTTAGAATGGCCAAAATTAGCAAGACAGGAAACAACGTGTGTTGGAGAGGATGTGGAGAAAGGGGAACCCTCTTACACTGTTGGTGGGAATGCAAGTTAGTGCAGCCACTTTGGAGAACAGTGTGGAGATTCTTGAAGAAATTAAGAATAGAGCTTCCCTATGAACATTAAGTTCTTCTATAATTTTTTCTCAAATTTTGGATTCTGTTTTTTGTTTATTTATATCTACCTGGCTCATGAAAGAATTCATGTTTAGTGATTGTTTGAGATTGGAGTCTCCAGGAAGCCAACTCTAAGACAGAGTTTAGTGCATAGGATGTTTATCAAGGAGTATCCTTGGAATCAACACCTGTGGAAGGGGAGTAGGAGCAGAAATTAAGCACATTATGAGCCTAATGGCAAACTCGCACAGCTTAGCTGGGAGCTAAAGTGGCCTGCCAGAGCTGCCCCATTCTGGAATTAAATGGTCAGGCTGTTATACCCATCTGAACCGGTTACTGGGAATGGGCCATCCCAAGATGGATGTAACCTTGGGCAAGGTAGTTTCCTGCAGATGAGGTAATTCTTGAAGGCTGTAATACCTAAAGTCTATCTGAAGACTGCATTTCCAATAGCTGGGTCAAAAAATTCTTCATTGAAGAGAGATCTGAGCAGGTGTACTTACACGTCACAAAGTGATTGCAAGTCTATTGACTCTGGGAGGACACACCCTAAGAGGCAAGAACTATGTCACCCTAAGAAAACTGGGGAGCTTCTTCCCTTCCTAGTTTTCTTTAAAACACATTTAATAATTACATTTTTGTTGTATCCAGGCAGTGTCAGGCATTGGGTCAAAGGTATACAATACAAAAATGGACTTCATGAAAATTATAATGTACTGGGGACTGGGGGAAATTTTTTTTTTTAAGGAAAGATATAAAAGAAAATAAAATGGAAAGGTACTGTACAATTAAAGTATTTTCTCATGGAGATACTGAAAACAAAAGAAAGAGAAAAGGGTGAGTAACGGAGAGAGTCTCTTCCACAGTACCCAGAAAAAGCCCCTTCAGAGGTCACCCACATTCCTTGGCTCATGGCCCCTTCATCTTCAAAGTCTCCAGTGTGGCACTTTCTCTCTTCTCTGACCTCTGCTACCATCCTTATATCTTCTGACTCTGGCTCTACTTCTCCTAACCCTTTCATATAAAGACCCTGGAATCACATCAGGCCCACTTAGATAATCCAGGATAATCTCCCCATTGCAAAATCCTTAACCTAATTACAGCTACAAAGTCCCTTTTGCTATGTAATGTAACACATTCACAAGTTGGAGAGGGGACAGCCCTTGGGGGGGGGTCATTATGCAGCCTACCACATTCAATTTCCTCATTTAAAATGGGTATAATAATAAGATCGCCTTACATGGCGGTTAAGAAAATTAAGTTCATAATAAGTGCTAAGAGCTCTCCCTGGCACTAAGAAAACCCTCAACAAATATTGCTATTTTTCTCACGTGGACCTCCTTACCTATGCCCTCCTCTTCATTCCTAGTGTTTCTGCCTTGGTTTGGTCCCTAATCATTCAACTCTTTCCATATCACCTCTTGTCTTCAGTTTTGCCTTATTATACATGTGTCCATAAACCCCACCCTTCCCATTCTCTATACCACCACCAGATAGCCACAATGATAATGTTTCATGAATCATTCACTAAATAAATACGTATTGTACTACTGTAAGCCACACACCTGCAAACATTATCTATATGGTAATTCCTGTGCCAGCTAGACATCTTGAGCCAGGTATTGAGTCTTGTTTCCCTCTTTACCCCAGCATTATACAGTTCTGGGACAACAGTAGGTGCTCAACAATGTCTACTGAATTAATTAATGGATGGATGAATCTAGTTATAACATTCTATAGTTCTATGATTCTATGAGGGTGGGAGCTGTATTAGATTGTTATCAGAGAAACTAATTCTGATTATTTTTAAAGCAGTTATGGCACTGTCAAAATTTATGACCGTCGCTCAATGCATCCCAGAGAGGCACTTCTGTGCCTCCCCACCTCCAGAGGCCTTTTTACAGCCAGAACTCTAAAGAGCCACTGGTATGGAAAGGGCATCTGGGTGAACTGTCAAAGAGGCAGGCTTTAGAGTCGGGCATCTCTTTGCAACATTTAGAAAGGAGAACCAAGTGACCCTGTGATGTGGCTGCCATTTTGGCTAAGGTATATTTTCTCTCTCTTCTAATGTAATCTCATTTGTCTCCACCACAACCAAAAAAAAAAAAAAAAAGCAGATACTGAGAAGGGCCCTTCTCCTGCTCCCCATTCAAGAGTGCCTGCCAAACCAATTAATACCTCCTGAATGTTATCTCCCTGCTATGTTAATGTTATGTTAATAAATGCAATTAAGATAACATTCAGGAGGTGTTAATTGGTTTGGCAGATGTACATGAATAAGAAGCACAGATATTTTGCTTTCCCTATTTATGGAGGCAGGAAGTGACACAAAGTTGGACAAAAGGAAACTTAATTTGCCTCCAGTCTCTTTTGATACTACTTAGGCCTTTTCTGTCCAGTAATATATGGGATTCTTAAAAATGCTAATTTAGATGGTATTACAAAGATGAAGTGATTGTCAAATGTTGCAAAAACACTGAAATTATCTTTTGCCATGGGAATTAACTACATGGTGTTTACTCCCTTTAAAATGTTACATATGCCATATATGCTATACACACGCACACACTTTCAAATGTGCCCATAGTATATATGCAAATAAACTCTCATGCTAATTTATGAGGCAGATTGTTCTAGAAGAGTACTTTCTAGACTATTTTTGATGTAATTATTTAGTATGTTCCAGTGATTTTAGAGCTAATGTTCTTTTATTCTAACTTACAGTAAGACGGTAGCTTTTACATTTTTAGAAATTACATATATATTATATTTATCTTTATTAGATAAATGACATAAAATTATATATTATAAATTATATGTGTGTGAGATATATATATGTGTATATATATCAATATATGTGTATATATAGATACACACACACACAGAGTATACTTTATGTTGCAAAACAAAGGTTTTCTCTGAAATTTATATTTATACAAATACAATTTGTATAGACTTGAAGCAAAGAGACATTACATTGTATTTCCATCAAGATCACTGTACTTTTTTCTGGAACTTGGCATTTGCCAGTCCATCACATGGCCTTTGGCAGACTTAGTCCTCTCAGGGCCTTACAAGGACACACCACTGATAAGAACCCTGCTAAGATCAGAGACCCAAGAGGATGTCAGAGCACAGATCCACTGAGGTTCCTTCCAATCCTGGAAGGCAAATCATCAGCATCTACACTGTGAACCAAATGAGAACTAAATGGAAATGCTAGTCTTCAAACCGGACTTCAAACACATTGGAAAGACTTTACCTCGATTCTAAGACACCATTTTCTATACAATGCACCAGGTCCTTAATAAGGGGAGTTTCCAGGGAGGAAAAGGGAGAAGAGGAGGAAAAAGAGGAAGAAGAGAAGAAGAAAGATTCTGTTTAAATTTTATATTTATTGCAAGATGGAAGTCCAATTCCAGAAATGTTAAAATGTGCTTCTCGAATTAAAGAATACTATATATTATCTAGGGGAAAAAAAAAAGGCAGCACAATAGGTAGCTAAAATATGGCTGGTGCTTTGTTTCAAGTGCATTGTTTCTGAGCCAAAATCTGTTGCATAATTCTGGAGAATTCACCAATCCTTGAGAAATACATTTGTACGTCCTTTGCTAAATACCCATCCGTCGCCCTTAACCATTCCTTTGTCCCATTTATCAGTGTAAGTTCCCTTGCTGTTACATTTAGAATAAGGGGACTATTCCTAGCTCTCAGTCTGTGAGTGTGGGTAATTTCTTAAACGATAAATGGTTTTTGTGGCTCTTCAGTGACAATAGCTGTTAACTAAAGTTTGTTAAGAAATCTTCTCCTAATCTGTGTGCGTGCATTTGCAAATGTGTTTGCAGTGTTTTCCAGTGAGATAGAATCATTGTGGCTCAAAATTTTTAGATTTTACAATCTTGGCTCCCTCCAGGCTAAGGAGGTAGAGGAGAACTCCCAAAGGCAGGGATGCTGACTCAGTGTTTGAGGGCAGTCACCTCCAGCTCTTCGCTTTGGTTGACTCAGGGGTGGCAATGAAGACTTGACACAGATTGCATGGGGAAACCACTTCCAGATGATCCTGCTATACCCCTGAGGGGAGGATTGCTCACAGTGGGCACTGCCTGCCCCACTGCCACCAGAGCTCAGGACACTGCCTGAAGATGGGATCATGCAATAAATCTTTTTAAAGCAGTATACTCTACAGGGGTCCGCAAATATTTGCAGTCAAAAAAAAAAAGTAGGCTATACTCACTTTTTAATTATTCTTAAGTAAAACACTGCATTTACACTCTTGTGGCAGTGATAGCAAATAGATTATATGGGAGTGTAAGAGGCTGAATTGCATCCTCCCTCTCCCCGCCCAAATTCCTGTGCTGAAACCTCCAGTGCTTCAAAATGTGATTGTTTTTGGAGGAAGGCCCTTTAAAGAGTTGATTAACTAAAATGAGGCCTTTTAGAGTGGGCCCTAATCCCATCTGATTGGTGTTCTTTTAAGAAGAGGAAAACACACAAAACAGACACCAGGAAAGTGCACACACAGAGGGAAGAAAGACATGGGAGGACACAGAGAGCAGGTGGCCATAGGCAAGCCAGGAGAGGTCTCAAAAGTGACTAACCCTGCTGATACCTTGGGTCTTGGACTGCTAGGTTCCAGAACTATGAGAACTGTATTTCTGTTGCTTTATGCCACACAGTCAGTGGTATTGTGTTATGGCAGCCCAAGGAAACCAATACTCTGAGAAAAACCAACACTGAGAAACCAGTACACTATGAAATAGGATTCCGGCACAGCACACACGAGTATGGGAGGGATCGCTGTAGAACACGTGCTCGATATCAAGCCATCTGTACTCTGGGGTAGAATGGAGAAGATCTGAATACCTATATATTCACCAGCATCCAAGATCAAACCCCAAAGTTTTTAAGTAGAAAAATCCTGGTGTTATTCAACGGCATTTATACTATCCACCTACAGTTAGAAATAGATGGAACATATGTATCTTTGTCAATTTCCTTAACTTCCACAAAAGAAGTCCATTTCATTCCCAACCTTGCTAATTAGTAACTAGGCCACTGCACTGAACAGAAATAACAACCCAGAACAGATGCTTTTCTGGTCAGAAAGGAAAAGCCTAAAACTTAATTGAGGTTCAATATTAGTAAGAAATCTAGAAATATTTCTTTATGAATAAGTAAATCTCATTTGATGATTTTCTAATTTATTTTTATATTTTGACAACATCCATTTTTAGTTTCATTTCTCCCTCCAAAGGACTTTGGAAAATCAACATTTCTTCCCTGCAGAACTGAGACCAAAAGCCATAGGTCGGTCATGTATTTATGAAACCCAGGCCTCTGTAAGATTTCAGTTGAGAGTGCTTGACTTTTTTTTTTTTTTTCTCATTGATCTTCTAATACTTGTGTTTTAACTCTTGGGTCTTTTAAGAAATTTAACATATAGTTTTGGTTCTAACTAATCTTCACTTCAAAATTGGATAATTGTGTTTTGGGGTTTTTAGTTTCTTTGTTTGCTCTAGTTTAATGGGTCCATAACAAATAAGAGCATTAATTTGGGAAATGTCCCCATGGGATGCATTGTTCTCAGAGCTGTTCAACGTTTTAGAGAGACTGCTGTGTGGAAACACAATTAGACACTGATTGCCTGGTGAACCCAGCCTCCATTACTGGTGAACAAGGAGGAGGGTAAGGGGATGTGATTAGGCAATGTTAGGACTCCAGAAAAGCTGTTGTTTCATTTAGTATAGATCTGGCCAAGGGAACTAGCCCCGTATCACCAACACAAGCAAACTCAATTTGAGCAATTCAAGGGAGTCCATTGCTATGCATTGAATGTTTGTGTCTACCCCCTCCCACATTCCTATGTTGAAACCCTCATGTTGGTATCAGAGATGGGGCCCTTAGGAGGAGATAAATCAGTCATGAGGGTGGAGCTCTTAAGATGGGGTTAGTGCCCTGGGTGGCTCAGTGGGTTAAGGCCTCTGTCTTTGGCTCGGGTCATGATCCTGGGGTCCTGGGTTCAAGCCCCACATTGGGCTCTCTGCTCCGTGGGGTGCCTGCTTCCCCCTCTATGTCTCTTTACCTGCCTCTCTACCTACTTGAGATCTCTGTCTGTCAAATAAATAAATAAAACCTTTAAAAAAAAAAAAAAAAAGATGGGGTTAGGGATACTGAATCTGCTGGTACCCTGACCTTGGACTTTCCAGCCTTTAGGACTGTGGGAAATAAATTTCTATCATTTAAGCCATCCAGTCTATGGTATCTGATTATAGCAGATGACAACAGATTAAGACACCCATCAAGCAAGCCCTTTATCCCTTTCACACATGTAAATCCTAACTAGTACCCTAACTATTCAGTGCATTTTCTAGCCCATATGCTTAAGGATTCTCCTGCTGTTTAACCCAACAGCACACACTGCATTACCTATCTACAGACTTTCCTAAAATAATTCAAGTCCCATTGGTGTAGGGGCAGAGAAGATAGATTCTCTTCCCCCAACTTCATGTGTTTGTGTGATTTCTAACCTGAAACTATACTGTTACTTTTAAAATTTTTATTTCTTTTATTATTTTTTAAAGATTTTATTTATTTGACAGAGAGATAGTAGGCAAGTATACAGAGCAGCCGGCAGAGGGTGAGGGAGAAGCAGGCTCTCCACTGAGCAGGGAGCCGGATGCAGGGCTTGATTCCAGGATCCTGGGACCATGACCTGAGCTGAAGGCAGCAGCTTAACTGAGCCACCCAGCTGCCCCTAAAATTTTTATTTTTAATCCATATACAATAAAATTCAACCTTTTGATGTGCAATTCAGAGAGTTTTGACAAATGTAGACAGTCATACAACCACCACCCTTATTAAGACACAAAACAGTTTCCATCACTCCCCCACTCCATTTTTAGTCAAACATTCCACCACTGGCCGCGGAAAACCATGGATTTGTTCTCCATCCCCGGAGCTTCAGCATATCCAGAATGACATGGACATAGAAATACATAGTATGTAACTTCAAAAACTTGGCTTCTTTCACTCAGCAGAATGGTTCTGACACTCATCCAACTTGTTGGATGTATGAATTAGTTTATTCTTTTTATTGCTAAGTAGTATTCCATTGCATGGATGTACCACAGTGATTATTCCCTCATTAAAGGATATTTGGTTTGTTTCACATTTTGGCAATTTTGACTAAAGCTGCTATAAGCATTTTTGTACAAGCTTTTGTGTGAATTTAAGTCTTCAGTTCTCCAGAATAAATACTCAGGAGTGGGATCGCTGGATCATATGGTGTTTGTTTAATGTGATAAGCAACTTCCAAACTATTTTTCAGAGTGACTATACCATTTTGCATTCTCACACCAATGAATGGGGGGAGAGTCCTAGTTGTTCTTCAACTTCATCAAGACTTTCTATTGCCAGTTGTTTGTTCTTTTTTAATTTTAGTAATTATAGTAGATGTGTAGTTTACCTTCTGATTTTCATTTGTCTTTCTCTAATGACTAATGCTTAGTAATGTTAAGAATCCATGCCTTAAGAGCTTCCCTATGACCCTGCAATTGCACTGCTGAGTATTTACCCCAAAGATACAGATGTAGTGAAAAGAAGGGCCATCTGTACCCCAATGTTTATTGCAGCAATGGTTACGGTCGCCAAACTGTGGAAAGAACCAAGATGCCCTTCAACGGATGAATGGATAAGGAAGATGTGGTCCATATACACAATGGAGTATTATGCCTCCATCAGAAAGGATGAATACCCAACTTTTGTAGCAACATGGACGGGACTGGAAGAGATTATGCTGAGCGAAATAAGTCAAGCAGAGAGAGTCAAGTATCATATGGTCTCACTTATTTGTGGAGCATAACAAATAACATGGAGGACGTGGGGAGATGGAGAGGAGAGGGAGTTGAGGGAAACTGGAGGGGGAGATGAACCATGAGAGACTATGGACTCTGAAAAACAGCCAGAGGGTTTTGAAGGGGCGGGGAGGTGGGAGGTTGAGGAACCAGGTGGTGGGTAATAGGGAGGGCACGTAGTGCATGGAGCACTGGTTGTGATGCCAAAACAATGAACACTGTTATGCTGTAAATAAACAAACCAAAAAAATTATAGATTTTTTGCTTTGTAACATAATAATTAACATAATTATTAAAAAAAAAAAGAATCCATGCCTTTATTTGCCTTCTATATGTCTCCCTTGATGAAGTGTCTATTGAATTTTTTTGCTTTCTAAAAGACTGTGTTGTATTCTTACTGTTGATTTGGGGAAGTTCTTTATATATTCTAACTACAGGGTCTTTGCCAAATATATGATTTGCAAACTTTTCCCTCAACCTGTGACTTGTCTTTTCACTGTCTTAATAGCAACTTTGACAATGCAAAAAGTTTTTAATTGTGAGAAAGTCTAATTTGTCAGTTTTTCTCCTATAAATCTTGCTTTTAGTCTCGTATTTAAGAATTCTTCACCTTGGGGCGCCTGGGTGGCTCAGCGGGTTAAGCCGCTGCCTTTGGCTCAGGTCATGATCTCAGGGTCCTGGGATTGAGTCCCGCATCGGGCTCTCTGCTCAGCAGGGAGCCTGCTTTCCTCTCACTCTCTCTGCCTGCCTCTCTGCCTACTTGTGAGCTCTCTCTGTCAAATAAATAAATAAATCTTTAAAAAAAAAAAAAAGAATTCTTTACCTAACTCAAGTCCACGAAGATTTTCCCCTGGGCATTCCTCAAAAGTTTTATAGATTCATGTTTTACACTTACCTCTATGACCCACTTTCAGTTAGTTTTGTATAAAATGTGAAGTAAAGACCAAGGTTCATCTTGTTTTCTGTACATGGAAGTCCAATTGTTCAAGCATTATTTTTGGAAGAGATTATCTTTTCTCCATGGCACTGCCTTTGTATCTTTTTCAAAAATCAACTGACCATAATTCTGTGCATCTATTTCTAGTCTATTCTTAGTTTATTTCTAATTCTCTTCCATTCCACTGAACTGTGTATCTATATTTTCATCAATATCTCATTTCCTTGATAACTGTAGCTAACTGTACTTATAGTAAGTGTTGATGTCATAGTGTGAGCCTTCCAACTTCCTTCATTTTCAAAATTTTATGAGATGTTTACTTTGGCTTTCCACATAAATCTTAAACTCAGTTTGCCAATACAGACAGACAAGCCCTCTGGGATTTTTGTTGGAATGGCATTAGATATATAGATCAAATTGGGAGGAACTGATGTCTTAACTCTATTGAATCATCCAATTCATAAGCATGGCCTTCTTTTTATTTATTTCATCAGTGTTTCATAATTTAAAGCATACAGATGCTGTTAAAATTACATCTAAGTATTAATTTACTTATTGAGTTATCATAAATGGTACTAATTTTCAATTTTGATTTCTAATTGTTTATTGTTATTATATAGGAATACAATTGCTTTTTGTATCTTAATCTTAATAGCTTGAGACCAAACTCACTTTTTAAGTTCTAGGAGCATTTATGTGGATTCTTCAAGGTTTTCTACTTAAGTAATAATGTCATCTGGAAAGTTTTATTTTCCAATCTGAATACCATTTTTTTTTTTCCTGCCTTACTACACTGGCTAGGATTTCCATTATGAACCTTGAATAGGAGTGGTAGAGCAAACACCCTCACTTTGTTCCTTGTCTTAGGGGAAAATATTGTCTTTCATCGTTAAGTATGATGTTAACTACAGGTATTTATAGATATCCCGAATCATGTAAAAGAAGTTCCCTTTTATTCCTAAAGTGCTGAGAATTTTATCATGAATAAATGCTGAATTGTAACAAAAAATTTTCTAAAATCATTGAAATGATTAATTGGTTTTTCTTCTTTTGTCTGTTAATGTAGTAAATTATAGTGATACACTGAATCTTAAAACAACCTTGCATTACCAAGATAAATCCTGTCTGGAGTGCCTGGGTTGCTTAGTCAGTTAAGCATCTAACTTCCAACTCAGGTCATGATCTCAGGGTCCTGGGATGGAGCACCACATTGGGTTCCCTGCTCATCAGGAAGTCTGCTTCTCTCTCTCCCCCAGGTCCTCCCCACTGCTTGTGCTCTCTCTCAAATAAATAAATAAATAAAATCTTTTAAAAAAAATAAATCTTAGGGGCACCTGGGTGGCTCAGTGGGTTAAAGCCTCTGCCTGTGGCTCAGGTCATGATCCCAGGGTTCTGGGACTGAGCCCCGCATCGGGCTCTTTGCTCTGCAGACAGCCTGCTTCCTCCTCTCTCTTTCTGCCTGCCTCTCTGCCTACTTGTAATCTCTGTCAAATAAATAAATAAAATCTTTTAAAAAAATAAATCTTATTTGGTTGTGATGTGCTACATTTTTATATATTACTGGATTCAGTTTGCTAATATTTTGTAGAATTTTTGGTGTCTATGTTCATGAGGGTCTATAGGTTCCTTGCACTATATTTGTTCTGGCATCAGGTAATACTGACTTTATAAAATGAATTGATAAATGTTCTGTCCTCTTCCACTTTCTGGAAGAAATTGTGTAGAAGCATAATTTCTTCCACAAATGTTTGGTAGAATTCACTAGTTAAATAAGGCCTAGAGTTTTCTTTTTGAGAAGTTTTGTAAGTATAAATTACATTTTTTTCACAGAAGTAGAACTATTAGGTAATTTATTTCTTCTTAAGTTTTATAGTTTGCTGTATTTAAGGAATTGGTACATTTTGTCTAAGTTGTCATATTTATGGACACAGAGTTGTTCATAACATTCCCTTATTGTACTTTCAGTGTCTATAGGGTTTGTAGTGATATTCTCTCCCTTCATTCCTAATATTAGCAGTATGGTCATCTCTCTCTGTCTATCCTATTCTTAGTCAGTCTGGCCAGATCCTTATTACTTTTTTTTTTTTTTTTTAAAGATTTATTTATTTGACAGAGAGAAATCACAAGAGAGGCAGGCAGAGAGAGAGGAAGGGAAGCAGGCTCTCCGCTGAGCAGAGAGCCCGATGCGGGACTCGATCCCAGGACCCCGAGATCATGACCCGAGCTGAAGGCAGCGGCCCAACCCACTGAGCCACCCAGGCGCCCCAAGATCCTTATTACTTTTTAAAAAATAATAATTAGATTTTAATTTCATTAATGTTATCTAATTTTTTTTTCAGTTTCTTTGATTTCTGTTCTTGTTGTTACAATTTTCTTTTTTTCTAATAGCTTTGAGTTTATTATTTTTTAGTTTCTTAAAATGAAAGGCTACTTATTTGAGGCCTTTCTTTTTTTCTAATGTAAACATTTGAGTGCTATAAATTATCCCCTAAGCACAGTTTTAACTGAATTCCACAGACTATAATATGTTGTATTATTTTCACTCAGCTCAAAAGATTCTATAGTTTCTTAGGAAGTTTCTTTGACTTATAAATTATTTAGAAGTATGTTTTTAAGTTCTAAATATTTGGGAGTTTTCTGGATATCTTTCCACTACTATAGTTTAATTTTGTTGTGATCAAAAAACATACTTTGGATGACTGCAATTCTTTTAGGTTTGTTAAGATTTGTTCTGTGGCCCAAAATATGGCATATCTTGGTGAATGTTCCATGTGATGATGAAAATAATGTGTATTCTGCTGTCATTGTGTGAACAGTTCTATACATGTCAAATAGGTGTTGGTATTATTCAAATCTTCTATATACTTGCTAGTTTTCTGTCTACTTGTTCTGTTAATTACTTAGAGAGGAGTTTCAGAGTCTCTAAGTATAATGGATTTAACTATTTCTCCACTTAATTTTATCAGTTTTTATCATGTAGTTTAAAGCTGTTTTTAGGTGCATACACATTTAGTAAGTAATATCTTCTTGGTGAATTGATGTTTCTTATAAGTATGTAATGTCTGTGTTATTTTTGATTATTCTGAAATCTATGTCTGATATTAATAAAGCCAGTACCACTTTCTTTTTATTAGTATTTATATTGTACATCTGTTTGCATCACTTTGTTTTTAACCTATTTATATTATTATATTTACAATGAATTCCTTGCAGATATCATGTAGCTGGGTTTTGAACTTTTTTAACCCTTTTTAATTAATGTGTTTAGAGTATTTATATTTAAGGAAATTACTGATTTATTTAGATTTAGCTTTGCCATTTATTTGTTTTATGATGGTTCTCTCTGTGTTCTTCCTGTCTCCCCTTTTCTGCCTTTTATTGGATTTAAAATTTATTTGTATAAATATTTTAGAGTTTGTTCTAGGGATTATAATCAATTGCCTAACTTTTCAGTTTACTTAGAATTCATGTGAGATGCAGAAATCTTTTTTTTTAAAGATTTTATTTATTTATTTGACAAAGAGAGAGAACAAGTAGGAAGGCAGAGTCGGGGGAAGCAGGCGTCCCACAGAGCAGAGAGCCCAGTGAGGGGCTCGATCCCAGGACCCAGGATCATGACCTGAGCCAAAGGCAGAGGCTTAACCCACTGAGCCACTCAAGTGCCCTTTTTTTTTTTTTTAAAGATTTTATTTATTTATTTGGCAGACAGAGACACAGCGAGAGAGTGAATACAAGCAGGGGGAGTGGGAGAAGAAGAAGAAGCAGACTCCCCGCAGAACAGGGAGCCCGATGTGGGGCTTGATCCCAGGACTCTGGGATCATGACCTAAGCCTAAGGCAGATGCTTAACGACAGAGCCACCCAAGCACCCTAAAATGCAGAAATCTTACAACCGTATAGCACGTATACATACTACATCTCCTTACACTGAAAATCCCATTACACAATGTTACAATTTTTGCCTTTGATAGTCATCAGAATCTTAAAGATTTTAAGAAAGAAAATATTCTATTTATCCAGATATTTACCACGCGTATTGCCCTTTCTGTCACAGTTTTCCGCATCTCTTTTGGGCTCAGGCCCAAAACTTTGGTATCAACTTTTACTTTTCTCTTGCCCTCACACTCCATATGCAGTTCATCAGCAAGCTAGCTCTACCTGAAAAATATACCTTGTATGTGTCCTTAAATCTCTCCTATCTGAAACAAATATTACATAACTGTAAAAATTAAACTTTAAAATGTTTTTTAATAAAGACAAAAGTTTTACCTCCTAGCATTTTAATAAAAAGCAAATTTCTTTTTAAAAAACAAAGTCCTTTATTCAAAGTTATGTAGACAAGAAAAATGCTATTTTCAAAGTCTTTTGACTAGATAAGTTTAGTGTAATGACAAAAAGAGTTCTAATCCATAACCAGCACTGGAGCCATCATATTTCCATTTTATAATCAATTGGATAGATTTTCTTTCATTCTGACTCTCAGAATTTTGTCCTTTTGAAGCAGGCAAACAACTCAGCCTTGGCAATATTGTCTCTCATTTAACAGTCTATTTCAGTCTTATCCTTGGCAGTTAACAATGACCTCGCGCTGCTGACACATTTTCGGTGTGTGCATGGCTGTGTATGAAATGTTGTTATTTTCCTACACTGCTCTCCCCTTTGATCATCAGCCTTGTCTTGTCTCCTACTCTCCCTTGCAGCTCTAATTGTTTTTAACTCCTTTGAAACCTTCTAAGGAAAGGAGGTCCTGAAAGAATAGTTTCCCTTTCCAAGGCTGCCAGCTTAGAAATTTTCTAGCTTCTTAAGACATATTTTTCCTTTCCATCTAGCCTAGACTAGTCAAGACCTATTCCCACCCAGTCTTCTTCCATTAGTAACATTTCAACACCCTCAGGGGTCACAGTGGAAGAGTATGAGGTTTTAAATCAGAACACTCGATATAAGTCATAAATCTGCCACTTCCCAGCTAGAAACCATGGGCAAATCACTGAATGACTCTGGGACTGAGCCTCTTCATCTGTAAAATGGGGGTGATCATTATATCTAACTTTGAGGGCTGTTCTAAAGACTTAAATAAATGTTTATGAATGTTATAGAGAAGTGTGATGCAGTGATATTGATTTTTGTTCAGTTTAACAAATATCTGTTAGTAACTGACAAGAGTAGCAAACTCAAAGGACTAGAAGTAATGTAAATACATGCAGCAGGCAGGATTCCACGCAAGGAGCAAGGAGGGTGTGTGTCTAAAAAATTAGAGGTTGCAAGCCTGTCTAAGGAGGACAATCACAGCTCAGCTCCTCCCAGTGATTTATCAGGTAGGGGAGACCTAACCATCCCACACCCAATTTGAAGCAACTCTGAAAGGCTTTTCTAGTTCCAGAGTTCTTTATGGTGTCAGATGAGACAACTAGGCTTGCATCAAGGTTTGAATTCTCCCTTGGCCCCCTCCTGCTTCCTTCTCCTTTGCACAGGTGTTTCCACAAGGGTGCTTTTGGATAAACATCTTGTATACTAAACTCCATCTCAGAATCTGTTTCCTGGGGAGTCCAACCTGCAACACCATTCTTGAGCCCATGGAACACTCTGTATGCTAAGCTAGGTAGACAGATGATTTCAAACACCATGTGATAAGTGCTAGAATAGATACACAAACAAAAGCTACGCAAAGGAAGGAGGGGCCATCTAAATCAACCAAGGGAACTCAAGTCTTCCCAGGGCAGGCAATCTTCAGGTAACTTTTGATAGCTAGTGAGGCTATAACCCGATAAAGAAGGGGAACAGGTATTCTAGGTCGAGGAAGAAACACTAAAAACAAGCAACAGACAGATATCCAAGGAACAGAGACTCTACGTATGCATGGAGAACCACTAGCAGCTTGGTGCTAATAAAACTTAAAAGACCTAATAGAACTTAAGAGAACTAATAAAACTTAAAATGTAAATTGGGGATTGGCATGAGACAAAGTAGGAGAGAAAGTTACAGTTTCAGAGCTTGGCCTTGACTCAGTGGATATGAGATTCATTCATAACTCTGAACACTGATTCTCTCTCCTCCAATAAGCTTTAAAGTTGGTAGTTCATGGAGTCTATTTTTCCTCAAGAGGTATGACTTGAGAAACCTTATCTCTTATTATAATTTAAAATCTAGATATGAATATCTAACTCACTATCTCCACTTTAATGGCCGTAAGAACCACAAATTCAGTGTGTCCAAATTGAGTTCATTATCTGACCTTCCTATACCTCATCTTTCTGAATTCTCCACCTTGGTGAATATTGGCACTGCCCATCCAGGTCTCCAGCCACAGTCCCATATATCAGCCTTGATTTCTTTTTCTTTTTCACTCTTCAAGTTCAATCCTTCAATGGATCCTACAAAAAATCCCATTTTAATATATTTTGGATCATTATGTATTTACTGCTACTTCCTGAGTTCAGTGAAAGCTTTTAACTATTGATTAATCTGCCTCCATTCTTACTCCTTTCAAATCCATTTGCCAAACAACTACAAGAATAATCCTTCCAAAACACAAATCTGATCATGCTGAGCCCCAGCTTAAAGTCCTCCAGGGGTCCTCATAATCTTTAAGATGAAGTCCAAAATTCTTAACAAAACCCTTCATCATCTGACCACAGATTTCATGCTTTCTGCTTTACGCACACTATACTACTTTAAAGATTTTATTTATTTATTTGACAGAGAGAGATACAAGTAGGCAGAGAGGCAGGCAGAGAGAGTGAGAGGGAAGCAGGCTCCCCGCCGAGCAGAGAGCCCGATGCAGGACTCGATCCCAGGACCCTGAGATCATGACCTGAGCCGAAGGCAGCGGCTTAAACCACTGAGCCACCCAGGCGCCCCACTATACTACTTTAAAATTTTTCAGTTCTTTATGCTCTCCCTTGCTTTCAGAACATGCACCAGGTTGCACTCACAGCCTAAAATGTCTTTTCCTGTCTTTCTTCCTCTCCTTCCTTTTACCTGATTAAGACCTATTAATGCTGCAGGGCTAAACTTAACTGTTAATTTCTCCAAGGAGCTTTCTCTGACACCCTCACCCTTATTTTATAATTCTATCAATCTATCCTTACTTCTCTCTACCATGAGATTACAATTAAAGGCAGAAAACATGTCTTATTTACTTCTGAATTTCCAACACTTAGCATAATATTTGGCACATAAATAGTTTTCAATAAATATTTTCTAAATGAATGAATCAATGGAACAGAATTTGATTTCCAAATATATACTCTGATGGCAATGCGAGTCATAGTTTCAAAAAAGAACTTATTGAAAAAGACAAGAACTAACAAGCACTGACAAGGAGGAGGAGAAAAAGGAACTTCTGTACATTGCTAGTGGGAATGTCATTTGGTGAAGCCGAACTGGAGGTTCCTCAAGATATTAAAAACAGAACTACCCTATCATCCAGTAATTCCTCTATGGGGTATTTACCCACAGAAAACAAAAACTCTAATTCAAAAAGATATATGCACCCCTATATTTATTGCAACATTATTCACAATAGCCAAGATATGGAAGCAACTCAAGTGTCTATCAGTAGCTGAATGGATAAAAAATTCACACACACGAATACTACTCAGCCATAATAAAGAATGAGATCTCACCATCTGCAAGAAAGACAGACTGAGAATATTACGTTTAAGTGAAAGAAGTCAGACAGAGCAAGACAAATACCATATGATTTCACTTACATGTAGAAATCAAAAAATAAGACAAATGAATAAAGAAACAAAAAGTAGAAGCAGACCAGTTAATACAGAGAACTAATGGTTGTCAGGGGGGAATGGGCCAAATGGGTGAAGGAGAGTGAGACATACAGGCTTCCAGACAAGGAATGAATAAATCACAGGGATGAAAGGCAGAGTATAGGGAATAGAATCAACTGTATTGTAATAGTGTTGTATGGTAACTGATAGTAGCCTCATTTGTGGTGGGCACAGCTTAATGTATATATTTGTTGAATCACAATATAGTATACCTGAAACTAACGTAACACTGTGCGTCAACTATACTTCAATTAAAAAACAACAACAACGGGAGGGGTGCCTGGGTGACTCATTTGGTTGAGCAACCAACTCTGTATTTTGGCTCAGGTCACGATCTTGGGATCATAGGATCATGCCCCTCCTCAGGCTCTGCACTCAGTGGAGAGTCTGCTTGAGGATTCTACCCCTTCCTCTGCCCCTCCCCCCTCTCTTTAGTACACACACACCCTCTCTCTAAAATAAATAAATGAATCTTTATTTTTAAAATTTTAAAAAGATTTTACTGATTTATTTGACAGAGAGAGACAGAGGTCACAAGTAGGCAGAGAGGCAGGCAGAGAGAGAGGGGGGAGCAGGCTCCCCGCTGAGCAGAGAGCCCAATGTGGGGCTCGATCTCAGAACCCTGAGATCATGACAGGAGCCAAAGGCAGAAGCTTAACACACTGAGCTACATAGGCGCCCCAGTAAATGAACCTTTAAAAAAAGGGATAGGATCTACTGGAGGTCAGAACATAGATTATAAGATGTAGTAATGACCTCACCCAGAAAAGTGGGAATAGAAACAGAAACAGGAGCTAGATAGGAAAGGATCTTGGAGGTAAAATCAGCAGAATTGGGGATTAGATGATGGGAGTGAAGGAAAGACTGTGGTATAAAACGATCCCTAGATTTCTGACATGGACACCAAGATAATGATACCTTAACTATGACAGAATACAAGAGAAGAAGCAGGTTGAATAAAGGGAATAAAGATGAAGAGTGTGATGGTTCATTCATTCATGGCATGTTAAGAGTGAGGTGTCTCGGGAAGATTCAGGTAGGGTTTTCTGGACATCAGCCTATAGGTTGAAGTAGAAGATACCATAAATGGGATGGCTCATGGCCACAGGACTATGAGAAGGAAGTCAAGAACAGTGATCTGGGAATACTGATTTTACTACAGATTGTGCTAGATCTCTTGCTGTTGTTCCTCCAGATCCACTCTCCTGCCTCAAGAGACTGACCTATGTGGACATCAATGGTTTCCTTGCCTTATGGTTTTGTGTGGCTTTAGTTAATTAGGGGGAGCAGCAGGAGACAGGAGAGAGGAGAGTGAAGTAAGGATATGTAATCTCTAGCTTACTCCCTGCTTCATCTATCTACCAAATGTCATAGCAATTTTCAGGCACCCTCTTCGGACAGCTATCTCTCCAGGTTCCAGTAATTGACCCTTGCACCATCAGGCTTAGGTATAGTAATGAAGTCCATGTGTCACTAGCATGGGCTGTTCCTAAGCCACACACACTTGGTAAACAGCCCCCTTATTAAACTCTCCTCAATTACCCAGCCCGACTATGTTATCCATATCCTGAGTGCTATAGAGGGGACTCTAGGAAAGAAAAGATAGACCAATTAATCTGATAAACTAACTATTCAAGGGATTTATCATTAACTTTCCTAAATAGTCTTCTCTGAAAACTAAAGGAATTACTTCAAGAGTAGAAATTTCAAGCACCTTGGACAAATGAGTAAGTGGTTGTTTGCTAGGATGACTATAATGGGAAATTGACTTGGGAATCCCCCAAATTAAATTTCAATGTGGCACCTTCCAAAGGGCTAAATAACTGTACCGATGAGTTACCTGTAGGTATCTATGGTGATATGGTCTCATAATGAACTTAATAAGACATGATAATGGCAGGGGTTACTAATAATGGATTATAAAATACTGGGGGCTTGGGGAAGTGGATTTAAAAGTATTACTCTTGCCAACTCAATGACATCCCTCCCACTTGGGTCCACTAGCCAGGCATCAAAATAGAGCAAAAGAAATGCAGAGATGTTAGGGGAAATTCAGCTGTCTTACACTACTGGAACCACAAGTTAGTAATATTTATGTATCTTATATTAACGATGGGATTTTGATACATGTATGGCCTCAACATTATTTTTCTTTATTATTATTAATGAATAATAACATATTAAAGCTAGACAATGGCCTTTCTTTAGGTTTTTCAAATATAGAATATAGGCCACTGTCACCTCTGCCCCAGCTCTGTGATATCTCCTTCCATGTCTGTATCTTCTTGGTCTTTACTGCTCCATGGTTTATGACTCACTTTCTAAATGAACCCTGTAAACAAATTCCACTTGACTCAAGGCAGTTACTGTCATAGCTACAACCCCTAAGGACCCTTATATTGCCAGTTTGTTTACTGAAAGTGGCTAGATTACAAATTTGTTTTTTTTTTCTATGATTTATCTAACCAACACTGCCAAAAAGCAAGGGAAAAATAATGGAGGCCACTCAAGAACAATTAAAATGTCAACATGTTTAGAAAAAGACCTCTTAGTAATGCAAATATGAAATACTTTTGATGTTGATATTCCAGTTATTAGAATTTAGTGTGAATCAGGCCATCAGAACTTGGCAGTGACTTTCATTTAGGTGAAGAAAGCAGAGCCAAGGCTGCAGGTTGTTTGTCCTGCTTATCTCAAGCCAACATCTAAATCAAATCAAAGAAAAATTCCAAACTTTGAAACATCTTGCTTCTGAATTCACTAATTTCTTATAAGATGTCCCTGGCAAAGTCACTCATTCACACATTCAACAGACATAAACAGAGCACCAATCCCTGACAAGCATTATTTAACCCTGAAGATGAAAGCACTTCGGCTGCTACCTCCACACCAAACCTACCCTTGAATGTTGGTTTCCTGACATAAATCCTTATCATCAACTTGCCTTGAACCAAAACCTGCCCTTACAAGGTTCCAGAAGAGAAAACTCTGTTCTGTCTTCAAATATTTTTCTTAAGTGATAATAATTTTGTGCCATCCTTTTCAACCCAAGTCGTTTTTAGGCAAAAGAAACCAAACCACTCACGATCCCTGGCCATATTCCTCTTTGCACATTCAAGTCTATTAAATCTCTTACTGTGAAGAACCTAAAGTGGAAGATATACCCAATATGTGTTCTATAATGACTTGGGACACTGTGTTCTTACTAACACAATGCCTCAACTTTTTGAAAATACTCTTGTGATTGTTACAGGAGTGTGGGCTTTGGAGTTAGACCTGAATTTGTATTGACAGATAATTACGTAATCTTGGGTAAGGGGTAAGTTACTTCAGATCTCCAACCCCTGAATTCATCTGTGAAACAGAATCTTTATTTCCTTATGAGTTCTGAGGGTGAAACCAGATGACATACGTAAAGCCCTTAGCACAGTATCCAATGCATAGCAGATGCTCAAAAATCGTTAACTGATGCCATTGGTAACACCCCTACTTTCATACACATACGCTGTTAACCTCCTTTTTATTTTTACTGATACCAAATCTAGCACCATCCATCCTGAATTTAACTGCTTTTCTCCCTGAAATTTAAGATTTCACATTTATTACTGCCACAGTTCAGGTGCTTTCATCTTCCCAGGTTATTAAGATTTCCCCTTTTTAAGCCTGTTGCGTCACCTGCAGATTTGACAAGCCTGAGCTTGAAGTCCTCATCCAAGTCACTGATAATGCTATGACTAAGAAAGACCAAGGACAAAAAGCCCTGTGACACATCGGGGGTCTTCATTCATTCAGGTTTATATCTGTTTCCACTTTTCATCATTGTTTCATGAGTTGTGAAGAGAGCTTACTGCATTGACATCTTACACACATTCCTTCGTCTTTCCACAAGAATGTCTTCAGAGAAAAAAACGGGCTGACAAATTTGTCCCCGGCATTTTCCACATCTGTCTGCCCAGTAACTCTGCTAAATACGAAAATGATATTTGCTCTGATTCAGTGAATTTATACTCGCTTTTGATGCTCATATTCTTCTCTAATTATCTGCAAGTCATTTCTCAATAATCCATAGTATTTCGTTGCCTCCTTCTTCTTCTTCATGGTAAGCAAAGTAACACCCCTCTTCCCAAATATGTTCATGTCCTAATCCCAGACCTGTGAATTTGCTACTTTATATAGTAAAGGGACTTCACAGATGTGATTAAGGTTCAGGATCTGGAGATAAGACAATAATCCCAAACTAACTAGGGGAGTCCAATCTAATCACATGAGTCCTTAAAAGCAGAGAACCTCTTTTCTGGCTGTGCTCAGAGGTAGGTCAAGTTCTCTAGTAACTACAGAAAAAGATCAGAGAGGGTTAATGTTGCTGGCTTTGAACACAGAGGAAGGAGGCCACAAGCCAAAGAATATGAGTTGCCTCTAGAAGCTAAAAAAGAGCAGGAAACACATACTCCTCTAGAGTCTCCAGAAAGGAATGTAGTTCTGCCAATACCTTGATTTTAGCCAACTGAGACCTGTGCTGGACTTCTGACCTTGAGAACTGTAAGATAATATACTTGGGTTGTTTTTAACCACTAAGTGTGTGGTAATTTCTTACAGCTGCTATAGAGAACTACTATTTCCTTCTCCTCTTCCATTGTAAATATATACTTTCAGTTCAGTTGACATAAATTTTTCCTCAAATTCACTTTTGGTCAGTTGGGGCTTAACATGGCCAAGGAACAGGAGACAAGCATAAGACATGCCCGGTGAATTGCAGAAAATTATCAGTCAATCTCTTAATAACAATTTCTCCTTATTTCTTCATTAATGCAGTGTGCAATGAAATTGCTCCACAGCAAAATTTTTTAGAATATAACCGTGCTGACTATGTGACTATATTTCTTTAAAAACAAATACAGAGAAATCTTAAACGTCTTTCGATCTTCACTCCCTTGCAGGTCTGATGTAATTCAGTAAGAATCAGTGTTATTGAACGTATTTTATTCTTATAACACATGTAATGTTGCGGATGCTACATTTGTGAGCCAAAGCCCAACTAAAGCCTCTGAGTTTTGTGACTTTCAATAGTCACTTCCATTTCTCTGGACTTCAATTTTCAATACCTAGAAAAATAAGGACACTAGACAGGATAATCTCTAAGGTCTCTTTCTTCCTCTAAAATGCTGTGCTCCATCAGAGTGCAGGTCCAAAAAAATAATAATAAACATAAAAAAGAAGTCCCTGTTTCTTTGCTGAAGGATAAATTCATTGAAGTACAGCACTTCAATCCTTTGTTCATGCCAGTCCCTCTACATGAAATGGGCTCTTCTTCTCCTTTATTTTCTCTTACCACTTATATCTCCAGCTAGGAAAATCCTACTCTGCTTTCAAGTTCCAAATCAAATGCCACTTCTCATGAAAACTTCCTTGATCTCCTCTGAAATACTACAGCATTCATTACCTAGGCTGATCACAGACAGAGTTATTCTATTCTGTTGCAAAGTCTTGCCCTTCCAACTGGACTGCAGCTTCTCGAGGATGGGGGAACTGTGTGCTTTGTTGCTTGCCAGCAGCAGGTACTGAGTATATCCTGCCTTCCCGCTTATCAGCTGCAGTGGTACCCTACTCAGTATCAGCCCACACCATGTCCTGTCTTCTGATTCCATTCCCCCACCTCTCACAGACGTGATGACATCATCTCCTTCAACTCCAGCTTCTCCTCCAGCCTCAGTCCGTCAGTTCAACTACCTCCCATTTAAGGAAAACTTCTCCCTTGATCCCATATCCAACTCTAGCTAAATCCTTGATCTCCCAAATTTCATATAGGTATTGAGTTGTTCACCTTTACTGCCTCAACTTCCCCATCTCTTATGCTTCTGTCCACGCCAATCTGGTTGCCACCCCATCACTCCAACGAAATGTACTTCTCCAAGGTTACCAATGTCTTCCAAGTCATTACAGTTGATAGACACTTACTATATTTATCTTCTAGGCAGCAGCTTATACTGCTAACTCTGACTTCCTCTTTGAAACACTGTCTTCCATTGCCTTCCATGATACCATACTCCTTCATCCTGCCTAGATGCTCCTTTAGTGTCCAGAATGATTTTAATTTAATGGGATAGGTGCAGATGGCCACTCCACCCCACAACCTGAATATAGCCAGTGTGCTGGCTCTTCTGAGTCCAGTGTGCCGACTGCATGCTGTACAATGACTCAGTGTTTCCACCTCTTGCTTCTTATTAAGTTATGTAGAAACCTTCCTTCATACATCTTGTGATGAAGTCATTTAGCCTTCACTTATTGAGAACGCAACCTTCACATTTTAGCTACCTGTGTGCTCTTTTTTTCCCCCAAACCATTTGTCTCCAACAATTAAAGTGGCACTCTCTGGCACCACAAAATCTTAAACACAGATAAAAATGCAGGTCCCAAAAGCATGTGGCAGCTCTCTGTTCGGCTGCTCATCCAAAGGAACCAAAATATGTTGACAGTCATTTATTACCATCAAAATGGAAACACAGAGTTAAATTCTCACAGAGAACTAGGGACCCCTTAAGAATACAACTGCAGACTTTCAAGGATCTTCAGACCCAAATTTGAGAAACAGGAATGAAGCGAGAAAGTTCCTTAACTTGAAATCAAACATTGTGGATACACATCTCAGCCCTGACATGGATAGCCAGTGGGCCTAGGATAGTTAGCTTACAGATTGGTTAGAAAGATTAAATAATACCAAAGTAATACAATTATTTGTGAAATCATCTTTGTAGCACCTGAGAAGTTGCCTCAGTGAGGTTTCCTGGAAAACAGAGGATGAGCATAAGCAATACACTTGTCCTGTGCTGATCCAGGGAAGCAGAAGTGAAAAAAAGGGCAGAAAGGTCTGTTGTTCAGTAATCATCAAGGACTGGAATAATTGCAAGCTTTCTTTGCCCCTGTCAAAGTGTTCAGTTTATTAATATAATTAGAAAAATACTAGTCTATAATTTCTTTTAACTTTTATTCATATTCTAGTTAGTTAACATACAGTGTAATATAGTTTCAGGTGTACAATACAGTGATTCAACACTTCCAAACATCGCCTGGTGCTCATCACGACAAGTACGCTCCTTAGTCCCTAACACCTGTTTCACCCATCCCCCCAACCACCTCTCCCGGGGCAACTGCTCATTTGTTCTCTAGAGTTAAGAGTTGGCTATTTGTTTTGCCTCTCTCTCTCTCTTTTATCCCCACTTTGCTCATTTGTTTTGTTTCTTAAATTCTACACGCTAATGAAATCATATGGTATTTGTCTTTCTCTGATTTATTTCATTTAGCGTGATATTCTCTAGCTTGTTGCAGATGGCAATATTTTATTCTTTTCTACGGCTGAGTAATATTCCATTGTGTGTGTGTGTGTGTGTGTGTATACACATTTTCCATATCCATCCATTAGTCGATGGAAGCTTGTACTATTTTCATAATTTCACTAGCCTACAATTTTGCATTTAAATTTTTTACTCAGATCAGGTCCTAGGATCAAATCCTACATCAGGCTCCTTGCTCAATGGGGAACCTGCCTCTCCCTCAGCCGGCTGTTCCCCCTGCTTGTGCTCTCTCGTGCACACTCCCTCTCTTGACAAATAAAACCTTTTTTAAAAATTACATACTCAGGGGTACCTGGGTGGCTCAGTCAGTTGAGTATTTACCTTCAGCTCAGGTCATAATCCTGTGGTTCTGGGATTGAGCCCCACATCGGGTTCCCTACATAACGGAAAGCCTGCTTCTCCTGCCCCCTCTGCTGCTTCCTCTGCTTTTTTTCCCTCTCTCTGTCAAATAAATAAATAAAATATTTTTTAAAAATATTACATACTCAATTATACTGTTTTAAAGATTTTTTAATTTTTAAGTAATATCTACACCAAATGTGGGGCTTGAACCTCACAACCCCAAGATCAAGAATTGCATGCTCTATAGACTGAGATAGCCAGATGCTTCTCAATTGTACTATTTTTTAAAATAAAGCCAAACTTCCCTCCCTCCCTGCCCCCAAAATTCTTCCTAAAAATAGAAAATGCCTTTCACTGCTAAAGACCATTTTTGGGGTTTGTTTTAAAACGGTTTCATGCTATATGTACATGAAAGTATATTTGCTGAAACTAGTTGCCTGATTTGAAATGCAAAAACTCAGAAATGCAAACATGCAAACATGATTGCAAACATGTAAAGCAAAGCATTTTATCTGAATGAACCCAATCAAGGCAATGTCCTGTTAAATAAATAAAACAGATTTTGGAGCAGGCTAAGAAGCAGCGAAACATCTAAAGTGGCTAATTGCCCTTGGTTCACCAAGAATATTAATCTTTTTTAACCTGTAAAAGATAACCACAGGGAGAAATATCAAAAGGCCTCTATGTGTCCCATCATTTTTTCCACCCAACTATTTTGCAATTTTCACTTCTCACTTCCAGGCTCTGTGCCTATTTTTAGATATTCAATAACACTTAGTATAAGCCAGTGCACGTTAGACATGAATTAATGAACAATAATATCTAGGTTGCTGGCAATATATGTGTCAGGGAGTCAGGTGAGATGGATGGTGGAGAGAAGGAATGTTTCATGATCTTACATAAGAGTTTAGTAAAGGAACAATCTCCCTATATGCTCTTCAGGAAAAGATGCATCCTGCCCAGGGAGTTTCGAACATTTCACCTACCATCAGCTCCTGGAGAGAGAGTCACCCAAGAGAGGGCCTATGGAACTCACTCAGGTCAGGGGGCCACGGTGAACACAGCCATTCCAGCCGATTAGCAGAGGCAACACACAGAGATAAGAATTCCAAGATAAAAAGTGGACACCTTAGCTTAGACCAAACCAGGTAAGACATTTTGGAGAGCATGCGGAAGAGAATCCAGTCCAAACAAGCACAGAAAATCCCCTTAGCTATATAATTTTGCAGTGGTCACTGCTTTTAGGAGGAGGAATGAGAGGTGAACATGAGAACTCATGACAATCCACTTCCACAGTGATATGGGTAAACAGGAGTGTAAACTACTATTATTTGGTTTTCTTCAGAATGTGGATCCAGTTATTTTTAATATATCTCGTCTTCTTTGCAATCCCAAGTTGAATGAATGAATCCTATAGTTCTTGCCAAATATATATATCAAATTGATTTCTGACTTTTATCAATAGTCTGGTTGCTAAATGGACAAAACCAGATAAGAACCATATCTCAGGTCTATGTGCAAATATAATATATATATTTATAGTGGATATTTGCTATTTTGTTTGACTAGAACCCTTTCTTCCTTCCAAGAAACTCCCTTCTTAGAACTACTCCATTCCATATTCCTTATGTGGTTCAGAGATATTGGGGTACCGTGTTCCCATGTTTTTAGATGGCCCCAAGCAACTGACACAATTGATCAAACCAGGCTGGGGCCCCTGTCCAAGGCCAGGATAATCAGGGCCTTCCAGAAGACTTTTCTGTCTGGAATTAAAAAACAAAGTCAGTCCCTCTTTGGTGTTTTAACTATAATATGTGAAAGTCAATATCTATAATGCGAGAATGACCTGAACAACCAGGAAGGGCACAGATGAAAAGAATACTGATAGCAGTTTGCTTCCTGAGTCTGGTTTTATTTTACTTAGTATTAAATTTCTCACTATTTCTTTGTCTTTCCCACAGGTTAACTTTTATTTTTATTTTTTTTAGATTTTATTTATTTATTTGACAGAGAGAGATCACAAGTAGGCAGAGAAGTAGGCAGAGAGAGGAGGTAGGAAGCAGGCTCCCTGCTGAGCAGAGGGCCTGAGGCAGAGCTCGATCCAGGGACCCTGGGATCATGACCTGAGCCGAAGGCAGAGGCTTTAACCCACTGAGCCACCCAGGTGCCCTAACTTTTAACCACACCTTTGGTTACTTACAATATTCTAATATTCCCCTAATAAATTCTTCCCTTTTCCCTCAACAAATCCAATTTAGATTTTGGTTGTCAGTAACTAAAGGGATCTTGAACAGTAAGTATTGTTGGGGCACCTGGTAGCTCAGTCAGTTAGCACCTGCCTTTGTCTGGCTCAGGTCATGATCCCAGGGTCCTCGGATCGAGTCCCTGCATCAGGCTCCCTGCTTAGTGGGGAGCCTGCTTCTCCCTCTCCCCTGCTTGAGCTTTCTCTCTTTCTTGCTCTCTCTCAAGTAAGTAAAACAATATATTGTCTTACTTTTCAAAGGATGAACAAGAGAATATACAACAGCCCAAGGACGAGGTGGTGATTCCCAGTTCCAACTTTGTTTTAGCTAACCTTGATAGATGGCTTACCACAGTTCTTAACTCAAGGGTTAGGCAGATAGCACAGTGAAAAGAAAATTTCCACATTGTCAGGCCAACACTAATGAAAAGGCAATCACTGTAGGTGACAGTAAGAAACAGTAAGGATTTTCAAAGAGGTCTTCTCCCTTTTGTTCTTTCTTCTTCTTCTTCTTCTTCTTTTTTTTTTTTTTTAACTATTATTGTATTTTTTGAAAGTCTTTTGCTCTGAACCCTTTGCTCCACGGGCAGTACAGCTGGGAAGCCACGGGTGGTCTACTCCCCACCCCATTGGGATGGCCCAAGATGACATGCCTCATGACCAGTGCCCCTAACCAAGCAGAGTCCAAGGCTGGGACAAATCAAAGGAGTGATTTTTATAAAACAGGTTTATTTTGCTTGCTGTGCAGGGGCAGTCTAGGACTGTCTGGCTGGAAGCTGGGATGTCTGAAATAAGTGTAGCAGGAAAGGAACAGCATGGAAGATAGCACTGCTTAACATTAGTGTCTGTCTGAAGACAGGCCTGCTGTTAGCCAAATGAAGTCTAGAGGGTTAGATTTCTAGCTATAACATGTGGTAACAAATATACATCAAAAATTGTGGAAAGCAATGCTCAGAAATGAATCCCTTCATAAGTGGGCTTGCCCTTCTGTACCTCGGCAGGAAGGTGCATGCCCATGCAAGAGAGAACCTGCAGTTAGGGTGACACAAGCTAGGCTGACTTTTCAATGTGTCATTGAATTAGTACAGGGGCACCTGGTTGGCTCAGTCCATGGAGCTTGTGACTCTTGATCTCCGGGTTGTGGGCTTGAGCCCCACGTTGGGTATGGAGATTGCTTAAAAATAAAATCTTTTAAAAAAAAATAGCTTTTGCTGCATATGAAAAATCAGTGAAGATGTCTGATTACTCGAGTTGTTTTCAGATCTGTTTCTTACTTTTTACTGTTTTTAAGCCCTTAATCCAAGGGCAATGTACTACATTTGGGCAGAATCCTATTGGTTTTTTTGCAAATGGACTTCTATTTATTTAATTGTGACTTTTAAAATCCCAGATTATAGAGTCAGATGTACACTGTTCCTTTTAAAGCAGTCCCCCGAGGAGACAAGAGTAATGCTGAAATTGTTGAAAGTCTTTCTGGGCCCTCCCTAAGTGCTGCCTAAAGAATGAGTCTGTGTTTCAGAGTGAACCAGATCTGGGTTTGAATTCTCACTTTACTACTCATTTCCTGTCTTATCTGGTAATTAACTTCTCAGCCTGTGTGTTCATCTGGAAAACAGGGTTACTAATTCCTACCTTTCAGGGTTGTTGGGAGATTTAAAGGAATGTGGAAGTTAATGTGAAGCACTGGTATAACTTTGGAAACCTATAAAGGCTAAATAAATAGTTATTCTAAAGATTGCCTTTTAAATATCCCCAGTGGTTACAATCTACGTTCTCGGCATTTTTGAAATGGCCTAAATCTACCCCAAGCCCATCCCCATGGCAAAGGTGATCCAGCCGGGGCAACACAGGTTCAGGTCAGACACAAAGCACACCTTGTATGTCATGAGGCCACTTTGGTAGTATTACTTGAAAACTGCTTCTGAAGAAATTGCTAAAGAGAATTTCCAAAAGTGGTTGCACGGTTTTCCACGACGGCTGTAATCTTCCACTTCCAGTCTACACAGCTTCATTTGCTACTGCCTCTCTATCCCACCTACAGCCTCACATCCACACTAAGCCCCAAGTAAGGCTGCTTGGCTCACCAGGTTCAGTGGCTTAACGTTTAGTCACCTTCTCAGACCTGGTTTCTGGAGTCACATTTCCGAGGGCTGGACTCCTGAATCACTGCTTCCAACCAGATCGAGAGTCCAAGAATGATCGGTATTACCTTCTTAAGAAGCTGATCTCATCTTCACCTTCCAGTACTATCCCAGTTCATTCAACCAGACCTTCCCAACTCCTGGTTGGGAATAAATACTTTATTTATTTATTTTTTTTTTTTAAAGATTTTGTTTATTTATTCGACAGAGAGAGATCACAAGTAGATAGAGAGGCAGGCAGAGAGAGAGAGAGGGAAGCAGGCTCCCTGCTGAGCAGAGAGCCCGATGCGGGACTCGATCCCAGGACCCCGAGATCATGACCTGAGCCGAAGGCAGCGGCTTAACCCACTGAGCCACCCAGGCGCCCTGACAGGTTACTTTAACTGAGCCCCCTCTACTGTCCCAAATCTCCCATTGTGCATGCCGATTCTCCTGCTGTTTAAAATAAGTCCTGCTACCCAGGGGGAGAATCACTGTATGGAAATTTGGTCAAGTTCCTTTTCATATGCAGTAGAATCCAGCTCTAGTTGCTTCTAATAGAAAAGTAATTTATTAAAGGATGTCAGGATTAACATAGATCAGGGAAGACTGGTCAACCAGGCTCAGTAAATGGTAAAGAATATGAGATGCTAGACATTGGTTAGGGCAGAGCCAAAATCATATCTGAGTCCTGCTGCTAAGGACAGTGCTGCCAACACTATCGCATGCTGGACCTCATGGCTTGAACTTATCTCAGCACCATACATCAGTCGCTGCCTTGCTCAGGGCTCTGCCACTACACGTGTGCTCCAGATGGAGTCTCCACTGTACCTACTTCCTTGCATAAACAGCTTCAGCCTCAAAGTGTGGAAGGGGCCAATCTGATTCATCTATCCCAGATCATGTGCCAATGCCCTCACTTCAAGGAGTCTAGGAACATATATGGTGCTATTGGCTTCCGTAACAGGTGGGTTAAAAACCAAGTATCTACTATAGGTGTGTAGTAGCTAATTATTCACAAGACCTCCCAACCTGTGTCCCCTTTGAAGAGGACATCCAATCCAATGCAGTAAGCTTTGGGATTTTTAAAATTTGGAAGGCCTTAAAAGAGGTTATCTCTTTAGACTCAGAAATTTTACTTCTCTATAATGAGACTACCTCAAAAATAATCTCAACCTCTATATTGAGGATATAATATAAAATGTAAAAATTATAACAAATAAAATGTAAAATGAATAGTATGAATAAAATGTAAAAATGATAATGAATAAAATTGGAGATGACTGTTTGCAAAATCATGGTACATTCACTTAACAGCATGTTATGCAACCATTAAAAATTATAATTACATTAATTTTAAAGAATAAGGTACAAAATGTGATATAAAATTGCTACACTAAAGTCATACCGAATGGTCTCAACCATATTAAAAATACTGATAAATAGGTAGGTAGATAGAGATAGATAAATATATCAGGAAGGTAGTCATGCTCACAATTGGTGGCAGATACAAAAGCCCTTGTTTTTCTTCTACTCTTTGCATGTCAGATTCGTATAACAAACAAGATGTATGACTGTATTTCTTATATACAGCTTAAGTGATTTTTAAAATATCTGTTTCATCCTAAAATTTGTATGGAACCAGAAAAGACCTGAATCACTAAGGAAATACTGAAAAAGAAAAGCAAAGTTGGGGGTATCACCACTGCCTGATTTCAAGCTTTACTACAAAGCTGTGATTACTAAGACAGCATGGTACTGGCAAAAAAATAGACACATAGACCAATCTAACAGAACAGAGAGCCCAGATATGCACCCTCAACTCTATGGTCAAATAATCTTTGACAAAGTAGGAAAAAATACATAGTGGAAAAAAGACAGTCTCTTCAATAAATGGTGCTGGGAAAATTGGACAGCTATGTATAGAAGAATGAAACTCAACCATTCTCTTACATCATACACAAATACAAACTTGAAATGGATGAAAGACCTCAACGTGAGACAGGAATCCATCAAAATCCTAGAGGAGAACATGGGCAGTAACCTCTTCAAAATTGGCCATGGCAACTTCTTTCAAGACACATCTCCAAAGGCAAAGGAAACAAAAGTGAAAACAAACTTCTGGGACTTCATCAAGATAAAAAGCTGCTGCACAGCAAAGGAAACAGTCAACAAAACAAAGAGGCAACCCACAGAATGTGAGAAGATATTCACAAATGACACTACAGACAAAGGGCTGATATCCAAGATCATAAAGAACTTCTCAAACTCAACACCCCAAAAACAGATAATCATGTCAAAAAATGGGCAGAAGACATGAACAGACACTTCTCCAATGAAGACATACAAATGACTAGCAGACCCATGAAAAAAATGTTCATCATCATTAGCCATCAGGGAAATTCAAATCAAAACCACATTGAGATGTCACCTTACACCAGTTAGAATAGCAAAGATTAACAAGGCAGGAAACAACAAATGTTGGAGAGGATGTGGAGAAAGGGGAACCCTCTTACACTGTTGGTGGGAATGCAAGTTGGTGCAACAAACTTGGAAAAGTGTGGAGATGCCTCAAAAAATTAAAAATATAGGTACCCTATGAACTGGCAATTGCACTACTGGGTATTTACCCCAAAGATACAAATGTAGTGAAATGAAGGGCCATATGTACCCCAATGTTCATAGCATCAATGTCCACAATAGCCAAACTGTGGAAAGAGCTGAGATGCCCTTCAACAGATGAATGGATAAAGGAGATGTGGTCCATATACACGATGGAATATTACTCAGCCTTCAGAAAGGATGAATACCCAACTTTTGCATTAACATGGATGGGACTAGAGGAGATTATGCTGAGTGAAATAAGTCAAGCAGAGAAAGTCAATTATCATATGGTTTCACTTACTTGTAGAACATAAGGAATAACATGGAGGACATTAGGAGAAAGAAAGGAAAAGTGAAGTGGGGGAAATCGGAGGTGGAGAAGAACCATGAGAGACTGTGGACTGAGAAACAAACTGAGGGTTTTAGAGGGGAGGAGGTGGGGGGATGGGCGAGCCTGGTGGTGGGTATTAAGGGGGGCACGTATTGCATGGAGCACTGGGTGTTGTAAATAAAAAAGAATCTTGGAACACAGCATCAAAACTAATGGTGTATTTTATGATGACTAACATAACACAATAAGAAAGTAAAATAAAATATCTGTTTCATATCATGTCATAGTCTTAAAAGTCCTATATATTCCTCCCGCAAGTACCACTTGGATTTTAGTGATTGTTGACAGTTTCCTTGGAATCCTTGTGTGGTGTTTTTTTTTTCCCCGACCTCTTTAAGTATGACACACAATAGAAAAGAAAAAAAAATAATTAAAATATCTGTGTCATTTTCTTACAATAAGTCACTTTTAATACAACAATGTGTCAATTAAGTTAGCTTATTCTAGATTTTAAAAAGACTAGCAGTGGGGTGCCTGGGTGGCTCAGTGGGTTAAAGCTCTGCCTTCAGCTCAGGTCATGGTCTCAGGGTCCTGGGATCAGGCCCCACATCGGGCTCCCTGCTCAGCGGGGAGCCTGCTTCCTCTTCTCTCTCTGCCTGCCCCTCTGCCTACTTATGATCTCTCTCTGTCAAAAATAAATAAATAAAATTAAAAAAAAAAAAGACTAGCAGCAACATAGTCAAATTCAATGATCCATACAGTTATAAAAATCACCTTTCAGGCAATTGGTAGTATTTGGGTATCAGATGAGTATTAGATGATATTAGGGAATTATCTGGGAGGGATGTATGCTAAAAATTAGTTTGAACAGTCACAATGTCTGAAATTTAACTTTAAAAGGTCAGCAAAAATATATAAGGGAAATATGATAGAATATTAAAAGAGACACACATAATATATTTAAAAAAGATTGAGAGCAATTGGATAGAAAAAGGAAAAGGAAGATAAGGAGGATGCAAATGTTAACCAAAAGAAAGATGGTATAACTCTAGTAATATGATAGTAGACTTTAAACAGAAAGCAGAAGTCGAGATAAACTGGAATGCTTCCTTGTAAGAAAAAGGTTACATTCACCAGAAAATAGAGCAATTCTAAATGTGTATTCACCTAATAACTTTGCCTCAAAATATATACAGGAAAAACTGAAGAAAGAAATGAATCCGTACACAGATTTATTGAGAGATTTAAACACCTCTCTTTGAGTAAATACCAGAATGGGCCAACAGTCAAAATAAGTAAGTTGGTTAAAAATACAGATGGTTTGAACAAGTTTAACAAACTTGCTGTAACTGATGTACAAGGAACATTCCCAGCAACAACTACAGAAAACATTTCTTTCTTCAAGTATACCTGGAATATTTACAAAATTGACATAATCTGGATAGCAAAGCATGTCTCAGCAACTTTCACATGACCAAAATCACACAGAATCTGATTCCTGGGGGCGCCTAGCTGGCTCTATTGGTTGAGCCTCTGACTCTTGATCCTAGCTCAGGTTCTGATCTCAGGGTTGTGAGTTCAAGTTCCATGTCGGGCTCCATGCTGAGTGTGGAGCCTATGATAAAAAAAAAGAAAAAGAAAAAGAAAAAGAAAAAAAAAATCTAAAAAAAAAAGAAAAAAAAATCTGCTCCCTGGACATCTTAGATATTAAAACATTGTAGAAATACAAGTACCATTACCAAAAAGATAATTAGGAAGTCAGAAATATTTGCAAATTAAGCAATACACATCTAATTAAAAAAAAAAAAAAAACCAACCAACTCATCTCCTCCAAAAATGATTTTGCCACACTACTAGTTTGTTAAACCAAAGATAGTCTGTTTTTGTTCAAAATAGCAATACTTTTCCTGTTCAAAAAGAAGCTAAACATGACCATACAAAAAAATTCAATGTCAACATTGAGAAATACCAAATTTATCTCCTTCAAAGAACAAGGGCCAATATTTGGGTGTCTTTTAATCTGTCCGATGCTATACGATTTGAGCAAGGGAATTAGTCCAGCAAAGGGATCTGAATGCATTTTTAATATGCATGTGTCGGTGTTAATTCAGGTTCATTACCTAGTACTTCTCTCTCCGTGAGAGCAGAGAGCAAGAAATAACGGAAGCCTTCTGGCTGACTGACAACACATGACAGTACAGGAAATGTCACCCAATGCAGCTTGAGGAGGTGCAAGTCTGAAATAGACTCAGGGAGCTTTAACTAAGCATTTCAGTAATCTACACCATAAGGGAAAAGTCCCTCGGTCAGAAATTTAGAAAGGAGACATTTGGTGTCTGTGCCAGGCTGCACATTTTCAGCAAAAGAAGTCTGTTGTGCAATCAGAACTCCTAAGTTGTGCTCCCCCACTGATTCCTCTGTGTCCTTGGGCGAAGCAGGAAACACATCTATCTCCATGAAAGACGGTGTGTATCCAACATGATAATGAACGCAGATGTGCTTTGTAAACTGTAAAGGACTGAAAAAATGTTAATGATGATTGTGTCATAGCACTGTCCCAGGTGAACATTTACTGAGGTCACCACATAAGCACAAAACACTGTTGGAAAGTTATTTGAAGTAACCATGTAGAAACTAATATTCTTCTCTCCTTTCTTTCTTCTGCCCTGTCTCTTTTCAAGTTCTTTCTCTTTCTCTCTCATTTTGGCAAACACCACAACAATAAGAATAACCGTGGTGATATATTGAGCAAATAATAATGCAGCAGACTGTCCTGTGCCCTTTACCTGTCTTACTATTAATCTCCATTTCTCGTGACAATGCTTCAAGGTAGAGATTTTTAAAATTTCTCAGATGAGGACACTTGGCAGAGCTCTGGTGGCATTTAACCCTGGGTGGGGGTGAGAAGGGTGGCAAGAATGAGCGGTAGTCAAAACAAACACTTCTTTTACAAAATGCTAAGGAGGGGAACGGAGAGACAAGCGTGCACATTTCAAGAAAGTTTCCAGAGTAATTCTGTCTTCCCTGGCCTTTTGTGGATAATCAAAGGACTAGGTTAGTTAATGTGATGTGGTCAAGCTGTTAAGAGAGTACAGAACCTGCATTCAAATCCAGGCCTCTCTTAGCCAAACTCACGTTTTTTCTGCTTCATTTCAATGACATGTCATGCAATAAACATTTAAATTTATTTCTATTTTTGAATCACAAGTAGTACGTGATCTTTGTAGAAAATTTAAACTAGATAGCACACCTTCATCTATAAAATATTTCTGCCAAGAACATGTATCATAAGTCTAATCAAAGCCTAGATCCACTTCCAGATTAGTGTAAATGCATGGAATATGGAAACAAGTTAAATGACACCGCAGAGAATAACAGACAACTCCAGAATTTTGTACATTCTACAAGATAATTAGCTTGGATTCTTCCAAAAGTCAATGTCATCACAAAGGAAGGAAAGATGGGGGAACAATTCTTTATTAAAAGAGACTACAGAGGGTGCCTGGGTGGCTCAGTGGGTTAAAGCCTCTGCCTTTGGCTTAAAGTTGTGATCCCAGGGTCCCAGGATCGAGCCCCACATTGAGCCCCACATCGGGCTCTCTGCTCAGCAGGGAGCCTGCTTTCCCCTCTCTCTCTGCCTGCTTCTCGGCCTACTTGTGATCTCTCTCTGGCAAATAAATAAATAAAATCTTTTAAAAAAAAGAGAGAGAGAGAGACTACAGAGACTTAAAAACCAAATACAATGTGTGAACTTTGTTGAACTGGGATCTAGGGGGAAAGATGATGAAAGACATTTTTGGGGGGCACCTGGGAAGCTCAGTCATTAAGTGTCTGCCTTTGGCTCAGGTCATGATCCCGGGGTCCTGGGATCGAGCCCCACATCAGACTTCCTGCCCAGCGGGAAGCCTGCTTCTCCATCTTCCACTCCCCCTGCTTGTATTCCCTCTCTCACTGTCTCTGTCTCTGTCGAATAAATAAATAAAATCTTTTTTTAAAAAAAAGACATTTTTGGGACAATTAAGGAAACCTGAATATGAAATGGACAAAGTTGGTGATAATTTGGGGGGGTTGGCTAAGTTAGGTTTGATGATGGTATTATGGTTATTTATGAGGGTATACTAATTCTTGGAGATGCATGTTAAATTGCATGGGGTGAAGCATGGTGCTTGCAACTTTTAAATGATAAAATACGCATGTATATATACACAGAGAGAGAGGAGGGAACAAAACATGTTAATAATGGGTGAATCTAGGGGATACAGATGTTCATGGTACTCTTCCTTCATGTTCTCTATATGTGTGACATTTTTCAGGACAGGAGAAAAATACATACATATTCATACCCACGGGGAGGTGGGGAGAAGAGAGACTGACTGTAAGTTCTATGAACGCAGGACTGACACCTTGTTTACTCGTGTATCCCAGAGCTTAGCGAGAAGGTCTAGCTCATGGAAGGAGCTATTAATAATTACTGAAAGAAGAAATGCGACAGAGAAGGAAAGAAAAAGGGAAAGAGGGAGAAAAGGAAGAAAGGAAGGGGAGAGAGGAAGGTAAAAAAAAAAGGGAGAAAGGCAGGAAGGCCATCCTTGGTCCCAGCACTCTGGAATAACCAGCAGGAACACATGGCTGTACATCGTCCCGGACTTTTTCCATCACACAGATAAATCCATTTCTAAAAGCGCTGCATTAATAGAATCATCAGGTTCTAGAACTAAAACTGCCCTGTGAATCATCCACATCCTTATGTAGTTGAAGAAACTGAAGCCCAAAAAGCAAGGTGACTAAGGTCACCTGGCAGGTTAGTGACTGAGCCCCAGCCTTCTGTCCTATGACCAAGGCTCCTCCCTTCACACTACACTGTCTTGCTTCTACCTTTGGCAAAAATATTAACCTATCTATTGTCATTTAAATGGAAATCCCACAAGAGCCATGCTTAGTCACTCCTACATAGACTTTCATTTTACTGAAAGGAAAATTTTGTCCAGCTCAGCAGTTCTGATGACCTATCAAGCTTGCCAAAGTAAGATTCCTGAAAGGACAGAAAAGTAAAAGTATATATTGGATGTCATGCATTGCGCTAAGAGCCCCTCTAGCTGTGGTTTTATTTACTTCTCCCAATGGCCCTGTGAGACAGGCATTATATTTTATAAACTCTATCCCCCTACAACCTGCCTCTTATGGTTAGAAGGTGAAGACAATTTCAAGATAGAAAAGGGAAAAGACGAAAAAGGAAACAGATAGCAACAGAAAGAAACATGTCCATGAACTCTGTGAACACTTAATAACTGTTTCTCCATGAAATAGAATAAATATGCGTATAGCCCTGTGGGGTCAATTAAGAGGGGAAATCTAACATGTCAAATAATAAACTCAGTAAACTGACAAATCCAATGAGAAATTACTGGATAGGAGCAAAAAGATCCAAACAATAATTAGAATGTAAGTATCCATGAGTTAAGAAGTTATAATAGGAAGGCCTATGTATGGACCATAATTGATTAAAAAGTAGACATTGATGCTAATATAATTCATTTCAGGCTAAGTAATAATACATGATTATTTGCATTTTCACTCATTCTCTCTAGTATTTCCTTTCAAAGAAAAAAAAATACAAAACATAAAAAACCTCCCTTCTCCCAAAAGGAGAGATTACAGAAAAAAGAGTGAAAGGAATAGTACAGTCTAAAATTTCAGAAAATAACCCACAAAAGGTTAAAGTAATGCCTCTTCCAAGAGCAATCTATCATCTACCAAAGTGAATGGAATCTGGACAGAAGCACATTTGGACCTAGATTTCAAATGGGCCATATTTTAAATCTAGTTTGTAAGGACTTGAGGGTCAATGCCTCCTTGGTCCCTGTCCTCTTTAAATCATGTTGACAATGAACATTCATTTTGAATATATCTTCCTCTTAAAAATATTAGTTCTACCTTTACTACACAAGGGAAAGTGAAGTGGGTGATTGAAGACAAAGTTCATTTTTGTATGAAAGACAAAAGAGACGCAGGGATTTTGAACTGGCCTTGTAAGAGTACTCAGGTAATTACTCCAGTTTTATGTTTTGCATAGACAGAGTCTAAAAAGTTTAAGAACAGAATTACTTAGGCAAGTTGGCCAGCTGTTAGTTATTATACTGTAATAAAACTAGGGACTTTCATACATCACAACATGATTAAAAGAGTTGTATTCAAGTGATTTATAACATCTATATAATTATAATAGAGTTTATTTTTCTTTAAAATGTGCAAATTTTCACTGGAGAAATGAAAACCCTTATGATAGTAAAAGGATGATTTCACAAGAGTGGAAAAGGAAAAGTTCCTTGATATTCTGTCAATGAAGAAAAACACTTCTAGCAGTTTTAAGAACTATTCTTAAAAATTTTACTGATATAATTATTAGAAATAATACTTCCTGGGGGGGTCTGGCTCTTTCAGTCAGTGGAGCGTATGACTCTTGGTCTCAGGCTTGTGATTTCAAGCCCCATGTTGGGTGTACAGATAACTTCAAAATAAAATCTTTTTAAAAAAGAAATAATATTTCTTTGTAAAGTATCATTTTAACATGTCAGTCAGCAACTAAAGTGTCTGATCACCAGGTTCTTCTACCCAAATATTCACTCAGATACATGTTCAAACTATAAAGCTATAGAATCAAGATGGATATTTGTCTTCAGAGCACAGAGTGCTGTCTTCACCCAGGACATCTTCACTCAGATATGACTGATTTGTGTATAGTAAATGACGTTAGGACAACCCACTGCACTGAAACCTTATTATCCACCTTTAGATGAAACAGCTTTGTATAGGGAAAAGGGACTGGACCACATATTGGAAGGCCAGGGTTTTTACCTTCACTCTGCACTAACAACCGTGGCAATGCTGGTTATCCCCAGATGGCCTCAGTTTACTTATCAGCAAGATGAGGGAGCTGGTCTGCCTCAGTGGTTTTCAAACTGGTTTTAAAATCCACAGATCCTGGGGTGCCTGGATGGCTCAGATGGGTAAGCAGCCAACTCTCGATTTAAGCTCAGGTCGTGATCTCGGGGTCCTGAGATGGAGCCTTGCCTCGGGCTCTGTGCTCAGCCCAGAGTCTGCTTGAGGTTTCTTTCTCTCCTTCTCTCTCTGCCCCTTCCCCTGCTCTTGCTCTCTCTGTAAAATAAATAAATCAGTCTTAAAATATGTTTTTAAATCCACACCTAAAATATATGATTTTAAATCCACAGTTCCCTTCCTTCAAACAGAATCTCACACAGTGCTATCACATCAAATGGGTAATTAAGGAAGCAGAAGTTTAGGAGGTCAAGTGGATCTGTCCACGGTGTTTCCAGAGCCACCAGGAACGTTCCATAAAGCACCTTGGGGGTTCCTCTAAGCACAGTGTTAAAAACCACTAAGTTAGCTTTTCTCTGATACAAAAGTCCTTAACAATAGACCCCCCGATAAGCGAGAATTATAAAAAAATTTTTCTTGGTCGGCCCAGTGTTTTATTTATTCACTTATTTTTACTTAAATGTCATTAGGTAGGCTTGTAGCCTCTAGGTCCACCCATCCTGTACCACACTCTCTGTTGTAACACCAATGGCCTTTCACACACACATTCATGCTAAATGTCAGGGTCCCGGGTTCAGGAGTTTGTGGACCTGTGATCTACCATCTCCTTTACCACTAAAATCCTATGACCATTATTCTTTTAATTGAGTATTGCTTCCTAACTGGTTTCCTCTTTTAAATTGCAAATAATTCTAAGAAAGGTATTACAATCATTCCAAAACAGTTTTAAGGTAAAATAAGTCGATCAGAATTCTCTCTCTAGCTAGTGCTGAAAATCATGGTGACAGTAGGGACTCATGGGACAAGTTACTGAAAGACGAAGGGAAAAGTGAGGGCAGGCATAAAAGATACATTCGATTTTCTTACCAAAGTTGACCTAGGGGCTCACTGGAGAAATTTCAGGGATGGGGCGGAGTAAATAGAAGATGAGCAAAAGAGGGTGAGGAGGTACATGGAAGCACCTTGGAACCATAGCAAAAAGACAAACCAGGTTGAAGGGGCTGCCCACTGGGCAAAGCTGAGATAAATCTGGTATCAAAATAAAAAAAATAACACTAAGATTATAAACTACCAAAAAACCTAAGAATCCATGAGTTCATATTTAAATAAATAAATAAACGGGAGAGTGGAAAGCTCCTTCTTACAGCAAAACGCCAACTAATAAATCCATAAGGAGGGGAGCCTGTGTGGCTTAGTCGTTAGGCACCTGCCTTTGGCTCGGGTCGTGGTCCCAGGATCCTGGGATGGATCCCTGCATCGGGCTTCCTGCTCAGCGGGAGGCCTGCTTCTTCCTCTTCCATTCCCCCTGCTTGTGTTCCCTCTCTTGCTGTTTCTCTCTCTCTGTTAAATAAATAAATAAAAATCTTTAAAAAAAAAAATCCATAAGGCATAATGGAGTCAGAACATCAGCAGTGGATGCTAGTCAGAAAACATTTAAAAACAAGATACTGATATAATCTCAAAGTATCTTCCCAGAAATTACTTGTAATTTAGAAAGAGTAAAGCTGTAACTAAGAAGAGATCAATGCCAATGTCACTGATATTGGGATGAATGGACATCAGGTACTTCCTGATATGATACATCGAACAAGGACATATCACCTCAATGGTATCTCTGCCCAAAAATACATAACTCAAGCCTAAATTTGAGGAAACCCCAGGCAAACCTAGAATAAGGGTCCCTTCCACAAAATTAAAAAACAAAGACAAAGAAGAATACTAATCTGCCCTCTTTAAAAAATCAAGCTGATGGGGTGCCTTGCTGGGTCAGTCCTTAGAACATGTGACTCTTAATCTTGGGCTCATGACCTTGAGCCCAAAGTTGAGGGTAGAGTTTACTTAATAAAAATAAAATAAAATGGGGGCGCCTGGGTGGCTCAGTGGGTTAAGCCGCTGCCTTTGGCTCAGGTCATGATCTCGGGATCCTGGGATCGAGTCCTGCATCAGGCTCTCTGCTCAGCGGGGAGCCTGCTTCCTCTCTCTCTCTCTGCCTGCCTCTCTGTCTACTTGTGATCTCTCTCTGTCAAATAAATAAATAAAAATCTTAAAAAAAAAATAAATAAAATAAAATAAAATAAATGTCAAGTTCAGGGGTGCCTGGGTGGCTCAGTGGGTTAAGCATCCAAATCTTGGTTTCATCTCAAGGTCATGGTATCAAGCTCTGCATGAGACTCCATGTTCAGTGTGGAGTTCAGATTCTTTCTTCCTCTCCCTTCCCCTCTGCCCTTCTATTCTCACACGTGCATGCATGCTCTCTTTCTCTCTCAAATAGATCAAATCTTTAAAAAAAAAAAATCAAGTTAAGAAAACAAAGGCTAAGAAACCTTTCCAAAATAAAGGAAACAAAGGAGACATGGCAATTCAGTTCAACACATGGAAAAAAAATGGTCTGGGGGAAAAATGAGCTTAAAATTATTTACTAGGGCAACTGAGAAAATGTGAATTTAAATTTAGAATGAGGCTTATGTTATATCATTGTTAAGATACCTGGTTTTGGTAACAACCATGATTATTAAAGAGAATGCTGTTCTTAGGAAAATACCCAAATATTTCAGAGTAAAAGGGCATAATGTCTCCAAGTTACTCACGAATGATTCAGGAAAGAGAGTTTGCAATAAAAAAATAGATTTAGGGGCGCCTGGGTGGCTCAGTGGGTTAAAGCTTCTGCCTTCACCTCGGTCATGATCCCAGGGTCCTGGGATTGAGGCCCACATCGGGCTCTCTGCTCCGCACGGAGCCTGCTTTCTCCTCTCTCTCTGCCTGCCTCTCTGCCTACTTGTGATCTCTGTCTGTCAAATAAATAAATAAAATCTTCAAAAAAAAAAATGGATTTATAGGAAGATAGTGAATGGTGCAAGATATAGATAAATATGAATATCAATAAAGCGTATAGGGGATTTCTTGCACCATTCTTGACATTTTCATGTAAATTTGAAATTATGTCAAAATAAGAATGTTATTTACCGTGCTCGCTTCAGCAGCACATATACTAAGAATGTTATTTACCAAAATGCTAAAAGGAAAAGATTTTTGGGAGTGACTTGGCCATCCACAATGCCCTAAACCCCAACTTGAGTGGCTGATCTGCACCAAGTAGGAAGTATAGGTGTAAAAAATGTATCCACTGCTGACTAAAATGGTGACACGAGATGAGGTAAAGCTCATGCTAACAGAAACACTGACGACCCCAGGGAACTCTATGGTATAGAGGGGGACAACACTTATTGTGGTGAGCAGAGTAATATGCCGAATTGTTGAATCAATGTTATATACCTGAAACTAATATAACATTGTATGTTAATCATACTTCAAGTTTTTTTAAAGGTAAAAATTCTGTACTAATTTTTTAGACCCAACTCCGCTTGACATGAAAGGGAATAACTATGCCTAAGCCATCATATTGGAATGGGTAGGAACAAACCCAGCTGTGTTTCCTCTTGACCTTCTAATTTAAAGTCAATATTTTAATAATCTCTTTGACTCTCCAGTTGGTTGCTCTCAGGCTGCAAATGGACCACCACCAATATGTAATTAAAGGAGAATAACAAATAGTTAGAATATAGATTACACAGGTGCTGACTTACAAATGCAAACGTTGTAGCAGAAGATTAAGCTCCCAGGAGGGTGGAGGTGTGTGTCTCTGCTTATTGCCATCATAATTCATTAATGGTCAAAGTAAAGCTGAGATCAATATTCCTGCAGTCACAGGCATGAGAAAAAATGATCAGCATCAAAATAAGATACAAAGACAGTCTCAAAATGTTTCTCCCTACATAATTAAGAACCGGTCACTGTCATGAATTTTAAAACTTAACAGATTCTTTTAGCTGTTCTATGTTCAGAGGTGACACAGCTTAAAGGATATTGAAAAGAATTGTTACTCCCCTTGATAAGACCATTGCAAAAAGAGAGAGAAGTTATCTTTTTTCCCATCTTGATGGTAAAGAAATAAAAAAGAAGGATGCTAGGATATGGTAAACACCACAGAAGGCAGGACAGCACGTAATGATATCACAAGAAGCTCAATCCTGAAATGCAGTTTAAGAGGCTGAACAAACAAACCTTTTAGTAAGATCTATGCCTACACCAATAGCTCCAGGGCCAATTCCTGGGCCCCGGCAAAGGGTAGAAAATTCAGGAGGACTATGTTTGGAGCCAGGGAATCTGCATTTTAACAAGAATTACAAGTATTTTTTTTTTAAAGATTTTATTTATTTATTTGACAGAGAGAGATCACAAGTAGACAGAGAGGCAGGCAGAGAGAGAGAGAGGGGAGCAGGCTCGCTGCTGAGCAGAGAGCCCGATGCGGGACTCGATCCCAGGACCCTGAGATCATGACCTGAGCCGAAGGCAGCGGCTTAACCCACTGAGCCACCCAGGCGCCCAAGAATTACAAGTATTTTAACAAGTATTTCTTACAGAAATAGTAAAAGAGGGCATCTGATGGGCTCAGTTGGTTAAGCCACTGCCTTCGGCTCAGGTCATGATCCCCGAATCCCGGGATCGAGTTCCACATCAGGCTCCCAGATCCATGGGGAGTCTGCTTCTCCCTCTGACCTTCTCCCCTCTCATGCTCTCTCTCACTCTCTCTCTCTCAAATAAATAAATAAATAAAATCTTTAAAAAAAAAAGAAATAGTAAAAGAGGTATAATACTTAGAGTAATAAAGGCACCTTGTAATAAATTAAGCAGTATAGATGAAATGGTACAAAGAAGCTTATGATGATTCTTCCCCAACTCCAGTCATCTCCTGTAAACACTGTTTTAAACCTTTCTGCTTTTAGTTCTTCCAGTTGTAAATAGCCCCCACCCAACCCCCAATTTTAAGAACTAAATACTGACTGCTCTTTTACAATATGGTTATATTTTAGATAAATCAGAATAATGAATATTTGAAATAATGTAATTGGCCTATTGGGCAAGTACTTGCTTTGTGCAAAATTTGAAATGGTTTAACTCCTGCCAAGAGTAATCAAGAATTGCATAATTTAAAGCTAGCAGGCAGTGTGTACGGCAACTGTGTTTATCTGTGTGGCTATGTGGCATACCACTTTAGCCAGTAATCAGAAGTACAGTGGAACTTGTAATTACACCCTCCTGGATAATGGGAATTTGGATATGACAAGTTTGGTGATTGGCTCCATTCTCTTGCAGCTGGCTCACCTTGCTCATTTTATTAACTCTGCACTAAGTTGATGCCACATCTTAAGTGACTGAATATTTTGGATCTCACTTAGGAAGTTATGGCAGAGTTTTGCTTGCACCTGCCATCATTTAACAGTAGCTTGTGAACCATGTTGTGATTTAAATGCACAGGAACAAGACGTGATTCAAGTGACTTTTATGTTATTTTAATCTTCAGAGTTATAATTTTAAAATAGTTTTTATCCAGTAACAAGGTCATCTAAGCTTTCATTCAGTGGGAGCAAAAAACCAATTCTGAGAATTTTCTTTTATGGAAAAGAAGTTAAATGAAAAAAAAAAAAACACTATAAAGAGGTCACATGGCCATGTACCACACTATTGATTTTGAAAGAGTACCCTGTGAAGTATCAGTGATAATTCTGAGAAAATTTAAGAGAGTATTAAAGCAGAGACAACTTGAAGTTTGCAAACATGATCTTATAGTTAGGCATGAATATTGGAACGGGAAAAAATGCCATGGCGCAAGACTGTTGGCACCATGATGTGTCCTTAAGTTACAGAGATTGCTGATACCTGTGCTCTGAGATTGTGTCCCAGGATCTTACTGGTATGCCTGTGAAAAATCACTCATGAATTATGCATTCTTTAAATATATAGGGTGTTTAGAAAATCATTCCTCCTTTTCAATTTTTTGGTTGTAAATGGCCTCCAGTAATGAAATAATAAGAATTCAGCTCATTTATGCTTTCTTCTTCTTCCTCCCAATGCCTCTGAGTTTGGGATATTTATACATTATCTTTAAGTTTTGTTTTGGTTACTCTTATTAACTTTAAATAGTATGCTAGGCTATGCCTCAATTTTTCCTACTAAAAACTTGAGTCACTATCTTGACTTCCCCTTATAGAAGTTGTGGGTTATCAGTGATAGTAACCTTCTCCTTTTTCCTCCATTTTCCACTTTCCACCTTCTGTCAGCTATACTTTTATATAATGAAGATTGATGTTCCCTTTTTTTCCCCTGCAACATAACCAAGATCTTCCTTACTTTGTCCTTAGGGTGACTATAAGAGTTTAAAATCAATCAGAGCACTTACATTAAGACTACATCAATATTCGGCACTGCCAAGCTAAGTAGCATATCAGGACTGCTATTTCCTTTTCTATGAGGGCAATGTCATAACCTCTCATCTACTTCAAACAAAAATGTTTTAGCACCATGTACTAGTCTTTCTTTGACACTCCATTCAATATAATTCTTCAAAACTAGAAAATAGTCTTAATTAGCCTTTTGTTTTTCTGGATTTCTTAATTGCCTATCTTTTTTATTGAGTAAATATATACCTTATCTTATTCTCAAGGTTTTCTTGTTAGGTTGTTGGTTGATTTCTTTTCTCTCTCTCTCTCTCTCTTTTTTTTTTTAAAGATTTTATTTCTTTGACAGAGAAGGAAAGAGAGATAGCACAAGCAGGAGGAATAAGAGAGGGAGGAGCACATAGTCATTGCTGAGCAGGGAGCCCAATTTGGAGCTGGATCCCAGGGATCCAGGATCTTGAACTGAGCTGAAGGCAGACACTTAACTGACTGAGCCACCCACGTGTTGCTGATTGGTTGATTTTCGTTCTCTCAAGCACATTATGAACAGCATGGAATTCTCTTTTGCCCCAGAATCTTTCCCTTTGGTGCTTGCTCTTCATTTTCCAGTTCCAAAATGGAAGATTTTAGGAATGCCTGGGTGGCTCAATCAGTTAAGCATCTGACTCTTGATTTCAGTTCAGGTTTTAATCTCAGGTTCGTGAATTCAAGCCCCACATTGGGCTCCCTGATGGGTGTGGTGCCTACTTAGAAAAAAAGAAAGAAAGAAAGAAAGATTCTGTATCATATTTGACTTCCTTTTCCTATGTTAGATCCCTTGACTACTTTTTTGTTGGATAACCTCCTCATTCTGCTGGAACACACATTCAAGTAACTTCTTGAGAAAAGGGTCCTAGGAAGTAAACTTTCCTAGTGCTGGTTTATGTGAAATGCCTATGTTCTACTCTCATGGTTGATTGATAGGTTGGCTGAATATGGAAATTAGTTTCAAATTCAATTTCCCCCAGAACTGAAAGGACTACTCTATTATCTTCTAGCAGCCAGAAATTTTAATGAGAATTTGGCTGTTCAATTTCCATTCCTCTGTAGGTGGTCCAATTTTTCCCTCTGGAAGATTTTAGAAAGTTTTGTTTATTCTTAGAGTTCTAAAATTTCACAAAGTTGCATCCAAGTGGGTTATTTCACTTATTATAGTTGGCCCTTAGGAGACTCTTTTAATGTAAAGATCTATGATGTCCTTTTCTAGCAAACTTTCTTACATGATTTCTCTTTTACTATTCTCTCCCTTCCTGGATCTCACATTACTTAGCTGTTGGATTTCTTAGACAGGTTTTTATATCTCCTCTTTTCTTTCATATTTCCCATCAGTGGTAGAGAATACTATTTATATCTCAAGGTCTTCTTCACTTCTTCGCTTCATCTTCTTTGTTCACATCAGTTCATTAAAATAATAACACTATTATTAACAAATGTGTCAGACTGGAGCAGAATCTTTGCTTTTTACCAGTCTGCGTGCTGGATCCAGAGATATGCCCACCCAACTGCTGTTGTAGGTAGCATCCTCTTCTAGAGTTGATGCTGAAAACTGTCAGAGGGTGGATTTAAAAACAAAAGAAAACAAAAAAACCTTACTGAAGTCCAATTGTAGTATTGCTTTCCCTTCTGCCAGGCTCATCAGTTTCTCATAGATAAAATTAAATTGGTCTGGCATAATTTGTACTTCACAAAATCACGTTGATTGCTACCCAGTACCTTGTGCTCTTCTAGGTGGTTGCAAATTGATTGTTTGATGATTTGTTCTTGTATCTTCCCAGGTATCCAAGATAAGCTGAATAGTCTATAATTACTATGGTTATGTTTTTCCCCGTTTAAAAAAAAAAAAAGTAGGTACTCCATCTGCTGATTCCATTTGTTAGGACCTTCTCCTGTCCAACCTTCCTTTTCTAAAATAAAGGCTGGTGGTCTTGCAATCACGTTTGCCAATTCCTTAAGTACCCTGGGATGCAAGTAATCAGGCCCTGCTGATTTGAATGTCCCGAGCTCTCTGAAGTGCTCTTCAATCACTTCTCTTCCCTTGTTTGCCTTTGTACCTCCAATAAGATACCACTTAATCTGGTTTAGTTTCCTTATCATTGCTGATTAAAAAGAAAAAAAGGGGGGTGGTTAAAAGCATTGTGAAAACCTCCACTATTACAGTTGTGTTAATAGTTTTTGTTTATCAGTACTTGTTAATGGTTTTGTTTTGTTGATAGTTTTAATGATCGTATTTTCTTCCTATAAATTCTTTCCTGTATTCTTCCCTTCCTTGCTTTCTTCCTTTTTCCTTCCCCCCTCCACTCTCTCCCTTCTTAAATTTCTTACAGAGGGTAAAGTAAGGAGAAGGGAGGGAAAACAAAAGAGGCAAAGAGCTCCACAGCATTTTACCGCAGAGACATTACTAATCACAAAATATCCACATGCTCCATCAAATTTCCTGGCCTGCTTAGAGTTGGGACAAGAGGCATGTAACCAGTTCTGGTTAGCAGGTGCTCAGGAGCCATGAGTCAGTTCCCCATTGTCCTCTTTCCTCTGGCCCCACTAAACTAGAAGCCTCATGTTCTAGATGGTGTACCAACAAAATGCAAGTGACCTGGACGGCCCAATCACTACTGAACAGAGGCAGCACTAGGGAGCCATCAGGTCCCCAGAGGACCACATGTTGAGGTTTTCTTTTGCAGTGGCGGCTACCCCATCTTCACTAATACAGTACTGATTTTGTGGATTAGTCAGATTATGCTAGGTTTTCCTAAGGGAACAAATTAACTCCGAAATCTAAGTGGCTTAACACAGCAAAGGTTTATTCTTATTTGTGGAAGTGGTTGATGTTCTCCAAAGAGGGTCCCCAGTGACTCTTCCCTCCTGGAATCACACCCTTGGACAGTCACCTCCCTCTATGCCTCTGCACTGATCCCGTGACTCACAAGAAAATGTAGAAGTGATACTGTTGACAGTTCTCTGCCTCAACCTGAGAAATCCTGAAAGCCTCATGATATAAAAATCTGGCGATCCTACTGCAAAGAGAGGCAACACACAGATGCCTCGATAATTAGACTCCATGTGGAGAAGCACTGAGGTCCCGGATGTGCCTGAAGAAGCCATCTTCTTCCAATTCCATTCAGGCCTTCCAAGGACTCCAGCCCCAGCCACCGTTAGGCTACAATCGCATAAAACCCAAAATGAGAAGAGCAGAGCTGTCCGGCAGAGACCAGCCAACTCACGGAGCTGTGAGACATAACAATAAATTGTTTGAAGCCATTCTGTACGGGATGGCCTGTAAGGCAGCAAACGCTAAGGGAAGCATGGTAGACAGGCAGGGTTGGTGTCTGGGGGCTGGGCTCCACACAACATCATGGGACCATGTTGATACAGGTTGTGTCCCACATCTTGTACCTATACCAATGGGAACACGTGACTTTCCTTATTGCAGTGGCAAGGCAAGAGAGAGCTGGGCATTGCATATCAATTTAAAAGCTTCCATCCCTGTCCCCAGTCCACTGGCCCATGAAAAATGTCAATGAGTAAGCAGAAATTCAATGAGCATTAAATGTCCCTGCCACAAAATGCACCACTTAAAATTTCTCTTTCTTCCCCTCTTAGTATTATACCAAGGTTTATCCGGGAACCATCCAAGTACCTTTCCAAAAACTGTAAACAGTGGTGTGTAGGACTGGCTCATATAGTTCCCAAGAGCCCAGGGAAAATATCTCCTCTTAGTTCTGCACTCTGTGACGCCATGTTGGTAGAATGAAATCAGTCATGGTGGAGATACTTACACCACAGAAACTGGCTAAGTCAGGGCTCCCTTGCCTGAGAGGCGTTTGTTACATATTTATCAGACCACTCACTAGCTATACAAGATCCAAAATATATCTGTTATTTGGCTGCCCCTGTATTCCCACATATTCATTTATTATTATAGGTAGACTTTTAAAAACTTGCCATCAATGGTTTTATCTTTCTATTTCATTATTTCAAATAACAGCCAAACCTATGAATTGAAGATATCTGCACAAACCTGAGTAACCTTTAATAGTAATAAAAAAGATGACAGTTTGAAGCTTTCTGTGTGTGATCAGGCTGCACATATTTTTATTGCTGACTTCACTTTTGTACGGTATGGGAAACATTGCCATATTGTAAGTACAAAACATACCTATTTTCAGCCAGCATCAACAAGGTAATCCTTCCAGTAACTATAACATCTAATAACATTATCTTAGCTACTTATTTATTCTGGAAGCTTCAGTACTATGTAAGCTTTAGAGTTTATAAGAACATATATTCTCTTTTAAACCTTGTTGAAAGAGTTAACTCAGCTTCCTGTTCCAGTGCATCAACTCTTACTCTCCTAGCCTTCAGCCTCCACACACACACACAACCGAGAGAAAGGCCATCAATAAGGTTCAAGCCTCTATTATGGGATATGAAGCAATAACATTTTAAATAGCACCTTGGAGGCCTGAAGGAGTTAATACATCTTTCGGCAGTGCCTACTTTACAGCTCCGGTGTATTCTGGATCCTGAAAACCTGGATCATTATTTATTAAAAGCACGAGAAGGATCCAGTTGGAGGGAAAACCTCATTCATCAAGCAAGAAGAAAGGACATGCTTACAAATGACATTTGAAAATAAGATGACCAGAAACCTTTCACTACAAGTAACAAGGGATTTGAACTTGATCAATGCCTAATAATACGGTAAAATGTAAGATGGTTCTGAGTATCAAGGACACAAGTCATCTTTAAAATGCTGCTTCCTAGGTAAAACCCAGTGAGACCACCTATGGATTTTTTTTTTTTTTTAAGATTTTATTTATTTGAGAGAGAGAGAGCAAGAGAGAGAGCACAAGTTGGGGAAGGGAGCAGGGGCAGCGGGAGAGGGAGAAACAGGCTCCCTCCCTGCCATCTGAGCAAGGAGCCTGGAGGGGGAGGTGATTGATCCCAGGACCCCCAGATCATGACCTGAGCTGAAAGCAGATGCTTAACTGACTGAGTCAACCACCCAGGAGTTCCTGGATAAATTTTTTTTTTAAGATTTTATTTATTTATTTGAGAGAGAGATGGAGAGAACATGAGTAAGGGGAGGGGCAGAGGGAGAGGGACAAGCAGACTCCCCACTGAGTGGGGACTCCCACCGGGGCTCCCTCCCAGGACCCTGAGGCTTTGACCTGAACCAAAATCAGACGTTTAACTAACTAAGCCACCCAGGTGCCCCTACCTATGGATAAATTTGATGTTCATTAATTCAGAGTAGGAAGAAAAAGGTAGTTTTTTTCACTGTGCCCACCAACCAGTACATTTTCAATTACCATAATTTTCTGGGATCGTTAATAACTGCTCCAGTTTCATGGATTTTTCCATGTATGAAGCAAGATTCTTCTGTGTACAAGCATGATTGATTCTATTTTCTAAAGATGTCCACACTAATATCATCCTGGCCACACACTCTCCCCCAAATGGGATACTGACATTCCTTCACTGAGAGGCAGGGTCGCTTTGAACCTGGGGTGGGAGCGGGGTAATCTACGGTCTCCACAAACAGGATAAGGCAGAAATAACCCTTTGTGACTTCAAGATTAGGTCATAAAAGGTGAGGTGGCTTCCACCTGGCCCCTTCTCCTTGGGACCATTGCAGCAACCCCATGGGAGGATGTCTATGGCAGCAGCATTCCCAAAAGATTCTCTGATTCTATCTTCCTTAGTTCACTGCTGGTGCTCTTTCAAGTTTTACCCATTTCAGTCCTGAGCGGAGTGAACAGAGGCAAGTCCTCTGGCTGGGTTTCCCTAAAAGGAACCTGGCAAGATAGAAAGGTGAAGCAGGATTGGGTACTTGCCATTGGGTTTGCTATGGTGGTTGTGCTGTGTTTTGCTTCATCACATCACCAGTTTTCACTACCTAAATAGAAACACTCCGTGCAATCTTTGTCACACTGGTTTTATTTTAAGTAAACATAGGGAGGTGGGACAAAAAAAAATGGCTATTAATCAGAACTTCAGCCCTGAGCAGGTGCCTTCAGAGCCATCCAAGTCGAACAGTTGTTTAGAGGTCATTTGTAACCAAGGCGATCTGTAGTGGACAGGATCAAAAATGATTAGTTATCTCCTTCAGAATTCACGGTTACGGTCATCTCCAGAGACTCTTGTTCTGCAGCTCACTTCTGAATACTGTAGCAAGAGATGAGCTGAGAACTCATTCAAATGGGATTGGTAAAAAAAAGTCACGAAAATATTGCTTCTAATTAGGCAAGCCTAATGCTCGAGTGACTGTCAAAAACAAAAATGAAAACAAAAAAATCAAAACACGAAAGCAGTGTATTTCATTATTTTTTCCTTCTGAATAATAAGCTTCTCGAGACCATGCTGATATGTATTCGTCTTTCCTTTCAAATACAGAATCGAGGGCTTTGCAGCCTGGTTTCTCACCTGTCCTTGCCTAGACCAGCACACAGCTAGTAAAGAGGGCAGGAAGGAGGTCTGCAACCCGGTAGTAAGCAGTGGAGTCACCATCCCCCTTCCAGCTTCGGCACCCCACCCACCCCTCGCTGCAGCCTCAACATGTGGCTGATGAGGCATCTCTCCTACTTGGTTATTTCCAGGCAGGATCATCTAGTGGTAAGGGCTTGTTGCCTACATGATTCGGTTTTAACCCTGGCTTAGTCACCTGCCACGTGGTTTAACCGCTCTGTGCCTCAGCTTTCCCATCTGTAAAATGGCAATGATAGTAGTATCTACCTCCTAGAGCTGTGGCAAGAGTCCATAAATTAGTATCTGTAAAACACTAAACGAGGGGCCAGTACATATTAACCACCTAATAAATGTTAGCTATTATGACTATCACCTAGGAATGTTGCAAAATCATAATTACAACACATTATATTTTATTGTCCTCTAGCTGCAAACCATTAAATCACCATATAGACAAACATTAGCCAGAACCTTTGTTATTTCAGTTCCTAAACACTTTGCTATGAGATCCAAAATGTAACAGATTGGAGTGGCTAAAGTCAATGAAGACTAACGAGAGGTTTCAGTATTCTTTTTTGCCAGTGATCCTACTTCTAGGAATGCCATCTATGGAAATTTTCAAATATGCAAGCACCAGGTACAAAGAGGCTCGTTGCAGTGTTATTTATATGGTGAAGAAGGAGACCCAGCCTACCTTAGGAACAATCTAAGAATGATTGAAAAACACTACAAATATTACGAAGCCACTAAGAGGGGTGCTTTTGGTAAATGTTTACTGATCAGTAAGTAAATGATCATAAAATAAAGGCAAGTGGAAAAGTTGGCTTCACCAGACCACATTTAGTAATTATGGACGCACAACGGCAGAGAAAACTAAAGTCTATGGAAATGCATCAAAATGTTCACAGTGGAAGGATTTTGTGCATGGTTTTTGTTTATATTTCTTGACAGTTTTTGGATTCACAAATTATTTTATATTTGAGGAAAACATAACTCATACAGCCAAAATATTTAATAAAGACTCAGAAGACACACTGGGGACTAACAGGAACTGAACCCATGTCTCCTAAATACCTAGGTATTTTCTCTCTCTCTCTGTGTGTGTGTGTGTGTATGTGTGTGTGTGTGTGTGTGTGTGTTCGCCCCAAGCGTTACCAAATAACTGTAACTGTGACCAAACAACTGTGACCAAACAACTGAGACAGGTGTTGCTATTCTTCAACTTATCTTTGCTTCAGACAGAAAAACTGAGTAATTTCTTGGCTAAAAAACAGAGAAAGAGAGAGAGAGAGATGGGTGAGGGCGGTTGGGGAGGACAGCAAGGGCTTCCTAAGACATTAGGGTGCAATTTGGCATTAACTCATTACCACTATATGTTTTCACAACATCAGGTAGAAATATCCTTGGCCCCTAGCAAAATGGAAGAGACCCCTCTACCAGTTCCTTTGGAAGAGGTTTAAAAAAATGAAGTCTGGGTTTAAAAAAAATAAATAAAAAGAAAGCAAAATAATACTAATGCAAACAGGACATCAGTCAAGTCCAAATAGACAAGAAACAGAATTCCATGAATTCCCATGTCCCTTCATGCCACGCCTTGCTAATAAAGCTCTCTCTTTGAATCCTACACCTAAGGAAAGATTACTAGGGAGAGCTGTGCTCTGGAAGGGCTCAGAAGCATCAGGGAAGGTCAGTTTTACCTGCAGGCCATCTAATTCCCTTCAGACAGGTGTCCAGGTACTGCCCTCAGCCTGGGGGCCTTTCCCCTTCAGGGCAGGGAGCCTTGCAGGAGCTGCGCTTTGGCCTGAAAGGAAAGGTTAATAAAATTAGGATTATTTATGATACTGGAGTGATTTAATAATATTTTTCAAGAACCTGAAGGATTTATGTACAGGAACTGCTGTTTTAGTAACTAAACCCTTTTGGATGGACTCCAAGATAAACTAAGTCTTGTCTGGTTTCCGCCCCGAGCCCCTCCACCTTTTCCAGTTTCTCTTGGCAGAGAATCTCTTCTACTTCACTGAAGGGTGATGGTCAAGGAGATGACCTTCCTGGCTGCTTTATGTACACTCGTCCCACCTCAAAATGTCTCTCAGCTTCTCTTTGTTCCTTCAAATCTCAAAGGCGGAATCGAGAGGGGAGGAGTAACATTTGCTGAATGCCTGCTGCATGCCAGGAGCTGGCAGATACATTAGCTCATTTAATTCCCACAAACACCTTGTGAGGTAGGCATAATTATCCCTATTTTGCTTGTTAGGGGATAGAGGAAATTTATTCTTTTAGCAGCTGGTAGAAGAATTCCTCTAGGGGACGGAACCATCTTTGTGGGAAAATGCCTTATTCAGCCTCTTTGGGCTGTAAAGCAGGGATATGGGGCAATGTGTGGAGAACTGGGGGTTGGAGGAGACTGGGGGCTCCCCACTCAGAAAGAAGAGCCAGAAGCAAGAGGAGAGCAGGAGGTTTATAAAAAGACTGTGGGGCGGGCTGAGGGGCACAACATGCTCCACTCTCCCAAGGGACACTCTTTTGATCGCCAATAAATGCGCTAAGCTTATGAAATGCTTGCTAAACGAGAATTCTCAGAATGGGCTTGTTGGCACAGGGTGAAACAGAAGCCCCCTGTGTGGCACCTGAAATGGTGATGGGTGGTACCAGAGGGATGTGTTTCCTTACTCAAAGAGTAGGAAATCCTCCCTTGACACCCGGGCTATATCAAGGGGCAGGCAGGGGGACTGAGGCTCAGAGAAGTCAAACCATGTTATTGAGATCAAACAGCAGTGATGAAAACATGCATCACCAGCCAAGACTGAAGTGACCCTGGGTCTGTTTATCCCCAATGTCCTTGGTGTTTTCTCAAACCTACAGATTGCTAAGTGAGGTGGCTCTCTCCTCTCCAAGGCCAGCTCTTCCCCTGGTGTACTCCATCCAATCCTAGTCATAGCAGCAAGGATTTACTAAAGGCCTACTTGATGCCAGGCATGGCTGCATGCATTTGCTCTTCCAGTCCTCGCAACATCATATACAATTATTGGGATTTCAGAACGTGAGAATTGCTACTTAGAGAAGCGAAGACACTAGCTCAGGGCCCCACTGCTGGAAGTGGTGAGACCAGACTGATTTGTTCTCTCCTCTCACCCCTTCCCACCTCCATCAGGAATGATTCCTCCAATTAACCCATTCCTTCCCTACCATACCCTGGGCTGCTCCCCGAGATAGGACCTGGTGGGGTACGCAGAGGTCATGTAGCTCAGCTTGGGTCAAAGTCATTCTGACAGCTCAGGCTAGTAGTGTAACTCCAGGGTTGGCAAACCTTTTCTCTATGGGGCCAGACAGTAAAACATTTTCAGCTTTATGGGCTGGAAATGATCTCTGAGGCCAACTGCTTCACTCTGCCTTTGTAACATGAAAGCAGCCAGAGACGTAAAGGAATGCGCATGGCTGTGTTCTAAAAAGGCTTTATTAATGGACACTGAAATTTGAATTTCATATATTTTCTGCATGTCACGAAGTGTTATTCTTCTTTTGCTTTCCCCTCCAACTATTTAAAAAGGTAAAAACCATTCTCAGTGCAAGAGGCACATAAAAACTGGAGGCTGGCTGGATCTGGCCCATGGGTCACAGCTTGCTGACCTGTGGTTTTAGTAAATGCTCCCTCCTCTGGGGTTCCACATCCAGCTGGGCCCACATCCAGGCTGAATGGCCTCTGGGCTGGGCTTTGATCCTTTTTTCCTCTCGCCTATAAAACCACACATGTTCGGTTCCTGAGCTTCTGCACATTGCTCTCTCTTTAGGAGCTCTCCTCCAATGCTATAGCTTCTCCTGCTGAACCAGAAGAAAGGTTGTCTGCTGTCCCTAAAGGAGGTGGCCATAAGATAAGACAGAACTGCCATCACTTAGGTGACCCGGTGAAGCTATGCTCCAGGGCAGGTGAAAGGAGTGTCACCCTAAGGCTAGGACAAGCTTTGAGAATAATATGCTTTCAAATAGATGGAACACCCTCGAAGGAAATCTCTAGGAAGGGTGGAGAAGACCCTGCTGAGAATGTGACTCCAAGGAAGGAGTTCCTGGAGCCCAAAATGGAAATGGTTTTCTCATCCCAAGAGGCCAAGACGGGAGGACAAGGTATGGTAGGAAAGGTGAAGAGCAGGCATGCAATTCAGACCACTGCCAGGGGCAGCCTACGTCCAGACCCAGAAAAATGATTAAAATGCCCGAATGAGGGCGCCTGGGTGGCTCAGTGGTTTGAGCCGCTGCCTTTGGCTCAGGTCATGATCTCAGGGTCCTGGGATCGAGTCCCGCATCGGGCTCTCTGCTCGGCAGGGAGCCTGCTTCCCTCTCACTCTCTCTGCCTGCCTCTCTGCCTACTTGTGATCTCTGTCAAATAAATAAATAAGAAATCTTAAAAAAAATTTAAAAAAAAATGCCCGAATGAACAATGGAGAATAACTGCTAACATTCATTAATAATCTGCTATATTCCAGGCACTATATTGTGGGGTTCTTTACATATCTTATTTAATCCTTTTAACACTCTGATAAAAATAGGCATTAAAAAAATTTCCTTGCATTTATTCAAGAAATGCAAATATTATCTTCTATGTAGCAGACACTGGGCTAGATGCTGAAGACAGGTGAATAAACAAAAGCAGACCTTGTACCTGCTTTCATAAAGGTGATAGTCTAGTACCGAAACTGGCAAACTTTTGCTACAAAGAAATAGCGAATATTTTACTAGGTCATAAAGTCTCTATTGCAACTACTCCTCTCTGCCATTGTCATACAAAAATGGCCATAGGTAATATGTAAATAAGTAGGCTTGCTCATGTTCTGATAAAACTTTACTTACAAAAACAGGGTACAGACCAAGGCTGGCTATAGTTTGCTGAAAACTGCTGTAGCCTGAGACAAACATTAAGCAAATAATTTCACAAATAATAACCACTAAGAGCTATCACATCAAAGTTCCTCATAACAAAAAAGCCTATAATAGGAGAGAGTTTACGTATTTAGGGAGATCAGAGATTTCCTAGAGGAAGTTGGCTTAGATCTAAATGCAGAAATTACTGAAGAGGGAGGCAAGAATTATTCCAGAGGAATTGGTATGTGCAAAGGCCCTGTGGTAGAAGGGAGCATAATGAACACAAGACTGAAGGACTGTTTATGTGGTTGGAGCAGAAAGAGTGGCTAAAAAAGGCATATAGGGCCCAGATCACAAAAAGATCTTAGGGATCTTCTTAGGGAATTAAGTCTCAAATTAAGTACAGAAACTATGGCACAAGAAGTTAAGTAACATGCTCCAGGCAGTATAGGTAGCAAGCAATAAAGCTAGAAGTCCCTAGTCTGTTTACTTCCAGACCTAACTTCTGTATTATTTTTGTTCACTTTGGTTTTATGTTTGGCTTGTGTCTTTATAAACCCCTTTATGAAATTCCAAAATCTCTCAGCAAAATTAAAAGGAAAGGGAATTCTGTTTATACCTAGGTTGGAAGGCTAGCCAAGCCCTGACATCAGCTGAAAACCAAAGTAAACCGGGTGGAGGAGTCCTAGTTTGAAAGAAGGAAGTACAAGCACTGGAGATAGCTGTCTACTCTCTTTCATCTCAAATGTGCCCTTATACGGAGCCTTATTATATTGTCCTTATAGTCAATGTCAAAGAGTGGTCTTCAGAATATTGCCAAATTCCTGCAACCTGCTCTGACATTCCTCTCTCTCTCTCTTTTTTAAAATGTTTTTATTTTTAAGTAATCTCTACACCCACCATGGGGCTTGAACTTACAACCCTGAGATGAGGAGTTGCCAGGCAGGTGCCCCTCTGATGTTCCTTCTTGATCTAGCCCCTGCCCACCTCTCTAGCTCTGTCATCACCACCTCCCCTCCTTTGAGAAAACTGAATGACGAGCTGCTCCATGAAACTCCCTGCTCCCTCTTTCCTTCTGCTGGAAGAGCCAGGCCATCTCTGCCCTTCTGTCTGGATGCTTTCACTTCCTGAAGAATCAACTTGGGAATTACTCTTCAGGCTTCTGGTTTTGCAGAGAGCCTTTTAGGCCTGTTCTCTACCTAGCCTGAATGCTGTGTTCCTCCTCTATACTCACACGGCTAACATCCTAAACTCCTGCTCATGGCCAGCTTCACTTACTGGCCTCTGAGCTGATAAGCTCTGTGACAGCAAAGAACTTCTCTGATAGGCATTTAGCATTTTCTATGTAGAGGTTAATTTGTTTAACATCACTTTCCATGTGGAGGTTAACTTGCTTAACTTGTTGTTAATCTACTTGTTTCTGCCTCCTAATTACTCTCATATTTCTCCTTGAGAGGTCCTAGAATCAGCAGTTCTCAAAGTGGGGTCCCTGGTCCAACAGCATCAGCATTATCTGAGAACCTGCTAGAAATGCAAATTCTCAAGCCTTCCTCCACCTCTATAATCAGACACTCTGAGGGTTGGCATCCAGCAATCCATGTTTTTAATAAGCCTCCAGGTGATGCTAATGGTCTCTAAAGTTTGAGACCTGCTGCCTTGTAGGAAATCATTGCTCATTAAGTTGTTGTTGATTCCCTAAAGATAGTACCCACTTATTTTCAATCTGGAAATGAAAAAGCCATTGAGGAAATGACAATGGAAGATTTATTAGGCTGGATTTTTAGAAAAGGAATTTTCTGACATGGTATTTCAAAATAAATAACTAGTTCAGAGAAGGCCCTCTTTCATATGCCTTAAAAATAGGACTAATTCTCCTCTGTCTGACTGAGTCTGGTTTGGGTGTAGTCATGGAGAAGGACAGGGGTTTGGACAAGATAACCCCCCTAGGTGCCTTCCAGGGCTCATGTTCTCTGCTTTTAGGATAGTCTATGCACCGCAAAAGAAATACAAGTTAGGGAGCAGCTCGTCATTAGTAGGGGACTTTGGGCTTTCCACCCACAAGGAAGTTTATGCTTTTATTCCCCTCATACGTTGAGTCTGTGCCAGTCTATACTCATAAAGAGAGATGACCAGGACCTTTCGAAAAAGGTAATTGTTTGTTTTTAGGTCATAAAAATGAATCCTTGCATTGTTTTCAAAGGAACATGCTCTTCATGCAATCTATACAAACTGAATGACAAGTAGGTGAGGCCCAAGATTGGGAAGATAAAACTTCATTTGTTGATTTTTGGCCCTGGAGTTGAAACAATGGGACAAAGGAGTGGCTTGTTGGTATAAGCTCTATAAAACACAATAATATTAGTCATGTAAACAGAAGAAAATAGGAGAGGCTTAATGAGATAAATTACACCAAGTCACCACATTAGGGATTAAAATATTCTGATAAAGCAAACACACTAAAAGGTCCAAAAGAGAGGATAAAGGGAAGAGTGATAACTTCAGATTTGGAAAACAATGGGTCTTTTTATCCAGGGAGCTGACAAGAGGAGCTTTCAGAGGCTGTCTGAGCTGACTGAGCGCCCATTAAGATCCTACTTTTCATCCAAAAAAAAAAAAAAAAAAAACACACACCAAAAAAACCACCCTCTACTCAAACCGCTGGCAGACAAAGCCAACACATTCTTTTCTTCTTTGCTTCCCTATTCTTTTTTTTTTTTCCCCTTCACAATTGCAAAGCAATCCATTTTGCTATATACGTTTGTGAAGGGAATAAAAGCGTTCACAGGTTTCCAACTCTCTATTTGCATTCGCTAGATTTGTTGGCCTGACTTGCAAAGTGTGAATCGGCTGCTGTTCTCCAGCTCAGGGGAAAAGAGCCAACTTATCACTGTTTAAGATTGCCCATGTACCTGTGTGAACAGTAACTTTTCCTAACCGATTTTATAGGGACATTTGAACAATGGAAGTATAGTGCACGGATTTGTGCTATTTAAGCTAATAGCGCTGCGAGGTCTTGAATAGATATTCTCTATTTCTATAGCTGTCTTTATTAAGTGTATATCTATAACTGTGAAGAAAGAGAACTTTTCCCAAAACTTGGAACAGGTAAATTCTCACTGGTTCATACTACCTTAAACTTCTTGGCAAAGGTGATGAGGTTGCCAGAAGCCAATGAGCACTTAAAAAACAACAGAATAAATAGTAGTAACAACAACAACAACAATAATAATAAATAACCAGGCTCTCAGACCTAGCTCAACAACAACAACAACAGCAACAACAACAATAATAATAATAAATAACCAGGCTCTCAGACCTAGCTCAACAACAACAACATCAACAATAATAATAATAAATAACCAGGCTCTCAGACCTAGCTCAACAACAACAACATCAACAATAATAATAATAAATAACCAGGCTCTCAGACCTAGCTCAACAACAACAACAACAACAACAATAATAATAAATAACCAGGCTCTCAGACCTAGCTCCAGGTCAGGAGCTGACAATACCACTGCTAGAGTTAGGTCTGCAGCCGAGCTTTTCAGGAATATTCCTCTTGGGCATCAAAACTCAAGCCTATGGGAAAAAACAAAACAAAACAAAAAATACTCCAGCGCCAGTATTTTCACAATAAGCTTTTGACTTTTTTTTTCTTTTGGTTGCTTTTATTATTATTTATTTATTAATTTTTATGTAGGCCTCATGCCCAACTTGGGGGCTCGAACTCATGACCCTGAGATCAAGAATTATATCTTCTTCTGATTGAGCCATCCAGGAACCTCTTTTTGGGTGTTTTTAGAAGTAGTATGCATGCATTTGTTAGGGAAAATATTAAAAATACTAAAAATGCAAAAAAAGAATTAAAACAGCCTTGATCGTAAGACCTACATAAAGCCATATTTTGGTTTATTTCCTTCCAGGCTTTTTTCTGGGCATATGTTAAGATATGCACACACATACAAATGCACACAAGTACTACCCAATTCAATACCATCCTGTGATATACTAATATCAAATACTATTGCATTATGTACTTTTTTCACTTAATAATTCTATATACTTTCTTGCCAATAAATTTTTTTTTTTGCCAATAAAAATTTGAAAGCAAAGGTTATAAATTAATAGCCAATGAAGAGGTCTGATTGGCTCATACAATGGTCAACTAAGTGGAGCTGAGGAATGGCGAATCCTGTGAGATGGGGCCTGTGCTCTCAACTTAAGTCTCCACTACTCCATCGTTCTCCCTCTGAGGCTGCAGCTACTATGCCTAATTTCACTTGCGCTCTTAAAAAAATAATGATGATGATAATAATAATAATAATAATAATAATAATAGTAAGGCTAAGAGGAAAGTAAAACAATCGTTCTCTTCTCCATGTCTCCACTTTATATCCAGACTACTTCACTCACTTCCATTGCTGCTTGTTGGCGCCCAGGTTTGGGATCCTTTTACTAAAGCATGGTTTGTAAAAGCTTTAGAAAATACAGCAGTGGGGTACCTGGGTGGCTCAGTTGGTTAAGCATCCAACTCTTAGTTTTGGCTCAGGTCATGATCTCAGGGTAAGATCAAGCCCCACGTTGGGCTCTGTGTTTAGCCAGGAGTCTGCCAGAGATTCTCTCTTTCACTTACCCCCTGCCCTTACCCCTTTGCTCTCTTGCATGCTCTCTCTCTAAAATAAATAAAATCTTTAAAAAAAAAAAGAAAGAAAAAAATATAGCATTATGTGACTTCCATAATTTACTGAACCAAATCACTGCTGTTGCATACTCTAGTTGTTTCCAGTTTGTTGATATTACCAATAATACTGGAAGGAACATCTTTTTACATAAATGTAAAAGAGACGTTCCTAGAAGTAGAACTGATTTCGAAGGGTAGGAGTATTTTCTTTTTGATATATGCTTCCAAATGCATTTCAGAAAAATTGCACCAAACGCATTCTACTAACAACAGGAGACTTCGCTTATTCCCTATTCTCTATGCCAGAGCATTACTATATGTTTTGGTAAAAAGTAGTCGCCAATTTGGGGAGTTAAAAGTGCCATTTCAGAGAGCACCTGGGTGGTTTGGTCAGTTAAGAGTCTACCTTTGGCTCAGGTCAACATCTCACAGCGCAGATAGAGCCCAGAGTGGGCTTCCTGCTCAGCAAGGAGTCTGCTTCTCCCTCTCCCTCTGCCCCTTCCCCAACTCCTGTGTGTGCTCTCTCTCTCTTAACAAAATCTTGGGAAAAAAAAAAAAAAAGTGGCATTGCAGGCACTATGCCGAGTGAAATAATTCAGAGAAAAACAACTACTGCATGATCTCAGTTATATATGGATTTTTTTCAAAAGGCATTTAAGAAATAATAAAAATAAAAATCGCAGGGCTTAGTTGGTAGAGCACATAATTCTTTTTTTTTTTAAATTTTATTTATTTGACAGAGAGAGAGCGATTACAAGCAGGCAGAGAGGCAGGCAGAGAGAGAGGAGGAAGCAGGCTCCCCGCGGAGCAGAGAGCCTGATGTGGGGCTCGATCCCAGGACCCCGGGATCATGACCTGAGCCGAAGGCAGAGGCTTTAACCCACTGAGCCACCCAGGCGCCCCGAGCACATAATTCTTAATCTTGGGGTTGTTTGAGCCTCATGTTGAGTGTAGACCTTACTTTTAAAAAAAAGCATTTTTAATATGAGTTCACACACATTTTTTCATATATAGACAATTATATTTTCTTTGGGAATTGCCTATTCTAATTTTTTTATGTGTGTGGTTTTTTTTTTTTTTTGACATACTGAAATATTTAACATTCATGAAGTCAAACCTGGCCATACTGTGTTTCCTTCCTTTGCTTGTATGCTTACAAAGTCTCTACCTTGTGACTGGGTAAAATTTTATGTGTATTTTCTCCTGTTCTTCTGTTGTTTTCCTTTTTACATTTATGCTTTCAGTATCCCTTTTGCCCTCTCAACAACAATGGCCAGGGCTTCACAGTGAAACTCTGTTTCATGGCCATGTGGCACTATATGACCCAGGATTACGTCTCCTCGTGCTTCTCTAACTCTTCTCCATTTCCCACAATAGCTCCTTGCATATTCACAATCCTTTAAATATTTTGTAGACTGACATATGCTTCAAAAAATGATTTGGGGAATATCATAAAAATGCAGTGGTTTGGGGGACCTGAGTGACTCAGTCGGTTGAGAATCTGCCTTCAGCTTGGGTCATGATCCCAGGGATTGAGCCCCACATTGGGCTCCCTGCTTGGCAGGGAGCCTGCTTCTCCTTCTCCCTCAGCCTGACACTTCCCCTGTTTGTGCTCTCTCTCTGTCAAATGAATAAATTAAAAAAATCTTTAAAAAAGAATGCAGTTGTTCTACTCCCTGAGGTGGGATCCAGAAAAATGCAATTTTTACCAAGCACCCAAGAGAATTTTTCTCCAAAGTGATGGAAGAACTGCTGGGTGGGCCCTTTTACCAATCTGCAATCCATCTATATCTATATCCCCATGTCTACGCAGAACTACATCCACATCCATTATCCGTGTAGTCCCCACCGAACACCTGTAGCTATCTCCCAGGTATCTCAGACTCAATCTAAAGCACAATTCACTACCTCGCCACTCAAAACTGCTCATCTGCTAACAACAAAAGGTTTCCCTGCCCCAGATCTGAATCAACCATTTCTCCAAGGATCTCCAATATCTTTTATTAGATAATGGTATTTAGAAACTAAGGTCTGGGCACTGTATACCTACCATTATCTTGTTTTACTTTGAACGGTTTCCTCGGGACACAGTTCCAGCAGTGAGATTACTGGCTTACAGAAGATGAAATATTTTATGGCTCTTGATTCAATATTGACAAAGGTACAACCAGTCCCTTCGTGGGCCCTGTTGGGACCATATATCTTTGCCTCTCCTCCCTCAGCTTGTGTCAGTTGCTAATACTGAAGCGGTAGCATTACCTAACATTGTCCTCCTGATATGAGAAGTTCAGGGGAGAGTATTGACATACAGTTCCTATCCCTGCCTTCTCTAGTTCCCCAGGGATCTTTGCTGATGGAGATAATAGACACATCCTGAACAAGAGCCAAAAGGGGAAGAAAGAACTAGGTGGGCAACTGCACTAACCAGCTCCCCCTTATGCCCCTTCTCCAAATTAGTGCATGTCTGGTACATTTGTAGAGGAAGACGGGGCCAAGGCCAGGACCTGAAAACAAGGCGTCCCACTTGCCTTTACCTCCTTAGTCTATGCACCTTCAGAATGCAGAAATGCCAGACTAAGCTGGCCTTTCACGATGACAGTGAGAAAAAGAGAAAGATGGGCATGATTTCTGAAATTTAATGAACAGTAAAAACATCGACAAAAAATGTGTTGCCCGGGTGAGCATACTGGAGAGAATGGAGGATGGAGAGAAAGGTAGCCATGAAGAGGGTAGAAAGGGGGCAGAAATGTGACTTCTCCCAGATTCCCTTAGAGTTATCATAAGAGGGGGATGGGATTCCCTCTCCTACAAGTACTACCAGGCATGCTCTCCAAACACTTTTATTCTTCTTTGCCTCAGGTAAAGCCCACATTTACTCACCTAAACTAAGTCCAAAAAGACACTGTGAGGCCCTTGGAAAGAATAAGACTTGCTACAAGCTGTCTTGAATTCCTTAAGGGCGAGAAGTGAAGAAAAAACACTGGAATTAAAATAAAAAGCTTAAGGGCACCTGGGTGGCTCAGTGGGTTAAAGCCTCTGCCTTTGGCTCGGGTCATGATCTCAGGGTCCTGGGATCGAGCCCTGTATCGGGCTTTCTGCACAGTGGGGAGCCTGCTGCCTCCACTCTGCCTGCCTCTCTGCCTACTTGTGAACTGTCTGTTAAATTAAAAAAAAAGAGAGAGAGAGAGAGCTTGGTGAAAAAGAAAAGAAAAGGAAAGAAAAAAAAGATGCCAGGGAAGAATCAGTGCAGACATTGATCATCCTAAAAAATCTTGTAACTGGCCCAAAACGTGCCACTACCACATTGCTGCTGTTGGTGAGCTTAGGAGCGATCTCTTCCTTTTACGGTTCTTCTGATGCTTCTGGCTGACAGGAAGTCCTGACATCTCCAAACTGGACTACTCTGAGTCTAGCTCCTTCAGTTAAATCCAGAGGTTAGGCCTTAGCTGAAGGGGTGGTCAGTAATTCACCCAAGAGGCAGCCGGCCTTTGGGCTAAGAACACTGACTGTAACGTGGCCTGCCTCTCACTAGCTGTGAGATTTGGGGCTCGGTTTCCCATTTGTGAAACGGAGATGTATTCGTCAGGGTTCTCTACAGAAACAGAACCAACGGGAGATATGCGGTGGGAGGGAGAGCGTTATTACAGGAAATGGCTCCTGTGATTATGGAGGCTGAGAAGGCCGCCTACAAGCCAAAGCCAGTGGTGTCATTCAGTCAGATTCTAAAGGCCCAAGAACCAAGAGAGTTGATGGTGTAACTCTCAGTTGAAGGTCGAAGAGTGAACAAGGATTGAAACCATGGTAGGAGTGGTGGGAATGGTGAGAGTGTAAATCCCAGCCAGAGTCTGAGGACCAGCAGTGCGGTCAGAGGGCAGGAGAAGATGCATGTCTCATATCAATGGAAGAGCAAATTTGCCCTTCTACCTTTGTTGTTCTATTCAAGGCCTGTGCTGACTGGATGATACCCATTCACACCAGTGAGAGCAAACTTCTTCACTTAGTCCGTTTCAAATGCTAATCCCTTCCTGAAATCCTGCCCCAGTTAGGCCCAGAAATAATGTTTTACCAGCTCTCTGGGCATTCCCCCTTAGTCCAGTCAAGATAACGCATAAGATTAACCATCAAAGGTGATAACAGTACTGACTTCAGAGTCACTGTGAGTAAGAGCTGAATTTGTATGTAAAGTACTCAGAACAGGAACTCAGAAACAATGGTTAGAAGGTGTTGATGATAGTGGTGACTACAAGGTGTCAAGCGGCATCTTCCTTCAACAGGCAGGTACTGAAATTCCCTCTGATCACTGCTATAGTTTGAAAAGTCCCCAAACTATGCTTCAGGGAATGCTACCGTTTCAGGAGCTGGGCCCAAGTAATTCGTTGTTACAACAGAGTAATGACCGTCTTCCCTGGCCCTCTCTCTACCAACTGCAGGCCAAGTTAAGTTAATGGATATAATTTTTTAACTTAAATTTTCATCCCATTAGTTTTTACACCTTTAGTGCTAAGTGAGCGTTTGGAAAGAATTAATGAGTAGAAAACAATTATTGGAAATGCTCAGAAACCGTCACCCAGGCATAGCTTAATAGCCAGATTATTTTTCATGAAGATGTACACAATTGTTTCTATTCTAGATTGTATAAATATAAGAGTTACTTTCTGCTGGTAAAATTAGTCTTAATTTGTATGAGAGAATTATGTCAGTATTCGGGTTCCCTGCCAAGAGGATAGGTAGTGTCCAGGTTCAGTGCTAGCCGAGAGAATCTGGGTCCCCAACATGAGGTACTGAAGGCCTTCAGGCCATCTCCAGACACATGGCTCCTCTATTTCGTACAAGGCTCAATGAATGTTAACACCCAGCTGAACATCAGCATGGACTATCTTATGGGTTTATTCTTACTATTATTACTCATCGTTTAAAGTACTAGTTTTTTATGTCCCAGTTATACTTAAACTCCCTGACAGAAGAATTGACTTTTACATAGTTCTTTATGTCTTCAAGGTCTAGAAGAGAATTATAATTTTAGTGCATATCTAAATAAACACATTGGTTAATAACTTGTTGCCTGAAATGGATTACGCTTCAAAAATTTTTAACTTCCATTAACCACCCCCAAAATCAGACGTGTGGCAGCTAAGTCTTAATAATTAAGGGACTAGAAAATGTCTGCCTACTGAGGACCAAAAGGCCACAGTATGAGGTCTATAGCTGGAGCTCTATGAATAGGGCTTTAGCCCCAAAGACGAGTTGTTGCTGGGGAAAAAACCCTGCTCCACCAAAGTTCCACTGGCTTTAAAGGCTTGCTAGGGACCATCACTACCAAACTGTAAATGATTTGCACTTTTCTGGGTCCTAACAAGAGGCTTTTTCCCTACTGATTCCTTTTACATGTGGAAGAACTGTTGCTTTTGCTTTCTACATAGACCACTGAGCTAAACTTGGTGAAAGTAAATTTAGCTTGAGATTCTTATTGGATATCTGTTGAGATTAGGTAACTATACAGTATCCTGTCCTATCAGGACATTTTTCAAGATACGTGAATGATAGGATTCACAGAAGGAGGCGCTTATTGCACTGGAAACAAACATTTTCAGCCTTAACCTTCCACTCACAATAACACACCCCCCCCAACCACCACACCTCTCCCCATCACCATTTTGGCTGCTCTACTCAACCCAAAGGGATGATGGAAATGAGAATACTTCATACTTAGAAAAGAATCTCCTAATTCTAGCCCAGTACAGTTATGGACCTTCCAGTCCATTGTCATCCTAATGCCTGTGAACAAACATATTATTATGTGAACACACTTACTGAAAAAGAGGGGTGTATTTCAAAGGACCTATTTGAAGACATTGGATAACAGTTGACAGACTGCAAATCCTTAATATGCCTTCCCATTTTACTCTGAAGGAATTCTTACTGAGAAGGAATTTCTTATTGAGTGAAATTTAAGAACTAAGTACTACCTCCTGCTTGTTCATTATTCCTTCTCCATCTCCCCTCCTCCAATCCTGGGAGCCCAGTACTGTTAACAGCATAAAGATAGGCTTTGTTCTATCTTCCCAAACAGAACTTTTCCTGAAATGGCTGCCATGGGGGAGGGAAAGCTGGTAGGATTGGTCTTTGTACACCGCAATGCTAAATGTACTATGTTTTGTAAATCATAAGATTCTTTTTCTTTTTCTTTTTTTGAGCCTAATTTGAGTAGCCAGGATTGGTTACCTGATGGTCTAATTTTTCCAGACTGGAAATAGCTACACCTAGAGAGAAAAACTCCTTCCTTTCTTTCACTCTTCTCATAAACACAGGTTTTATATTTCAATTTTTTCCATCTTTCTAAAGTAGGCCTGATTTCAAATGAAAGATTTCAAATGAAGAAAGACACATAGAAGAGGTCCTAAAGAGTCTCTTGGTAGACACAGAATTGTTGAATTTAAAGATAATTGAGTTTGACTTCTACCATATAATAGCAACCCACAGCCATTAGGATTCTTACTTAGACAAGGCTCATCAATTCTCACTAAACCTTATTCACAGATTTGAGAGACCTTTGCCATTGCTAATAAAATAGATGATGTGAGGGGCGCCTGGGTGGCTCAGTTGGTTAAGCGGCTGCCTTTGGCTCAGGTCATGATTCCAGGGTCCTGGGATGGAGCCCCACATCGGGCTCCCTGCTCCACAGAGAGCCTGCTTCTCTCTCTCCCTCTACCTGCCGCTCGCTTACTTGCGCTATCTCTCTGTCAAATAAATAAATAAATAAATAAATAAAATAAAATAAAATAGATGATGTGAAAGGAAACTCTCTTCCAGGAAAGTGTTAGCTCCCAGTTCAAAAATAATCCTGAACCAGATCATACTCCTAAAAAAAGTTCCACTAATATCTAAATGACTTCCTAATTTCCATATGTGTTTCTCAAGGTCTTTCCAACACACAACTTTGTATTTGTGGGGTGAGATGATGTGACATTCAAGAGGAGCACATGTGAGACCTAATTCCATTAAGCTCTCACTGGTTAGCCACATTTTTTTCTTATTATATTATCTAAAGGGGCAACCCAGGGCATTTAGCCACCGAAAGCAATTGTCGTATGTTGTGATGAACTGTTGTTCATCATTTTTCATAGCCCTCCTACCCTAAATTCCATTTTTAACTTCCAAAAAGATATGTGTATTACTGTTATTTCTTCTTGAGGATGAAACAAGAATGTAGCAGCGGGGGACTGGGGGGGGCATTCAAGGTCAGTGGTTCCTGCCTTTCCCTGAGATCCACTTAACCTGTCCCCAAGAAACACCATGATAATGCACTTCTTGAGCCCCAGCAAACTGGGCCATGACCAGACCTAGACTAGAGTTCCACAGAAAATCCCTTTGGAATCCATGCTGCTCTGTGATTTTCCAGGCCACATCATGGCAGGGTTGGTACTTCCCCAACTGCTAAGGTAGGGGCTTCATCAAGCCCCAGCAGAAAAAGGGAAAGGAAACAAGGCTGTTAGGGCCAATCACTGTGTTAAGGACTACACTGTTGTCTTGGCTCATCTCACTCAGTCTAGCAACCACCATGAGAAACCTGGTGCTATCATCCTGATTTTATAAGTGAGGAAACTGGCCCAGAGAGGGGAAATGGTTTGGCCAAGCTCATATAGTAAGAAGCAGACAGGAATTCCATTTCAGGACCTTCTGTCTCTGAGCCTGGTACTCTTTTTATTATATGTTTGTTACGTTTTGTTTTGTTTGTTTCTAGGTTTGGGCATATGGGTGAGCCAGGAGGTAGGTGAGGGGTAACCTAGGATGTGGGCGCTAGGATGGGGATGCAGAGAAGGGAGGGGAGGAGGCAGAAAAGGGCTAGCAGAGCAGGGAGTGACAAAAGGATATGTAGGAAATTCCCGGAAGAGCCTTGAATCCTATTGATTTGGAACTATGACTGACTTTAAGGCAGGCATTATGATTTACTATTGTTAAGAAGTGTAAAGGAAAGAAACAATCTGTCCTAATGTTCTTGATTATAGTTTTGGGGTTAATGGCTTTCCATAAGTCAGAGGTGTTAATCAAATTAAAAAATTCTATAGCTGTGATGTTTCACTTTATGTCAATTTAACTGGGCTAAGGGATGCTCAGATAGCTGGTAAAACATTATTTCTGGTGTGTCTGTGAGTGTGTGTCTGGAGATGAGCATTTGATTCAGTAGCCTGAGTAAAGAAGATTGTCCTCACCACTGCAAGTGGGCGTCATCTAATCCATTAGGGGCCCCCAAATAAAATAAAAAGGAGGAGGAATGGCAAACTCTCCTCTTTTCTTGAGCTGGGATGTGAAGTTCCTGGTCCTCTTACCTCCAGACTCCAAAACTGATACCAGTGGTCTGAACTGGATAATATCACCAGCTGTCTTGGTTCTCTAACTTGCCAATAGCAAATGATGGGACTTCTCACCCTCCGTTACTGTATGGGCCTGTTCCTAACTTCAGTCCCCTACTGGTTTGGTTTCTCTGGAGAACCCTCACTAGGTACGACTGCGTAATTCAAAGCAGTGTTTTTGAACCAGGTGTTGCAACGTGTGCTTATGACTTATGTGTACGTGCATGTGGGAAAGACAGAGAACTAGACTGAGAGTTTAAAAATTGTATTTCTTACTATGGTTCGTGGTCAAAGATCCTTGAAAGCCATTGATTTTAAGAGGGCTTTGGAGGCTAGAAATAAATCCATTCACATTCAACAGGCCAAATGTTTCCAGACGTGTTACCAGTGCCCTGACTACATGTCTGCTGTCATCAGGACGTCTCAAACCGCTATTAATCATAGAACTAGCTAGGGCTCCCCTAATTTTGTATTTTTATTTTTAAAAATGTTATCATTTGTGAAGCTGTAAATAAGAACACGTTGCCCTCCTGTCCTAATCGAGTTAAGACTCACGGTCTCCCTCATTCCTCTGCTACTGAGCCTGTCTGTCTTTGCTGCTGTTGCAATTTGGGGTATGGATTGGGTGCTGTCAGAAAGCACTCGACTGATAGTGGCTGCATTTCTCTGCTGGCGGGCACAATTCCAGAGCCCTGAGGTATCTCTTAGCTCTGTTTGCAGGAATATAAATTCTTAAAGTATCAACCTTACTTCCAAAGTGCCAAGAGAAATCCTACCAAGCTTGTGGGCAAAATACATATAAACGTTTTTTCTATCAGTAGGTCAATGAGGGATGTGATCTAATGAGAGGAGTGAGAAATGGTACCTAAGTACTCAGCTGTGGGACATAGCTCCGAGTGAGCTCTCCTGAGTGCCAGGGTTCAAAACCAGCCCTCCCAACTGCGACTCTGGGAAAGTACTGGACTTCAGGTTTCTTGTCAATAAAACATGGGTGATAATGATACTTGCCAACAGCAATGATGTGAGGGTCAAATGAAGTGAAACAAACAAAGCACTCAGAAGAATGTCTGACACATATAGTAAGTGCTCAATAAATAAAGGTAAGCACAAATTTAGGAAATGAATAGGATGAGAATCTACTATGAAACAGGTGCACCACCAAAGAAAGGAATCCTATGGACTCAAGAAGATTGGTAACATACACACAACATAAAATGTATCACCTTAACAATTTTTTAAATTAAATTCAAAAAAAATTTTTAAGTAGGCCCCACACCCAGCATGGAGCCCAACCTGGGACTCGAACTCACAACCCTGAGATCAAGACCTGAGCCGAGATCAGGAGCTGAATGCTTAACCGATGAGCCACTCAGGCACCCCTTCACCCTTTTTAAGCACAGTTCAGTGGCATTAAGTATATTCACATGGTTGTGGTGCCATCACCACCATCCATCCAGAGGACATCCTTCAAGACTGAGACTCTGTACCTGTTAGGCAATAACTCCCATTCCTTCCCCTTCCCACCCCTGGCAACTTCCATGAATTTGCTTACTCTGCGTGCCTCCTCGTCCTACTCTGCATGGAATCATACAGTAGTTGTCTTTGGGTCTGGCTTATTCCACTGATCATAATGTCCTACAGGCTGTTCCATGTTGTAGCATGTGTCTGAATTTCTTTCCTTTTGAAGACCGGTTGACTCTTTAATGTATCAATTGACTTTTCTGAGTTTTCCGAAATTAAAGATGTAAATAGGATCACACCCCCTCTCCCAACAAAGGCAAATAACTTCTTGAAACCCTCCCTGGAGTTACCTGGAGATACCTGTCTCTGTAGAAATGCAAAGTGAAAAATCATTTTTCCTACGAAAGGTATGATTCCTTGAGGCAGGCTGTTTACATTAATCAACATTCCTCTAATACTTGTCAGTGTTTTGTAACACTTTTCCAAGTGCCAATTGTAGCTTGTCAGTTCTTCTGAAGTGTGGAGGCTGTGAATGGGGGAAACCAGAATGGTAACTCTGGTCCCCTAGGGGCTTTTTCTGTTAGGATGAAGCTGTAATTTTTATCATTTTCATTTTACACAATTGTTGCTTAGGTGGATGGTGGCTAGAAATATTGGGTGGACAGATTGGTCAGTATGTGAAAAGTCCCGGTCTCCCTCTATCTTCCTATTCAGCTCCCTGTAAGGTACTCAAGTTTTTTTGCACAAAGTTGTGGATTTAATCTGTTCACACACCAACCAGAAACTGCTTACCACTGTCACAGAAATTTTTCCTTTCAATAAACATAACGGTGATAGGAAAAACAAAAACACAAGCAACAGCTACGATGAAAGAAAAAGAAAAGATAGATGGGACCTTCTAACTGTCAGCTCTTGGATTATGCTTGTCCCTTTTCACGACTCTTTAGGGAAACTATTTATTTATTAGCATATCATAAATACATGCCTCTGTGATTCTAGATAAGCATAACATCAGTGTCCGAGATTTAGTGCTATTTTCATTTCTTTTAAGATTAATATTCAAAGCTTAGTACACAGAGCAATCATCTGTTTCAGCATTGTCTTTCAAAACATTAAGGAAATTCCAAAATCAAACCAATAATTTATAAATTTCACTGTGAGGCTCAGGCAATAAAAAGCGCAGTAGAACTACTATTTATAATGGGAAAGAAGAAATTAAAATTTATTTGCTGCTACCTTATTTTTCATAAAGTTTTCTTTTTTGTTTTATAGTAGACTTTCTGGTAATTCTGAACTTAATGGCCCACAAAAGGATGCATGAGAAGATTGCTAATGTAATGCATTAATTTATTTAAAGATTTCCATTTCATATTAATTGATAACTAAGGGTCATTTGAGACTATAGAGAAAACAAACAAAAATAACATAAATAATAAAAGAACTAAAGGATCTAGAGTGCAGTGGGTAATCCTTTGGTTATTAGTACGACAGCTTTTCCACGACCGGAGGAAAAAAACAAATAAACACAATACCATTTTCTCATACTTCTTAAAACTGGAAACATCATGAATCAATCTTTTTTTTTTTTTTTTAATTAATTTATTTATTTTTATTTGCTTATTTACAGCATAACAGTGTTCATTGTTTTGGCATCACACCCAGTGCTCCATGCAGTACGTGCCCTCCCTATTACCCACCACCTGGTTCCTCAACCTCCCACCCCACCCCACCCCCTCCTGCTGCCCCTTCATAACCCTCTGGTTGTTTTTCAGAGTCCATAGTCTCTCATGGTTCATCTCCCCTTCCAGTTTCCCTCAACTCCCTCTCCTCTCCATCTCCCCATGTCCTCCATGTTATTTGTTATGCTCCACAAATAAGTGAGACCATATGATACTTGACTCTCTCTGCTTGACTTATTTCGCTCAGCATAATCTCTTCCAGTCCTGTCCATGTTGCTACAAAAGTTGGGTATTCGTCCTTTCTGATGGAGGCATAATACTCCATTGTGTATATGGACCACATCTTCCTTATCCATTCATCCGTTGAAGGGCATCTTGGTTCTTTCCACAGTTTGGCGACCGTAGCCATTGCTGCAATAAACATTGGGGTACAAATGGCCCTTCTTTTCACTACATCTGTATCTTTGGGGTAAATACCCAGCAGTGCAATTGCAGGGTCATAGGGAAGCTCTATTTTTAATTTCTTCAGGAGTCTCCACACTGTTCTCCAAAGTGGCTGCACTAACTTGCAATGAATCAATCTTTTAACTACAAAGGAAATTTCCATTTTGGCACGTGAAGAAAAAACTAACACTAACCCTGAAATGGTTTTCTCACTTTTTATCATGAAAAATTTCAAACATACAGAAAAGTTGAAATACTAAAGGAGTGATAGATTCTATCCCTAAATTCTGTGACCGTACACCCTTTAGCAAATTTGCTTTCTCTTTCTGCACACATACTTTTTATTTGAGGTTGCAGACATATTCAAAGTTGCAGGCTTTACCAAGAATCTTCTCAGAACAACATCCTCCTACACAACCACAATCTTCTCACATCAAGAAAATTAACCATGATTCCATATTACCTAATATCTAGTCCACATTCAAATTGCCCAAGAAAGTCTTTCATAGTTGCTGGGGTTTTTTTGTGTTTGTTTTTTTAACAAGGAGCCAATAAGGATTCACATATTACATTTCCATCATATGCCTTTGTTTTTAGGGAACAGTCCTCCCCATTCCCTTCCCCACATCCATAACTCTGGCTTTTCATTTTTATTTATTTGGTTTTTTTGTTTGTTTTAAAGTAGGCACCACACTCAACTTAGGGCTTGAACTCAGGACCCTGAGATTTAGAGTCTCATGCTCTAATGACCAAGCCAGGCAGGTACCCCTAACATTGACTTTCTAAAGAGCCCAGGCCAGTTGTTTTGTGAAATTTCCCAACATTCTGTATTTATATCATTTGACTTGTTCATCTAGACCTAGAATTTCCATTCTAGAGACTGCAAAGACATCTGGAATACTGTCTAGCATTCTAGCTCCTTATCTATTCCCAGAGTTCACCAGCCTTCATCATGAGGAACACCAAGAGATCACAGATTAGCTGAACTCCAGTATCAACTCTTCAAAGCAATTGCTAGTTTCAAGAAGAAAAGGTACTTAAACAATACTGCCAAAGCAAAAGGTTTTAAGATCAAAGGAGAGGTGTCCTGGTTCAAGTCCAGAGTCTGCAGCATGGTGGGTCATCGCAGACAGCATTCAGGGGTCAAAGTCAGCTCTTGTTTTATGTGAACATGTAGGAAGGATCAGCAAAGATGCTTCTTTTAACTTCCTTTTGCCTACCAAATGATTCTGTGGCTTCTGTTGAGCTAAAGGCTAAACTGAAAGAATTAAAAAAAAAAAAAAAAGTGTATTATCTCAACTTTTATCAGAACTTAGAATGGGTTAGGGGTGTCTGAGTGGCTTAGTCAGTAGGGCATCTGCCTTCAGTTGGGCTCCTGATCTCAGGGTCATGGGATCGAGTCCTTCTCCCTCTGAGTGCCACTCCACCTGCCTGTATTCTCTCTTTCTGTGTCAAAGAAAAAAAAAAAAATCTTTAGAGTTGGTTAAAAAAGGCAGGGGCTTGCTAACTTCACTGAGACACATTGGCATATTGTGCTTTGAGCTCCAGGAAATACCTGATCTTGCCCCAGAACACTCTCCGCTTATGAAGTGTGCAAGGACTTGGGAGAGCTCTGACAGAAAGGTCCTCTGCTTGAACGATTTCAAGGAAAACTAATCATGAATCTATGTGAACACATGGGAGTGTGCCATACATGTGCATAAGATGTAAACAGGCCTAGAAGGGGGCATCAATACATATGCAGGAGAACATGCTCCAGCGGCATTTGTGGGTGCACTTCTGTAAGGGCTTATGGACGCACGCTATTTTGGACTGGTACCTCTCTAGAAATATAGACTTAAATAAACAAAAGTTCAGCCTCCACCAAGGTGGTGTTCTTCTGCAGGCCAAGTGTTTTTAAAAAATGTGATTGGCCAGCTAAGAAGTGTATCCGCCTGGTGCCTCACTTCTCAAACAGTTTATTTGAATACCATGTGAATGGCTAACCTCCTCCAAGTTTTGGGGCCTTAACAAGGTAAACAAATGAGTGGCTGTGAAAGTAAACACTGCATTTCCTCCCAGGCTCATCCTTGGCTCCAAAATTCCATTCCCTCCGTCCCTTTCCCTAGCCCAGCCTTCCATTTCCAAAGCTCTTGTACCCCGTAGAAGTAAATGCAATTGCAAAGGAGACATTTTTAATTATAAGTACTACAGTAATGAATTCAAGTACACTCGTTTATCATAAAGGGCTTTCCCATCTGTCTCTAAAGTATACTTAAAAAGACTGTGTATTTGATAACATTAGCAATGAGCATCTTCCTCATGTTACTGTTCAGCATTTTAGATGTTCGCTTCCCGCCCCCCACCACACACACACCCAAGACAACATGGTGGTGGTTCCAGAAAAGGCACGTTTATCTCTGTGTTTAGGAGTGCCTGTGTGGTCTCTTCTTAATTTATTTGCACTCTAATCCTCAGGGATAGCATCCCAATCCCCATAGGCAAAGAGAGATTAGGAAATGGGGCTGTCTGCTTCTCCCCACCCTGACAGAGAAGGGAAAACAACTTCCTCAAGTCCCTCAAGTTCATCTGGCCACTGTACAAATTGTTCTTGAGCATGGAGGGTTTCCAAAAGCCCTAATTAGCAACTCACAGCAAACATTTCTTTGCATTAGCTAATGATCCGGCTACACTTGTAAGCAAACAGAACCAACATATCTAATCAATGCTGAAAAACCAACCAAATGCCTATTAAACATCTGGATGTAATTTTCTAGTTAGAACAAAATGAAAACATATGCAGGTTCCTTTGATCTGCATCTTAACAAAGAAATTGTTGATAAAAAAGTATACTGGTCAGTCAACGTGTCATTTTCATAAACTCTACTCGTTTCTCTTCAAATGCTCCCAGTTTAATTTAGTTGGTTTCCTGCAATCTCTAATTTTACCATATTGTGTGAAACCGCAAGAGATTCTTTGGATGTGATTTTATTTGAGGTTTTACTGCTGCATGGATCTGCTACTGATTTTTTTTCTTTCTTTGCTTTCTCTTCTGCATATCCCACGCCCATCCTGCTCTTTTCTTTGGTAACAGGCTGAGGGGAAAAGTTATAAAGCAATGCTGGGAAAATTCTTCTGGACCCTACATTCTCAGGTTTAAGAAAACTCTCACTTAAAAAAAAAAAAGTCAAATGAGAAAATGTGTAAGCAGTAACTCACAGCTAAATGAAAGAGAAAATAACAAGTGACCTTCAGAAACTGTCATACTCATTTCAAATAGAAAAGTAATAGATTTAAAAGATGCATAATTTTTATGACCAGCATCCAAACCTTTTTCTATTATGTTTTGAAGGTCTTCAGTATAGAACATCTAGTTTTTGTAGTGACTTAAGCCACTGGTTGAGTTGAAAATTTGATAGTCAGCAACAAACAAATGGAAATATACCCATACATGCATCAACGATAAAATAAACAATCTGGCAATCTTCTGGTTTCTTTGTAGAGGATAAAAAGGGGATTTTTTTTTTTTTCCCAGAGATAATTTTCTATGGAAACCGAGTACTTAATAGCATTTCATGTAAAAACATCATCAACATATGAATATGTTAAAGGTAAAAAAGATTATGGTTAACAGACTTTAAATAGAAGACTAAAAGATTTCATGAGTAGGATTATTTTCTTTTAAACAGGCTGTAGAAAATCTGCACATATATTATTTATTTAAAACATAAGATTAAAGCTACTTGATTGTTTAAATACCATCATTTGTAATGCAGTTTGATGAGAGTTTTGTACTATAATTATTACAGCATGATAATCACCAAGAAAATATGACCTTGAAAAGGGGCCCAGCCTTCTCCCTCTGTCAAGGAGGATGGGATGCCCTGGAAAATCAACCATCTTTATGCACACAGTTAAAGTTCTTCCAATTTTAAAATTGCTCTTTCTTTTCTCTAGATACTACATTATTGGGAATTCAGAAGGCTCCTGTCTCAAAATATACCATTCTAATTTCTCTGTTTAAACCCAATTACCAGTGTGTGCCAGTAAATCAAAGTAAAGCTTGAGTAAGCCAGGGAGAAGTGTCAGTTGCCCCAGCTGGCCCAGCATGCACAGGCATATTTATGGCATCCAAGTTTCTTCTCCACAGTCCTGCAGCTGATTAGGGGATGAACTGACCACAGACTGACATACCGGGCCCAGTCTCTAGATGAAGATTTCAAGGAACACAGGTTGCCAAAAGACAAAGCTTTGTTGCCCATGAATCATATTATTTCAAAAAGTCCTAGGGGCGCCTGGGTGGCTCAGTGGGTTATGATCCCAGGTCCGCTCAGCAGGGAGCCTGCTTCCTCCTCTCTCTCTGCCTGCCTCTCTGCCTACTTGAGATCTCTGTCTGTCAAATAAATAACTAAAATCTTAAAAAAAAACAACAACAACAACCAAACAAACAAACAAAAAAACCCCAAAAAGTCCTATAGGTGGAACAAGCATGCTCCAGTCATCACTAAGTTTAACTTAGGAAAGAAGGACACTGCTCGCTTCCTTTTCATTCTTCATGTTAGCAAAATGAATACTATAACCCCCTCCCCAACCCCACTTAATGAGAACACTGCAAAACCACATACCGAACTTGTTTAAGAATTTACTGTGGACTTGTACAGGCTGGCTAAAATTGCTCCTTTAATTTTTCATTTATAATTGATATTTGGGATTGATGCAATTATAGACAAATCAATATCATGCATATTTAAAAACAACTCCAACAGTGAAATGTATTATCTAAAATGATTCTTTTAATATTTCAAGGAAAAGGTCTCTGAGAATGCAAATCTTTGAATAAAATGTATTTCTCTTTAAACAAAGCCTTTCCATAAGTCCCCTGAAAGTAAAATAATGAGAACGTGGGGGTTATTAATACCCAAAACCTGTTATGTATATTCCAACGTAGGATGAATGCTTGTCAAAGATGTGTCTTTCTTACAGAAGAACTCACCACTGTTTGGCTACAACAGCGTTATTCACTCACCAATCGTGTGGAAATAGCTCAGCCTAACTGTTCTTTAAACAAAATTATAAATGGGGCAACACTGAAGATTTTCTGCTGTGTGATGTATTTAGAGAAGTAGACAAAAACTGGAGATTTACACAATATGCCCCATTTATTAAAAATCTCAAAATACCTTTTAGGTAAAGTTCCACTCACAAGAATTTTAGCCACATCACGTACCCAACGCTTCCCCATTTAGCTTCTTACGTCGCTCAGCCTTGGGGTACCCCTCCCCGAAGTATAGGGGTAAGGGCGGGAAAGGCAGCTTTCCTAGTTCTCAAAGCTGGTTTATACCATTGTCTCCCTTTGTTTTTAGTAATTGGAAACAGACTCGTGGTCATGTCGCTGAAAGGCCCCTAAAACTCTCAGCAGCCCCCTAACCTCAAGACAGCGAAGTCGAAGACAAGGACCGGCCAGAGATTTCCAGCCGCGGGCAAAAGCCTCGCATCCGCGACTGGGACGCGCATGCCTTACCCTGGGAGCACCTAAGGGTATCCTTCCCGCCAAACGAAGGCAGGCCTACTTTTTTGCAAAGTCGTTTGAAATGCTCCAATAAAAGCCAATTCCTATCACCTTGGGTGCAAAGGGGGGCGTGAGCATAAAAAGCCTAGTCTTAGACGGCCAGGGAATGTACGCCAAGCAATGCGCTGCCGCAATTTCCACCAAGTGCACAGTCCACTCCTTCTCACGAAGAGGCAGCTCAAGGAAAAACAATCCTCAGAGAAATTTTTGAATGTGACCTCACTTTCAAAAGAGGAGCATCAAACAAGGGGCAAGCACTGAAAGACGCATTTGGCTCGAACTGTCAACCCCCCGCCCTCCCCATAAGAAACTGCGCGGTTAGTCTCTGAGTTACTTTCACCGAGATCTGAGGATTTCCATTAAAGGGAAAAGTGAACAAGTGGCAGGATTTTTGCAAACTCTAGCCCCCAGCTTCCGCGACCGCACGCCCGCCCGTCCCTCCCGCTCGCGCGCGCTCGCGCGCACCCTCGCCAGCCCCACGTTACTTTGACTGACAGCCCGGCCCCGCCGCCTCTCCTTCCCACCGACCTTCCCATCCACCGTGCCAATCTCCGCGTCTCGCCTCTTCCCATTGGCTAGTTTCGGCGTCCCGCGGCTCCTCCAGGAACAGTTCCTCACCGAGCCCGGGAGGACGCGGCTGGCGGAGGAGGGGTGGGGAGGTGGGAGGGGAGACCGGGGAGACGGCGGAGAGGTAAGCGAATGGGGTGGGAGAGAAGAGGGAGGACGGCCCGTCCAGTGTCGCTCTGCTATAGGCTTCGGGGAGGCGTTGCGTCAGCAGCCCACGTTGGGCACGGCGCACGCGATTGGCTGGCGCACGCTTCCCCGATTCCCTCCCGCTACCGCCCGGACCCACGTCCCCCGCCGGCTCTGCGCTCCCACCCCCCGCCCGCGCGGGGCTGGGCGGGGCCGGCGCTGGTTAGCTCCGGAGTGTGAAACCGCGTGTTAATGTAACCGGCGCGAGAGGCGCGGGCGGCGGCGGCGGGAGCGGCGGCTGCAGGAGCAGCAGCAGCGGCGAGTACCCTGTGCCCCGCGTCCCCGAAGCAGCCGACTGCGCCACCCCCACCCTCTCACGTCCGGGCGGGACCCGTGCCACCAGCCCGGACCTTCGCCGGCCCGCGGCGACTTGACCCCCGCCGCGACTACTCGGGACCTGTCCGCGGAGTTTGCCCGCCCGGTAGGGAGGCCGAGCGGCGGAGCACACTCCTGCTTTCTCCTCCCCCCGCCCGCCCCATTTCGTGGATGTCGCCCCCCGGGTCGTGAGAGAACTTTGCAGCGGGCTGGAGCGCCCTTTGCGGAGAGGCAGACGAAGGGAAGGAAAGAAAGAGGGCCCAGGAAGGGGCTTGGAGGAAGAGTCCGGAGCGGCCGGGCGGGCCGTGCGGGGCGGGTGCGCGCGGGGCGCGGCGCCCGGATGCGCCCCGGGCTCGAGGAGCAGCGGGCGGCTGCGGGACTGCCCTTCATGGTGTAGCCCCGCCGGGCCAGGAAGGTTTGTGCAACCGCGGAGAACACAGAACGTCGGTCGCACGGGGCGTGCCGAGCCGCCTCCCGGCGCGCCCTCCGCACTTTCCCCGCCTCGTCGTCATCCCGCGCTCCTCCGCCCGGGCTGAGGCTGCGGAGTGCCAGGCGCGGAACCTCCGCCGCCCGGACCTCGCTCCTCACCGCCTCCCGGCAAACCACGAGCGCCTGGCTGAAGGCGCTGCCCTGACCCGCAGCAGTCGGTCCCGAACGTCTCCAGGTTTGTTTGTGTGGGGTTAGCTGGGGGCGCCGGGCCACCTGCACCTCGCCGCGGGGAAAACCCGGAGAGGAGGCGGACCGGGAGAAGAACGAAGAAAAGCAGCTCGCCTGGATTTGTTTGCTCGGGACGGGTGCCGCGTACGGGGATCGCCGAGGGGAGCGCGGCCGGAGTCACTGCGCGCTCACCTCCCCGCCGGGGCAGCAGAGGCCCGCGGGTTGGATCCAGCCCCCGCGCCCTCATCTTGGGCGCCGGCGTCACCGCGCAGGTTTTGGTGCAGCTGGGCCCCGGGTGCCCCGCGATGTGGCCCTGAGCGAAGGAACCCGCACCGGCGGGAGCAGGAGCAGCCGGGCACCGAGTGGCCGGTGCGCCCCGCCGAGCGCGCTTGCGTGCGTGGCCAGCACGCTGCCAGCGCTCCCGGTTTCTGCCTGGCTTCTCGGCTTAATTTTCCTCGGCGGGATTAAAGTTGGAAATTGAGCGGAGAATTGAGTTGCCCAGAAACAGAGCTACGGCCGCCGCCAGAGCGATGTTCCCGCAGAGCCGGCACCCGGTGAGGCGCGGCAGGGTGCTGGGTGGAGGGGCAGAGGAGTGGGTTGGGTATGGGGTGGGGATAGGCGCTCTCCCTGTGCTGTACGGAGACCGGTGTCTGCTACCTTGTGGGGGACCCCTCCCCCCAGCCTCTAGGGATGCTGGGCTGGGGAGGTCCCGGACCCTCCCTCCCGGGGTGGGGAGTAAACTGAAACTCTCAATTTTTCCCCTTTACTCTGGGCCCCCTCCGAATTGACGTCTAGACAAGGCGGGCGGGGGCGCCCGGAGAGGCTGGGGTTTCTTTCCAGTAGCTGCAGCTTACCCCCTTCCCCTCTTCCCCCCCCTCTCCCCCCGCCGAGACGGGTAGGGCGCCCCCCCCTTTGTTTCCAGTCTCGCCTATTTACATGTCAATGCGGCCCGGGTTCCGGCGCGCCTGGAGGTGGCCCTGGCGACTCTGGGAACGGGGAGCGTTAGGGAGTTGTTTTTCTTCTCTGATCCCCGGGGTCATTATCGCCCTGGTGGGGAGGGGGCGGTGGCTACGACGACAATTTGGCCTGGTCTTCCCCGGCCGCCGGGGATCCCCTGTCCCTCCAGCCGGTGACCCGGGAGCACGTACCAAGCAACCCGCCCTGGAGCACGGAGGAGGCACGGAGTCTCTTTGGAGGCTCCAGACTGGGCCAGGGGCCGCTTTCTCCCCGCATAAAGTGCAGAGCAAACTCGAGTTCAGGGCTCCGTTTTCCGCCACTTCTAACTTTATTTTTTGTTTATGTCCCACCCACTTCTCCGTCCTCTGACTTCCTGTTTTATCTCTCTACCTGCATCCCTGTCCCTCGGTTCCCCTCGCCGGTCGCCCCCAGACGCCGCACCAGGCTGCAGGCCAGCCCTTCAAGTTCACTATCCCGGAGTCCCTGGACCGGATTAAAGAGGAATTCCAGTTCCTGCAGGCCCAATATCACAGGTGCGTGTCCGGCAGCGTGGGGAGAGAGGTAGCCCGGGGGCAGCCCCGGCCCCTCCTCGCCCAGCCTGGTGGCTGTGGCGGCTGTACTTAGTACTTGCGTCCAGGCGGTGGCGTGTGGAGTCGCAGTTAAGACCTGTCATTCATGTTACCCCCCTTTCCAGGTTCTTCCCGGGCCGCCTGTGCTGTAGTCTCCTCCTCCTACCATTGTTTCCCTTTTGCCCGTTTGCTGCTGTTCCAGGCAGTCTTTTTTTTTTTTTTTTTCTTTTGAGTGTTTAGGAGTTGCATGAGAACCGTCAATATTTGCACTTCGTTTATTTATTTTGCAACAGGCTGAGCTGAAACCTTGGTTCAGTCGATGCCCCAGCCCTGGAGTGCAGGTTTAGGGAGGCAGAGCCAGTGTTGAAATCACTTTGCCATACTAGAGGATTGTGTTGTCTGAGGCAAAGTCCATTATGGAAGGCTCCATGCTGTTAGCTGTGCCCATCATTGGTGGTGAAGAGGGATGTGGATAGGTGTAGGGAAAGCTCCACTGCTTTGGCGTGGCTCTGGGTTGGTTTGGGCAGGACAGGGGACTGGAGTCCGGTTTAGTCTCTTCATTTAATGAGACCTACTTCAAAAGGTTTGTAAATGAAGAGTGTTGTAAAGCATCCTGTCCATAGTGGATTTTCCAGAAATGTTAGTTACTTCCCTTGTTCCTATGAAGCCTTCCCTGATTAAAGCTAAGAAATAACTGTGTAATGACAGTTTTTATTTTTGTCATGCTTGAGAACAAGCACACAGATGCTTGGGTGTGAATTTTCTTATTTTGTCAGAGGTTTTTCTGATTATTGAACTTTTGTCTGCTTGAAGAGAATAATCTCTGGAACTTGAGGCATACCTGCCCACACTGTGTTTACCAAGCAGAGAGGACTTCAACCCACTTTATTGCAGTAGCTACTTCACATATTTTGGCAGGGATTTAAAAACTGAAGATTTTAAAAGGGACCAACAATTGTAGAAGTAACTTTACAAGTACAGTTTTCAAACCTAGAGACTGAGTTGGCAGAGAGGGGACAGCCTATGTCTGATGCTGGAAATTGTGCCAAAGCCAGATTTTAGTGGAGTCCAAAGGAGCAGACTGGTGCGGGGAAGTAGGAGTGAACAGATGAGCAGGAGGAGAAATCAGTCTTCTGCGTAGATCAGAGATTTTGACAGATTTTTCATTCTTGGCACCTGACCAGGTATGCACCAAGAAGAAAGAGAATAGTAGGTAATGGAGAACCTGTACTGGTCACCTGACCCCTTTTCCCTGTTAAATGCAAGGACAAAGCTTTTGCATGTTTACCTAGATAGTTTATGACTTTTCTAAATTCGTCTGTGTTTTTACTTGAAGTGCAAATATGTGAGGCAGATGTTAAAACAAGTGACATAATGTTTACATTAAGTTGCCTGTTTTGTTTTTGTAGCCTTAAATTGGAATGTGAGAAACTGGCAAGTGAAAAGACAGAAATGCAGAGGCACTATGTGATGGTAGGTATCAGAGATTAGACTTTTCTCCTTTTTATGTAAGATTAGCAAATATGTGTTCCTAATATTGCAAAACGTGAGTTAACGAAATGCTTGATTTTTTTTCTTTTTGCAGTATTATGAAATGTCATATGGATTAAACATAGAAATGCATAAACAGGTAAGCTTTAGTTAAATCTCCAGTTGAAATGAGAAATCAGTCATTACGATTCCATAGAACTGGCTTTGTCCTCGGTTGGTTGGGGGGGGGGGGAATCGTATGCCATTTTCTTGCCTTAGTTTCCCTTCCTGTGAGTTGGTGGTAGTATTTTGCTGAAGGGTCACTTCTTGACAATTACACAATCTTTAAATGACTAGATGAGAGGTGCTTTGGAAATGTGAACCAACCTGTTTCTAGGCTGATAGAAATTGAGTCTCTGAGTTGACTTTTCCACATGGGTAGATTTATTCTCCTCTTGAAAGTTTTGGGTATCCCGTAGGGTTCTGCAATTCAGAAAAGCTTGGTGTTTTTCCTGGTTTGGACAGCAGTGTGGTTCTGCAGGGAAAAGAGGATATTCAGGAGTTCCATTAGCAGGTTAAATGTCATATATGACTAACTGTGGAGTTCTCTTCATGCTTTGGGGTTGCATAAAGTGACACTCAGGATTAATGACTTATTAGCAAACATCGTTTTGGAAGATTTCTCAGTTGATGTAGATTTGGAGGTAAAAAAGCATTCTTTTATGGGCGCAGCATATGTTGCGAGTCGCTTCAGTCCTAGTGGTTTTAAAAGCATGAAAAGATTAGTGACTGGAAAGCTCTAGCTATGACTATGAGTTTGCAAGTTCCCATAAAATTCACACTTATGGCTACTATAATGGTGTATAAAAAGAGTATTGAGCTGGAACAAGGCACTAAGGACCTCGTAAGAGAAGAAAAGCTAAATGATTGCTCAGCCCAAAGGACCCTCGATTGAGTAGTCATTGTCTGCCAAAGAAAGCATTAATGGCAGGGTGTAAGTATTCTGGAGATATGCTGACATTCACTTTTTCATCAAGACGCTGGTACAATAAGTCTTTTAGAAATCGATTGCCTCTTAAAAAATTATCATCAGATGAAGTTGCACAGTTGGACACATTTCAAAGTGCAACAATACAATTCTTACTTGATGTATATGTGCTATTTCATCTCAAACCCTTGTTTCATTAAATTAAAGAGCATGGCTGACCGGCTGGGGCACAGTGGAGAAATTGATTAGTTCAGCTTTCAGATCTTCCTTATATTCAAAGACTTTCATTAAGCAAGTGTGTTTCAGAGTTGAATTCTGCTTTTGTAACTCCACACTCTTTGATTTTTAATTCATCATAGATTTCATAATGTTAAGTCATGTACATTAGATCTGTTCTCAGATATGTGTTTGGAAAGGGACAGTTAGGTTCAAGGCCTTTCATTAATAATATAATTGGGCCTTTAAAAATGCTGATTTTATTCCGATTTGCAAAATTGGTAGCCCAGATTACATTGGTTTGTGCCTTTGTTTTTTTTGTGTGTTTCAATGGCTAGTGCCTGATGGAGGCAGTTGTAACTTGTTGATAGTACTCAGGCCAGAAGATCTCTGGTTATTTAAATGAATTATGCAAATAAACTGGGTGAAGGGGTTGTAACCTGTCACATTTTTTTTTTTAAGTTACCCAAAGGCACATTTTTTGTTAACAAGGAGTCTAGAAGGGTAAGAGGAGACTGAGCTTTTTCTTAAAGTTATAAACCCAAAGGATTTAATAACTTCAACTCTTACAAGGAAACACCACCTCTGTGTGATGCTGTGTGCTGGTACAGGATTTATTGGGGAGGTAAAGGAGGTGTGTAATTCTTCTGGGTTCCTGTAGGTTACATGGTTACATGACCTCTTCTTCATCGAGTAGGAAAAGGGAAGAAGGGGCGAAGAGGGTCAGGAGCCCCATGGTGTGAAAATAGGTTTCTAATGAGTTTCTATACACTATTGGGCTTTTGTGGGTAATATTGTCCATCCATGAGCCAGTATGCATTAATAATATGCTGTGTATAATTTGCTCAGTAATTTGAAAAATGTGAAAAGCTCAGAGATGCCATGTTCTTCATAGTAGGGTATTAGGCCCCCTGAAATTTAGTTTATATTGTAAATGCTGACAGACCCTTAACTAGAGTGGTGTGCAAAGCAGTGCTGTAATTCAGTTTAAAGTGGCCTTACATTTGAAAAACATCCTTCTGAATGTCACACATTAATAATAAGTTCTGAGGAGGCATTTGGTGCAGCTAGTAATCATAATTCTTATTAAAACTGGTGACGTCTGGCCCCCAGGGTGTAGCCAGGCTCAAATTGATGCTTTTTGCCGCCTGATCACCAGCATGGCCTAAGTGCTCATTATATTGTAGAGAGGGCCTTTGGAGCTCTCATTAGATTTGACAGGAATTCTCTCTGGGGGGAAACTGGGCATTAGCGAGACTCCTGACAGGCTGAAATTAGTCCTGCTTTATGGCTTATAACTGAATGCTAGCAAGGCATCACCAGGGGACACAAAAAATTGTCATTTCTGACAACATCTTTGTTACTGAAAAAAATGCAGCGATGGGGAGACTTTCCATGGAGAGAGCTTTAGTGTTGTTAAGATTTGTCTTCAGTGTGGTGACCGCTCCCTGTCCCCACCTTTCAGCGGGTTTGTGGAAGGAGGGAGTTGTAGAGATTTTCAGTGTCACATCTCACCACCGACTTTCCCATCTGGAAATTTTAAAATGGAAGTGCGTCCAAATCGAGAATGGTATAATTGTGGTTTCCTTACTTGGTTTGGTGCCCACAGTCCATGTTTATGTTGTGTCAACACTTCCTGATAAGGCTTCCCCTCACTTTCTCTGCTCCCATATGTGGCTGGTTACTGAAAAGTCTGTGTACTAGGGATGGTAATGGGTACTTAATTTTTTTTACTATAGCACTGAGACAGGGTTTTTTTGGGGGAGAATGGGTAGGGGTGCCTGGGTGACTCAGTTGGTTAAGCGTCCAACTCTTGATTTTGGCTCAGGTCATGGTATCAGCATGCTAGGACTGAGCTCCTGTCTTCGGGCTCCTTGCTCAGTGGGGAGTCTACTTGAGGTTCTCTCTTTCCCTCTTCCTTTGCCCCTCCCCCACACGTGCACACAGACTCTCTTAAAATAAATAAGTAAATAAAATCTTAAAAACAAAACAAAACAGTGGTTTCTTTGTTTTTATTTTGGTATTTTCTAGATCTCTGCCTGTCCATCTCTCTCCAGGTAGATTGTAAACTCTAGGTATATCTCTCCAGGAGAGGTAGGGGCAGCTCATGAAACTCAAGGAAGTTCTGATGCCACCGGAACATTAGGGTGCGTTACAAAACAGCAGGTGAACGTGAGGGCTGTGCCTGGTGTGTTTGGCAGTGTGATCTTTCAGGTTTTGTTTTCTGTCATGTGGTGTGGTATGACCTCATTTGATATTTTTGGAACGAGATGCACTGTAAATAGGTACAGAAGCCTTATTTATTCCACTTGTGTATCTCCTCAGGATGCTGATGAAGCCATGACTTAAGTTGTCTTTTGTGGCATGAATTTGTACAACGCTTAACACTTAGATAGGGTAGGTGTTTTGCTCTGCCTGTGACTGTGGGCATGTGTTCAGAGTCCGGGATTTGTCAAGGCCAAGTTTCTGCTGAAGCTTGAGTTAGGGTCACCTGGTCCCTAGAATTCAGTGCTGCTTTACTTTACCCAGCCCCCTGCCAGGATGAGGCCAGTGGTAGAATCACCTTTGGGCCTGTGTGTGGTACCACTTGGCCTGGCTGAATGTCTCTCCTGCTCCCTCTCTTTGTGCTGACAACTTCATGATACACAGTCATGTCAGGGCTAGATGCATGTTCTAAGAATTCGTGAAAATTGGCAGTACTGATTGGCCTGTGGAGGTCACAGCTATGGGTAGGTAGAAAGTCGTAGCCAACCAAGCACTACTATCTACAAGGTTAAAATATGTCTAAGAACAAAAGAAAATTGGGAACTGTTGTCAGGACTCCTAGTTGAGGCCCAGGGCACAGTGAGTGTGATCAGTCACTTTGTCTCTCTGTGCCTCTATTCTTCTGAAGAGCGGGCAGAGTGAGCACTCGGGGCTCTCCAGGGCGGCCAAGAATTTAAAAATAAATGAAAGGACTAGCTGTGGAAGGAAAGACATATTCTGCAGTGCTGGTCGTAAGGTGGGGAAGGAAAGGGGAAAGAGAAACAGATGAGAGCTTAACATAACCAAGGCCCATGTGATGTTTCAGCCAGCACGGTGTCTCAGACCACGTAAATTTTGGAGTGAAACCGCTTTCACAGTTTTGATGTGTGCTTTAAAGTTTCCCTTAAAAAATAAATTGTCCTCTGGTAGTGTTTTTAAAGTGCTTAGGTAGAACTGTTAGGGGTTCACCTGCAGGTTAATCCTTTAGATGTGACTCTTACTATTTGTCTGCAAGTCTTACCTTTCTTCCTGCTTTTTAACCACGTGTTTTCTGTCTACAGTTTCTCACTTTGACTTTTTTTTTTTTTTTTTTTGCCCCCAAGCCCAAGTCTCAGAATGGGAAAAGACGTAGCTGGAGTACTTTCACTTAGAGTTAAGCTCCATCAGGTGTTAATTACCTTGTAATACAAAGGGACTAGCTGTCATCAAGATTGGAGTGGTCCCCAACTTGACTTCATTAGCCAGGCCTGCCCTTCATGAGCTTCAGTGAAGAGATAAAGCTCCCTGTGTATTGAGAACACAGATTTTGAGGCTCAAGATTAGCCTTTTTTTTTTTTTATCAGCCAGCAGGACGGACGATTCCTCCCTACTTTCTGTCACCCTACCCGACCCCTTCAGCAGTTGACTCAGTCATGGTTTCTATTCAGAGCCGAGACTTAGGTGAGGTCAGGGATGCCTTGCCTTGGGTACAGAATTTAAGGTAGGGGTCAAAAAACATAGTCCTTAAGATAAAAAAAATTTTTTTTAATTCTAAACTAATGCCAAAAAGCTCTATGAGGCACAAAATATGTGATCTTTAGGATGGACCTTGGTGTAAAATATAGTTCATTGAGGTCCCTTATTTAGGGGACTTTGATTAGTGACTGGGTGAGTCACTGACTAGTTGCCTGGGCATCAGTTTCCACCCTTGTAAAATGAGGGGTTAGACTAGGTAAGTTCTCAACATGGTTCCTCTCAGGAGAGGAGAATTGTCCCTCTTGACTGCACCCCCACCAGTGTTCAAAAACCAGTGCCTGCCTGTGTCCTTTGAGTAGTCTTTGGCCAGAGAGTTTAAGCTGTTTTTCCAAATAGTGTTTATTAAGAAACACAAAACAAATCTGTTCCTTTAGCCAATATTTAAATAAATTATCTTGTGTGGTAGTTAAATTAACAATATATTCAGTTATTGGCTCATGGAGCCATTTTAGGTTTCCATAGATCTGAGTGTTTGCGCTTTTATTATTAAATGTTTGTGGTCTTTAGGAGTGGATTACATTGGAGGAAACTAAGGAACTGGGCTTCTGATAGGCTTCAATTGGCTTGATTGTCCCTAGAGCCCCCCCATCCCTATTGCTTACTCTTAAAACTTCAGATTTTCAAAAACTGAGATGTCAGAACTAGTACCTTAGATGTGGAATATTTGGTATAATGGTTTCTAATTAAATTTTAGGCAGTTATTTTTATAGATAGGCTTATTTGACAAGAGTAGGCATTTACAGACTGAGAACAGTCTTCCCCAATGTGATTGGTGAGTTTTGTAATAAGAAATGTGTCACAGGATTGTTCTGTGACTGTGGGTTTGTAGGGTTTTTTTGTTTGTTTTTTTTTTTAAAGAATTTATTTATTTATCTGACAGAGATCACAAGCAGGCAGAGAGGCAGGCAGAAAGAGAGGGAAGCACACCCCCTGCCTAGCAGAGAGCCCAATGTGGGGCTCGATCCCAGGACCCTGGAACCATGACCTGAGCCGAAAGCAGAGGCTTTAACCCACTGAGCCACCCAGGCGCCCTGTGGTTTTGTGTTTTAAGTTAGAGCGTGTGTAGGTTTAGGTGTGGGCGCTCAGGTGTGGGCGAGATTTTCTAATTTTTTTCTGAGGCATGGTTTGATTTGAAAAATGAAAAAAAAATTGACAATGAAATTTTAACAAATTAAGGTATTTGTGTGTTGTTATTCATTTGGCTTTAGCAGAAAATGGTTTCTAAAATTGTTTACAAAATTGTAATGTTTACTGAATCATTTAGAGACCACCTATTTGCCATGCATTTCATGAAACTTCGAGAAATGTTGACACAAGTTTTATCGAGTAACTGTGATTTTGTACAAACCCATATTTCATTATTTCACATTTCAGTTTTTAATAATTACTAAGTTTAATTCTGTTTGCCTGCTTCAAAGCAACTTGAAAGCAACTGTGAGCCCAGTGTTCAGGCCCTTCCCCGCACGTTGTCACAGTGGGCATAACAAACAAATCTTTTGTTTATCTAGAAGTTTTATTTGCTGCTTAGTGATTCTTTGAACATAAATATTAGCCAGAAAAGGGTAGGGTGACGGTCATTTGGGGTATAAGGAGAAGACTGGGAGGAAAAAATAGACTCTGAGGATTCCATCCATTGAATTTATTTTTTCATCTGCCAGATAGAGAAGAGTTAAGTGTGGTGTGTGTATCCCTCCCTGTTAAGTGTGGTATGTGTGTCCCTGCATACACCAAAGAGGTAGAGGTGTGTGTATAGTTGTTTGTACTGTCCTGGTGTGTACTTACTAGATTTTCCTTATTTACTTGACGAAGTGGAATCAGTTTTTGAGACTATAAGTGTGTTTGAACTTGCATGTCCAAATGACGCCGTTTGTGGAACTCTTGAAGACATGCTGGTTTTGATGTTATTGGTGCTCTTATTGATTTAACTAAATTATTAGTCTGCCCATGGTATTTTGTGATATGTGTCTGAAAAGCTTGAAAATTTATCACCGGGGGCACCTGTGTGGCTCAGTGGGTTAAGCCTCTACCTTCAGTTCAGGTCATGATCTCAGGGTCCTGGGATCAAGTCTGCATGGTGGGGGTGGTGGTTTCTGCTCAGCAGGGAGCCTGCTCCCCGCCCTCCAGCCTGCCTCTCTGCCTACTTGTGATCTCTCTCTCTCTGTCAAATAAATAAAATCTTGAAAAGAAAGTATATCACCAGACTTGTTTGCATACAAATTTATTAGTTATAAAAGTATTATGTACTAACATTGTATCCATTTGTAATAAATAGAAATTGTAAGTAGAGGGGTTAAATAAAATTTCTCACCTCCTCCACACACCCTACTGGCATGTCCTGTGCAGCTGCTGGGTACGCGCATTCCAAAGACCAGCAGCCTACATCCAAACGCTTGGAACTCCAGCCCCAGAATGGGAGCGTCTTTTATAGTGGTGAATATAAAACCCCTTTTGGGATTTGGGTCTTTGGGCATGCTGGTGTGTCTATTCTTCCTGATTTTGACTTCCTGCTCCAGTGGTGGCCGCTGTGCGTATCACTCACAGCGTTGTGTGTTCGCGCCTGATTACTGTCCCTTCTGGTCTTACTTAGTCACCTTTGTCTTCTTCCCTCACACCAGCCAATGAGTCTCTTCTTCCTGCCTAAAATATGTTGTGCATTTTTCTGTTTTCTTTATTAAAAGCCCAGGTGTTTTTGTCCAGTTCACATGGCCTTCCTCAGTATCCTTCAAGGTCCAGTTCAAATAACGACAGCCCCGTTTTACTTTAAGACCTTCCATGACCTCTCCAGTGGGAGCCTATCACATCACTGAGTTTTGCTCCAATTTCTGTAATAATGTTTTTTCACGTGTATCTTGTGTTCCTCTGGCTAGGCTGCAGTCTGCTCAAAGCTTGCATTTGAGACTTAACTCTGTATCCTTCCCAATGGGTTGGACAGAGTAGGTAGTGTTTAATATGCTTCTTAAGAGAGTGGTAGTTGTACTCATTTTGGATCTTGAACCCATATGAAAATCAGGAAGTTGCTGGGCAAAAAAATCCCACGCATTTTTAGATACCAGGATATCTTTGCCCAACAATTTTGGCCATTTGGGGACATCGTAAGATCCTTCAGTAAACCCGTGGAATCAGATTAGAAACTTGAGCTGAGAGTACCAGGCTGGATTCTGATGCTGAAATTAAGAATGAAATCTGCTTGATTTCACTAGATGTTTGTTTTGTTTTAAAGATTGTATTTATTTGACAGACAGGGATCACAAGTAGGTAGAGAGGCAGGCAGAGAGAGAGGAGGAAGCAGGCTCCCTGCTGAGGGGAGCCCAATGTGGGGCTCGATCCCAGGACCCTGGGACCATGACCTGACCCGAAGGCAGAGGTTTTAACCCACCCAGCCACCCAGGCGCTCCTTCACTAGATGTTTTTTTTTTTTTTTTCTTTAAGATTTTATTTATTTATTTGACAGAGAGAGATCACAAGTAGGCAGAGAGGCAGGCAGAGAGAGTGAGAGGGAAGCAGGCTCCCTTCAGAGCAGAGAGCCAGACATGGGACTCGATCCCAGGACCCTGAGATCATGACCTGAGCCGAAGGCAGCGGCTTAAACCACTGAGCCACCCAGGCGCCCCCCTTCACTAGATGTTTTAATAGGACTTCAGTTCTTGTAGAACCACTTTTGCTCAGTTTTTCTTTTGGACAGATGACTTATAGTCAGAATATCCATGGAGGCTTCTTTATGGGGAGTTTAATTATAGTTCCATATTCCGGTTTCTACTGAAGAGAGAATGAAGACAGAAGTAGTGTGTTGCTGAGGTCTGGGTTTCTGTGCAAACAGTGTGTGCATGCATCACCGGCCCTGGGGCTGCTGCTGGTCTCCTCAGGACCACCACAGCCCTGAAATGGAGTTGTAGATAAGTCATCTCGTCATGCATTAAGTATAAAGATACTTAACTTGACTGAGTTGCCAAATTTCTTAATAATCATGATCATACCCCTAGATTATTTACTTTTAGTCTTTACACAGTTCCTTTGCCCCACCAAACATATTACTAGGAAGAATTTCAAATACATGGAAAAAGAGAAGGAAATAAAAATGAACACCCGGGGTGCCTGGGTGGCTCAGTGGTTTAAAGCCTCTGCCTTCGGCTCTGGTCATGATCCCAGGGTCCTGGGTTCAAGCCCCGCATCAGCAGGGAGCCTGCTCCTTCCCCCCCCCACCCCCTCCCCGCCTGCCTATTTGCCTACTTGTGATTTCTGTCTGTCAAGTAAATAAATAAAATCTTTAAAAAAAAAAAAAAAAACTTTCTAAAAAGTGAACACCCATGCTGTTCTCACCTGTGCGATCGCAGGATCTGCCTGTCACATATTTTAACATAGAGCTTTTGCTCCCCTCCCCCTAATAAAGAAGTGAGAAAATAATTCTGGGAAACTTGGGCCAGGCCTTTTGTTAGCTCCCAACCCCATTTTAGACTGACACGCGAAGGAGGGCTTTTCTCCAGGTACATTTTAAGATTCCATCTCAACAGGTGTTTACAGCATTTTACAGCACGTTCCTCCTAGACATTGCCCTTTGTGTTTTGGCATGGTTGTATTACATGGTGTTAGGGGGCCTGCTTTTTCAGCTGTACCTTAAAGCAGAGATTTGCACTTAACAGAAGAGCAGGCTCCCCTCCACCTGCCCCCAACCACGCTTTCCTACTTTTTGGTCCTTCACAGTGTGTACCTTTAAGATGCCACCAGCATATTCTCTGAGCAGGGAACAGTTTTAATGTTGTTGTTAGGAAACAAGGAAAAAGTTGTGCCAAAGGACTCTGATTTAGAACTTTGGACGTATGGAAACTGTCCTGTTGGAGAGTTTAAGTTGGCCTTGCAGGCGGTGGGTGGTACAGGGATGTGAAGTACCAGAAGACAAAACCTCTTTGAGGGCCCCAGCGTGAGGAGGAGGCTCTCCAAGGCTGAGCCCTCCAGGAGCAACAGCCTTTGTCTCTCCTAGGCGCCCTCTTGATGCCTTGAGCAAACAACCGGTCAGAGCCTCTTACAAGTAAGGTGACCAGCCAGTGTATTGACACGCACAGACACAATAGAAAACTGCATTAGGAGGCGAGCCGTTGGGATTTGCAGTAAATATATTACAGAACACAAGTGACTTGCCGATACTGCTTGTTTAGCAGTTTGCAAGGGCAATGGCAGTATGGATTTTTGAATTAGAAGGGAAGGGCTGTTCTTTCTCTGTGCAGGAACATCTAGTTGATGGCTGGGGAGAAAATTGATTTAGAGAACAAAATGCAGCCGCCTTTATTTGTGCCATTTGAAAGGCTTCTATGGATTAGTGAGTGAAAATAAAAAGGTCGTGTTCGGTTTAGGGAAGGAGGTCTTAACATTGATCTGCATCTTGGTCTGGAATGGAGAGAATAAAGGGTGGGCCGCTGGGGCAGAGGAAGGGTACCCTCCTCCGGTCTGCGAGCGGCCTGCAGCTACAGGTGCCAGCTCTCTTGCCTGGTTTCCCCGTTGTCTCCCTCAGCTCTTCGGATTTCAAAAGTCAGCTCCTTGGGCTGATTATTGTAGAGTAAGCTGATTGGGGACATCAGAGTAAGCAGTCAGCTCCTGTCCACTGAGTGCCCATGTGCCCTAGGAGCTGTCTGTAAATCCTTCCAGCCTCCTTTTGTGTGGATATTAATTATTCCTCACCTAGTAGGTTAGTAGGTTAGGGGATGGCAACAGCACCTGCTCCATATAGGGCAGTTATCAGGAGTAAGTGAGCTTTTCACTCTAGCGCGGTTACATTGCTGCCTGGCGCTTGGGCACCCCGAGGGAAGGATACTTGTTCTGGAAATCGATTATCCAAATATATTATTGGTCCCTTTAAGACTCTCCTGCTGCATCCATACAAGACTGTATCCAGCAGATGAGATGGCTGCTGGAATTCTAGGCCAGGCTCCCATCTTGTTTTTCCAAGCCCAGCAGCTTCCTTCCTCCCTACATCTGCATTATTCACTTCTCATTATTTCCCTCAAATACAAAGGTTTTTATTTGTTTCCTTCTAAGATCTGAAGCATTTATCTTTAGGCTCAAAAGGAAACTTTCTTTTCTTGTCTTTTTTTTTTTAATCGCCTATTGGGAGCCTCCTGTTGTCCAAGGAATCTAGAGGAATTAAAATGCCTTCTTTAGGCCAGACAGCAAAATGTGCCCTTGGAAGGCAACAGCCGTAACTAGTTAATAGGACTACCAGTGAAAACAGTTACGTTGAGTTCTTTCATTTAAGGGGATAGAGGAGCAACAAAGAGGATTTGATTCATTTTGTGGAAGTGAGTTTTGCCAGAATGAAAGGATGAGAGGTGCATTTTTATTTTTTTATTTTATTTTAATGTGGAAAATCCAATTCTTAATCGAAAAAGAGGTTTTATCATCCTGGAAAAAAAGCGAGGTGAGAATTACAGGTGAAGTTGTTGCTTGGTGAGAGAAGGAAGAAGTCTCCAGCCTCAGTGAGGAATACAGACAGACCATTTTCCTTGTAGCCGTGGAAACCTATAAAATGCTGTGTAGAAGTTTGAGTAGATACTTGTGTTACGTTCTCCATGTCCTCCATGGGCTTGAGATCTTTTTGGAGGGTCACCATCCAGCTGCTGCTTATGTGCTTATGTCTGGGGGAGCAGGAAAAAAAAAATGTATATGGGAGGTCGCCTGGGTGGCTCAGTCAGTTGGGCGTCTGCTTTTAGCTCAGGTCATAGACCTGGGATCAAACCCTGCATCAGGCTCCCTGCTTAGTGGGGAGTCTGCTTCTCCCTCACCTGCTGCCTCTGCCCTTGCTTTGTGCTCTCTCTCACTTTCTGTCTCGCAAATAATAAATAAAAAATCTTTAAAAAAAATGCACAGGGTAGAAAAGCAGAGGCATTGGGATTAGACACACTAGAAGTTAAGGTGTTTGGCTCTTCCCATCATGCACGATGCTGTAGGTGCTGTAGAAACTTTTTGGATGTCGTCGTAAGCATTTGGGATGGAGGAGGGCACAGCTCAAATTGTGTTCAGACAAGTTGTGCCAGTACCTGCTCTCACACTTGCTTCAAGTCTTGGCAGCCTGCTGACATCTGTGTGCAGAGCAGCCCCACGTTACTGTCTCCTTGTGCTGAGCTTGAGAAGCGATCTTAAGTCCCAAGTGTCTGCTGGGGAAGCACGAGGTTCTTGACAACCCACGCAGCCTGCCATTTGGCCAGGGTTCTGGAGCCTTTTCCATTTGTGAGCCGCTGGCTCTTCAGCAGTGCCTGGGCTGTGAGCTCCCGCCCGCCGAGCCAGTATCCGTGCATAGCTACTGAGAAGATTGGACTTGGACCACGGAAATGTATCCAACTTCTGTACTTTTCAGCTGACCAAAGGCCAGAAGCACACCACTAACTCAGGATGGATATTGCTGACTTTTGCATCTCATAAGAAGTCAGTATTCCATAATTGACTTACACTTGATGTTGTGATTTTCCTACATTTAATGAAGTACAAAGAGGTGTCATATTTTGTGACGTGACTTACTCTCAGGGTACAGAAATTTTTGAGGTAGTTGTTGAATCTGTATTCATTCTTATTTCTTGATGAGTGCATCAAATATGGCTTTCCCACCTAAAGAACCCGGACAGGTAAATGTCTGTGTGCTAGGATACTATTATGTAGCCATGACTTGATCATTATTTTATCGCAAGGTCAAATCCCCCCTCTCCCCCAAGCTGATTCCCCCCCCCCCAAAGATTTTATTTATTTATTTAACAGAGATCACAAGTAGGTAGAGAGGCAGGCAGAGAGAGAGGGGGAAGCAGGCTCCCCGCTGAGCAGGGAGCCTGATGTGGGGCTCAACTTCCGGACCCTGGGATTAAGACCTGAGCCAGAGGCAGAGACTTAACCCGCTGAGCCAGATGCACCCTGTTTTCTTTTTTCTGATGAGCACTCTTGTCAGTTTCCCTCAAAGTACTGAAATTGCTCAGGCTTTGTATGGAATGAGTACCAATTGTTGCTTCTCAAATTAAAACAGTATAAAAGGGAAGGAGCTTTTGAGTAGACTTTGCACTGTGAGAATATTGGTATTGACACCATTTATAATTTGGAGTATAGTTTGAAGACCAGATTCTACTGTTTGTCGCATACTGGTTAATATGGCTGTAAAGAGGAGATGAATGTGGCTACTTTTCCAAGTCTATTACTCAGGAGGACTGTAAATTTGATTGGCTGTTACAATTCTAGCAGAATCATTCGATTTGAGAGCAATAGAAAGATAAGATATCCAATTACCCAAATGATTTGCAGGGTTAGCCAACGTTGTCATGGAGACACGAGTTGGAACAAATTAAATTTTAAGCAATAAAATAATCTTAAAGCCCGTCTGGGAACAAGAAAATTTGGCAGTGGCACTTACCTGAATTGAATCTTAGCTTGACACGATGTTGTTTGACATTGATATACTGTGGGGGCCTAAACTTATATATGGTGCAGTGTTACCTTAAAAAAGTCACTCCGCCAAACCAGTGAAGTGGAGTATTAGTATAAAGTCAGGACGTTAACATTAAATCCATGGCTTAAATGATCATTAGGCTCTGGGTTCCCAGGAATATTTTGTATTTAAGGATTGAAATGCCTTAATAATGATTAAGCAGCATTAATTGGACACTTGGAAAAAAAAAGATTTTTCCAGTTTCTGGAACTGCTGCTGCTTCCCTTTGTGTGTGTGCTAGCAGATGTAATAGAGATCGTGTGGCTGTCTTTGGGGGGGGGGGGGGCGGAGGTGTAAGTATGCATATATTTGCATGTACAAACAAGGAGATTTTGGCACATGCCCCTGCACTGCAGATGATTTCTCTGTATTCCTTAGAATTTCTACTTTGCAGCACTGCTTGCAGACTGGAAAAATTGTGTTCCAGACTTTAGCCGATGGCCTAAAACCTGAGTAAGCATCGGGCTGGGGCTTAGAAGGTTATTTCCCCTTATTAATGTATTGTTTAACTGGTTCCTGGCTTGTGCCATGGATTTGGAAACAGCCGAGTGGCCCAGAAGGTGGGAGGGAAGGGCCTTTTATCCACATGTCTGTTAGACAGATGGAGATGAAAATTGGTCTGAGGTCAGGCCATTTGCAGCGTTCTCGCAGCCTTCGATTTTCCTCTCATCCTCACCACAGATCATCTCAAATGATTCAGTAATGACCAAAAGTGCAACATTGACCTTTATTCCCTGGTGGATTACTGTGTTTCACAGTCCAAATGGCAGGAAGTCTATTCTGTTCTTCCAGAAGGAGCTCAACATTATTGAGCCAGCCCAGCCCGGTGGGAACCAGTGTAACAGAATACGGGGTTCAGTTTGGTCTGCTGCTCTGGGAAACGAGAATTGACATGTCCCAAACCCACATAATTAATGAAAGGGTATCTGGGATGCTTTCTAAAAACACACAGGAACACATAAATTGATTTGTCCACTTGTCAAAGAACTGGTGAGTTACAGGAGCAGTAACTTCTGGGGGCCCATGGCTTGTATATAATTCATTCTCACAGTCATGGCCCTGGCTGTTCCCACTTCTACGTAATGTTTCCCCAGTCTAGCTTGGACTGCACAGTAACCTTGAAACGCTGGATTACTTTCAGATTATAAGTTGGCGTGACTGGGTAGAAGGGGACTCCGGTCTTTTCTTTGACATGCTTTTAATTATATATATTTTTGGCCAATCCATGTAACCCTGAATAAATTGCCTCATGCAGCACACTTTTTTTTTCCCTTTTTCCCCTAAAAGTAGCTTGATTATTATCTTGAAGAATTGGTATTTTTCTGTTGCTTCAATTTCTCTGTGGATTGTATTGTGATGCAGTGATCAGGGTTTTTTTGTTTTGTTTTGGTTTGGTTTGGTTTTTTTTTAAGTAATTTAATTTGTATTTAAAATGAGATTCCCATTTGCCTCCGCCTGCATAGCTGAGTAAATACTCTGTGAATCTTTAATACACCAGTGAAGTCTGTCATCGAGAATCCTTGTACTTACCGTCTTCTAAATATTTAAAAGCTTTTGCAAAAGGAGTATGCGTTGAAAATTTTTGCCAGCATCCCACATTTCATTTTCATCCTGATCTGAGATGCTTTCAAAACAATAATTTTTTTTTTCTTGACTGTTGATTTCATTGTGCACAAGCTCTTCTTCTACCCTGGTGGCTCCCAGCCTGTGATGCCCCATGCTTGCTGCATTCTGGACCTTGGTGGGCTTTTTGGCACAAGATGTGGATTGAAAAGAGAATCCCAGGTTCCAACTGGGAAGGCGGGGAACCTTGTCTTCCTTCCCAAAGGACCACCTCTCTAGTAGCTCAGCTTGGGAACATTAAAGCCCAGGGGCAGTGGGGGATGGGGAATGAGGGGAAGAGTGGGTCTTCTTATTGAGACTGAGTTTGGGGCTCTGAAGGCTTTGCCTTGAGCTCTCACCATCACAAATGTGTATCTGACTCGCAGTGGCCTTTCTGCCGCCACTCTGCCCGGCACTGATGGCATAGGCCTCCCGGTAGAGTAGCTGCTCTGCTTAAGAAGTTGTTTTGGGGGGTGCCTAGGTGGCTCAGTGGGTTGAGCCTCTGCCTTCAGCTCAGGTCATGATCCCGGGGTTCTGGGATCGAGCCCCACATCGGGCTCTCTGCTCAGTGGGGAGCTGCTCCCCCGTCCCCCGCCTGCCTCTCTGCCTACTTGTGATCTCTTTCTGTCAAATAAATAAGTAAAATCTTAAAAAAAAAAAAAAAAAGAAATTGCTTTGGAAGAAGAGTCGCAGCTGTCATGCATGTGTGTGGGTGATTCAGCTGCAGCATGCTCTTAAAATTAGGGAAATCTTGGGGCGCCTGGGTGGCTCAGTCGGGTAAGCGTCCAACTCTTGATTTTGGCTCAGGTCATGATCTCAGGGCTGTCAGAGCCATCCCTGCATCAGGCTCCGCACTGGGCATGGAGCCTGCTTAAGATCTCTCTCCCTCTCCTCCTCCCCCCACCCCCTCGTGTGCACGTGCTCTTGCTCGCTCTCAAAAATGAAATGAAATAAAATAAGATAATAAAGTAAAATAAACTAAGGGAACCCCTGGCTCCTGTTAGGGAAATACTCACACCCAACTGTTTATCCAGTGATCTCTAAACAAAATGCGGGGAACGAGGCAATGGTTAATGTTAAAGCTAATGATAACTGGTGTTTTATAAGTAGTGTGCACTGGTTGTTGGCTTTGTCACGATGGGAAAATGTAGAGATAGTGATTGTAGACGGTTAGAAGTCAGTACTAACTGAAGACCGGTTACACAGGCCAAAAAGGTAGCTACAGTGAAAAGGAAATGTTATAAATTTTATTGAGAGGAAAATAAGATTACACATTTTGAAAAGGAACAGTCTCATCAACCCGGTTTTCAGAGGTGACTGGATTTTTGCATATTCCCGTGCAGTCTTTGTCTTTACATGGGCATATTTTATTTTCGTGATTGTAATTTTAGCCTTTGTGCCAGGATGATGTAGTCTGCTTTTCCTCCCACTAATCCTGCTATTGTATGATATTATCTAATTTCTCATGAGCTCCCTAATGACTAAGACCTGTGAAGAGGGTGAAAGGTGTAGGCTTGCTCTGGGTGTGTTCCAGAGGAGGCTTGTTCTCTTGCCATTCCGAGAACAATAGGTGGTGACTTCATGGTTGTGTTCTGTGATTCACCCCGCAGAGTATGTCTTGAAAACCTTCTGTGGCGCAGCAGCGCATTTTCCTTTAAGGCTACCAAAAGCTGTCTTTTTCCATCCTGGGACAAGTCGGTAGGATTTCCTGTGAACAGCACTTGCTCAACTCCATAACAAGGGTTTCTGAATAATGGAAACGTGCTATTTGGGCCCTGAAACAGCTGCGATGCTTTTGTCAAGGATGCATCTTTACCAAAATGACAAATTAAAGCCCAAATGCTCTGCTTGGCAACAGTTGGGTCAAAACATTTAAGTCATTAATTAGAAAGAACTGAAGGGGGAAATTTTTACACAAATACACAGCATTGCAGACTCAACTTCATCTTGGAAAATGCAACTGAATTCTTAAAAAAAAAAAAAAAAATGAGGGCAGCCCTCTAGTGGGGCCTGCCAAGCTTGTCATTTGCAAATAAATCAAAAGACCATCATTGCAGGACCGGGAACCAATGAATAGAGTTGCTTTGTCATTCTTTGATGGGCCCCACACTCAAGCCTGCTATTAAAAATGAATGCATCAAGAGGCTCTGCATTAAGAACATAAACAATTAAGGGCACTTGAGTTCCTCTGCTGAGAGCTGCCTCGAAGATACAGGAGAGCTTTCTCCGGAGATGCAGGCCCCTGCAATCTGCCTCGTGAGGAGCTAGAGAATGGGAGCAATTAGTGTTGCTATCTCCGCCCCTGCTGCCTTCAGCAGGGTTTTGTTGTTGTTGTTGTTTTTGTTTTTTTTTTCTTTCTCCCCTTCTTCCTTTTAACCCCTCCCTGTTTTCAGGGAAGCCTAGAGTGTGAAAGATGAGCAGAGAAAGGATGGAGTATGCGGCCAGTTGGAAAGGGCTCAGGTTTAGAACACGGTAGGAGCTGCCAAATGAGGGGGAGGTAGGACATAAAAGTTATTATCTGCCAGTAATTGGTGACTTCTGTTCTGATTAATTGAGCCACTAAAGGGTTTCTGTCATCTGGTATTCTTTGTTTTGTTTTAATCATAGGGTTTAAGAAGGGGCGAAACTACATTGCCAGGGACGGAATCATTTAAATGAATATTGTTTGAGGTTTCCCACAGTAGGCAAATGTGTTCCTGTGCTCCTGGATTGTGTACCTGCCATGGTCTTGTTTTATTAAAAAAACGGGCCGAGAAGGGTGCCATGGCCAGGCTCTGGAGGAGGGGCAGGTCTGGCAGGTCTGACCTCCCTGCCGGCTTGTTTCTTGCCCCACTCAGGTTTTGCTCATCTTTCAGCTCCTTCTCAACTGGGCACCTGTGCTGATGGATTAGGCGTAAGAGGAACTGGTGTGTGTGCTAAGCAGTGGATGCGGCTTTTGTCTTGGCAGAGCCTGTGGTTGTCAAAGTGGGTTCCCCAATTCAAGAGCTGCAGATTACCTGGGAACTTGTTGGAAATGCAGGAGCATGGGCTGCAGACCTCTTGACTCTGAAACTCTGGAGTGGGGCCCAGCCACCTGTGTTTTAACAAGGCTTTCATGTGATCCTGCTGCACCCTTAAGTTTGAAAACCACTGACAACCTCATTAAACCATTAAAACCTCAGAGAGACGCCAAGCCCTTTTCATTTGGATTTCCCCAAAAAGTGGTTAGTCCTTTATCGACATAATTATAGTTTAAAAAGAAAGCTAGTCTTATGCATTAGAATTTAAGATAAAACTACCTTTTCGTGAATGTGCTGGCAGAGCAAGGCACCATCATGGGAGACAGGCTGGTAAAAAGCCGGCCTTCTGAAAAAAGTCTGGAGTCAGGGAACTTTTCCTCTCCTCTGAAGGGCAGGGGAGACTCTTGGGAGATTATTTACAGTGCTTTGTATATATCATTTTAGGTATGCAGTTTTTATTCAAACATCCTGGATTTTTCTTAGGTATATCCACTGTCATCTTTAGGATCTAGAGATGTATTTGTGGATTTCGATTTCCTGGGGTACTAGATTGTCTGATGTTAGGGCCGACGCACTAATTCTGTCTGCCTGTGAAGGAGAGGATAAAAGTGCGGTTATTTGGGTGTCTACTCTCTATTTGTGTGCAATATATAACCGAAGTCCCTTGTAAAACTATTCTATCTTGCATGTCACTGACAGACGGGGGCCACTTCTTGGGGTCCTGCTGTTGGCTGAGGGATGGATGACATGCTCTTGACTCTGTGCTGCTATGGTCCCGTTTGGGCTGTATTGCTCTGCAGACAAGGCTGAGTTCATCAGCTTTGTTTCTGGCTTTGAGCTTGTGCCCATTTCCCGCTTCCACTTCCTAGAGAAAGGAGCAGGTAGAGGAAGTGGCTTCTAATCTTGCCTTATGACCCTGGACAAATCATTTCCTTTCGGCATTGGTTTCTCCACGTGTGATAAGAGGATTGTAAGAGGGCTGAGCACCCAAAGGGTTTCCGGCTCTGCCAGAATTGTTGTGACTCAGCGCCGTCAATCACGGGTCTTGTGGGCCTGACTGCTCTCCTCTCCCTTCCCTGTGTTGTCACAAATTTAAACAGTCAGTCATGGACGGTGTTCCCAAGGTCACTGGAGGGGGGAAAAAAAAGTTACTGATAACCCTGCCACCCCAGCATAATCACTGTTTTTATTTTTGGGTATCAAATTACAGCGCTTGGCCACTTACATATATTTAAAACAAAGTAGGCACACTGACCCCACATCTTTGTTCCTCCCCTCCTGCTTCATCTAGTAAATATATTGGCCATTTAAGCATCATTATCCATAAAAAATGCCCTTAATGGTTCCTGGCCATGCCTTTGGGTTGATGTAGTGTATTTAACCATTCTCCTAGCCTTTTTAGGCAACGGATTTATCAGGAGGGCAAATGTTATTTAAGTTTTGCAATAACTCTGCAGATGGTTGTGATGTGTGGAGCTGCTGTTCTATCTTTACCTGGCCCTTTCTCTTGCTTTGAAACAAGTGCTGCCATGAACAGCTTCATGCATGGAATGCTTTTCATCTGACTATTTTCTTGGGATACATTCTTAGCTGTGGGAAGCCTTACCAAAGGGTTTGAATAATTTCATGCTCTTGAAACACATTGCCCAGTTCTTTCCAAGGCGACTGTACCAATTTACTCTGTCATCAGTAATGTATGATTGTTCCAACTTCCCACAGGGCTCATCATTGTTAGATTTTATTAATTTTTTTTCTTAATTTTGTTTTAATAAAATAACTGGTGCGGAATGACCCTCCTTACATACAACAAAATCTGCGTTTTATTTGGTTGTCGGCGAGGTTGAACATGTGTTTTTTTTTTCTTCCTGTATTTCAGGCTGTCATTTCCCAGACCCAGAAACTTCTAGTCAGAAGGGCTTTAGAGATTATTTACTTCCTTTTCTTGTTTGCTTTGTTTTTCATGCTCTTGCCCGTTTATCTGTGGCCAGACACTTCTTCCCAACACTCCACTGTGTTTTTCTCTTGGCTTCCCGCTTGAGTCAAAGAAACCAAAAGATCAGTTTGCCAGCCCTCAGCACAAGCAGCATTTTTTATGATCCATCAATTTGCAATTTAATGGTGGTGGAGTTTCCCCTCCCTACGCTGACTTTGGGCAGGGTGCCACTGGGTTACTCTGAGACCCACGGGCAATCACTCCAGAGCAGTCTTGCCTTGTTTGGGGCTTCAGACAGGACTCCTTGTATATTACTCTGTGTGTCGTGGCCAAGTGTGCGGACGCTGGGGAGTGGGCTCTTCAGTCCAGTAGTTAGGCAAGGTGTAAGGAGTATGAAAATGTGAAGAGCTGAGCTCTTAGGAATCCTAAAATCCTAAAAGTTTAAGTTCAGATGCCTGGAAGAATATGTGTTCCGTTTAAGAGCCATGCACATTACACCAGGATTTGGTTCCTTGCTGGCCTTGGAGGTATTTGAACATACTGAACTCAGTTAAAATATACACGTACATGAATCTCATACCTCCCAAGACATGATTTCTTCCCGTAAACAGTCTTATTCAGACACTGTTCAGAGTTTATCTGGTTGCACCTTGATCATTGAGTTTAGGGTGTGTGGGGATTCCGTCTTGGTTCAGTGAAACATTCCTTTGAGAGTGTGTTGAATGTGTACCGTGCGGTCAGTGTGTGTGAGTGGAGCAGGTCTGGTGAGAAGCTATGTCTGCGTGGCAGTCTTGCTCTCATGCTTCCCATCCTGCGTGGAGAAGACTTTAATGCCAGAAGCTGTTAGGAAACTGTACGGAAGTTTTATGGAAACGTGATTTTATTTATTTATTTTTAAAGATTTTATTTATTTGTCAGATTGAGAGTGCATGTGAGCACAAGCAGGGGGAGCAGCAGACAGAGGGAGAAGCAGACTCTTCCCATTGAGCAGGGAGCCTGATATAGGGCTCTATCCCAGGACTCTGGGATCATGACCTGAGCAGAAGGCAGACGCTTAACCGACTGAGCCACTCAGGAATCCTGATGTAAGCATGATTTTAAACATACAGCCTTCATTTGCTAAATGACAAAGTGCTACGGAGGATCATGAAGGGCCTAGAGAAGTGTTTATTGGTGTTACAGAGCACCTTCTGTGTGGATTTGAGGAAGGCCTCGAAGGGTCAAGGTAAGAGTATAGCATTTTGTAATAGCACAGCTGTAGTTTGGCGTAGCTGCTCACTTGATACTGACGACATGCTGATGTCGATTGGCAGAGACCTGGGGCCCAGCCGTTGAAGTGACTTGCCTGAACTCACCTAGTTACTCATCTGCTGAGAGGCAAACCTAGGTTTTTGAATTATCAGGGCCAACCCCAAGGAGAACAGCAGATTGTTCTGGACAGGTAATTTGGATTCCTGCTGCCTCAGTGTGCGGCAGCAATCCATGAAGTTGGGCTTGACACTGGGGCTTTCACCTGCTGGTTAAATTTCTGGGCACCAGGTTGCTTGCAGATCCGGTTTGGGGTCAGCTCTTGAACACTTAAATGTTGTGGCTTTACGTTGTGTCCTAAATACAGGCACTTATTTAAGTGTCGGTTGGGACTACTAGCAGGTACCAAATGTATCTTCAGCTTTGGGCAGAAAGAGTGATTTCTAGGTGGAAAATACGGTTTGCCTTGTATACATACCCCCTCCCCCCCCCACCCCCACTGGAGTTGTCCAGCCTTCAGGGTAGGTAGAAGGCAGTCTTAAAAGAGCTCGAGAACTTTCTTAATACCTGCTTAAGCCGGGTCAGATGTCCAGTAGCTCCCAAACTCTATGGTCACAAGCCCAGGTAGCAAACTGCTGCCTGGTTAATTTGTGCTGAATTAAAGGTCTTATCAGAATATCCTTGCACTGAAGCAAGAGACAATAATAACTATTGTCTGTTTTTATGCTGCCATCCACACTATTTTAAGGGTGGGGGGAAATATTTATGAAACCCTCCCGGGGTGGCAGTGATGTTTTTAGAACTCAGGCACTGTTAGGGAGACAAGACACATCCTCACGCTGTCAGGAGGGTAGGTGTACTCTCGTTAGGGAGAATCGGGGTGGCTTGAAGAGTTTCAGGGTAAACCGGAGGGGAGATCTGAATTTAGCTTTGTGGCCCCAAATCAAGCTCGCTTGTTGGAGGCTAGTTTAAGATGAGGGCTTAGAGACCTGGCGGAGGAGGGGAGACAGCTGGGATAACGGCCTCCTATGTTGCTCTTATTTCCATTCTTTCTCCAGAGCATTTATTGAGAATTCCCAGGACAGATGGTATGGCTTTTGATGTCTCTTCATCAGTTTGAGCTTTGATCTTTAACCTTCTTTTTCTGCTTCAATCTTACTGCTCTCACCTAATTTATATTGTCTATACTTTAATCTGTACTTCTTTTATTTTGTTTTTAGGAACTCTGGTATTATTAAAGGTATATGAGTTCATTCCATTCAGGGTCTTAACTGTCCCCTGACACTTCAGTTCTACCTTGAAGCCATCCTGTGTAATAACACATATCATTATAATCACTAATTAAAGAGATCATCCTTTTTTCTTAAATTCCATTAGCAGCATAGGAAGAAAATTAATGGCATCTATGATTTTGGGGTATTTGAACCCTGACCTGAAAGCCAGGATCATAGGAAAAAATATTCTTTAGTAAGTGACCACCTAAAAATTTAAAGTTACCTCTTGGCAACAAATCCATAGGAAGCAAGGTGGAAAGACAAGTGGCAAGCTGGAAAAGCTATGGAAAGGGTTGATATTTGCCATACGGAAAGAACTATGACAAAAAGAATGATGATAAACATCAAAGGAAAGGTAAAGGAAAATAGTGGACCACTAAATATATGAAAAGACGTTTAGTTAGCTTCAGGAAGAATCTAAGTAATGCAAATAGAAACGAGGTCTTTGTTTTAATCTATTATGTGGATAGAGATTAAAAGAAAGGTCATTAAAACCCAATATTGACATTGGGTAGGAAAGCAAGCCCCCTCATACATGGGTGATACTGTAAATTGGTGACCTTGTCTGCTGGGCAGTTGATCAGCCTGTATTACAGTGTAAAACATGTATACCCTTTGACCCAGTAGTTTCACTTCTAGTGATTCCTTTCAGAGATCTGTGAAGAGGGTTATTAGACACAGAGTTTGTAATTGTGCAACGTGAGATGGAGTATGAGCATCCACTGATACCAGGAGCGCTTAGCCACCAGTATGCTTGTATAGTGGAATCATGGTCTTACTCATCTTTGTATTTATTGAGTGGGAGGGTATCCATAATACAGTTTTGGGTGAAAATAGCATACTATAGAAAAGCCATGTATCTGATGGGACGCCTTGGTATAGAAAGTATGTCTTTCTACTCTGGGCTTTGTACACACCCATGCTTTGACAGCCTGGAATGATCTTTCCAGAATCACCAGAATCTTATTTGTGGTTATCCCTGGATGATAGACTTAAGGTTCTTCTGACTTTCTTTTATATTTCTGTATATATATCTCATTGTGTGTCTGTATATGCTCAAAGTGAGTATATATCCTCTTTAAAAGTGGACCTTAGGGCATCTGGGTGGCTCAGTTGACGCCAAAGCATCCCCCTTTGGCTCAGGTGAGGATCCCAGAGGATCCCAGCCCACATCGGGCTCTCTGCTCGGCGGGAAGCCTGTTTCTTCCTCTCCCACTCCCCCCGCTGTGTTCCCTCTCTTGCTGTGTTTCTCTGTGTCAAATAAATAAATAAAATCTTAAAAAAAAAAAAGTGGACCTTAAGTGTGAATTTTGGAGAGGGGGAAAGTACAAAATGCTATTGGAATGTATGGTAGCTAGGGAGGAGGGAGTAAGGACCTACAAATCTGCAAGGGGCATCCCTACTCCTACATTTGCACCCAAATATATAGTGCAGAACCTTGTTGCAAAGGAAGGGGAGGCCTGCCTATACTTTCGAGGAGAGCCATGACCTTGAGTTAGCTTGAGTGTGTGGCTATGATCAAATGAGCTGGGTGGGGCTGACGCAGTTCTGTTTCTGCACCTGGTACAGCTGCACCCTTTTTGCATAGATCTGTTGCCCGGCTGGTTAAAGCAAGGTCATGGCTTTGCTCTCTATACCAGTCATTTCCTCCTTTCTTCCCAGACGAGGTCTGAAACCCTATCTCCTTGGTGGTCAGGGAGAATTGAGTTGGTTTGGCTTAAATCCCATCCCATAAAACCAAAGGCCTTGTTGCTCAGTTAACTGGAATCATCTTATAGGACAAAGGCAGCTCTTTTTAATGTACTTGATTATACAGTTTCTGAGTTTTCTACTTCATTTTACTTATTCTGTTCTCTGTTTCTCAAGGGCGTGGTCTGTATGCTTCATAATTTTCTTCTCCTCGTGTTCTTTTCATTGCCTAATTTGGTAATAGAGGTGGCGTTAGTAAGCATTGACAGAAAATGATGAAATAAATAAGGTCAAGTCTAGGACTCTTCTCAGATGACTTTTTTTTTTTCTTTTTTATAAAGCAAAGCTGGTTCTTCAGAGTTAGAGGAAAGCAGAGCTGCTTTGCATTGCTGGAGGAGGTTGGAGGCCAGGGGGCAGGTGGATTCTATCCTAGGCTGGAAGCAGACCACTCTTTATGGCCTTCCTTGGCCAGTTTGTCCCTTGCAGCAGAGGGACTGCTGTGGGTTTGGACCTAAGCAGGGACTTCTCCTACTTTCTTTACAAAAGCCTGTGCCACAGATAGTCCGTTAGGACACATTTTGTGACGTTGAGCTGACCCAGGGGCTCTCTCAGCAAGGTGCTTGCTGTTGATGCCGCATCATGGTGAGACTTGACAGAGATACCCAGCACGTCTCAATTTGACCTTCATGCTGGACGTGGGTTCTGTTTCAACAGTGTTTTCTTGGCCTGTTTGAGATAGTGAGACTCAGTGAAAGCTACTAACGTTAAAGTCATGTTTGAGTTGTGTGAGCGTTGGGACAAGCAGGAAGGAGGTCCCTGGGCTCCTTTCTAATGCTTTCTCACTCTGGACCTTATCTTGACGGCTAGACCCAGTTTGTTGGTGCCCCTGCCCCACTGGCTTCTGACACCAGTTGGAATGAACTTGCTATAATGACATAAAAATGCGGTAGTACACCGTAATTGAATAAGCATACGAGGGGGTTTGCACTTACCGGGTTAAAGGATCATATAGCCTTAAACCATGTAGATTTTCCAACTCAATTAAGCTACCCATTATCTTTTCTTTACGTGACCAATAAAGCGTGTGGTTATGTCTTACTTTACAAGTGAGATTAATATCTACTGTTTATCTCAAGATAAATATTAGCAGCAGAACTTGAGAAAGCAATTTTATGCACTCAAGAATGAGGCAGTGGAGGACTAAAGTGTTGGGTATGAAGTTTTATCTTTCTGAACTGATTATGAAGTATACTAAACATTTATATGGCTTTGTCTTTATAGACTGAAATCGCCAAGAGATTGAATACAATTTGTGCACAAGTCATCCCATTTCTGTCTCAGGAAGTAAGTAAAACTGTTCAGCTGTTAAAGTGCAATTATGTTGCTTCTCTGTTTGCAAATTAGCTAGTTTTAAGATGTTAATTTTATCACAAGGAACAAGTGTGAAGAACATCTGCTCCAGCTGAAGTGTGTAAGCCCCCTGCTATCCCATCTAGCAGAGCTAGATGTAAACGTGGTGTACATCACTGTAAACGTGGTGACGATAGCTCAACCTCAAATTAATTTTTTCCCCCCCGTGGAAGACTGCAAAGTGACGATCCAACATAAAACTCTGCTTTTCTTTGAGGAGTAGTATAAGCTTGGGAAGCTACTGATGATTGGAGTGTCTTTCTAGAGAGCTTTTCCTTTACTGCATTAAAAAAAAAAAATGGTTCCATCAGGGTTGACTTGACCATGGAAGCAGGTGTTTCATGTGTCCTTGGACATCAAGTCAGGTTCATGTGATGCTGTCCATGGAGGAAGCTGATGCTAATAGTCTGAAGGATAAAATAAGTGTTTGTATTGCCGTAACTTACAGTCCTATACACATGTAGGCCATTTTATTAAGTTACAAAGTCACAGAGGTTGAACTTTCTTATTTTGAGAGGGAAAAGCTCTTTATATGAGTAATCTGTGAAATGGACTCAAAACCAGTATATTTTAGTTTTGCCTTTAAGATTACTTTTGGATACAAGCTAATAAATGATAAGCTGTGTTCTCAGTGTGTCCAGGCTGCACTGAGACAATGAAAGCTTCCTGGAGCCACAGCTAGAACACGGGGTGTCTGTTCTTACCGGCATCTGCTGCTCCAGAATGGAGAGCAGGGATCCCCTCTGCCTTTTCCGGTGTAACATCTATTCGATGATGCACTTGAGATTTGTTGGCCTTTGGAATGGTGTTGTTGGACTTTAGTGATACTGGTTTCTACCACAGTCTCATGCCTCCCAAAGCAAAGATGTGGCTTGGATTTTATTTGTGGGTGGAGTTGGAGAGAAACATCGGCCCTTTCAGACTAAGCCATTTGTGGGTGAACTGTGCAGAGTGTTGGAAGCCTGTGAACTAAGAGTTTGGGGAGGGGGGGTTCCTTCCTTTTCCCCTCAGGAGGATGAAAAGGCTAAAGAAAGAAAGGAATCCCCAGAGTTTCCAAAAACTACTGGAGGGTTGAGATTTGTTGAGAAGTAATCAAAGATTTAATGTTTAAATTTTAAGTATGGAAGTGGGAGGTTTTAAACTGGCCGTAAACTTTACCTGCTCAAACTTAACAGCAAACCCCTTTTGCAAACCTGGCTGATCTTCCAAATCCCCAATACCAGTGATTTTCTAAGGCTTCAGTTACCTGTTTTGAGGTCTTTGATTTTTCTATCATTCCAACCCCAAAATTTCCATCAGAAGTTAAGTGGGGACTAGTTTTGCTTAGAAATAAGGGAAGCCCTGTCCTCTGTTTTCCTTTTCCTGCTGTCCATGTGTTCTGTGAAATAATCAGTGCTTGAGACACTTCACATTAAATCCACATTCTGCTGAATCTACACTGCATATGCTTTTATATTTTTGTTGTCGTATTTGTTGTTGTTATTGTTATTGGAAGGTAGAATGAAGTTCTTTGGCTGCCTTGCTAACACTTTTTCTTGTTTCAAAGCATCAACAACAGGTGGCCCAGGCTGTGGAGCGTGCCAAGCAGGTGACCATGGCAGAGTTGAATGCCATCATCGGGGTACGTGGCCTTCCAGGTCTACCTCCTACAGTGTGTATAACCAGCTTTCATTTCTTATTAATTTGATGGCTTAATCTCTCTGTGTGTATAATGTCATGTAGTTTTAACATTGGTCAGTAAGGGTTGGGGAGGAGGGCTCAGGTATGGGAGGTACATGGGGAAGACAGATGAGCATAGTAAGGAAGGTGATAGAAACACTTTAAGGAGGGGGAGAAGAATAGATCTACTGTTCAGTGGGAAGATAGATGCAGTTTATACCCTGACACTTAAACCACCCCTGCTTTCTTTATCAGTATTTTAAATACTTTCCTTACTTTAGGCTTATAACTTTGGATCACAGGGAGGTCAAGACAGGTCTCAGCATGATCCTTTCCTTTAGCCATCTTTGCTTTTGCCGTTTGCTTTCTGGGGTGTTAGGCCCTAGACGACTGTTTGCTCTTTCTCTTCCTTGTGCCTCTTGCATGAATTTTTAAGTGGCACCCCAATGAAAAGAACACTCTCTAGCCGTTGAAGAAGTGATAATTGTCTGCCCCAGTGCTCTCTAGCCTTTCACCAGGTTTTTGCTCTCCTGCCTTGAGTTCAGTTAGCGCTCCACACTGGCGACTGGTTGTCAATCACAAGTCATTTGCTCTGCATTAATGAGCCCGGTGAACCATGCGGAGTGTCCCGTCCCCCTCCCCTCCCCACCCCTCCCCTCCCCCGCCCCCATACTTCCCCCTGAGTTTGTCCTCACTGCTGCAGGCCCTGGGATCCCGCGACAGTTCTCATGTTTTCTCCCCTTCCAGACTAAGCCAAAGAAGTAGCTGAAACAAGGGACCATCCTTTCTGATTTTATTCATATGTGAGTGCCTTGAGAGGATTCAGATCACTCATTTATCAATTTATGTTAATTGCTTGTGAGAAGATGCCCTGCTGGTCTTTATAGTTCCCTCAGACACTTTGTAATGATAATTAGACATGCTGCTGTACGGATTAAGAGTGCCATAGTCCAATGACGGCCACAGACAATGGAACCAGTTAATCCATCAGGGTTTAAAATTACATCCCAACTGGAGATGGAGAAAAAACATAAGAGCCAAGGAGGATTAAAGAATGAGCCTCAGCTTGAAAACTCTCCTTTCATCAGTTTCTCAATTGCCGATCTGCAGTCGGGTTGCCTGTGGTAAGCTATTGGCAGTCAATTAGGTGAAATAAAGTGGGAGGGTGACCTTCATTTCCTTTTAATAGCTTTTTCCTCCCTGAAATGGGGAGCTTCAGTGGATTTTCAGCTTAAATTTTATTCAAGCTGCTTTATTACACTTGACAGCTTAGCTCTGCATAAACAATTCTCCCCCCCTCCTCTTCCCCCCAGACCCAGGCTCTGCCTTTCTACCCCCCCTCTTTAGATCACATTTTTGACTGTTACTTAGTGGGCTCTCTAATCACATTCAACAAAAAACACAATTACATCTGCATTTGTCGGCTGCCTTCTGTACCCTTTTCTTGTGTAATGAATTGCTTTATTTCAGAGATCAAATCAAATATTCACTGGTACTTTTGCATGTACCGTGTTTGATTAGCAAAGACTAATAACAAATTGTACTTGTAGCTTGAGCACAGAAATTTTTAACCCAAATGAATGAGGATGGAAAAGCCTGTTTTGATTAAAGAGAAACATATGCAAAGCAGTTCTCAAGTACCCAGTTACACTTTGTGGAACATGTTTGTTTTCTGATAGTCTCTAAATTTTTACATATCCTTTCTCGATGACGAACCTCGTACCCATAAATTCTCCGAGGCCCTGTTCAGCCCCACACGTTAGAAAAGGGGAAATTGTATTAACCAGATGTTTATAGGTAAGACTCCTTTTGAATTGAATCAGAAAATGAAAATGGCAGGTCGTTTGAGAAGGGCAGATGAATCGCTAATTTTATGAATGGCTTTCATCCAGGAAACATGTTGTTGAGATTATAAAGGCAGATTAGCTCTGATAGCTAGCGACAATAACCCAAATCAGGGAATTGGGCCCGGAGCACAAGACTTAACGCCAATTGTGTGTCTTCAGCCTACTAGCCTGTGCGGTTTTCCTAATTGTAAATTTTTGGCTCAGTCTATTAATTTATGTCAGAAGGCTCTTTGCAAGTTTGCGGTGATCAATAATTATCCTGCACCGTAAGTTTCATGCTCTGGCATATGCTTGATTTTTGCTTGAAAGGAATTGTGCGCGTCCTGGAAAATTGAAGTAGCATAAAATTGGGTTGACAATTCAGTGGACCTTCGCACCCCTTCATTGAACATGCAGTGTGTCAACCTGTCTCCCCAGAGGGGAGGAGGCTCCGGGAGGCTGTCTGTTCCTACAAGCGGCAGCTGCTCACAGAGTAAATGCAGCCTGGGTCTGATAGCAGCTGTCAGTATTGCTCAGGGACCGGCTCAGGATGAAGAACAATGGGAGAGGCCATGCTCTTCGTCCGCATCGACTTTCAGGCTAAGAAAAGAAATAGTAATTTAACGGTTTAGACATCTATTACAAGTGTGAAAGATCATGAAAGAGTAGCCTTTAAAATGCAAATGAGCCGAAACATTCTCATTCCCTTTAAGGTACAATCAAGGGGCTTACTGCTTGCTTGCTTGCTAGGGCTAAAGACATTTCTCTTTAGCAGGCCTGGAAAAAGGGAGATCTCAAGGACACCAGGGCTGCTGAGGTGGGCTCAGCTTCTGTCCTGGGACTGTGGAGTGCTCTTGGAGGAGGAAGAGAGAGTGTCCCTTGTTTTCCGTCCGTGTTGAGTGAATTAATGATGCCCATTTCTCACCAGCATGGAAAACTTAATTCTCCTACCTTACAGAAAATACTGAATTTTACACCTGTTCCACTCCAGACACCACCTGGCTTCAACTTACATAGATTACTGCTATTTCAGAAAGATAAGCCTCTTAGATACTTGATATTTGGAGAAACTGTGGGAATAGTTACTTTTCATGTGATACTTTATTTTTAAACAGTTGTGACGGATAGCAAATTTGATAATTGGCAGAATAACTACACCCCTACTTTTTGAATTTTGCTGTATATTAAGCTCTTTTCCTATTAAGTATGTTATGTTCTTGTAGCTATAGAAAGAGTATTTAATAATGCAGAGATCTTAATAGGCGAAGTTTTATGTGGTGTGACACACAGCTCATGTGCTCTTTAGAAAACAGGTTCGTGTGGGAAGGGAGCTTACTGGAGACTTTAATTTATTTTTTAATTAATAAATTTATTTCTTTTTTCGGTACAGTCTCTATGATGTAAGCAGACTTTCCCAAAGATTTTTCCTTCCCCAATTTGGAATTCTATTAAAAACGCTCAAAACAAAATAGATTTTTAGATGACAGCACTTTGTGGAATGGTTGATGTCTTCCTGAAGGCAGGGAAAATGATTGAAGGATTCTTCGAGATCACTTTCCTTTGTATTATTTGAGGGAGCTTGGAACTAAGAACTTTCTTCTTCTACTTGCTATGTTACTATTTGATTTTAGTTGAGATTCGGATTCCAGATAATTAGCGTTATATTTTAGTGGATTTATATCACATGTGGTCTCTACAGATCATATGGATAGAGATGCATATGTATTTGTTCACACAGGCTTTTTTTAAAAAATTGAGGTATAATTTATATGTTGTGAAATGCACCAGTCTTAAATATATAGGGTGATCGCTTTGGCATGTGCACACACCCTATAACCCACACTGCTTTCAGGGTTGCAGATTCTCTCCTACACCCCAGGAAGTTCCCTTGTATTTTTTTTCACCTGGTGTTTCTCTACCCCCAAAGAAAGATGGTTGCTTTTTGATTAGAAAGTAAAATATGACTGGCTAAGTGAATTTTTAAAGATACAATTGCATGATCGATGTCCACTTGCTTGCAGGTACTGGCTGGCCAGCTCCATGGCGCTTTGTGCTCATCTTTCTCAGAGTGTTTGTCTTGTTTTACCTTGCGCAAAGGTAGAGCATGCATCGGGGATTGGATGGACTTGAGTAGGACGCTTGGTGCTGCCACTTGGGAGCCTTGTGACCTCGTACAATCAATTAACCTCCTTTGAGTATCCCCATCTGCAGATGGGTAATACCATCTACCCAGCATGGCTTTTGTGGGGATAGCACCCTGGCTGGCAGCCTTTATCAAGCATGGTCCTGACTCCTTGAACTGTGGTTCTGTCTACCATGTTTCTCTGAGTGCCTGCAATAGATCTGTGGGTCCGGTTGGCCAAGACTCCGTGAGGGGTGGTGGCTCGGAGCAGCGGGTTACTTCCCCTCTAGTCTTTCCTAGTGATTATATGGGTGTCAGTGTTTGAGATTAGACCCATTCAGATGCTCTGCTCCTGCCACTCAGTTGTCATGCGTGAACAGCTTTTACTCAGGATGCAGCAGTGAAGAACCTTTGGCTATTGAACTTGATGAACAGACTTAAGGTTCAAAACAGAGGGGGAAAAGTTGAGTTTTGGGAGCAGGTGGAGAGAAAATTGAGAAGCAGAAGTGAGAATAAGACATCGTTGGCTTCCTTACTTAGGAGAAAGGAGAATAAGGCCTTTGCTGGCCCTGAGGGGTCGCACAGATCATTGTGATGGAATTGGAAGGAGAGAGAGTAGAGATGGCCATATGAGCAGTGGGAATTGTCTTTCTTTTGCATACCGCAGAATGCCTGATTTTTGACAGCTGCCACAATGCTGACTGTCGAACGTAAGAAAACTTGAGCAGTTTCTTATAGTAACGCCTGTGAACATCAGGAACTCAAAACATTCGGGGTTAGTGTTGGCCACCTTGCTTTTCCCTTCTCATTTAGTTGGACCTAGTCTGACTTAATTTTCGACGAACAGAAGAACTTCTGTCAAGGCCTTTGGGGATCCAGTTATTGGTCAGATGTCTGTATCCCTGCTTCATAGGTGAACATAAAATTCTCTGTACTTGGAAACAATTTAGTGTGAACTGAAAGAAGTCTAGGGGCTTTTGGAATGTCTGTCTGTGTTTATGTAGGGTATGTCTATGAATACAAACTCCTGATGTGTCTGTAGAAGGAGGCTTCCTGTCCTTAAGAGATTGAGTTGTAGACCTAAAGTCTCCCCATTGTTGCATGAGATGATTGGTTTAAGGATTAGCAAAATGTTGGATTATTTTTCTCCTCCGGCTGTAGCTGTCAGCTATCTATAGGATTGTAGTGTGTGAAGTTTAAGAGGATGAGGTTAGCCTCTTATTCTTATGAGTATGCAGTTAATCCCTGGAAAGCCCATCAATAACCCAGCTGTAGGTTTCTTTATAAAACAAATTCACCCTCAGAGAATAATGCCTAACCTGCTACCAAGAGCAGAAAATGACAGGGCTACAACTTGCATCGATATTCTGGCTCTCCTAACTTATATTTAGTGATCAGTCCAGCCCTTCTATTAATTTTCCATGGAGAAGGAGCAATATTGCAAGTCTGGTACTTCTCCATGGGTTCAAGTTAAATTTTTTACTGGGAGTACAGGTAGGTATTGCTGACAAATGCAGAGCTTGATTTCAATGTCTGGGTCTTTCCATATGGTCAGTATGCTTTTTAGTTGCTAGAAAACTTGTTGAGGCATTATTCACTTTTTAATTTCCTCTCGTACATTCATATGATTTGTACTTGATACCTTGGAAGGAGGCATTTTCCTGTTCTCTGTCTTTTCAGAGTAGAAAGTAGAGCACTGCATTTTAAGAGTTAGACCTATGTGTTTTTGTTGGTTGTTTTTTTTTTTTACATTGATATATAATTACATACCATGAAATTTGCCTTTTCAAAGCATATGAATCAACGGGTTTTGGTATATTCACAAACTTGTGGAACCATCACCACGAATTCTAGAACATTTTTATCATTCCAAAAAGAAACCCCATATCCATTGGCAGTTATCCCCTTGCCCCCCACGGGCCCCCAGTACCTACAACCGCTGATCTTTCTATTTCTGTGGATTTGCCTATTCCAAACATTTTGTGTAAAAGGAATCCGCTAACACGGGTCTTTTGTGGCTGGGTTCTTTTACTTCGTATAGAGTTTTCAAGGCTTATTCATGTAGTGTGTACTTTAGTCCTTATTGATGAGTAATACTGCATTGTATCAATACACCACCTTTATTAATCCAGTCACCAGCGGGTGGACATTGAGGTTGTCACCAGACTTTTTGGCTGTTTCTGAATAATGCCGCAGTGAACACTGCATACATGTTGTGTGGACCTGTTTTCTTTTCTCCCGATTGAACGTGTCATGGCTAGGTCATGTGATAACTCTGTTTAACATTTTGAGCCACTGCCAGACTGTTTTCCAAAGTAATGGATGAGAATTCCACTTTCTCAGCATCTTCTCCAACACTTGTACCTGTCCACCTTTTTTGAGTGTAGCCTTTCCAGTGAGTGTGATGTGGTATCTTTGTGGTTTAGATTTGCAGATTTCCCCGCTGGGTAATGATGTTGAGCATCTTTTCATCAAAACCTTCCATGGCTTTAGAAGAGGGTCTGCCTAAATAAACCTGGCTTTTTAAAACTTCATCAAATTCAGGCCTTTCCAGCGCTCTGATCATTGTCGTCGCTGTCATCCTGATCTGGGGCAAGCAGGACACGCAAGGACGTCAGTGATGATGCAGGAAGAGTTGGCCTTTGTGAATTCTCCGCAATGCAGAAAGAGTGAAGATGAGTTCAGGTCTTTTTCAGAGTTTTAGGCCTTTATCCAGGTGCCTACCTCTATACGGGACATCAGTTTTGCCTGTGTGTCATTTTCTATGTGCTCCTGCATGGAGATGGGGACTTTAAGGGGATTTTTTTTTTCTTTTTTTAAAAACTATGTTCAAGTGGCTTGAGAATTCTTGGCCCCTGTAAGTAGTTTCTGCCTGTTTATCACCCTTGCCCCTCTTCTGGAGAGAGGCCATTCACATAATGGGAGGTTTTCAGATAACTCATACAGTAGTGTCCTTGATGGTTCTGCTCCCACACAGCTCTTCCCCACTTTCCCAGCTTGTTTACTGTAGCATGCCAATTTTCTCCTTCTGCACTCTCCCCAGATAAGAGCGGAGTGTTTTAAACAACAGGGAAATAGCAGAAATCGAGGAAGAGGGATTTGGAGAGAACTGTCAACAAATGCTACTTTTCACATTTTTTTCCCCTTTTAAAAGTGTTTAAATACCAAATGCTATAAATGCCACTTACTGGCACGCTCTTAACACGAGAGATGCTATTTTGGGGGCATGGTTTCAGTTCTGGTTGGGTTCAGTCTGTGCTCTGTGTGACATGGTTCTCCCTGAGGTTACAGAGTCGGGTAGACTTCCAAAAATTCAAGTTGATTCTGTGATTGGTGATAAAGAGCTTGGCATCTCTGGTAAGGTGGGTGTTGGTCCCCCTTTTCCTTCTGGGTGTCCTTTCCTGTTGTATAGGCATCTCGGTGGCGATGAAGCATGTGCGACAGCTGTTTTAGAAACACAACTGTGGAAGCCACGGCATCATTACGTTAAAGCTCTGAATGTAAACAGCAAAGTCAATTTCATTATAGTAGCATAATTGACCCAGGCTGCACTAGGTAAAACGCGAATTAAAATTCTGAATGCGTGGCTGTTGTTTGACATGGATGAGGTGACTTTATTCATTGTGGGTTTTCATTATCATTAACTCAGGGTTTGGTGTTTGTTTTCCTTGTCTCACTCCCAGCCTGTCCACATTGTTTGGGTAAGAGCAAGTGCATGTCTCTCCTTCTGTGAACAGCAAAACCTTCCTATGACCCCGTTTGAGGCACAAAACACCAGTATGTGGACATTTCCAATGTAGCCTTTCTAAAATCATTTGATGAAATGTGAACTTGTTGTTGTTTGTTTTATTTTAAAATTGTCAGTGGAATCCACTCTGGGAAGCAGATGGTTAGTTTTTGCATTGTGACAAGGTACGTGATGGTGACGAAGGGACAGTGAACAATTGAGCGTTGAAAAGCATTTTTGTTTTTTAAGCAATAATTTGTCAGGTCACTTGCTGTATAAAAACATGAATTCTGAAAAAAAAAACATGACTTCTGATGTCATGGGATAGAATTGCAGCTTAGATCTAGGCTAAAAGCGCTCAGCCTCAACACTATTGACATTTGGGGCTTGTTGATTCTCTGTGATGGGGGGCTGTCCTACGCAGCATAGGATGTTTAACAGCGATCTTCCCTCCCCCCACCCCCCAGGTGTGACAACCGTAAATGTCTCTAGACATTGCCAGATGTCCCCAGGGTGAAGAAGTGGGGGTATCAGAATTGTTGTTTGAGAACCACTGGTCATCTGAGAAACCACCTGCATCGCTAAAAACCACCATTGCTCATCAAAATTGCCTTTTCTGATAGCTCTACAATCTGTTTTGCGTGTGAGTCCTGTACTATATAAATCTGCAAGCATTCATTTAAAAAAAAAAAAAGTTTACTAATTCATGGAAGGTGAAGAGGAGGTAGAAATTTGGATTTTCCCACCCTTGCTGTCCTGTTGAGAAACATCTCAGTTTCCCCATTGGTCTGTGCAGGTTTGGGTCTGTAGAGGACCGATGCGTGTCGATTTCTCAGCTGGTAGAGCCATTGAGTTTTTTTGAGGTTTTGCTGACTGCATAGCGATGTCAGTATCTCTTTTGTTCTAAAATACATTTTTAAAGTAGCACTCATTCACATTTTTTTTAATTTATTTTTTTTAAAGATTTTATTTATCTATTTGACAGACAAAGCTCACAAGTAGGCAGAGAGGCAGGCAGAGAGAGAGGGGGAAGCAAGCTCCCTGCTGAGCAGAGAGCCTGATGTGGGGCTCGATCCCAGGACCCTGGGATCATGACCCGAGCCTAAGGCAGAGGCTTAACCCATTGAGCCACCCAGGCGCCCCCCTCATTCATGTTTTGGCTTTTTTTTCCCCCTTTTGGGGAAGGGCCCAGGCACCCAGGTGTCTCAGATGAGCTTTGTTGAGAGATGTCCTTCCAAACACGGATGGGCCAGGGGGGCTGCTCAGTCGCAGTCGCCTACCTTCCTAGACGTGGGCCCTGTATTCATTCCCGAGTGTGTGTTATCTCAGCAGGGACACTTTTATTTGTTAAGCATTGTCTTCTGAGAGTAGCCAAAGCTATCCCTGTTTTGGCTTGATTCTTCTTTACATGCTTCCTTGGATGAAAGCTGGAGCTAAAGAGATCCTCCTTTTCCCGATGGAATGACACGGGGTATTGGGAAGTGGGGACTAGAGAGATGGGACTCATGAGGCATTACTCCTTTTTTTTTTTTGGTTTTTTTTTTAAGATTTTATTTATTCATTTGACAGAGATCACAAGTAGCGAGAGAGGCATGCGGCCGGGGTGGTGGGCGTAGGTGCAGCAGGCTTCCTGCTGAGCAGAGAGCCCGATGCAGGGCTCCATCCCAGGACCCTGAGACCATGACCTGAGCCAAAGGCAGAGGCTTAACCCCCTGAGCCACCCAGGTGCCCCGAGGCATAAATCTAAGAACAAATTTCCATCTTAACTGCTGTTAAGGCTGCATGGTGGAGATGGATTTATCTCTAGGGAGGGTGGATTGTCAGCACATGTGGCATTCTACACCCTCAGGAGCCTCCCCTTACCTGAGAAGGGAAAGACCTATGAGGTCTTCGTTGGAGAAGGAGATGGCACTCTCCCTTCCCTGTGCTTGGGAACATCCAGTCTAACTCCTTGTGAACATGACTGGGCTGCTGGGTTCACAGCAGAAAGGCTGTTCTAGGGAAGAAAGGTTTGCAGTCATCATTCTGGTTATGGCTCCCCATGGCAAGCCACCCTCTCCTCTGTGAAACGGGATCCACGATGCCCACCCTTCTTTCCTTGGGAGTGTTCTGAGCTGAGGCTAGGGAGTAGACGGAGAATATCTTGGCACACTGCGTGTCCGGATAAGACGTAGAACATGAGGCTGCATTATCCAAGTTCCTGGGTCTGTAGCATCTTCAGTAGTTGCCATCCATCCTCTCTCTGCTTAGTACTCTTTCCAGTTGGGTAGGATTTTGCTTTAAAAAAAAAATAGCAGCAGCAGCTTGGGGTGCATGGGTGGCTCATTTGGTTAAACGTTTAACTCTTGATTTTGGCTCAGGTCATGACCTCGGGATTGTGAGATCAAACCCTGAGGAGGGCTCCCCATTGGGCATGGAGCCTGCTTAAGATTCTCTCTCCCTCTCTATTTGCCCTCCACCGCATGCTCGCTCTTTCTTAAAGAAAGAAAGAAAGAAAAGAAAATATAACAATAAAAAGAAGCAGCAGCAGCTTTCAAAATGGCCAAGCAAGGGATGGAAAAACTCAGTTGCCTATAATGATGGACAGTGAACTTGCTTCACGGATCCCGGAAAACCAGAGCTGGGTAGAGGTGGGAGTTCCCAGGGCCACTTCAGGCTGTCGGACATCCCTGTTGGTAGTTCTTAGCCTGTGGGGCTTAATCACATGGGTCCACGTTGCAGCTGTGGCGAAGCCCCTTTATTATATAAGCTAGTTTTTCTTTTCAATAATGTATCATAGAATGCTCTCTAGTTCATCTTTCTACAAACCAGCTTGGGTTTAGGAGGAAAGCTCTCCTCCCTTCTCATGTATCCAGACATTTGCCCGAGTATGCCTTTGCTGGGACATAAAATCATACCTCTGGAAGTCTTTTGGTGACTCTCTTTTGGATTTTTGGTAGAGCGGGGTGTGCAGGGTGGGGTGAAAGGGTGGTGTCCCCCACCCAGTAGTTAAATCCCTTCCCCTCTGCTTGGCTTCTCTCATCTTGTAATCCGTGCCATGCTTAATTACCCCGTTGCACTGCTTGTGTATGCATCATTGCGTTTCCCCCCCAGAAGCCGGACGTAGCGCTTATTCTCTAAGTAATGATAGCAATTGCTGGTAGGGCAGACCTGTTCCTCATCCTTCTCCGAGCACATTTCTTATGGCAGGTGTCTACTTCCTAATTAAGTGCTAATGAGCATGCCTAGTGGACCATGATGCTGCTGCCGGCTTCTCCAGTTTTATGTCTGGCTATTGCCAAGCTCTTAAAAGGTGACAGAGCAAGAATTAGTGTCTTTGGGATGACAGGAAGGTGATTTTGTGCATAAAGAAATTATTACGATCTCAGATGGTAAATGAGGGCTGTATAAATACTTTCCAAGAATACTATTGATGCTGGCCGCTCTGACCTCTTTCTCCCCCTTTCCACTTTTCCTCTGATGAGCACTGTGCTCCCCTTTGGAAAGAAGGAGAATTTCAAGAGAAGGTTGGGTCCTAAAGATGTTTTAGAAGATGCTAGGAGCGGTTGAAAATTTACTGTCAACTGATGGTAGACACCAGTTTCTGGCTTATAGGTGCTGTTTCCTCTCGCTCTCGAGGGCGGGAAGCATGTTTAGGATTCAATTAAAGATCAGCGGTCTGGGTAGAAGTTACTGAAGATATGGCGTGAAGATTTAATATATTCAGTACACGCGAGGGGGTAATAAATAAACCGAGTAATTGAGTCCCAGGGAAGTGAGCACAAATCAGAATCTTAAGAATTTTCTAACATTACACCTTAGAAATTGAGCTTTAATCGTTTTTACTGTCTCATCAAAAACGAATTTTATGTTGGACAGCTGAAATGTGGCCAGATTTATGGCGCAGGGCCATATCTTAGATACTTTTTCATTTACTGCAACAGTCTCTTCAATATAATGTATAAGAGCAATGGTACTTTTTAGTGTGAACAGATTTCTGACTTCTGGAATGGGTTAAGGGATAGAGGCAAAGGCATTTGGGAGTGGGGACATGGTCACAGTGGGGAGAGTCCCATTCTGTGGCCTCTGTAGGTCTCAGTGTTTCCCTCTGTGTCACTGAAAGGGTGGGTTTGGGGGGTGGGGCTGGGGAGAAAGGAAGCAATAAACACAGCCTCAGGTTGTGGTTTCTCCCAGCTGTGGTTTCTTCTAGCTGTCACAGCATGGCCCCAGGGCTTCCCTCTGTGTGTGGTGGTGTGGTGGTGTGGTGGTGTGGTGGCACAGTGACCCGAGTGCAGCCCTGAGGGTCATTCCTACACGACCCCACCCCCTCTCCGCCTGGTGGGAGTTTCCTTAAGGCCCTGCACCTTGGTTCCTTTTGTGAAATGGGAATGTCCGTGCTTCCTCCTAGCTCTGTGGGGCTCCGTGAAATAAGGACACAGGGGTACTTGCGAGGGCGGGGGACATGCCCAAGAGAAGCTAGATCTTTCTTCAGCCTTCCCTTAATTTAAGGTAGTATTTTGTTTACGCTTCATCATAAGTTGTGGTACGTTAGCACGAAAATATTTGGGAAACAAAGTCACCTCATAACTTGTGAGTAGTGGAGAGTCACGTCAGTGCTTTCTAGAGTGCACATTTGTGCCCCCCCACGCTTCAACCTTCCCAAAATCAGGAGGAGTCCTGCATTTGGTGACAAACTGGATTGCATCCCTGGTGCTTAGAGGTGAATCTGCTGCCAGAGTGCTAGCCTGGCTTGCTGCTAATCCCCACACCTTGCCGGCAGGACTCAGGCCAGGAGGAGGCAGCACAGATAGACCCCCGTGGCATTTTGGGAAGATGGGGAAAGATAACTGTGTAGATGGACGCCTTTGATGAACTGAAAATGCTAATCACATGTTTTCCCCTTTCCTCCCTTTGTCTTTTTGGTCCCTTCCTGTGTTTGTTGTACCTCCCGTTGTGTTTCCTCCATTGTGGGTCCTTCCCCCTCCCCACCCCCGTGTTGCTGCCACCTCCATCCTCATCCTCTGCTCCTTCCTCTCCCACCTCCTCCCCTTCCTCTCATCTTTTCCTCCTCCCCGTCCTCTCTCACCTCCTCCTCTTCCCTTTCCTCCTCCCCTTCTCTCACCTACTCCTCCTCTCCTCCCTCCTTCACCCCTCGCTCCTCCCTCCTTCCTCTCTCACCCCTTCCCCTTCCTCTCCCTCTTCCCCATCCTCTCATCTCTTCCTCCTCCCCCTTTCCTCTCTCACCACCACCAACAGCAGCAGCAGTTGCAAGCTCAGCATCTTTCTCATGGCCACGGACCCCCAGTGCCCCTCACGCCTCACCCTTCGGGACTTCAGCCTCCTGGAATCCCGCCCCTCGGGGGCAGTGCTGGCCTCCTGGCGCTGTCTAGTGCTCTGAGTGGGCAGTCTCACTTGGCAATAAAAGATGACAAGAAGCACCACGATGCAGAGCACCACAGAGGTGAGAGGCCGGGCAAGCCAGATTAGGACTTGGTCCTGATACTCATACAGTGCTGCAAAGTTGTGTGCACCGCTAAGGAAAGCCCCACCCCATACAGAGCTAAGAGGAACTGTCTGTCGCAAAGCTTGGCCACTGAAACACAGTCCTCCCTGGAAGTTTCCAGGGTTTGATGTGGGCATCTGTAGATTTCTCGATCTCTTTAGATTACAGGCATCTTGACATCTTGGCAACTGCCTGGTTAATGCCAGTGGCCTGTACCATATTATGGAAAACTGTTAACTGCTTAATTGGGTAATTTTCAAAGAAAGTAATGTTGTTAAATGGGGCGAAATAAGAAGTTAAATTTGAAAGTGAATGTGTTCAAATGAAAGGTTTGATAATTGCATCTGTTACTACTTAGTTTCATAGGCTTTAATTCTAGTATGCATTAAATATTGGGCAAAATTGCACTTGACTAATTTTTTGAAGAAAAGTAATTTATTCTGTCAAGAAATAAAAAAATAGGCTTTGTGTATGGTTAAACTGTAAATCTTATGTTTACAAAATACTGTAATTTTCAGGAAATCACTGTATTAGGAATGTGCAATGACTTATATAAATAAAAGCCATTTTTAAAACTGTTTGGGGCTTGTGTTCTAATTATTCCCCCCTTTTTTTTATTTCTGTTCTTGCCTCTGTGTCTGAACGGGCATGTCTGTGCGTTTCTTGGTAACCTCGGGAGCAGACAGAGAACCGGGCACAGTAAGTACTCGAACGCCTGCTGTCCATAAACACGTTGCCCTTCCAGCAACGCATCCCAAGCTGCCTTTCTTTAAACACGGCCACAGACACGCATATGCTCCCTCTCTCAGTGACCTGGTTTCTTTGTTTTCTTTTCTTCTTTTTTTTTAAATAAGACTTTCCACCCCTTCTCCCCTGACCTTTGTCTTTTCTTTTTTCTTCTTTCTTTCTTTTCTTTTCTTTTTTTAATAAAACTTTACTGAGATGAGAGGGACATGATTTGGAGGCAAAGTTGTCTGCTAGGATTACTCACTTGGAAATACACTTTGATCTGTATGTGCCCCATACCCACTTTAAAAACATGTTTATCATTGCATTCCGACTCCATCTTGCCTGTTGTTTTAAGAGTATTCGTTTTTGTCTTAAATCAGTCTTAGAGGCAAGAGGTCACAATCCATATGTGAAATCGGTTAGTAATGTGTTATTTCTACCTAAACCATTCATTATCTTCTGCAAATGCATCTTAGTTGCTAGGTTTCCATATCTAGGTCTCCTTTCGTAATTGTCCTTGGAGGGTGAACTTGAACTCAAATTTATTTTTGACCGAAGAACTGAGTGTCTGAGTAAGCTCTTGAAACGAGGAAACTCAGTGAATGGAGGCTCTGGGCTTATAAGGGTTCATTTTTTTTTTACCGCCCTAAATCTTACCCATTTTACATACTGCACATTTAATCTGTACGTGTATCTGCCAGTAAGCTGTGGGCAGATTAAATCTAAAATGCATCTCTCAAATGTTGTGGAGTAAATGGAGTGAGAAATTGGCCCCTTTTCAGCGAGGGTAACCTACAGTTTCTGCCTTCTTTCCTCTTCCTTTCCTCCTGAACCTGGCCGTATTTTTTTGCCAGGTTAAATCTAAGTATAGTAGCAGAATTGGGATACTGAACTTTTAAATCATTCTGATCCTTTTTTCAGGAGCTTTGATGGCGGGTGCGGGGGAGATAGGTAATTCTTCAGCGTGCAGAGAGTGCTTTCTCCCTCTTCAGTGTGGAATAGTGGCTACTTTAAATATTCTCTTTGAGACTGATCTTGGAGTTCTAATTTTTGTTTTGTAGGTTTTTTTGTTTGGTTGGTTTTTTGGTTTTTTTGTGGGGGGGGGGCCAGAGGGGCAGAGGGAGAGCAGGTTCCATGCCCAGTTGGGCTGGATCTCATGACCCTGAGATCATGACCTAAGCGAAATGAAGAGTCGGTTGTATACGTCATTAATCAGGTTGCATTGGGGGCTATGGATAAGGGTGGAAAGATGGGGTGGTAGCTAGTTTTAAAATTCTTTTTTTTTTTTTAAATTTTAAAAATATTTATTTATTTGAGAGAGAGAGAATGAGAGAGAGGGCATGAGGGGGAGAGGTCAGAGGGAGAAGCGGACTTCCTGCTGAGCAGGGAGCGTGATGTGAGACTAGATCCTGGGACTCCAGGATCATGGCCTGAGCCGAAGGCAGTTGCTTAACCAACTGAGCCACCCAGGCACCCCGCTAGTTTTAAAATTCTCGTAAGTTTTCTCTGGAAGATGTTTGGGAGGGAAAGGGGAGAAAAAACTCCAGCTAGGGAATAAAATACCCTAATCCCAAAGTACAAACCTAAGTAAACTGACTTTGATGGAGCTGACCTTTACGTTTGTTGCTGTCTCTGGCACTGAAGATTGTCCTCTTTTGTGCCATGCTCACTCAGTAGAGTGTCAGATTAAGAACCCTAACCCTGGGGCGCCTGGGTGGCTCAGTGGGTTAAGCCGCTGCCTTCGGCTCAGGTCATGATCTCAGGGTCCTGGGATGGAGTCCCGCTTCAGGCTCTCTGCTCAGCGGCGAGCCTGCTTCCCTCTCTCTCTCTCTCTCTCTGCCTGCCTCTCTGTCTGCTTGTGATCTCGCTGTCAAATAAATAAATAAAAAAATCTTTTAAAAAAAAAAAAAAAGAACCCTAACCCTGGACCGAAGAACAGAGACGGCAGAAGATATTGAGAAAGCTCCCGTCCCATAGTCTGCTGCAGGTTTTAATTTATCGAACCAATTCTAGGTTTGGAACTGTATTTCTCAGTTAGCTTTCTGTTCTCGGTACAGTTTCATCTTAAATCCCTGTGTATTTGTCGAGTGCTCGCGAGATGTACAACAACACAGGAAGTGTAGTGGCTGTTAGGGCTACGTAGGCCCACATATTACAAGCCCTATCTCAAAGCACTGAGGAGAGGTGACGGAAATATGTGTAGATTTCGGATTGTAGGAAGTTTCAGCTAGAGTTTTAGATGGCGGAGGAAGGCGGACTGTAGTATGTATTTCTCCGAGATGCCGTGGCCGGAGCCCTGAGTTGAGGTATGCCTGCTCAACCCAGAAGGGCCGTTTTCCAGAGCTCCGTGTGTGTCTGCGTGTATTAAATAACCTGTTTGTATTTTTGGCTGACAGATGTAAGCAAGAACTTAATTCACTTGGGGAAGTGAGGGTGGGGTGGAGACAGGGTGAGGACTTGCACACTCCAAGTGCAAAACAATCCTTGAATTTTGATTGTTCTTTTAAGTCCTCAAGTTGAGTTCACAGCCAGTGAACTTTCAAGTCAAAATATGGCAGATATGTGGCATAAGCCAGTCTGTATAATACCATAACACAAATGGTTACTTAAGGTGCTATTTGCATGTCTCTTTTACATCAAATTTTTCACACATCTTAATGATAATTTGAATGGGTATTTTCAGAATAAGTATATATACTGTGTTTTGCCTAATTATTATAGACCTCTCCAGGTGATGATATAAAATGGGAAAACTGCACTAATTTATAACCTAAGCATTTAATTCAGTCTGTAGAGGGAAATGAAACTGTTCACTGTCCACATAAGTGGGGTTTTGCTGTGTTTACATACAATGAAGTAGCTCTTTAAACTTGTGTCAAATTGAATATGAGAAGCAGTGGGTAATGAGATGATGTGTACTGCTAGTGACTAAAATATTGTGGTACTTCTGTTTTTAATAAAGTGGTTCGAATTATGAAGTCAAATTTTACTTGGCAGAAAAAGTCAGTTGATGACTCTGTATTGCTCATGGTTTGGGGGGGTCTTCGTTTTGTTTTTGTTTTTTTTTAAACCAGTGAGGGGTTAAGGCCAGTTTGCTACAGGGCAGTGGTTTTCAAACATTATGGTCTCAGGATCTTTACATCTTAAATTAAAATGATTGATGACACTAGAGAATTTTTCTCTGTGTGGATTATATACCTTGAAATTTTTCTGGATTAAGAATTTTTTTTTAAAAAATCAACTATTTTCCAAAACAAAAAGTTATAGTGAGAGGAGTGGCTTTGTTCTGCTCGTTTGCAGGTATCTTTGGTGCGTGACTGAAGAGAGGATAGATATTTCGTCATTAGCTTCTGGGCTGTCTCTGTTGAAAGACATGGTTTTGGTTGAGGTATAGGAAGAAGATCTGGCCCCAGGGAGATTTATAACTGTTTCTGGGAACCTCAAGGGTCCTTGGACCAAATGGAGAACCTCTGTCATATGTAAGACCAAGGAGTTCTGAAACATTCCACACTAGTATATGGTCTGATTTTTTCCTACTGCTCTTTCTGTATTGAACAAACATGATAATTACATGTATCAAGTACAGCAGTCAGGGACTTCTGTAGGCCCAGAGGGAATGTGAGTATGTATGGATTTTCATCTGCGAGTCTAAACCAGGTTTGTAGATAGTTGGTGTTTGTTTATTTTTAGTGACAGAATTATTACATTTGCTAGTTTAAGGTTATTTGTTAGGAAAACAAACGAGCCTTACTGTAGTCTGTCTTAATGTAAAACCCAAGAAAAAAATGAAGGTACTAAGAACAGTGAAAATATGGACATTGTTTTTTTTTTTTTTTTAAAGATTTTATTTATTTATTTGACAGACAGAGATCACAAGTAGGCAGAGAGGCAGGCAGAGAGAGAGGAGGAAACAGGCTCCCCGCAGAGCAGAGACCCTGATGCGGGGCTGGATCCCAGGACCCTGGGATCATGACCTGAGCTGAAGACAAAGGCTTTAACCCACTGAGCCACTCAGGTGCCCCTGGACACTGTTTTTTAACTTTCTTCTTTTTTTCTTTATTCATTTGAGAGAGAGAGAGAGAGAGCACAAGTAGGCAGAGTGGTAGGCAGAGGGAGATAGAGAAGCAGGCTCTCTGCCTAGCAAGGAGCCCAATGTGGGACTCGATCCCAGGACCCTGGGATCCTGACCTGAGCCAAAGACAGCCACTCAACCAACTGAGCCACCCAGGTGTCCAACTTTCTTCTTTTTGAAAGGGATGGATGATAAAGGGAAAAACTTTTAAGAGGTTTTATTTTGCTCTTTGGCTATAGATTTTAAATTAAGATCTGACTACCGGTTTTTATTTACTTGCAAAACTTGTGTCCTGGGGTGCCTGGGTGGCTCAGTGGTTAAAGCCTCTGCCTTCGGCTCAGGTCATGATCCCAGGATCCTGGGATCGAGCCCCGCATCAGGCTCTCTGCTCAGCAGGGAGCCTGCTCTCCCCCCTTCTCTCTCTGCCTGTCTCTCTGCCTACTTGTGATCTCTGTCAAATAAATAAATAAATAAAATCTTTAAAAAAAAAACAAAAACTTGTGTCCTTTTTTTTAACATAAGGCTGCCTGTCAGAGTGCTACAGTTGAGCAAAGAAATATGACATGACCTAACAAAAAGGACTTTATTTCTTACGTAGTAATAAAAACTTCGGATATTTCGATTAATGTGAAGATGAGTTATGTTCAGTTTTGGCTGAAGGAAATCTTCTAGTAAGTCTGCTTAAAAGACCTGGAATCTGAGAATTGACAAAGCATTGTATGGCTTTTGAAAAACGTGACAGAGTTTGTGTTTTGCTACTCATTCGTTTAAGAAATTGTTTAATGAGCACATACACATGCCAAGCACTGTGTGAGGCACTGCATGTAGAGTGGACCCCTGCACCACGTGGGTTTGAACTGAGCACGTCCATTTATGTGGCTTTTTGTTTACAAACCCATGATGGCACCGTAAGTGTGTTTTCTCTTCCTTACAATTTTTTCTAATATTCTCTTCTCTAGCTTACCTTTAAGAATATAGTATAGAGTGTGTATACAAAATATGTATTAATCAACTGTGTTATCAGTAAGGCTTCCCAGTCAACAGCAGGCTATTAAGTTTTGGGGGAGTCAAAAGCCAGGCATGGCTTTTTGACTGAGTCGGGGGGGTGCACCCCTAGTCCCCATGTTGTTCAAAGGTTAGTTGTATGTGCTGCCATTTTGCAGTGATATCTTTTAATGTCACAGCCACATACTTGTGAAATAAAAAACACTGGAATGCCTAACACGTGTGACCACTATTTGGAATGTTTAGAAGAGGGAGGGGATGATGGGGATATGTGTCTGGGAGAGACTCCAGAGCACAGGGTATGTGGACTTGGGGGGGTGGTACATGGGTGGGCTTCAGGAGGTCCTTGAGCCCCTCTAAAACTGTGTGCAGAGTGTTCTGGGTTGGAGCTCTTTAGTTGTGGAGAGAGATGATAACCTTCCTCAGATTCTCAAAAGGGGTCCCTGGCCCTGAAAAGTGTAAGCACTGTTAATGTATTTAGAGGTCTTAATGGTGCAACACCATCATCTTACCAATAAGATACCAAGCTCAAGGTGGCTAGGTACTTCTAATCATACAGCTAATTAATGGAGGTAGAGACTTAGATTATGTCTTTCTGAGGGACTTGGTTATCACTCCCATAACTGACTTTGTAGAGTTATCGAGTTCATCTTTAGAACGCATTTTAAAATAGTGATGACAGCCATCACTTTGTTTAATGTGACGTGGTGTCTTTATTTTGTTTTTCTCCTGTAGCTGTTCTGCTTTACTAGTTAATCGGTAGGACCAGATCCTACTAGATCCTACTGAGGATCACCCATGATTTTTTTCTCAAATCACACTCAGCACTATAGAGTGCAAGGAGAATGTAAGACGGGAGTCTCTTTGGAGAATACCTTACTGTTGGCCTTTTTCTGAAGTTTTACTTTTTTTGAATATCACATTAGCTCCCAGTAACCCTTGGGCATGGGGTGATAAGGAGAATATGGGTTTTGGACAGAGGCAGATCTCAGTGGTGTTCCGGCATAGGCCAGGTGTTTCATCCTTTCGAACTTCCCCCAGTCTCATCTATAAATCGGTGATGGTGGCTGCCTGCCGGGGTGAGGGGTTTAGGTGCCATGAACAGGAAGTCATCAGATATAACACAACAAGCCTTTAGGAATGGCTCCCCATCGTTTCTGCCCGCAGAGTAGCAAGACAGCCGTACATGCATTATTGGTCACGCTCCGTGTAGTTACTGGTGGTTTCTTCTCCTGTTTTCAAGTGTGTGAGGAAGTTGTGGAATGTGGGCAGTGACCGGTGTTTCTCAGTGTGGAGAGCTGGGGACTGACCACAGCCCGTCTTGAACTTGGTTGGGCTCATGATACTCAAGTTCATCAAAGGAGGAAATGTTTCTGCCTAATTGTTTAGGAATTTATCTCCTGACTTATTTCAAGGGATTGCCTGAAAGTGAAGGATGAAACTGAGATGAGTCACCTAAAATTTCAATATTTAGGCACAGTGGAAAACACTTAAGTTTTCTACAGCAGTTATCTCAGCAGATTTCCTCTTTGGCAAAATTGAAAACTGTGTGCTTAAAAAATAGATCCTCTGGGAAAACTGCGCATTGCATCACTGCTGGGAGAAGGGTGAAACCTGGAAAAAAGGAAAGCAACGGTGGTTTCTAGATGGTCAGGAGTGGTCTGTCCTATACCAGGTGAAGGCATGTGTTTACTATGGACACCGTAACTCACCAGGAGGGTATCGGGGCCTGTGTGTAACTGGAGAAATGTTCAGGTTTTATCTCACGGTGCTTTCAACGAAGATGGGGCATCGGGCATCTTAACTACAAAACCAGAAAGCAGATAGAAGCGTGTATTACCTCCCTCCGAAACTCTTTTCAGATTTCACTTTGTGCTCTGTGATTAGAAAACATAACGCCCACCATTTAGAGCAGGTTTTTAAAAATGTTCTTTTCCTTTTAGCCCCATGATCATTTTTATCATTCCCTCAGAAACATAGTAAGCAAGAAACTGTGGGTCTCCGTCTTGTAGGTGAGGAGAGGCGGAGGTGAGTGCCATCAGATATCCAGGTTAACCCACAGGCAAGTCGTGACCCAGGGCTTTCTGGTTTCTTGTACTAGAAAGTTTGTCCTCAGGGACTGGAGAACAAAGAGGGACAGTGACAGCGAAGCTGCTCTACGAAAACTTTTAAAACAGTTTGAAATACAGATTTGATTTTTGCTGTCACCACGGTCCTAGTGGGCGGAATGAAGTTGTCATGAGGGCATTTAAAAGTTCTTTGGAAATAATAGTATTTATCGTCAGCTCTAAATGTGTGTGTGGTGTGGGCGGGGGGGTGTTTTATTTTTCTTTACCTGATATGGTGCAAGGGCTAACTGGGGGCTTTGTGTGTGATGCCGGGGGTATCTATCTCCTGCTCCAATGGGTCCCCCAGCTCACCTGTTTATCGGGTCTGTGTGCCTTCTACATGGCTACCTTCCTTCCTGGGAGTTCGGACTGAACCACTCATCCGCGTCTGAGAGTGTCTCAGCCTTCCCAGATTGAGGTGCGAGAACACACGGGTTCCTCCTCATATTTTGTACTCAAACTGTATGAAAAACTGACATGTGCCCTTCAGACCTGCCTCACAGCCAGGGCTCCTGAGATCTGATGTGATGCAGTTGCCAAATAGACACATTTCCACACCTTCACCTTCTTACCCTCTTCCCCATTGAGAAGTGGGGACCCTGTTGGTTTTAGGGGTTAAAAATGCATTTGTCAAAATGTCAGACAGAATCTGAATGACCCGTTGGACTGCAGCAAAAAGTACAGCGCAGGGTGATGGCTTAATTGGTACCAGGTGTAGATGGGGAAGGCGCACAGATGTGATGGGGGTGCGTCACTACCTAATTGTTTTAATGTTCACCGAGAAGTTAATTGTCAGTGTAGAGTGTGCTAGCAAATTAGGTTCCCACTGCCTTAGTGTAACTGAGGATAAATGAGGTGTCATGAGTTTCCAGTCTGTACCTCTGACACAAACACTTTTCCTGCAGGGAGGAGAAACTTCCCAAGGGGAATCAGCATGGCAGCTAAAGAAATCCATTTGAATAATGTGCATTATTTTCACATTAGGGAAACCTGTCTAGCTTTTGCTGTCTCCATGAGCAGGTTTTCCTTTCAGATTTGCTGCTGGTGGCTTCAGGGTTTAGACATGGTTGGCAGAAGACTTGCTTTGAGGTCTCAGAATCGATGAAGGAAACATGAAGGCTCTGTCACGAGTGTTCTGGTAACACTGACAGGGTAACATTCCATTAAACCTGCTTTCTTTCATATTTTCTGGAGTTTACCTTCCAGAGTATCTCTGTTTACATGAACAGCCATTACTGTTAAATTGCTAAAGAAAAGTGAAAGTCTTGGAACCAGCGAATAAGGATGGGTTTTTGTCCATACGGAAGCATCTGGGTCTCTCTGCCTCAATCTTGAGTGGGTATTCAGAGCATGAAATGGAAGCATCATTGTCCAGAACGGTAAATATAAAGGTAACATAGAGTCCAAATAGTGATGTGTTCTTTTGATTCAGCTGAATCTTCTCTCCAGGCAGCTGGCTCTGGTGCTTTACCATTGGAAGTTCTTATATGAAGATAATGGTGTAATGTTTGCATTTGGATGTTTGTTTTTGCTTTAAGAGAATGATCGTGCACTTCTACCCGCTTGGTTCAAACACGCTGCCAGCTTTCTAGTTAACTTGCACCCAGAGAACGACAGCAGCAGCTAGTCCTGGTATGTGTGCTTATGAAACATGGTTTACCCAGTTAGAATGATTTGATTTGGATTTGGTGACTAGAACTAGTGAACATCACTTGTAACATAAGAAGATCTGCTACTTTTCCTTTTCTCCTCTGAGTGGCTCTTTTTAGTCTTGTAACTGTTCTTAAGCATCATACCGCTGTGAGTGGGAGAAATGACCCGCAGAAGGCATACAGTAATGGTAGGCAACAGTTAGCCTGTGGTCAGTGAAGGTGCACCCTGAGATTTTTACGTTCTCCAGATTTTTTGAGAGAGTTCCCTTGGGGTGCATGTTTTCTCAGTCCTTGTCCCTCATCTCTTCGTTTCATGTGTAGTTTCCACCTACAAATGGAGAGAAAGACACACCAACGGGGCTAATAGGTCTTGTGGACCCTCTTTCTGACTCTGGTACTTAATGCTCAAGGGGGATCTTTTTTCTCCAGAGACCTGTCAGATAGATACATCTCTCCCTTTATTGTTTTACTTGGCTGCATTCCCGTAAGTGTGTACAAGATGTAAGGTACAGAAACTCATCATAGTTCTAGAATTTTAGTTTGTTTTGAAGTCCTAGTGTGTTTTCCGACCTTGATTTGCTCAGATTTGTAAACTCCCCTCTGGGCTATATAAATGTCCAATTTTGAGCTCTCGTGGAAGACACAAAGTAAATAAGATGATTTTGTTAGTTAAAACAATTTTAAAACAAAGGGAAACTTTATATATACAGTCTCAAAATTCCCAGACCTCAGGACATTTGTAATAGAAATCTGCCCAGTAATTATCATTTTTTAAGAATTCTGGCAGACACTTAAATTTTACCAGCTGCAAGGTGAATAAAACATTGAGTTTCTTGGCTAGCATTAGAGTATATCAGTCAGTGTGGTAATACTAGTTCTCATGCTCATCAAAAAAAAAAAAGAAAAGAAAAGAAAAAACCTAATTCACAATTAAATATTTATTTGGCAGATTAAATGTTTGAAAATGAACTTCACTTGATGAATGCTGTTTGGTAGATTAAAGGCTTTCAAAATATGGACTCTGGGAGGAGATGTCTGGTAGCAGCTAAGTCTTCCGAGCTCCCAGCAGCCATGATAGACGTCACGTGAAAGGGTGCTGTGCGGCTCTGGAACACTTTGTTGCTCTTTGCTGAGGCCTGTTTCAGTGCACATCTTAGGTCATAAATGGCAGGATTCGTGAGTGGAAAGGCAGGCCTTTGGGACTGTTTTCAGGTCATTTTAATGTCGGGTGTAATTTTTAAAATATGTTTATGGTTTTCTTATCGTGGCATAAAACTGTGTGTCTGTGTGTGAGAGAGAGAGAGAGAAAGGGAGACAGAGACTGGTTTGCTGGGGGGGGCAGTCAGAGAAAGCATGCAGTGTGTATTAGGCATTATTATATAACATTAGAATGTTAAATGGTTAAATGTTAATGGTTAAAGAGCCAGTGTGACTCTTAAGTGATAAGTGTGTGGGGACAAGTATTTTCCATACATAAATTGAGTGTAAGAATCACTCCTCTGGGAGGGGAGACGCCTTGACTTAATGGGAAGAGCTTTGTGACTTTAAGTAAATTGCTTTCTCTGGTCAAGCCTCCAGATAAAAGGGGTGGGGGGAATGAAGAAGATGAACAATAAGTCTTTTAAGGTTGCTTTGGCCTCTTCAAAGGTGTGATTTCTAATTAACTTCAGTGTTTCCAATGCACAAGTTTTGAAAACAAAACAAAACAAAACAAAAACAAAGTCAAGCAACGGTAATTTCATTATTTTGCAAATGGCTTCTTCTTAAATGTTGATTACATGCTAAACATTAATGTTAAATGTGATACTATGTTATTCTAGTCCAGGTCTAACAAATCAAGATAGAGTCAAGATAAATTTTGAAGATCCAAATGATATTCATTCAATACCGAGGTATAATCTCTTTATTCTTAAAATGTGTATAAAGTGGCTGATAATGACCAGTATGAAGGTTATTCCACCCCTGGGTCATGATGAACATAAGCTGGTGTGTGAGGAAAACACAGATTATGAGGGTGAAAAAAAAACCCAAAAACACTTCTGGTGTCATGAGACATCCAGTAATACCTGTGAAGTCACTTTTGAGGTTCTGGGGAGCACACGAGGGAATCATGAAGATTAGGGTCACCTAGGCAGTCGTTAATCAAAACAGCTGTTGTTGCTGACAGTGACGTTCATTAGGCTGGAACCATTTGCTTAAATCAGGAACGACAATGAAAGCAGTGTCAGGGCTGAAAGATGTCAGGGACAATTACCAAAGAAGACCGGGTTCATGGGAACAGGGGTAAAAGGAAGGGGCCCATTTTGGGCGGGGCTGCCTCGTGAACCCGATCCCCCCTGGCTCCTGACTGTGGCTCCCCCAGGCCTTCCCAGCCCACAGTCTTTGCTGCCTTGTTTTGATCCATTTTATGGCATCAAACGTATGATGAGACACTGTGTTTTGCAACTTGTCTGAGTCTGCCATTTTGAATGGAGCCAATTTTCATATAAGTAGCGGTGCTAATTACTAGTCCTGTCCAAATTTAGAGGAACTTCCAGAGCTTTTCAAAACCTATTCAGATTATAGGCCTCATTTAAGCTGTGCAAGCAAGAATTACAGTAGTAACTTCTAACATGTAGAAACAGAGGCCTCAAAGCTTGACAGGCTTCTGGGTCCAACTATAGAAATGTTACTGTTTCTAACAGAAATTGCATTGTTGCTAACAGAAGTGTAGTTTACTTTTATGTTTACAGTACCGCTTGACTTCATTAAAAAAAAAAATAAGATCATTAAAATGCTATCTCTGAATAGCTCTGAATGGCTGAGCAGTTAGGTTACAGCAGGAAGGCCTTGACGGCGACCCTGTGGACTCAGACTGAACTTTAAAATTGCCAGTGGACGCCGAGTCTGTGCCACATTCTTCTGGGCACTGGGGCAGATGTAAAGCTGAGTGCTCTGTGGTGTTGCCCCCAGTGCCTCCAGTCAGGGTCTGGACGAGGAGACTTTGGAGTCCTGGTAAAATCTAGAACCCAGGCAGGTGTATTGGAACGTTGTTTATACCTGAGCGCATGCTGCTACTCCCCTCCCCTGGCTACTCCCCTGGCTCCTGGGAGTGCAAGTTAGCACTTTCAGGAGTTTGGTTAAGTCTCCTGTGTCTTAACCAGGGGCCTGGGTCGGAGGGGTTCATTTTTAGCAGACATTTACCATGGTCATTAGTGGAGGGATCCAGCCAGTTCACCTTACAGCCCCACACACTGTGCTAAAGACATTACTCTGAGCCACTCTGTATTGAATTGCATGAGTCCCTCCCTTTGCTTTTATGTAAGCCTCCTGCATTTGTGGAGCGTGACCCGTCATGAATCAAAGCTCAGCTCGCTGCAGTGTCAGCCCCTGCAGTGGGCAAAGAGGCTTTGGATGGCCTCCTGTTCCCGTTTTGATTTCCTCCTGTGTGTGGTTGAGCTGAGCTAGAAATGTTTCCATGGTGGGGTCCATGGTTTTCATGAGGGAGCTTAGAGACCCAGGTACCTGCCTGATTACTTTGGGCTGGTTAGGAGTGAAGACACCTCCCCCACCCCAGCTTTTAAAAATTTGCTTCTGGTAGATGCCATTGCATTAGAGATGGTCTGACTTAAAGGTTCCCCCCAGCCCCTTCTATTTTAAACTGTGGCAGAGAAAGGGAACATAATTGTCTGTTGGCCCCGGACATCCCCCTGGTAGTTCTCCAGCATCTTGCAGAAATTAGGGTTATCTGGGCTTTGTGCAGGAGATTTCTGCACAGCGCCTTCAGTATTGTTCGAGGCAGTAACACATCACTGAACAAATTGCCCCCTTGCATATGCTAATCCTGTACTTAAAAGGACTCATTGTATCATGTTCTGATGCTTTAGCCTGAGGGGAGATGGGAATTGAAGGGATGGCAGAACATGTCATGTGACCCCCAAAGACCCAAAATGCCTGTTTTCTTTGGGTCAACAGTTCGTAGTCAGAACATGGGAATGAAAGTATCCTGTGTGGTTGGTAGAAAAGATTAGTCCTGGTTCCTGCTTTTGTGTGCAGGAGCTGGCCCCGCCGTTGAAGATTCACTGGCTGAACTACTCACTTTGGGTCTTGAATTTCAGTGCTATTGGCAAGGAACACTAAATCTTATTTTCAACAGTAAATTAAAAGAATTCAGAAGAGTTCCTTCATTGTTGCTGTGGAAAATGTGATTTACCTTTTAGGGAGCCATGCTGTTAATCCCACCTGCTCTCTGTGTGTCTTTTTCGAGGGGCGCACACTGACAGTTAAAGTCACAAAATACACCTGGTAGAATAATCTCAGGTTCCGCTCCTAGGCCATTTGTATTCCCGACCAGGAAACTGCAGTGGGAAAGAATAAAAACATATCCACATGTAAACAGCAAGCTCCCATCTCTCTAATAGTAAAAAGAACGGAGGAACATTTTTAAGTGAGTAGAGCCTGAAGGATCCACCAGGCTGTGGAAGGTTTCGTTGCATAGTCAGGGTCTTCCTTTCAAGTGCTTAAACCTCTATAAATGTTTGCCATCAAAGTCTTCAGATGAAATGAATTACTTGGAATGAAAGGCGGTGTAGGTATCACCTTTCTGAAACAGCTGTCACATCCTGGTTTGGGTTTTCATGTGTACAAAGAGATCTGGGAAGGACTCTTTGATTTTTTTTTTTTTTTTTGTCTTGCAGAGTAATTCCCTCTTGGTCCCAGACAGTCTAAGGGGCACCGATAAACGCAGAAACGGGCCTGAATTTTCCAATGACATCAAAAAAAGAAAGGTGGATGATAAGGACTCCAGCCACTATGTAAGTAAATAAAGCACCTGAAACAGTATTTGTTTGCTTAGTTGCTCACATTCTAAGCGAGCATACAAGCATGCTCTAAGATCTTAGTGATAATTCCACATCTTTTAAAATAATACTAGCAGGGGCACCGGGTGCCTCAGGGGGGTTAAAGCCTCTGCCTTCGGCTCAGGTCATGATCCCAGGGTCCTGGGATCGAGCCCCGCATCGGGCTCTCTGCTCAGCGGGGAACCTGCTTCTCCTCCTGTCTCTCTGCCTGCCTCTCTGCCTACTTCTGATCTGTGTCTGTCAAATAAATAAAATCTTTTAAAAATAAATAATACTAGCAAGAGGATAGATTCTTATAAGGGTAGTATTTCCCTCTAGAGCTGTAAATTCTGTGCTTCCAGGCACATGATTATATTTTAGGCTTCCTAAGTTCCTCATAAGAGGGGATACCAACATGCGGGGCTGGACTTGCAGCCTATGCTTTGCACAGGGCCCTTCTCTTCATGGGACCTTGCCCTTGGTTTGATGCTCTGTTCTCACCATCTTCAAATTCTCCGTTTTTGAACCAAGGCCTACATTTTCATCTGTCCTGGGCCCTGCAAAGTTGGTAGCCTATGCTGCTAAAATAGTCAGGGTAAAAACACTGGTGTCACAAAATACCTTTTTGGATGCTATTCTGTTTTGGATGCTATTCAGGCTCCTATTTGGTCTTGAGGCAGAGTTCATTCTCTAGAACTGCAAGCCGTTTGGTCACATAAGTCAGTGCTAAAAACAGAAAAAATCTTGGAGGCATCTAGATCAGACCCTGCAGATTGAGAATGCGTGACTGAAGGGATGGCTCTTGACTCACGTCTGGCTGGAACCTTGTTTCACGAGGAGAGCAAACCAAGCCAAGTGGCAACTGGCTCGAGTCTGAGTATCATAAACATTGCAGCTGATAGATGTCTTGGAGTTTTCTTGTGTATCCCCAGGTGTGTTTATTTCATGATGGACACATTCTCAGGACCAGTATGAGTAGAACACGGGATTAGCCCGCTTCCCTTTGCTTATGGAAGAAGCGTCCACTTGTGGTGTGCCGGCAGGTTGGTGAGATGGGGGTTAACATGCGAGACCTCTCTGCCTCCTGGTGGCTGGTTAGCCCATAGCTAACAATAGCTAGTATTTCCTGAGCAAGAGCTTGTCCATGCCACCACGTACCTTGTGCTTTTATGTGGATTGTTTCATTTGACTCTTCAAACTGTTAGTTTGGTACCATTACCTCCACTGTAGTTAAAGAAACTGAAGCCCAGAGCTTGTAAGTGATTTGCCCAAGTTCCGGGTTAGTGGTGGAGCCTGGAGGCAGTCTGATTCCAGAATCCATGCTCTTCATCACTATGCCAGGACCCCCAAACTGAGCGCCTCGGAGAGGTATTCTTTTTTTTTTTTTTTTTTTTAAACGATTTTATTTATTTATTTATTTGAGAGATAGAGTTAGCCAGAGAGAGCACAGGCGGGGAGGAGAGGGAGAGGCAGGCTCCTTGCTCACGGGGCTCAGTCCTGCAACCCTGGGATCATGACCTGAGCCAAAGGCAAACGCCTAACAGACTGAGCCACCCAGGCGCCTCTCAGAGAGGGTTGCTTGCCAGAGGTCCTTGTATTGCTCCACACTGTGTACTATGATAATGTTCTAAGAATTTGGATTTGTAGGCTGTCTCCATCCTAGCCCAAGCATTTGCAGCACGTACTGTTTGCCCCTTGCCATTGCCCATAGCCGGTGTCCCCTGCAGGGACTTTTATATATGGCATCAAATGTTAATAAGCTAGTTAGAAGGTCCATGACATGCAGAAATTGGGAAACTGCCCGTAATACAGTTTTTGAGTTGTTGTGCATGAGGCTCGTATAGATTTTGAGTAGTGAGTGATCTGGAATCCGTAGCTCTGCATTACTGTTTTATAACCTGCTCATATGAAGTATGCCCAGATGTATAAGTAGTTCAGGGCAATGTACTGAAATGATGTTGGAGAATCTGGGGCAAAGTCCTCAGACCTCAGCTCTTGATGACCAAGCTACACTGGACTGTGAAGGTTCACATTTGCAGAAGGTTCACATTCACAAAGCTAAGATTGAAATTACAGACTACATAAAAACTCACTTCATAGCCCATTGTAATAAAATGAGTTGTTTGCTTCTTTTTGTCAGTTTGTATACTATGTGAACCTTTTAACAATTTTTTTTTTTTTTTCTAAGAGAGAAAACCTTTTGGCTTGTAATTTTTTCACCACCACCATCTTTGGGTTCTGTTTGTTTGTTTGTTTGTTTTTAAAGATTTTATTTATTTATTATTTGTCAGAGAGAGAGAGAGAAAGAGAGCGAGCACAAGTAGGGGGAACAGCAGATGGAGAGGGAGAAGCAGACTCTCTGTTGAGCAGGGAACCCGATGCAGGGCTCAGTCCCAGGACCTGGGATCATGACCTGAACCAAAGGCAGATACTTACCCCACTGAGCCACCCAGGTGCCCCTGTCTTTGTTTTCTCAACACCTGAAAACATTTGTGCTTTTCTGTGGTCTTTACTAACAGAAAAAGAAAATTTTCTTTAGTTTTATTTTTTTCTCTTATTACATGAAAATGTTTCTTTCAGCAGGCTGTTATTTTGAGTTACCCAGGTTTCCTCATTGGTTATAATTTTATGTTGTTATAGTGAATTGCATGGTGCCTTAACAACAGTGATTAAAGTAAATCTAGTAACATACTATTGAAGAAAGTAAATTGGGTCTTCCACATGTAAAACTCCAGGTGCAATTAGAAAAAAACATGTAAAAGATAAGGATTTAAAGTTGAGGGTAACTTTCTAGCTGGACTTGGAGGCCCCCCAGAAAGCCAACATGGCTAATATTTGCTGTTGTACTTATTAGTACAAATTTTTAAATATTCGTATATTTGTAATTGACAGTGACTCAGTAAAAGGATTGTATTGATCATAAATTAGTGACCTTTTGGAGAATTAGGTGAGAGCCCACTTTTTTCATAGGCTTATTGTATCTCTGTACTAAAGGACAGGAGGCCTTTTGGCTAAGAAAGCAGACTTTTTCAGTCTACTCTAAACTTGATGTAGGAGTGAGCACACAGTTAAATAGCCTTTCTGAAGCTTTTTCAAACTTAGGACAACCTTACAGTTTCCTGGATTAGCAAATGGTATGACTTTATGAAGAGGACTATAGGCCCTACTGCAGGAGGCTAGTGCCTTCCAGATTTTGCCATCCTGTGTTCTTCCCTCTCTCCTAAAATATTCCATGCTGATTGCAAAAGATTTTTATTCTTAACATGAGGTTAGATCTTGGTACGTTATCCCAGCCAAGTAGATAGATAGCTTTGTTATTTTTGGTGTTTAGTGTTCCTTTTTTTTTCCCCTTCAAGAATTAATGACCATGGGAACATGGTTGAAGTTTGTCTTTATAATTAAAAATTGTCTGTGAACACTAGATTTGTTACCTATCTTCAAGATGATACACACAAAGGAATGGCATGAAATCATGTTCTTAATTTGACATCCAGTGGAAAAAGAGCCCTGATAGGAGGCCATGGGAGGATTTCAGATTATGGGAGAGATGCCCCTGTTGCAAACATTTATTGAGCTCTTACTCTGCACCCGGTGTTTGCAACTGACCCTCACCCGAATGATCTTTAGCAGGTATGCTACTGCAACAGTTCCTACCTGTGGCTTTGGGTAGCCCCCATGTTGGGTAAGGAGGGGAAGGCAGTATTAATGAGTAGGCCTGGGAATCTGGAAGGGAACCTGGAGGCATGTCCTGGGCCATTTTTCAGGTGTGTCTGCTACCAAGAACTATAGAAATGTAACTTGGGCTCCAACCCTTTAATAAATGGCATTAACGTCTCTTTTTCCAGGATAGCGATGGTGACAAAAGCGATGACAACTTAGTTGTGGATGTGTCTAATGAGGTAACCACTCATTTTCTCAAACTTTATTTTCAGAGTGACTTACGAGAAACAGAAAGTGGAGCCATGGTATTTTGGTTTTTCTCAACTTTGCACATTAAAAACTTAGTGGTGTTCACAGATGGAGCAGTAGTGGTCTGACAAGAACTTTTGTTTCCTTTTTAAAAGAAATCTGTTTTCCCAGGCATTTCGGATTCCTAAGTTGGGTGCCTGGTGCTCCTTTCCTTCCTGTATCCTCTGAGCAAAGTATTTGAGCATGAGGATGCATCAGATCATTCCTGGATGTCTTTTCTCTGTGTTGTCTTCACAGGTGTGTGTGCAAACACCATCCTGTGTAATTATAATAACATTGCTAGTCAGGGGGCACACTCCCAAGTTTCCCAGATCTGAAGGACTTAGAGTGTCCTCCTTTAATTTAGAGAATTAGTGTGGAAATAGAGCCCATAAAGGGCAAGGTCCATCTGTTATAAATGAAATCATACAAGCTTTGCTTATACTTGTCGAGGACCCTTCTTCTCCGCGAGCAAGCCCCGCCCATTCACCCAGGGAAAACGGGATTGACAAAAACCGCCTGCTGAAGAAAGATGCTTCCAGCAGCCCAGCGTCCACGGCCTCTTCGGGAAGCTCCACTTCTTTGAAGTCCAAAGAAATGAGCTTGGTAGGTCTCGTGAGCTGTCACTTTGCCTGTGTAGCAGTGTGTTTCTCTCTGCAGTTCAGAGGACCCTAAAGTATTTGAAATGTGGGCTTTTACAGAGTGCGAGGTATATTTTTAAGTGTTTAAAAGTGAGACAGTGACTCCTGCTTCTTGTCCCACACAGTGTTCCTTTCTCCCTCTCGGTAATGTCTTTAGGGCCGTCCTTAGAGAGAGACAGCAAGCTTCCATGTTCGTTGCTTTCTTATTTCGAGAATGTGCAAACTCATAGGAAGTTCAAGTCCTGAGTTGACCTTCTTTTAGACAGACCCACTGTGTCAGGGCGTATTGGGCTTGGTGTCAGAATGGGGATGTACTCAAGGAGCCCCGGGAGAAGCCTGGAACAGGTGCAGGGGGGTGGAGCCTCGGAGTCTGCTTACAGCCATTCAACAAATATGTGGAGCATGTCATCTCGTAACGCACAAAAACCTGAGCCATAAGAGTCCTGCATTTGATTCTTATACAGCCTTCCTAGGCATTATCCCACTTCACCGATGGGGCGGAAAGCCTGTGGAGCTTGCCAAGTTTATACTGCCCGTCAGGTCCAAGGCCAGAGGGAGCTGAGGTCTCTCCCTAGCCCCATGCATGCTGTTTGCTGCTCACAGCGCTCCTCATTCTGGAATTTAAAGCGATGAAAGGTTGAGGTGCAGAGCATGGTGCCCCAGGACCCTGTTATGTCCCACTCCTGAAGGCCTCTGTGCTAGTGGGGCCACACCCTTTATATAGGCAAGTGGATGGCGGTGCGTAAGTCCACACACGTCTCTCAAACAGGTGGGAATCCTTCTAGGGCATTTGCCTTTGAGATGTGGGCAGTTTCTCATCAGATCCATAGCCCTGCTGCTTCTCACTCTTAGTCTCAATCCCACTGCCACTAAAAGGCAAGGTTAGAAAAGGGATCCTCCCTCTGACATTCTTGGTGATCCGACCATTTGTTTCTGAGTGAGTGGGAATTTTTCACTGGGTGGTCATCGTTCTAACTTGGCCTGGATCCAAAGTCCACACGCCTGATGGAAAAATACTTTTTAAAATAAAATCTGCGGAGGACGAAGTGTGATCATGTTCTGTGTCTCTAGCTAGAGTTTTAATTCTGGCAGGAAGAGGAAAGGTCAACATTTCTCGCTCACAAGTTAATGCTGTCAACATTGTGTGGATTTATGAAAATTGGCTGAGGGAGTAGCTAGAAGGTGCCCAGTGTCCCAGCTGCTGTTGTGATAAATTGTGTAATATGGCTTGGATTAAAAATAATACTCATTTAATTTGTTTAATGATACCAGCATGAAAAAGCCAGCACGCCTGTTCTGAAATCCAGCACACCAACGCCTCGGAGCGACTTGCCAACGCCGGGCACCAGTGCCACTCCAGGACTGCGTCCAGGCCTCGGCAAGCCTCCAGCCATGGACCCCCTTGTTAACCAAGCGGGTAGAGCCTCGCCTCTTGTTGTGTTTTGTTTTGTTTTTCCCTTTCCCGGCTTGACTCGTCGTCTGTGCACTCCTGACGCCATTTCCCCATGAATATGAAACGCACTCAACTGCCTGCCTCCTTCCTATCCCTGAAAAGCCGTGATAAGAAACAGATGTTTGTCCTTAGGTTCAGCAGCTGCACCCTGTTTGGTCTCTGACTGTTTACATTTGGCTTTCTTCCCCCCCCACCTCCCCCCAAATAATCCAAATCCTAGGGACTTAATAAAGTTTCCGATAATTATTCCCCACATAAGCTCCTTACCAAACTATCACCGCGTGTCTGAGTTTGCTAATACTGACCGAAACGGCCGGCCCAAGTGTGTTTCTTGCTTACTTAAGTTGGATGGTTTTCTCCCAGTCCATCCCTCAGGAGTCCGTGGTCTCTCTGTCAGTAGAAATTGGGAGGGTTTCACTGAGACTCCAGCCCGTGAATCAGTTGGTAACTTCTAACTTTATCTTCCTTAACACCTTGGGCCCAGAGGAAAATAGACCCCAGAATATTCCTCCTAAGCCCAGGCTTTGGTTTAGGTAGTAAACCCAGGGTCAGGTTTTCATTTGGAATTGGCAGCAGGGAATGGAAAGTTTAGACTGAAGGAGAAATCCTGGATTTTATCAAAATCTTCTTTTAAGATGAAGTCAGGTAAACAGTGCGCTGTGCCTCTGTTTGCCTTCTGTGAATTGGGTACAATACTGCTCTTTAATTTTAATTGTCCTGTTTCCCAATGCTGCCAAGCCAAGGATGAAGCAGTTCCTCCCCTGGGGTCTGTTTTTCCCTGGAGATGAATTGGGCTGAGTTGGTGGTGATGAAACCACCCCCAAGCCTCCCCCCTACACCCACACACAGCCTCATGCAAGCCTTCCTCATGAATGGCGCTAACACGTATGTACACACACACACACACCGATTGCCCCCTCCCCTCTTTGCCTTACGGAAGCCCTTCTTGTCCTTGCCCCTCCTGAATGGTGCTAGAGTGACTCTGGAACTAATGATCAGGTTGGACCACAGGATGTCACACGGCTTGTGCTTACTTTCAGCGGCCGGCCTGAGGACGCCGCTGGCGGTGCCCGGGCCGTACCCCGCCCCGTTCGGGATGGTGCCCCACGCCGGCATGAACGGAGAGCTGACCAGCCCTGGCGCCGCCTACGCCAGCCTGCACAACATGTCCCCACAGATGAGTGCAGCCGCCGCCGCTGCCGCCGTGGTGGCCTATGGGCGCTCCCCAATGGTAGGTGCCCTGGGCAGGCTGGCGGGCGGACCAGGGCCGGGACCCCCAACCACGGCTGCGAAACAGAGCCCTAGTGTCCCCGCGCTCTGCCCGCTGCCATCAGCATGCTTCTGCATTAAGTTAGGGCGCAGCGCTTCTTGGTTTACTGTTTTCGTGGATGAAACAAGGCAGTGTTTAGGAGCTACTTTGGCAGTTTAGGGGACATCTGGTTTTCTCCCCCCAAATAGACTTTTTTTTTTTTGGAAGGCGATGGAATGACTCAGGTAGCTCACAGAAGCCTTTTCATTCATTTTCTTGAGGGTTTTTTATCCCCCCCTCTTTAATTCTTAGGAAAAAATATTTGAGAAGCTGTAATGTTTTCTTTCCATGCCTCTATTATTCTTTAAACCAACAGTGTGACTCAGGTGTAAGCAGTGATTTCAGGGCAACAGCGAGGATACAGAGGTGACTGAACCCTGGGGCAGCTTGCCCATCTTCTTGCCTACCATTGTAAATAGCCTCATTTTTCACTGGAAAGATACAAAACTGTATGCAAAGAGCAAAACTGACTGTAACCCTCGATTGCATCAGGGAAAGGAAACAGATGATATCCTGTAGCAAATATAAATCCCTATAGATTTCTCTTGGCTCTTTAGAAGAGATCATGTTCGGTTTTTTTCTCCTCTCCCCTCTTCGGATGGCATGACCTCCAGTAGTTTGGGCTGACAGTGAAGTTTGTAGGGTTTTTTCCCTTATGTTGCACTAGTAAGAAAGGCTGTACATTGGGGGGCAAGATAGTTTGAAACAAAGTGGGCAGCTGAGGGACAAGATACCTTCATTAGGGTACACAGAATAGGGAATCCATGTATGTTTAAGCAGTAACTTAGACCCGTGATATGAAATTGGGGACGATTTTGTCCCCCCCCGGGACATTTGGTAATATATGGAGACACTTTCGATTATCAGAAGTGGGGTGCTATTGGTACTTAGAGTGTAGAAGCCAGGGGTGTTGCTAACTATCCCAAGACAGCCACAAACAACTGCCTGGCTCAAAACCTTGATAGTGCCAAGGTCTAGAAATCCTGACTCAGACAGGTCTAGAAATCCTGTTCTCTGTACTTGCTTGGGCAAGGCAGTACATCCTGAGTCCACAGGAAGTAATTACTATGGGAAGCTGGTTCTCAGTGTCCAAATAGACCACACTCCCACTGACCTCCCCAAAAAGGAGCGTGGCCTGTTGTATTTATAGGTGGTTATAGTACTCCTTGAGTTGTAATTTTTTTTTTTTTTTTGGGGAAAAATGTTAGCATGTGTTACCATTCCTGTTTATGTTGCTTTGGAGATGTGGGAGTTTCTAGTGAAAAGTCTTTATATATGTTCACCAAGTGCGTACTCTGCATAAACTGAGTCTTCGATGTCTTATTTTTGTTTCCAGGTTGGGTTTGATCCTCCCCCTCACATGCGAGTACCTACCATCCCTCCAAACCTGGCAGGAATCCCTGGGGGGAAACCGTAAGTACCTCTAACTCCTCAGTTTTGTTTTAAAGGCAATTACTTCGTCATGGCTATTAGACTAGAATTCCAAAGGGAGCACAGGCTTGGACGTTTCCAAGGAGATTTCTAGTGTCTTTTCCTGAGGAGTGTTAACACTTTCTATAAATAGGCACCTTGTAGGTGTCATGCCTCTGTCTTCTCACTATGGGTGATCTCATGTATTTAGTTATTTCTGGAGAGAAGCTGTTGTTTACGGGGGCCAGGAGGGAGGCAAGAACAGGGGGAGGTTGGCCCTCCTCGCTTGACCCTTCTTCAGAAGTCTACTCTGCTGTGCCTTTGGTCAGAGGGTAGCTGATGGAGGTTTTCAACAGCACTGTGCTGTGGGCAATGGTTAAGCTCTCACGAACTCTTGAAATCTCTGAAATTTGAAACATGTCGACCTGTCTCGTGCTACCTTTTCCTTGTTTAGGTGGGAACTTGAGTTGTACGAAAGGTATTTGTAGCATTTGTTGGATGCCAGCATTGGAGGTTGGAACCTCCCTGCACACCCTCCCCCTGTCCGCAATAAAGTCTGGTGTGTGCTTTACTCTAAGAGATCCAAGATTACAAAACTCAGCGTGGCTTTGTGGGAAAGCATGAAAGATAGATTAAAGGGGCAAAAGAGCATTCAGAATTTGAAAAACCCCATTGGTTATTCTTCCGGGGTCACTTAAAATCACTTGCTTTCCATATGTTAGTAATTAGAAATGAGATTTTGAAGAATTCCTAAAGTCCTTAATTTTCGTACAAAGCAAAATTGAAATATGGGCGGGGGGGGATGTCTGGCTTACTTCCCAGCACATACTCTCCTCTTGCATAGGGCCTTTTACAATTTTGATTTTTCCAAATAAGGGTACGTGTCATAGGCCTTCAGTTTATTTTTCTTATACTCTCTGTGTGGTTGCTCTCAGCTTTTACTTCTGCGTCCACTGCGTGTTGCATGTTAGAATATTTTGAGTGGTCCATTCAACTACCTGGTCATCTTTGTGTGATTTGGATTGGAGTCTTTCTTCAAATAGACCAGCAGCGTGAGGAAAAGTGGAATTCCTTACTCCATTACCTGCTTTTTGGAAGCAGGCTCTACTTTACATGCATGATAATATCTATTTCATGGTAATTTGATTCATGAAGAAATGAAACTTTTTCTGTGCTAAGAACTCGTAGAGATGTTAAGAATCTACAGTGACATCTAGGCCCAAGGAAGAGCAGGATTGGGAATGGGACAGTGTTGCAAATGCTTTCTTACCTGGTGGATATCTTCTGATTGAATAACCTCATATTTTCCTGGGTCTGCCCTTCTGCATCCAGCTTTGGATGCCTCCGGGCACATAGTGGGTGTTTCTTATCTGTGGTCTCTGGCAGTCTAGCTGTTGTGTTGTCCTACAGACTGGTGAGTGGATAAAGGGCAAATGAGTAATGTGATAGGAGGCAATAATTAATAGAAACTGATGAATCTTCAGGGATGTAATAAGCAAATAATGCCAAGTTCAGCTGACCATTAGGGAAATCTAATTTCAAGAGTTGGAGATGTGGGGGTATGTCTGGCTGCCAGGACCCTATCCTGAATGTGAGGTGTGAGGCAGATGGGGTGGGGTTGGGAGAGCTATGAGCTATTGTTATGGTCTTGAAGGTGCAGAGGACCAGTAACTAGCTCCTTAATAGTTGTGTGTGTGTGTGTGTGTGTGTGTATGTGTGTGTGTGTGTATGAATAATGCAATTAGACACAAAGTTGAAACCTTTTCTGAATGATAGGACTGGTGTCATGCTTATTAGAGCCAAAATAGTCATGAGCTTGGCTTGTGAGCACCTTGGATTTCTTTGTGTTCACAGCTGTGTTAAGCTAGGACATGACATGCTTAGGGACAATGACAGTGGGCGCAGCAGCAAAGTTGTGAGAGTCACATAGGAGGGTGAGTTTTTGGATCAGAGTGGTCACTACTCTCCAAAACAGTGAAAATATATTTTTTAGGATTCTCTTTTAAGTTTGAGGGGAGCCATGTAATGTGAGGAAGATCAAGTTAATATGAGAAGGGGAAAATAGAGTTCACCGTGATCTCTGGGATCTGGGCTATACATCTTACTTCCTTTGTTTTAATCCATTAATTAGTATGAGAGGGCTTCCTGTCCTCATTGTGGAGGAAAGTAATACTCCCTGAGGCATTGCTTCTCAGAGCATCTATGATGACCAGTTTTTCCCCAATGTGACCAAGATTGGTATTCTTGTAACAGACAAATGCAGATGAATAGGAGAAGAAAGATATACAGTATGAGTCCGAGGTTTGGTTTCTTGTGTGTGTTTTATGTGTGTGTGTGTGTGTGTGTGTGTGATGGTTTTGTTTGTTTGTTTTGGGGGGGTTGTTTTGTTTTTTAGATTTTACTTATTTGAGAGAGAGTGAGAGCGCATGCAGAGAAAGACAGAGAAAGATGGAGAAAGAGCATGAGCTCGGTCGGAGGCGGGCAAAGGGAAAGCAGGCTCCCCACTGAGCAGGGAGCCTGATGTGGGGCTTGATCCCAGGACCCTGGGATCATGACTTGAGCCGAGGCAGACGCTCACCCAACTGAGCCACCCAGGTGCCTGGTCCCAGTTTTTGATTACAAGAGTCAGCTGTCATGAGTTGGCTCTATCGAGTTGCTGTGTAACCGTTTTCAACACTTCTGTCCCTGAGTGAGCTGATCTCCGTGCAGATGGTAGCAAATGTTTGCAGACCACACTTTGAATAGCTTTGGTCTGAGACACTTAAGAGAATGGTGACAAACCGACATGGCCAGGGTAAGGGTCAGTGAGGTGTGGTAAAGGTTTGCAAATGTCAGCCTCTGACAAATACCAATCAAAGCAATATTTGGGTAGGGCGATAGCTGGTTACTCATGGACATTTGAGCAAGAACTACGTGTCAGGCTTTGTGCTGGACGCTGAGCAGGCTCCAGGAAAGAGAATGTTCATCTTCCCCGCCTTCCGGGGCCCTGCGGGTGTGGAAACGTTACAAGTGCTGGAATGTGTTTGTGAGGCGCTGTGAAGGCAGAGCAGTGGGTGGCAGGTAAATCTGTAAGGAGTGACGACGGTTAGGATGGGAAGGGCTTCCTCGGGGTGAGAAGGAGACACTGAAAGCTAAGCATGCGCAGAAGGAACAAGCCCCAAGAGCAGAGGGGGCAGAAGCGGTGGACCATTGCTGGTAGAGGGGACAGCCTGCCACATGGTCGCTGTACTGGAGCTTGAGGGATTCCTGTGCACATGGAAGAGTTCCTTCCGGGCAGTAGAGCCAAGAGAGTTCCAGTGGGGCTGGAAGGATCTCGGGAGGGCCTCTAGTGTAAGTGCTCATCTGTGGTTCAAGTTTCCCACGCTCGCCTCACCAAGCAGCTGCGTGCCTCTGCCCAAGCATGTCTGGTGACAGGGCCTTGCTGGTGCCTGGAGCACCTTGTAACATCCTGTGACACTTTGCATGCCTTGGCCTTGAGTTACTATCGTGTGCACATGTCCGATTTCTACCTGCTTCTTCCCAATGGGAACTGAAGCATGTGAAGGCCCTCTATCCCCTTGAGTACAAATACCCAGTAAACAAATATCTGGTGCATTGAGGAGGTGGGAGATGAGTCCGGGATTGTGCAAGACTGTGACTCATCCTTTCCAAAGGAGATTCACATTTTGCATTTTAGAGTTCAGCACTGCTGATTTATAAGAGGTCACCCCAACTGTGTTTTCAAACTCTCGAGGTGAGATTTAATTGGTATTGTTTGCTCAGCTTCTCTTGAACTCACTTATAGTTTTAGGAAATGTATTCCCCTGAGCCTTGTGGAGATCCTGGTAAGAGAAATTCTGAAGTTTAGTTAGGTCAACATCTCTTTGCTGTGCCTCACTCTGCCCTTCCCCACCCAAGACGGCGTTTTGGCCCCGAAGTACCACTTTCCTTTCCATCCATGCTTGGAGGCTGTGCCCTTCCTGCCTCGAGTAGTAGCACCTAGAGGTCAGTAATAACTCAGACTAATAATAGTTTGGCTTAAGATCCAGCTTCGTTCCAGGTTTCTTCACCCTGTGTTTTAATGCTAGACATGTAATTGAGAAATCTTACACCCACTCGTTTACTGTTTAAATAAATCTTTAAAGTGCCTTTTTGGAGTTGGATCCTAAAGAGAAAAGAAAATCTTAAGTACATATGGAGTAAAATTGCCTCTTAGGAAAACATGTTTTGCAGCAGTGAAGAGCGGCCATTCGAGCTTCTAGCCAAGAAGACATTTCCGTGGTCAACCCCTGCCGCCACTCCCCATCCCATTTTCCAGTCCTCCCCATCCCATTTTCCAGTCCTGATCTTGCTTCTGGTTCCTCTGTTGACCATGTCTAGAATCGACAGTTGGCTTATTTAGTGGATTTGAAACTTAATTCAGCCCTCTTTTCACTGGTTATGGTATTTGGGTGTTTTTAGTCTATTAAACGCCAAAAGTAACATGCTTGTTTTATGTCTCATTATCACATATGGGTTTGGGTTTAATTTCTGTTTTTCTACTCTTTGATCTTCTGGGAATATGTAGCTGATTTCTTGAGAATATATTGAAATGGAAGGCCCTTTATTTTTATGTGAGTTATGTTTAGCTACTAGAGTTGACCTCCCTGTACATCTCTCTATCCTTCTTCCCCGTCTCAGAAACCCCTTTCAGTTTATCAGATGTAAGTGTGCTTTGCTTCTTTCTTGCTCACATAATGCTTGTTTGCCTGTACTGGTTGGTTCTTTTGCTAGAATTTTCAAATTGAGCTTTGAAAAGGCTATATTTTAGACTTCCCTTTGTTTAATTTTTTATCCAGGAATCTCTCCGGTTTCAATCTTTGTCCTGCGTGGGGGCCTTGTTGTTGCCCAGCACAAGCCTTTATTTTTTAAAAGATTTTATTTATGAGAGAGAGAGCATGAGCAGGGGCAGAGGGAGCCTGACATGGGACTCGATCCTGGGACCCCAGATCATGACCTGAGCCAGAGGCAGATACAACCAACTGAGTCACCCAGGTGCCCCACAGGTTTTCAGACATTTAGTTGGTAGAGGAAGTAGGCCCTAGAATTCAGAATCATAAATAACTAACTTTGCTAGAGGACCTCCTAGATTATCAACTAGAACATCTCCTGTTTTCTCTGGACAATTTTCTGGAGTAATTTTCTTTTAAAGTCCGTTTTAAAAGGTTCTGCATTTGCCTTTTCAAAAAATGGGAATAGTCAGGTATATGTTAAAAGTCATGAATAAGAAAAACACAGAGTCTCCCGTCTTAATGCTTTAAGTTCTCACCTTATAATTTAATTGTTACTAAAGCCCTACATTCATGTAGATACGCTATCTTCCAAATAGGGTCAGAAATGTGCCCTGATCTGTATATTTGGAAAAATGCCGGGATACCAAACTGGAAAAACGCTGTGTTTTATAGATGTTATAAGTTAGATATGCAGACCTGAAGAAATGTTAAAGGTAAAGTTATGTCGGCAGTGAAGGAGATTTTACCATAAATAGATGAATTGTATTCCCAAGGACCTATTTTCTTTTACTAAAATCGTAGAATACTATGACTCTGATTTCCTTACGACCTCACATCCCAGTCCCCCAGCCACCACCTTCATTATACTAGTTCTTGAAGCAAAGAGTATCCTCCACAATCATAAATTACATTCTTCTCATCTACCTTAGGATGACCCCGATGCCCCAGACCTCAAAGCCTCTGGGGCCAGGACTCTATAATGAAGTGCCCTGATGACATTGACAAGAAGATTTCTCTTATGTAGGCTACCTGTCTTCATCCTGATGGGCACGTGTTTTCCCTCTTGAGGAGATGATAATGCCCAGTGTAGTGCCAGTGAAAAGCTAGGGTGAAGATCAAGAGCTCTACTTTTGTGTCAGGCCTGCCCTTGATGCCCTGACTTGATTCATGGGCCTTCCACTTACTAGCCAAGTGGGCCAGTGACCCTCCCCTGCGCTGCTGCTGCCTCTCTCCAAATAATAAGGGATAAAGAGCTACCTCCTGACACAAGAACCAGAGGTTGAATCTATGTTGTGTGTCGTGCTTTTCTGGAAGTACCTTCTCATGCAGCTTCATTTATACCATACCTCCGCAGTCGTGTTTAGTGGCCAGGTTTTCTAAGGGCATGTTGTAAATATAGGAAAATGAGGCACAAGTAAGTTACCTGTGCCCCCACATCTTATTAGTGACTAGCTGAAACTCTAATCTGTGTCTCCTCACTTTTTTTTCTTTTGTTTTGTTTTTTAAACTATTTGGTATGCTTTTAAGCTGCTAGCACAGGATCACGCTTTTCTGCCTGTGACCTGTGGAAGCTTCTGGAGGGGTCTCATGTCCATTGGGCTCTGCTGACTTGAGGAATGGCCATGGATTTCACTCCATCACTGTGGTTGCTTTCATTGCCTTTTGTTTTGGTCCAAATAGGCTCTTAAGGGACCAGTTCCCCCCCTTGGGAATGTTGGTACTGTCTGTTTGTGACATTTGGTAGGACAACTGGAAATTTCTTGGGGAAAGTTGGCTGGCACAACCCAGGTGGTTAGAGGACCCTCTACTTTCTTGTAGCTTCTCTCCTTGCCAGAGCGAACTTCTGTGCCTCCATTTCTGAGTGAGTAGGGTACAATGATGACTTGGGATGTTGAGATTCAGGTACCTAGTGCCAGCTGCCTGGCGAAGTCAGCCCACCTTTCTCTGAAAACTCTGCTGTGGCAAGACATCGAATGAGAAGAGTAAACACGTGCAGCCGTCCACAGCGTGATACGAGCTGTAGCCAAGACTTATAGGAAGAGCCAGCACCCTGGAAAACAATCGTCCCTCCTGGGGAGGTTGTGGCAGACTGAGGAGGAGAGCAAGTGACAAGCACTTAGGAGGGAGGCGGTGCTATTCCAGGCCAGAGGGAACAGTTTGTGCACAATTTGGGAGACGTGACAGCGTGTGGTATTTTAGGGGACTGGCCCGTCATCCCATGTGGCAGGGAGTTTCGGATACAGGACGGTCACATGAACTGAGGCCTAGCCATATCATGAAGGGCTTGGCGAGTCCCGAAGAGCACGTGAGGGTTTCTGTCATGATTGGATTTTTGATACTTGTTAAGACAGCACGAGCTTCCCCATCGAGAGTGCCAAGTTCACAGGCGGCGGGGTCTTGGCTGCAGCCATGATCTCTGGGGCCATGGTTCTTCATCACCATTTACTGGATCCCACCACTGCTGTTCCTGTCTATTTCCAGCAAACCAACAACTCTGTAAACACCTGTTTTCCGTTGGCCGCAGAGCACAGCATAGTTTTGTTAGCACCAGTCTGCTAGGAAGAAAAACAACCTGCTTCTCCAAAGTGTAGTCTTGTTTTCTAGCTTGCCACTGTCCCCAAGAGGCTTCCCAGGGGAGGGAGAGGTACTCCTTCCTTTGAGTTTCTTCACCTCTGCTCTGTGCCCAATAAAGAAAGTGTCCTCAGCTCCAAAAGGGTTTGATTTCATTTAGTTTTTACATCTGCGCTGTCCAGGCTTTATTCTTTTCAGTTCTCCAACCAGATTTCGGAATTTGATCCTGATCAGCGGGCACTCGTGCAAAAAGCTGGGTTGGGTCAGGGGCTGAGTTCTCCGAGGCTTTCTTGGGTGCAGGTGGGTGGCCCCAGCAGTGTTGCCCCTAATGAGGGTGCCAGGAACTCACCCTTTCTGCCTCACAGTTTGCCATGGTCCTAGCTACATGTCCTCTTCTCCTCTTTGCCAAGGGCTCTCTACTCTCGCCCTTCAGGATCTATGGGTTTCCTTTGTCTTGTCATTGCCACATGCTTTCCTGATGCACACCCTGGCACCTTCCTCCCTTTCTGCATTCCTGGTCCCCACACTCGCCCACTGGTTGATAAGAGAGCCCTTGATTCAGCATACCCTCACCTTCCTCTTTTTGAGTCATGGGTGTTTGATATCGATGCTCCCCTTCTCTGGAGGCTCTGTAGGTGTGGAGCATGGTGTTCAGTGTTTAATGGTTTTGCAGCTCTTTTGCAGCTCTTTTCACCCAGGATGCAACTCCTGCATCCCTCATACTGGTTATATGTCTATCTTGTGGATCAGGAATGGACATGCTAATAGGCTGCAGTGAGTCAAGCCAGGAAGGATGGCCATAGTTAGGCCAGTGAGCCGGGCATCTCCCATACATTTAACACCTGAGTCTGGGCTGTGACCTGGCAGTGGACCTCGTCTACTTAATCATCAGTCAGGAGCCCTCTCGACTTTTTCTTGAACGAACAAATTTCAGCTTTTAAAATTGAGATAGGCATAAGGAAAAGTGTGTGAATTGTGTGTATAGCTAAGTGACTTCACTGTAGAAGCCCCTCTTGTGTCCTCTCCAGTAGCTGACAGGAACCACCCCCCTCTGGCTTAACATCACAGATGAATTCTGCCCATGTTTGAAATTCTATAAATCCAATCATTCCATATGCATTCTTCAGTGGCCGGCCTCTTTCTGAATTTAGGCTTGGGAGATATTTATAAATCCTCACTCCGTGTTTATAAATTCCCCTTCCTGGTTGATTTTACTTTTCCTAGCTCTTCAATAAGTAGAGGATCTCCCGTTTCCTTCTGGGATGTCTGTAACGTCGTCATGATATGCCATCAGTGGGGCCTTTGCTCAATGATACGCTTGTACTTCCTGTTGGTGAATAACTAATTCCAGACTCTCGTCGGCTCCCTTGGTTTTTCCTTCCAGTTGATCCCTCTTTGAGACCCATCAGCCTTTTGTGTTGTTCTGGTTTGTTCATTTGATTAGGCTCTCCAGCACCGCAGGCGGCACCAGCTTCCTGTGAGGCCCCCTGTGACTGATGTATTAACATCCATGTGCATTTCCCCGGGGACCCAGAAATGTTCCCAGCTTCTGGCAGCAGTTCAATGCTCTGTGAATCAATTTTAAATTGCCTCAGTATGATGATCACAGACCTCCTGTGTGTTTAAAGAAGACACCTGGGAGAGAGACGGGTGTCTTCCAAAAATGGGTGTACAGCTCTCTGTCTACACTTCGTGCATCTGTTTTAATCTGGAACGCTGAACTCCATAACAAGAGGGGTTCCAAGTGATGCAAGGTAAAATTTTCTTCCCCTAAAACTCCAGAATTGCTAAAAGGGTGCCTTACGGGGAGTTTGCCTACCTGGAGGCGCCGACCTTGATTTATGGCCGATGGAGAAGCGGACCTTCACATGTGCCATTATTCTCACACAGAGAGCTTTAAGAGGCAAGTTCTCTCCCCACGTCAAGCACTGTTCTAACCAAATACCTTCCATTTGATTGTTTCATGAAAACATTCTGGTCATTTCTCCAGCTTTACCTAGTTCTTTGTCATTTTCAGACCCAGCTTAGGGGGTCACATAATTGCTACTGGACCCTGAAGAATTCTTCTAGAACATGAATAGAGTTAAACTCCAGTTCTTATGGTGGTCCCATCTTTAAGGGCCATACAATGCTATTTGATTCCAGCTCCAAAAATCCCATAATAAATGGCATAGGTTCTGTTAACTCCAATGCACATATTAAAATATCATGTGGGCTTGACATGTTACTAAGGACACCAAAGGGTACTGTTGCATAAAAAATAGGGGACTTAGTGGCTTGTTTTCTTGTAAGGGCTTTGAGCTATAGTTGTTCTATATGCATATTTATTTTCTAGGACATTCTATAGAGTTCCCATTATGTGCTCCATTATCGAATTAAGAGTAATGTTAAGGATTTGGTACAGCTAGCCACATAATTTAGTTGCTGGAACCAGTTTGTCATGAAATAACATATATTTAAGATTGTGTCTTTTGGTTGGGGGAAGGGGAAGTTCTTTCTCAAGCCTTTATGTATTTGATATTTTCCTTTCATAGAGCAAAAATAATAGCATATATTTTCTTTTTTCGTTTTATTTTATTTCTTTTTCTTTTTTATTTCTTTTCAGCACAACAGTATTCATTGTAGCATATATTTTCTTCTCAAGCTTAGGAAAGTACATAGGTTTTATGTGCAAGCAGGTTGGAAACCTGATACCTTGTGTCAGTTTTCAATGTTGTGCATGCTAAGTTATTTTACAAAATTTGAGTTAGCATTAAACTGAAAATTGGAGTTCTGTGTTAATACCCATAGTCTTCAGATCCGTAAAGGGACTGCAAGGTGCCAATGACAAGTTCCAGAAAGGGCCCAAACTTATCCCAGAGGGTCACAGGAAGGAGGAAACTCTACATAGTTCATTTGTTATGTATGCAGACCTATAGAAAAGACTTCATGTTGAACTACTAGAATGCCTAGTGATGCTTCAGAGAAGAATAAAACGAAAGCAGTGCTCTTCAAAATCCATAATTCCATCAGTTTGGATGTTGGGGGTGGATATTAGCACTTCTATATCTTTCACCTTCTAAAGATTCTTTTCTTTGTGCATGTTTTATAATGTGTGTGATATATTAGTGCTTGGAGTTTAAAGCATTAGATTATAAAGCTGAAAATATGCTTTAAGATTTCGGGGTAGAACCAAGAATGTCCTAGGATTAGGTTTGTTCGTATTGAACAGGGAAAACAAGATCTTAAAATAACATTAAAAGTTTATTTCTCTCTCCCGTAAAAGATACCAGCTGTCAGCAGCCCAGGGCAGGTATCACAGCCCCATACTGTCACCAGGGCCTCTGCATCCTATCTTTGGGTTCTACTTCCTTCAGCAATTGATTTCCAACTTCAGAGTCAGCTGTGGCCCCCCCAAGGGCTGGTGGAACTCTCATTACCTTGCTCACAGTTAACAGTAGTAGGAAGAAGTAAGAAGAGAGGACAGGCAGAAACCCCAATGCACACCCCTTAAAATTCTTTTTCTTTTAATTAATAAACTTTACTTTTTAGAGCAGTTCTGGGTTCATAGCAAAATTGAGCTAAAAGTACAGAGAGCTTCTACATCCCCCAGAGCCACTTTCTGGGAAGTTACGAGCTTAATGCCGCCCCGCAGCGCATGTATGTTGAGCCGTGTACATCTCAGTGGTGAGAATGTGGTAAAGCTGGGGAGAGAAGCAAAGAGTAGCTTTGCTGCCTTAGATAAAGTGGGTTTGTGGCCAAGGGAGACAGGGAGATTGTCAAGGAGAAAAGTTGAAATCTATCGCCAAGCTATTTGATGTAGGAGAATCTTTTATTATTTTCTCCTGATTATGCCAAAGAGAATAAATTCAAGCCCGAAACTGGTGCATTTAGAAAACTGCTTTTGTTTGTCAGTGTTGAAATATACTGTTTACTATGTGAAATTACTAGGAGTTCTTAAGGGCTTCGTCTGAAGCATAAAAAATAATCATTTAATTTATGCTAGGAAATCATACAATTTTACAAGGTACATGGAGGGAGGTATTTTATGTTCATTTGGAAGCATAGTTAGCATTCTATATGTGATTGGAAGGAATACCTTATGGAATGGTTAGGCACAATTGAAAAATAATTAAATATTTAAAAAATAAAGTTCAGTGTACCTGTCCTTTGGTACACTCTAGACTTCTGTTACGAATTTTAAATTTGCTCCTTTGGTAAATACTTTAGCTTCTATTGATTCCAAGAAAATCCTCAGGAAAATGTTCCCCTCTTTGTCCTCCTCATAGATGCTGCTGAGCTAATGGCCAGCTGCTTTATGATAAATGTTTTCTCTGTCTCCTCTCCCGTCTTTCTCTCCAACCATCCCCTTTCCAAAAGTGCGTACTCCTTCCACGTCACCGCAGACGGCCAGATGCAACCTGTCCCTTTCCCCCCCGACGCCCTCATCGGACCTGGAATCCCCCGGCACGCACGCCAGATCAACACCCTGAACCACGGGGAGGTGGTGTGCGCGGTGACCATCAGCAACCCTACGAGACACGTGTACACAGGCGGCAAGGGCTGCGTCAAGGTCTGGGACATCAGCCACCCCGGCAACAAGAGCCCCGTCTCTCAGCTCGACTGTCTGGTGAGCGAAAAGGAACTGGTGCACGAGGGTAATGTCTCCCTGGAGACTCAATAAGGAAATGGCTGTTTGGGCCTGGGTTTTATTCCCATTATGAGGAAATGGAAGCCCTTTCTGTTTCCTGCGTTAGCTGTGTAGCCCCCCAATCCTTCTCCCTGAAATGTGAAGGCTTCATTTGTTGCTGTTTGGGTGGTTAAATCCCAGAGTTGGGGGACTTCTTTTAAAAAATATTTTACAGTAGTTTACAAGCTGTCCTTGTTTGAGTGTACATTCAAAAGGGGGTTTCCCATTTAATGCATGCAAGCACAGCGAGGCCTGGACTCTGAGCCCTGCAATCCACTCAACTTTTAATTTCCCTGCAGCCTTCGGATAAATATTGAATAGTAAACATTTGATAACATGGCATAAAAAAGTATTCTGAACAGGGTCTCTGTTTTCAGGGAGACCTAGGAGGGCTGGCTGTGTTTTATTACCTTAATTCAGGAAAGGTTAACAGATCACAGTGCCAGAAAATGGGGCGGCCACCAGCAAAACAGGAATGGTGAGAATGCTTTCCCGGAGCACTCTACCCCATCAGCCTGCTCCCAGGGTAGGAGAATACTGCTTTGCATTTTTCAGGATCACAGAGCATGTTGGGACATGTTCCGATCTTTATAAACTGTGAGCCCAGATTTTACAGCCCATGTACCACTGGCCTTAAGCAGAATCAGAGCCACCCCACCCCCGATACGGGTCCTGCCCACACTCTGCTGTGGCGGCGGGTGCGGTTTACCCACCGCCTGCCCAGCCACTGCCAAGATTTCCAGAGCCAGAGGTTTCAAAAAGAACGGCAGTGTTTTTTGAGATACACCAGCTTTTTTTCCCTAGTAGTTATTGATTTGCTTTTTAGTCAAATAACTTTAAAAGATCTCCATTAATGAAATTTCAACATGTTTCAACATAGGGCGACATTCTATAATAGTAAGAGTATTTAAAAAAAAAAAGTATTTTGTGACCCTCATCACCTTTGTTGAAATTTATGTGCTTAAAGTTTTTTCTCATCTTTGAATAATAGGCCTAGGCCATGGTCAAAGCATAGAGAAAACGTCAGTTCTATTTGGGTTGAAGGATAGCAATTATTTCTTTCAGGGACGGGAGGGTCATTTTAGGTCCCACCTTTATTTTTCTTTCTTTCTTTCTTTCTTTCTTTTTAAGAGGTGGGGGTGAACAGAGGGAAAGGGAACGAATCTTTAGAAGGTTCCATGCCCAGCAACGGGGACCTGATGCAGGGCATGATCCCACAACCCTGAAATGGTGACCTGAGCCAAAATCAAGAGTCAGACACTTAACTGACTGAGCTACCCACATGCCCCTCTCACCTTCCTTTTTAAATTGATAGGGAGATGCCCTCTTTTATCAATTTCTTTGGGCTGAAAAGCTTGATTATGGCAGCAGCCGTGTTACCCCTTGAGGAAGCAGCTCCATTAAAGTCCTAAGAAGGATCCCTGTGACTAACAAAGAGTCAGCACAAGCCTTAGGTAGAGATTTAAAAGTAATGAAAACCAGAACGTAGGCAGCAGGTCTGCATTTTCCAAATAGTAAATAGGGGAGGGTGATGAGGTCAGAGATTTATAAGCTAGTTTTGAAAAGTGGTTTCTTCACAGAGAAGTGTGTGCACACAAAGCTCACATCTGCTGATCATTTCAATTCTTTCTACTCAGCAGGAAACTGGATGTCAGGAAAAGTTCCATCTAAGTGTTTGCCCATAAGCAAGCCGTGAAGTTTGTTTTGTTGACTGTTTCAAAGGGGAAAGTTACAACTGAATCCCAGTTTTTGCTACAGAACTCTTGCCCTGTTGGTGTCCGTGAAATACCACTTTTTCAAGTCAAAAACCAAGATAGCAGCTAGAGAGCATGGTATTATTACTGCTTGATTATGCATCATAGCAATGGAGCTATGTTTATTTCACAGAACAGGGATAACTACATCCGTTCCTGCAAATTGCTCCCTGATGGTTGCACCCTCATTGTGGGAGGGGAGGCCAGTACTCTGTCCATCTGGGACCTGGCAGCTCCGACCCCACGCATCAAGGCAGAGCTGACGTCCTCAGCTCCTGCGTGCTATGCCCTGGCCATCAGCCCCGACTCCAAGGTCTGCTTCTCGTGCTGCAGTGATGGTAACATCGCCGTCTGGGACCTGCACAACCAGACGCTGGTGAGGTGCGCATCTCTGGTTTTCTATGGTGGGGGTTCCCTCCTTGGGTACCTGGGCCTGAGGGCCTCCTGCTTCTTTTTTGGGCTTCACGTAGGCTCTCAGCCCATGTGAAGAGCCTCCTGTGTGCTGGGCTTAGAGCTCTAGGTGTTGGGAGTGTGAAGACAAAACTGACGCTGCCCTGTGGGGGGCTTACAGCCTTGCCGCTATGCTCAGTATCCTCCACACTTTCTATTAACTCCCTAACATTCCCGTTCTCTAGCCACTTATAGATGCTGGACGTATTAAAAAAATATTCCTGACTTTTGCCAAGGGGCAGCATACATACCATGGATTACGTGGTGGTACGCAGGGTCCTTGATACTAGGTGCTTTTGGCTTTGGCTAGAACCTTGTTGGGGAAACAGGAGCAGAGTGATAAAGGATAACAGAAAATCAACAAAGCGACATGAGAAGAGGAGATTCCAGAAGTGCCTGGATGGCTCAAGATGCCTTCAGCTCAGGTCATGATCTCAGGGTCCTGTGATCAGGCCTAGAGTCTGGCTCCCTGCTCAGTGGGAACTCTGCTGCTCCCTCTCCCTCTGCCTGCTGCTCCCTCTGCTTGTGAGTGCACGCTTTCTGTCAAATAAATGATTTTTTTTTTTTAAGAGGGAGATTCTGTGAACTTTACCCACGAAATTGTTTTAAAGTGTGCATGCTTCTCAGTTACTAAATTAGTGCTGTCCAGGTGTCGTTCCGCCCAGGAATGAGCCTGTCTTCCTGTAGTCTGTCCTCTTAACTGTGGTGACAGCCACAGTCCTGCCATCTCTGTGTCTCTCCTTGCCTCTGACCAGCTCCTTCCCTCTGTTGAAGTCAGAGTCCATACCAGAGATGTTATAGAAAAGTCTTTACAAAGGGAAGCACTAGTTAAACATCCCAGGTAAACCTGGCTTGTGTTCTACCTTTTCGTTCCCTGTTTTCTTTGCTCAGAAATGCTCTTTGTTTATGGTGTGGTGGTAGGCTGGTGGATGATTTAGCAGGGCTCCTTTGATGCTTTGGGTCCCTGTGCCAGAGCGAAGGGATGGATTTTCGAAGTCATAGCAGCTTAGTCTCCCTCCAAACCTTCTCTGTAGGAATCCAGTCAGTGTCACCAAGTCAGGCTCTGTCCCTGCGTGTGGGTGATGCTGTGGTTGTTGTTTTCTCTTGTCATGCTCTAGCCAGCTCAGAATGAGCAGAATGGACACAAGGAAATAAATGGACAGTCCCTTCAAACTTTTAGCCTAGCCAGTGTTTGCTGTTTGTTTTTTCTTTTCTTTCTTCTTTAAAAAACAAAAAAACTACTCAATAAATAGCACTTTCAAAATTTTTATTCTAAGGGCTTTTCAAATATTAATCCATTTAATCCTTATAACATCTGCACTGCTATTATCCCAATTTTATAGGTAAGGAACCTGAGGCAGAGAAAGGCTCACACAGTCGGGTGCAGGGGAGACAAGATGCGGTGCAGGCATGCTGTTCTCATGTCTGTGCTCTGAATTCCTGCTCTCTTTCAGCCCCCGGGAGTAAACACCTGCTGGATATAATGGGGTAGTGCTTTACGAATTTCTTGCTCACTTTGGGTTGGCCACGTGTGGCTAACAGCTGCCCTGTGTGAGAGGGTGTTGTAGAGTTTGCTGAATATCTCAGTATCGACGGAGACCCAGCAAGGTCAGCACCTTCCTTCTGGGAGCCTGAGAGTAACACCGAGATTTGTGGGCGGAGGTTAGAGGAGCACCCACCAGGCGGCTCAAGTCTGTAGAGAAAACCATTTTTAGTCAAGGAGTAAAAGTTTGAGAAAAGGAATAGCAGAACTTTCAAAAGATGGGTCTGGGACTTCAGTAGTCCTGTGTGACCTGTGGGGAGTCTTGGGGGAAAGTGGGGCTGGTTGGGGTATGCGTGCATGGGATGGGGTGGGAACAGTCAGGTGCGTGAGGGGGAGAGGGCTAAGTAAGATGGACATTCAGAATAACTTTTAGAGGAACAGGTTTTGAAGTGATAGTTGTCATCTTGTCTCAGAATTCATGGCAAGTGCTGCTTTTGTCTTGTCTTCCACGCTCTTCAAATTCGAAGCTCAGTTTAAAAGTTCAGAGTTCTGTGGCAACAATAAAGTGAGGAGAACTTAGAGGAAGGACAGACCTAGAAACTTCGGGTGTTGAAATTCCCGAGCCATTCTCATGCATCCCTTCTTGTTCACTATAGTGTTTGGGCCTGTTCTGGTCATGTCCCTGCTGGCTCCCTCTTGGCATTCAAAACTGGGTCTGGATGTACAGATCACCAACCCTGCGGTGGCTCACCTTGGCCTCTCCCTCAGCAAACCACCCGCCTTTGGCCTGGCAGAGCATCTGTGCTCTGCAAATCTCTGTTGTTTGATTGGTTTTGGTAGTGTTGCTTGACTGAAGCACCAGAGTTCCCTTGAAGAGAGCAACCTTGTGCTCCACTTCAAGGCAGGGTCCCTGCTGAGGTGCCCATGGGTCAGCCTCAACAATTAGCTTTGTCTCATGCTGGCCCTTGAGACAGGAGGCCAGCATGACCCTTTGTCTCCAGGAGTCCAGATTTCCTAATGCAGGGCTGTTTCTAATCCAGAAAGCAAGGTTGAGTAAATATGTGAGCTCATGCTTTGTTGCCATGTAGGGCATTGCCCTATGGATTCACTCATGGAAAAGTAAGTGCTTCTGGACCCAGAGCTCCTAATGTTGCGATGTAGGCCTACATCTTTCTTTATAGAATATACTTGGGATTCTGTGTGTTTGTCTTTTTTTTTGTTGTTGTTGTTTTTTTTTTTTTCCCTATAACACTCAAACACTTTTCCAGACCTGGGAGGAATTTTCCCTTCCAGACGATTTGTAAGAAGAGCTATAAGAGCGTATTTAAGTTCTCCCGTGTGATGACCTAAAATGGCATTCCACATCTTTAGCACTTGGACCGTGAAAAAAGAAAAGGAAAATCTGCAGGTGCTGTTTCCTCCTCAGGGGAAGGTTAGTGTGATCTTGCACATCAGCAGACACTGAAGAGATGACACACACACACCCTGAGTCCAAAACTAACAACACAACAGTGTTTACCTTGAGCTCTGGCAGGAAATCATTATTCAATCTGGTTTGTTTTATCAGGCAATTCCAGGGCCACACAGACGGAGCCAGCTGTATTGACATTTCTAACGACGGCACCAAGCTCTGGACTGGTGGCCTGGACAACACGGTCAGGTCCTGGGACCTGCGCGAGGGGCGGCAGCTGCAGCAGCACGACTTCACCTCACAGGTGACGAGCTCCCCCACCCCACCCCCACCCTGGGAATCTCTGAGCTGGTCTGCCGGTGGCGTCCTTCTCCCTCCCTTCACACCCCACCATAGTAAGAACAAGGCACCAGTCTTGACTTTGAGATGCCGATTTAAAACAATCAAAAACAACCTCCACAGACAGACAACATCCCTGAAATGCTTAGAGTGGTTTCTAAAACCCAATCGGTTAAGACCTGTTACTTTTATTTATGTACGAGTTCATTGAAGGAACTCGTACGGTGAAGAACCTATGGTTTTACCTGTTGGAACATATTCCCACCGTCCAATGTGGGGGTGAGAGGATTATTTGATTCAAATATAAAAAGACAGCTTGAAAAATAGGCAGGGTTATCATGAGTCGAGAAAAATCACAACAGCTCTGAAAGTTAATTCATTTCCCTTGCATCGGGGAGCTTAAAAAAATGCAGTGCTATCTCTGTGGATGCCCATTTTATTATGCATCCCTGGGAAAAGGGACTCGTGGCTGTCTAGGTTGATGGAGGTTTGAAATGATATGAAATGGCAACTTCGTGGGTTGTGGGGGTGAGTTAGATGGCGAGCGTCTGAATCTCGACTTGTTTGGGGAAAGACAGTGCCATTTTAAGTATCTTCTGTGGGTGGAATTGTTCTTTTGATCATTACTTGTGTACAGCTATGCATATTACTACATTTCATGTCCCTGTTAATCTTTTGTGGAGTTTCTTAGAGTCTTACTCATTCCAGCCCTTTTCCCAGTATGAGTTAGGGTACGGTTTACAGTCTGCCTTTAAAAAAAATTCATATGGAAAATTTCAAGTGTACACGAGTGCAGAGACTGTCATTGCATATATCAAAGTACAGAGAAGTGTCCAATAAAGCCCACTTGCCCATCACCCAGCTTTACAGTTGTGAATCCATGACCTGTCTCCCATATCATTCCTGCCCCCAAACACTGAATTGTTTTAAAGTAAACCCCAGACATATGTCATCTCATCACAAGCATTTCAGTTAGTATCTGCAGAAGACAAGGACCACTTTAAAACACACATATACACACAGATGTCATTATTATTAAGAATAATTTCTTGGGGCACCTGGCTGGCTCAGTTGGTAGAGCATGTGGGTCTTGATCTCAGGGTCATGAGTTTGAGCCCACATTGGGGGTAGAGATGACTTAAATACATAAACTTAAAAAAGTATTAAGAGAATAATTTCATCACATGTGATGTATATATTCCAAGCTTTCTGTTTGTTTTCATAAAGGTGTTTAACACTTGGCTGGTCTGTGTTGGGTCTCTTGTCCTGTGGACAGTACTGCAATCCAGAGTTTGCGGATCACATCCCCCTCTTCTTGCTGTTTTACCCGTTTCTTGTTGCCATTTCACTTCTCGGTTTATTGGGCAAAATCACCAGCAGGCCTGTTCTGCTTCCTACAGATCTTCTCCCTTGGATACTGCCCAACTGGGGAGTGGCTGGCCGTGGGCATGGAGAGTAGCAATGTGGAAGTTCTTCACGTGAATAAGCCTGACAAGTACCAGCTGCATCTCCATGAGAGCTGTGTGCTATCCCTAAAATTTGCTTATTGTGGTGAGTTGAGCTGAAAGAAAACTGGAGGACGCCAATGGCCTCAATGGAAAATACTTCTTAAAAAAAAAATACAGTAGAGATCATGTCTGGAAAAAATGTTCTCTGAGCAGCTGGATGCAATAATTCTACTGTCTTAATATGTCCCTCAGAGCATCGTGATGTCCGTTTCAGCCTGTTTTCCTAATGTGAGAAAAGTCAGCAGGGGATGCAGTTGCCTAATACAAGATTTTGACATAGATTTATTTTTTTTTTAAGCACAGAGGTGGAGGGCAATTAGTTACCACTCTGTAGGGGGCAAGGTTTTTAGAAGCCTGGGGCAGCCATGTTGGAAGTCCTTATGGACCGAGCAGGATAGGGAACTAGAATCAGAGAAGGGCATACTCAGCTTGCCCCACAATGTTCTACTCTACGGTGAAGATGAAGAGAGAAGTTCATGTGGAGTCAAATATTTATCCTCGAGATGGATGGAGGGATGAATAGCCGTTAGTCACTGAGCACATTCTGTGTGCCATATATCATGTCTGGCATTTTCCTTAAGTTTGTCGTTTAATCCTTCCTAGTCCCATTTCATTGTGAGGAAACAGACTACAAGGACAGCAGCTTTATCGATTCACTATTTGAGGACCCACTGTGTGCTGGATGTGATCCTGTCTGAAGTGTATCCGGTGGCTTGTGGGGCTAACAATACGGTCCCTGCCACAATGGGGCAAACCCAAGACCACAGCTGGTTCACAGTGGAGCCTGGATTTAAAACCTGCTCTCTCTACTCCCATCCTAGCCAAGCGCTTAGACATGATAGTTCACAATTAGAAATGCTCTGAGTTTGATGAAGTCCAGGTTGCTAAGAAGGGATTTTAATCTTGTTTACCTCCATATTCCTTTGCGAACTCTAGGTAAATGGTTTGTGAGTACTGGCAAAGACAACCTCCTCAATGCTTGGCGGACCCCCTATGGAGCTAGTATATTCCAGGTAAGTAAGTGAGCGCTCCTTGCCCAGAAGGACCGTTTGATCGGGGCATTCTCCAGGACTCCAGAAGTGAAGGCACCTCGGGGAGGAGCAGGGGCCCTGAGGATCTCTGTTCCCATTAAAACTGCGCCCATTGTTTTCTGTTCCAGTCCAAAGAGTCCTCGTCCGTGCTTAGCTGTGACATCTCTGTGGATGATAAGTACATAGTCACTGGCTCAGGGGACAAGAAGGCTACAGTCTATGAAGTCATCTACTGAAAACATGATGTGGTTTAACGTTTATAGTTGAATCGGGCCAAAATGTTTTGAGAATTTGTAGAAATAGAAAAGTTGTAACTTTAAAAGGAAAAAAGAAAACCACGAAAACCTGTTTCCAAACCTTGACACGAAACTACTTTGAGTCTACAGAGAGAAGGCGACGAGTCTGTCAGCTGAAGGTCACCCATCTACCTAGACCAAACGGAGCACTGAGGCAGAGTGGACAGAGGGGCCAAAGGGTGTAGGCAGAGCCTGTTCCTGTCTGTCTGTGTGATCTGACGAGATTACCTTCCCGTTCCTTGCGGTTCCCTCACGTTCTGTGCTTCATAGAGCAGTGCTGTCTCCAATGAACGTGTTTCCTGGTTTTGCATCTTGTGAAATGTTTTTTTGTATTTTTGTTGAAGGTTAAACATTTGTATAAATTGTAAATATATTTGGTTTATTACAGTAAAGCTTTAGTACCAATAAGTGGTTTTCCTTTTCCTTCTTTGTTTTTTTTATCAAAGCTTTGGGATCATTCATGTGGGTGTTGTAAGCAGAGTCCACACATTTGCAGAGTAAGTTGAAGCAGGCACTTCTGAATTTGCAAATAGATTTGGTTGTGGACTCGCACAATCAACACCTCTAAGTTAGTGGGAACTCAAGACTAGGAATAGTCAGTACTTGAAGATTTACTAATGACACTTTCATTTGGGAAGCTAAAATAACTTCATCAAGATTCGTGTTTTTTAAAAGATCCTCCTGTGATTGGAGGTCACAAATTAAAGCTCTGCCTTTTCTTAGTGTTTCACTGGGAGACAGAATATTCTCTTCTCCGGGAGAGTCTGGCATCTTCAAATCTTTATTGTCTCCCTTGGCAAGCGTCACTTCTCAAGACATGTGGGTGACTTGTGTTCAGTGTTAAGATTGATGATGTCCACAAAGCTGTGGAATTCATTAACCCGTAAAAGAAAAGTGAGATGCCAACTGGTTATGTCTCATTAATACTTACTTAATCTATTATAAGAGTTGACCTGAGCCAGTCACGCCCAGCACTGAGCCCCATTCTTCTCATTAAGGTGTTCCCTGCAGCTTCTAGCCATTGCAATCTCTCATTAGTCCGATCTTCCTCTTGGTGGACAAGCTTGTATTAATTTGATTAGATGAAACCCATAACCCTGAGCTTTTAATAAGTTGACCATGCTGTTTCCTCCTGAAAAGACTATATGGCTCATTTCTTCGTATACCTATTATTAACTGTTATATTTTAGAAAAGAATGGTTAATATTTTTAAACCAGGCTTCCTGGCTATTTAAAAATAGCACCTAAGGAATTTTTAATGTTCTTGTTTTCTTAGGATCCAGCAAGTTGTTGGCAGTTTGTCTTAATATTTTTCATTTGTTATCCAGACCTCCACGTTTTTATACATTTAACATTATTTTGTTTGCTTTTTGCCAAAATAGTATTTGTTTATGCAGAGAGTTGTTAAGTATTTTCTCTTCTCATTAAGTGAATGGCAAAGCCCTAATTACTAAGGCTGATTTCTCTCTCATCCCTTCTTTGTATAATGAAGTACATTTCTCTACTACAGATTCTGATGGCTTATTAATATAATATTTATCTTTTCTGTTCTCTCTCTTTTCCTGCCTGCCTCCCTTATTTTCTGTACAAGGAGGAGAGAAATTACATTGCTACAACAGAGACCTACCAGTAAAGTGGCTTAGAGACCACAGGGATTTGTATCTCCGCTAGAGACCCAGGCCAGCGGTGTAGCTCTGTGTTTCCATCTTTGGCTTCCCTTGCCCCCACTTCCAGACATCAGTGGGGAAAATCCAAGGAAATGGATGTCCTTGTCAGCAGGTGACTTAAGAATCTGGTCTTTATTTCTGCTGACTGGGACTTAGTCACGTGGGAGACTGGGAAGTAGGGTCTCTTGCTTGCTGTAAAGCTGTATGTCCATCAAGAAGAGGGGGGCACATTTGAAAGGATTCTGGGTTAAAGAAGTAGTCCCGTTTTCTGTTGGTACATTTTTTTCCTTCTGTGCTTTCTTGTTTCCCAAGCTTCTGATACTCTTTCTCTAGTGAGATTTTTGAAGGTCTACACCTTACAGTTCATCAATTATCTTGAGTCTGGTGAAACCACTTCTGTTTGCTAGTGTGGTCCTGGAAGAGGCATTCTAGAGCTAGTCCTACTCCTCTGCTCAGGGTGTTTGGAATCTTGGGGAGTTGCCAAGACAATTGCTTCCCTACTCATAAAATGGGAATGAGACAGTAGTCATGCCTGCTTCTCTGAGCCTTGGGGATCAGAAACAGGTATGGGAAGCAGGACTGAGTGGCAACTGTCTCACAAATGGAAGATATGAGCGGGAGAGTGATTTCTTCCTAAACTGAAATTAGGAGTCACACTCCTGTCCCCAAGTGAGCCTGGAATCATGGGGTTCTTGAAATCCTGGTAAGCCAAATGTTGGTATACACCATGCCTTGATATGGATTATAAATTCACATTCAATAAATTCAGATTCAGCCAAACATTGATTGCCTGTATATGCCAAGAGCCGTGCCAGGTAGTTTCACCCATAAAAATACTAGGATTGTCATTATCCCTAGATGTATTTAATCTTGTTTATTTTTTATCACTTTGTGGTCTTTGCACCTTGAATGTGGGTTTCTGCCATGTAGTTTTTCCATGAAATTGAAGTTCACTAAGTAAAAACTGAAATCCTAGTGAGATTAGGTTTGGAATGCCTTTTGGTAACTAGGTGTTTCTAGCACTTACAATAAGGACAAAATATGTCATCAATATGATAATTAACATTTTTTTAAAAAGTTTGTGCTATTTGCCAGGTGGTAGGGAAGTGTTTGACATAAATTATAATCTTCATAGCAGTTGAGAGATGGGATTTTTGATGACCTAATTTTTTCTTTTTTTTTTAAGATTTCATTACTGGTCAGTAGCATCTGGTTTTAAAGCCATAGAGCATTCATATAGGGATTTTAAAACTGGGATTTTAAAAATGGCATTTGTGCCATTTAAGATTATGACTTTCCCAAATGAGTTTTCCAGTAAATCGGAGAGATCAAATTCTTACCTTCAGCATGATGCTTCATGCCATCAGGAGACTGCTGCCTCTTGTCATCAGCTTGAAATTGAGTGATGATGTTTCAAACCCTCCACTCTGCTCTAGATCCATGAATTTTTTTTCTCCCTGATATCTTCTCTTCAGTCTTCGCTCAGCAACAAAATTGTCAGATCACTATAGTCTCGGGCTTCCCTGAGCAAGAAGCTTGGGTAAGGGTTATTTTCTGCCCTGAGGAATTTATCTCCAGGCAACCAAAGCTTCAGCTTCATATTTTGTCCTGGCGCTTAAATAGCTAAATACTTGTTAGTTGGGTTCATGTCTCTAGAAAAGTTGTTCTCAGACTTGAGTCTGTATCCAAATCACCATGAGGGATAGATTCAGATTTCTGAGTTTTTGAGGCAGTAGATCAGGGTGGGACCTGAGAACTTGTATTTCTCCAAATTCCTATTTGATCTTGGGGTTGCTGGTCTGGAGACCACACTTTGAGAACTGCTAATCTAGCGTATCCATATTCTCTGAAGACTGGAAGTCTCCCATCTTAGAAGCTTTGGGGGTAAGGATTGGAACTAAAATGACAATAAAACACAAGACATACTGTTTTGAGGCAGCTGTTCTTGTATTAGTCTTTGCTCCCAAAGCTACCTTTTGAAGCTGAGTATTATAATACAACTAAATGTGAACTGAGTACTTGAAAAAGGTCCTTTTTTTCACTTAATCATAATTTAATCTGAGTTATATGACTCTTCTATCAGCATTGGAAAACCTACCTTAAGGACCTAATGTAGTGAAAGTCTTGAGAATGCTTAATTGGAGTGGTGATGTATAATTAAAAGTGAGAGGGGCGCCTGGGTGGCTCAGTGGGTTAAGCCGCTGCCTTTGGCTCAGGTCATGATCTCAGGGTCCTGGGATCAAACCCTGCATCAGGCTGTCTGCTCGGTGGGGAGCCTGCTTCCCTTCTCTCTCTTCCTGCTGCTCTCCCTACTTGTGATCTCTCTGTGTCAAATAAGTAAATAAAATCTTTTTTTTTAAAAAAAAAAAAACATTCTGAAAAAAAATTGAGAAATTTTTTTTTTCTGAAAACTGGAATACTTTGTGTAAAACAATAAGATGCTGACTTTATAGAACGTCTTTATTCTTCAGGATATCGTATGAGATTCAGTCAACCCACCAGCATTTACTGAGGGTATGATCTCTGCCTTTGGCAATGTGGCCACCAGGCTGGTAGCTGAGGGGAAATTATTCCAGTGAGAGGGGCCTGGGGAAGAAACTGCTAATGGTCACAGAGGGGGATTTGGGTGAGGCACTGCCCCAAGAAAACTCAACAGTAAAGGATTGATAGGCAGTTGTCACCAGTCTTGGATGTAAATTACTTATTTGGCATTAGCTGCCTAGGACAACCCATTGTGCCATTAGAGCAAGTGTCTGGATGAACTGTTGTGTGCAAGACACTGGAAGCCGAGGGCTTCCAGATGTTTCTGCAATTTTTTTTTTATTCATAAAAGTATATACTTCTGATTTCAATTTGGAAAATATAGCAAGGTACAAAGAGGAAAATAAACCCCATAATGGTGCCTCTTAGAAACAATATTTTCATAACAAATATGTTCAATATAATATAGGTGATTAATAATAAGGAACATATGCTGAGTATTTCCCAGATATGAAATACTCAAGGATACTTGAGCACTTTGTATTATTTTACTTAATCTTCAAAAAAGCCCAATGAGATAGTTATTGGGTTCATGTTCATTTACCAGATAAGGAAACAGGCACAGAGAGGCAGCAACTAGCTGGAGATCACACAGCTAATGGCTGGAGTCAGATTCCAATGCCTGTTGTCTTCATTCTGTTCTACTACCTTGTTCCTGTGGTTTTATAATGTGTTTCTCACTTTCTTTTCCTTTTCTTGTTTTCAGCTTGAGGTGTAACTGACAAAAAGAATTCTTAGATATTTAAAATATACAATGTAATGATTTGATAATGCATATATTACGAAAGGACTCCCCCATCAAGCTAATGACTGTATCCATCACCTCCAGTATTTATTTTGGGGGGAGTAGTGAGAACACTTAAGTTCTACCGTCTCAGCAAATTTCTGCCATACACTACAGTGAAGTTATCCTCAGACCTTGTTCCTCTTAAAACGAAAAGTTTTATAAGCTTTTGCCAACCTCTCCTTGTTTCCTCGACTTCTCAGCCCCTGGCAATCACCATTCTACTCTTTTTCTAGGCGTTCAATCTTTTTTTTTTTTTTTTTTTTTTTTTTTTGCACATATAGGTGATACCATACAGTATTTGTCTTTGTCTTTCTCTGACTTAATTCACTTAGCATAGTGACCTCTAGGTTCATCCATGTTGTTGCAAATGGAAACATTCCCTTCTTTTTAAAGGCTCAATAGTCGTGTATGTGTCTCAAATTTCCTTTATCCATTCATCCACTAATGGACCCTTAGGTAGTTTCTATACTTCGGCTATTGTGAACAATGCTGCACTGATCATGAGAGTGCAGATATCTCTTTGAGATTGTCATTTCATTTCCTTTGAATATAAACCCAGAATTGGGATGGCTGGATCACATGACAGTTGTATTTTAAATTTTTTTGAGGAACCTCCATACTGTTTTCCATAGTAGCTGCACCAGTGAACATTCCTACCAATAAATGCAGCAAGGGTTCCCTTTTCTCCACATATTTGCTAGCATTTGTCGTTTTGATAATAGACATTCTAGCAGATATAAGGTGATACCACCTGGTGTTTTGATTTCTGTTTTTCTTAATAGTGATGATAAGCACCTTTTCATGTATCTGTTGGCCATTTGTATGTCTTCTTTGGAAAAATGGAAAAACATCTGTTCATGTCCTTTGCCCATTTTTTAATTGTTTTTTGGGGAGGTTTTTTTGGCAAATCAGTTGACTTTATTTTTCTTTATTAAAATTTACTCACAAACAACTCACAATGTTGGATTTACTATAATTTGCTCATTTCTCAGTTGTTAGGTATGTAGACTATTTCCAACATTGAGATATTGTTATAATCCTTGTAAAGAAAATGTTCATATATAATTTTCTCTTATTTCTGTTCCCTTCTTTAGACTTACTCCCAAGAAATGGAATTACTGCATCAAAAGAGAAAATGTTATTTCAGATCTTTGATATACACTGCCAACATTGCTTGCTAGAAATCCTAGGCCTATTTATACTACTCCCAGCAGAGCATGGTAATGCTAGCTTACGTCAGGTCAACCACATTGTACTTACTCAAAAATATTTGCTAATGATAGGCAATAAGCAATACCTTATTTTCCATTGAGTTTTGCTCCAGCTTAGAGAAGGTCAGCTCATTGACCATCTGATCCTCATACTTAAGGTATCCGTCCCACTAGCAGATCTAGGAAACCTTTCATAGAGCCTTGAAAGCTTCTTTTAGACACCTAAAGTGGATGTCTAATTTTCTCAGGATAGGTTTCTATTACATAAACTTGTGTGTTCTATTTTCAATATTAAGAAAGTGTGTTCATTACTTTCCACTGTTATCCTTTGCTTGCTTCAAAGAGGTAATTTACAAACACCAATGATGGTAAACCTTCGTAGTGAGTTAAAAGTAGGGAACTATAACCTACCTCTATATTGTTTTTGTTGTTTAAAATCTTGTAGTTGCAGGTGTGATGCCCTACTTGTAATGAGAATGTGAACCGGAAGTAGCCTACTGGGCACTGTGATGTGTTGGAAGGACACCAAGTTTGGAATCAGGCACAGATCCCAGGTCTGATATGGATTTATCATTTGGGTATGACCTTGGGCAACTTTCAGGACTTTTCTTCAACTGCAAAATTGAAATAAAGATATTTACCTTACAAGGCTGTTGAAGAGATTAAAAGAGATGCCATTTTCAGATAATTTACCAATTTTAACAAACAATTTTAAAGAATTTCCATCTTTTTTTTAAAGATTTTATTTATTTATTTGACAGAGAGAGATCACAAATAGGCAGAGAGGCAGGCAGAGAGAGAGGAGGAAGCAGGCTCCCCACTGAGCAGAGAGCCTGATATGGGTCCCAATCCCAGGACCTGAGCCATAGGCAGAGGCTTAACCCACTGAGCCACCCAGGCCTCCCAAGAATTTCCATCTTTTTATTGAGACTTTTTTTGAGAATTTAACATAGCACTGGTCATGCTTTTCTTTTATTTGCAACTTGAGGTCCAGTTCAGCTGACCATTGACCTTATCGGCTGGCTTTTAATTGTGAATGCTATGGGCAATGAGTTGATGGTCTCAGGGCAGACTTTAACAAAAGCTTATCCATTAGCAACTGAAACAGTTACTGGTAACTCCAGTTCAGTTCAAGCATAATCTGTGTATCTTGTAAAGTCAAGGCCCTGTGTTCAGGACCCACTGCATCGGCATCTTTCCCTAGAAATGAGCATACCCAAACGCTACTTTCTGAAAAGGCAATTTGGAAAGAAACTTGGAATTGCTTTGCAGCATGTTCACATGGGAGGGGAGCTGCAGTCCTGGCACTGTCTGCTGACACCTGGTGTCTGTTCATTCTTTGCTCTGGAAAAACGCTGACCGTACTGTGAGTGGACTTTAACTTAACAAGTTAGATCGGGAGGGTTCCCTTCATTTCTTAGAACACTAATCACTCAGACCATTCTCTCCAAGAGGAAAATGTGTGTTTCAGTTATCTTTAGAGTTCGGGTGCTATGTATCTCTTGCCATCTTAAAGGCTATATATGCATTTCACCCAAAAGGAGTGAGCTATAAGGCTTGCACAATTTCTACCTAATCCATTAATTGTTAGGAGGTCAGTAATTTTTTTTAAAAAGATTTATTTATTTGAGAGTGAGCACAAGTGGGAGGAGTAGGGAGAGGGAGAGAAAATCTCAAGCAGAGTCTGTGCCAAGCTCAGAGCTCGACGCAGGGCTTGATCTCGGGACCATAAGATCACCACCTAAGCAGAAACCAAGAGTCAGACACTTAACTGACCACACCACCCAGTGCCCAAGGGTGTCAGCAATTTTTGATGCACGTGGCCATTGCTGTGAGCAGGGCATGCTCTTAGTTCTCTATTTTCTTCACTCTGTGTCTAGTTAGTGAAGCAACCAGCAGAACAACCCAGCTTAATTGCTCTGCAATAAGCAACAACCATGTGCAAAGCCACTTACAAAAGTGAAGCGGGAAGTGTCCAAATATCTAATTATTGCTAGAGAGAGAGAGAGACAGGAAAAAAATATATAGATATAGATATAGATATAGATATGTAAGTATTCTCAAATTTGTTAAAATTGTTAAATTATCAGAAAATGGCATCATGTTTAATCCCTTCAACTATTTTTATTGTAACTATTTTTTTTTAAAGATTTTATTTATTTATTTGACAGAGATCACAAGCAGGCAGAGATGCAGGCAGAGAGAGAGGAGAAAGCAGGCTCCCTGCTGAGCAGAGAGCCTGATGCGGGGCCAGATCCCAGGATCCTGGGATCATGACCTGAGCCGAAGGCAGAGGCTTTAACCCACTGAGCCACCCAGGCGCCCCTATTGTAACTATTTTTATTTTAATTTTGTAATTGAAGAAAAGTCCTGAGAGGGGCTAAGGAAGCTTAAGGGGCTAAGGAAGGTCATAATGCAATGGACAAAGCCATATGATATCCATATGATATACAATATACACATACGCACATATATATGTGATATACACACACATATGTATATGCGAGATACAGACATGAATATATGTATATATGTAATATATACATATATATGAATATTTATTTATTATCATTGAAGGAAGGGGCTACAAAGCATTAAAAAACCCCAAAACCTCTCCATCCTAATATTTCTATTTTTTTTGTTTTTTGTTTTTTTTCTAATATTTCTATTTTTGATGTATTTCTCATGCATTCATTCATATGTGAGCACAGCACACATTCCATTTTCCATTCTGCTCTTCTTATTAAGTGATCTCGAGTCCTTTCCTTCTCCATATTTCTGGGTTGTCTTCAGCTCTTTTTATTGGCACCATCAAGTGACACAGCACTGTTTATTAGACTACTTCTGCAATGTTGCCTGACTGTTTTGACCACATTTAGCTCTAATAACTACTGCTGCATTAAACAACTTCACATGTAGAACTGCTTTCTTCCTCCTTTGAACTATTGCCTTGGAATAATCTCAGGAATAAGATGGCTAGATCATGGGATGTGAATGTATTATAAGCCTATATTTTTCATTTCTGTAGTTGGCTTTTTTGTTTGCACAAAAGTAAAATCTGTTAACCTCCACCCAACACAAGCATCTCAATCAAGAGTTTTATTTTTATCAAGCATTTGGGGTATAAAATCTCATGGGAATGTTTTATATGGCAAAATTAAAGAAACACACTGTCTCCTTTTCCATAAACCATTAGCACTCAGAAAAGGTCTATGTGCTGAAATCTGTGCCCTTCTGGTTTCCTTTCTGATATTGTATGAAGTGACCCATATCCTACTTGTGCATAAAAGACAGTTGATGAAAAAGACAAAGCTCTGGTTCTTTGGGTGAGTGATTCATTGGTTGATTGCCTAGAGTTTTCCACTTGGGAGCAAATTCCTTCTGTGGTTTCCAGAGCCTGAAGAGACATTAGTTTGCTTTTCAATTTACATGGCTATTCTACTGAATCCACTGCACAGCCCTCTGCAATCATAATAGCCCCAATACATAACTCCACATTTGGAATGTAAAGTGCAACCATTCTTAATAGTTTAGTTTAATGGCTACTCTTTCCTTTCCCTTATGGTTTCGTGTGTAATATTTATTTTTTTTAAGCAGACCAACCATTTTAGTTCTACTACATTCTCTATTGAACATATACCCTCTGCGGTAAAAATCCTTTTAAGAACAACTTACAGTCCCTTGGAAAGCAAACTACTTCGGATGAGAAAACATGGATATTTGGGGAGAGATGATCCAATGAGTCCTTGTCTGGAATTTTCTTTTTCCATTTTGTCCCCTTTAAGAAAAGCAAGCATGATGTATATGAAAATGCATGAGCAGGCTGCCTGAGCTATGGAGAGAAGAGTTGTGTGGACCAGTGGGGTTTAGGTAGTTACCTTGGGTGATGGCAGTTTTTAAAATTGGTGGCAGCCTCCCACCTGGATAACTTGAATGATTAGATCCTGAATTAAAGAAAACCTTATATATATTTTTTAAACCTTAGGAAATTTCAGGTGACTTCCAATTGCTTTTCTTCCTCACACCCCTTCAGCCAGTCCCAGGAATCATAGCCTTGCTGGCTCTCCCCTTCAGTGCTGTCTTCTGAGATCAGCGAAGAAAGAGCTCTCAGCTCTTGGGGAGGTGGCGTCCCTGATTCTGTTACCAGGGAAACCAGTTTCAGATGGGTACAAAGAAGGCAAAAGGTTCAAACATCATATTTGAAATAATGAAATAAGAATGCAACCTATAACTCCCCCTCTTCCCACCTATCTAATGTCAATTTCCATGGCAACAAGATCAGAAAGGCCGCAGACAGCCAGCCACTGACAGTAAACTCACGTGTCTCTCTAGGTGGCAGGCATCCTTTTGATAACTGCAAATGCCAATTTGTTCAATCCCATGACATATCATTGGGCTGGAAAGACTCTTATTTGAAGAGTGAATAAAATAGAATCTACCTAGCCATGATGTCTGTCCTTCTAACTTCTATCAAACAAATAATCCAAGAATATGGTTCAGGTGATTACTATTGCTTTCCATGATGGCCACTTTGTCAATGTGCAAACCTCCTTGTCTACCATGTTTGTCTTTCTGATTTCTGGACTAATACTTCACAGCAGGATGACCACTTTCTCTGGGCTGTAATTTATCATATCAGATATTTGGATGCTGCAATATGTGGAATTTCTGAATTTTCAGTACATAGAATGCAAATGTTAGTGCTGATTTTTAATCTCTGCAGTAGTGCCTAAACATTTGGTCACACTGTCTTACTAATTTATATCCAATTTAGGTAATTTGTCTTCTAGAAGATATGGACTCTTAGGATGAACATCTTTTTTTTTTAAGATTTTATTTATTTATTTGACAGAGAGAGAGAGCGAGCGAGCGCACAAGCACGGGGAACAGCAGGCAGAGAGAAAAGCAAGCTCCAAGATGAGCAGGGAGCCCCAACCGACACATGATCCCGGGATGCTGGGATCATGACCTGAGCCGAAGGGAGATGCTTAACCCACTGAGACACTCAGGTGCCCCAAAATAGCTGGAGATCTTAATGTACACATATAGATAGTTAAAAAGATCTAGGTGGTCCCTAGCATGTGCAGAGCTGAATCCCCCACAACTAAGTGATATACTGTTAAAAAATGCTTTGTCACAGCCATAATCCAACTGAACATTTCAACAGAGGATGGCTATTTCTTTAGTAACATGGGCAAATCAGCAACAGAAGGGACTCGTCAAAAGGAACAGAGGGCTTCAAAAGGATTTCAACCCTTACCATTGTGTAGAGATGCTGGATCACTTACACTATGAATTTTTTGCCTTTTCAGCTGGCTTTTGTTAAAATAAATATACAATTTAGCATGCCATCTTCTCTGGGCTCCTCTACTAACATTAGCCTTAAGTTATTCAGAGAAAATCGACTAAGTTTTAAATCAATGGATTATTTGAAATTAATAAGTATCAATTGCTACCTGTTAATAGTGGTATGAAATATTTAAACTCTTAAACTTATATATTTATAAACATATAAATATATAACACATACCTGCCTATCTGATAAAACACTTCTGTAGAGCAGCACTCTTATATGATGAGCTCAGCCCGAGTCCATGCTCCCCTTGTTAGCTATGTTCCTCTTAGCATTCATAGCTGAGGGAAGCTTTCCCACTGGCCACAGCTCAACACGTTTTTTGGGTGCAAGGTAAAGGAGGGTTAGTTGAGTTGGTTCAATGACTCACACAGAAGAAGTGCTGACGTGGATTTTGGTGCTGGCCTTTCTTCCCCCTCTTGGGGCAGAAAAATATTAATAAGACACCAGTGGGGCACCTGGGTGGCTCAGTTGGTTAAGCATCTGCCTTTGGCTCAGGTCATGATCCCAGGTTCCTGTGATCAAGCCCCACATCAGGCTCCCTGCTCAACAGGGAGCCTGCTTCTCCCTCTCCCACTCCCCCTGCTTGTACACCCTTTGTCAAATAAATCTTTAAAAAAAAAAAAAAGATAAGACACCAGTTTTAGCTAATATTCCCAGAAGTTAAAAAACATTAAACTTGCCACTTTCCCTGTTCCTCCTTCTCTATCTTTCTTCACATTGAAGTGGGTGAGGCTGACATGCCACCCGGGCTTGACGAAAGCCCCTGATGCACAATGATTTCTTTGAATTAGGTTGGGAGATATATCAGTGAGCATAAGCAAAAAAATGTGTGTGTGACTTGAACAGAAATTTCATTGTACATAATGTGTGGTTCCTTATGTTGGCGACTGACAGCTGTTGAAAAGCAGATTATCAAACAGCTTGCCTCATATAATTGTGAGAACTTTTGGAATTATTTCTTGGCATAGTCACAAAAATATCAGTGACTGTCCTGTTCAGATGGACAGTGTTTCTCCCGGCATTTCTATAGACTGTTTCACAAGGTTCTCTTGTCATCATTATTTATATTCTGAGCTACTTTAGTTTATGGCTATTTCGATGTTAGGAATTGTAATTCTGTAATTTTCCAGCAGTTGAAATCTTCTAAGTCATTCGGATCAACCTGTCAATGACTCTAGGATGTGAGAAAAATCCTAGAAAAAATAAATGCTGATCAATAAAACTAGAGTTGATAAAAATATTAGAGCAAACCCTAAAGTCACTACTGAATTACACTTTAGTTTTTGAACTTGAAATAGAAAATAAACACAGGGCACCTGGGTGGCTCAGTGGGTTAAGCCTCTGCCTTTGTCTCAGGTCATGGTCCCAGGGTCCTGGGATTGAGCCCCGCATCGGACTCTCTGCTCAGTGGGGAGCCTGCTTCCTCCTCTCTCTGCCTGCCTCTCTGCTTGCTTGTGATCTTTGTCAGTCAAATAAATAAATGAAATCTTTAATTAAAAAAAAAAAAAAGAAAAGAAAAGAAGCACAGTGACATGTAGGCATGTGTAAGTGATACTGCCTGGTGCACTTTTTATTGAATCATAATGTTATTTTAATCACCAGTAGTATCCCAGAGCAAACACATATCTACACTGCACTCCATAACAAGAAAGACAAAGGAAACCAGTTTTTTTGTTGTTGTTTTTTTCCAGCCTGAATAGAAAGTATTTTCTTTTTCCCATCCAGGACTCAGTGGAAGCATTCACTACCTACAAGCAGTAGATTTGATTTCCAACTTTTGAAATATTAGAGGTACATGTAAAAATATGGACAGTCCCCAAACACCAAATCTGCTCAGCCTAACAAAACAGGTAATAAAGTGCTTTTAAAACACATAGAAGTTTAGAGGATACTTCAATTGTATAAAAAGCCTTAGTTCATTCAACAAACATTTACTATGTTCAAGGAATTCTCGAAGGTACTATTTGAGGGACAATAATAATAATATGACTAACGTTTATTGAGCACTTACTATATGTCAGGTACTTTACTATTTGCCAAATTTTCTTTAAAAATAATAATAAGGGGCACCTGGGTGGCTCAGCGGATTAGGCCGCTGCCTTTGGCTCAGGTCATGATCTCAGGGTCCTGGGATCGCGCCCCGCATCAGGCTCTCTGCTCCGCAGGGAGCCTGCTTCCTCCTCTCTCTCTGCCTGCCTCTCTGCCTACTTGTGATCTCTCTCTCTGTCAAATAAATAAAATAAAAAATCTTAAAAAATAAAATAAAATAAAATAAAATAAAATGAAAAAATAAAAATAAAAATAATAATAAGACATGGTTTCCGCCCTAAAGGAGCCAAGTCCAGGGCCAGGTCTAGGGTGGATGAGGAAGGACTGTTCTTGGGCTCCAAGTTTAAGGTGCCACCAAAAAACTCCATGATCAAGATAAATAATGTTTTCCTGAAATTTTAAAATGACAATTTAAAATTAATTAAAAATGTAAATTTTAAAATGTCAATTTAAAATTTCCTGAAATTTTAAAATGTCAAAACCAGTGCAAAATTCTGTGATGATATGAAGCAACAAGAACTCTCATTCATCGCTGGTGGGAATATGAAATGGTACAGTCACTTTGGAGGACAGTGTGTCAGTTTCTTCTAAAACTAAGCATATTCTTACTACAATTAGCAATGCTCCTTGGTATTTATCTAAAGGAGTTGAAAACTTATGGCTGCACAAACACCTCCATATAGATGTTTATAGCCACTTCCTTCCAAATTATCAAAACTTGGAAGCAGCCATGATGTCTCAGTAGGTGAGTGGATATGGTGGTTAAGTTTATGTGTCAGCTTGATTGGTCCCCAGTGTGCCCAGATATTTGCTAGAACACTATTCTGGGTGCGCGCGTGTGTGTGTGTTTCTGGATGAGATTAATGTTTGAATAAAGCAGATTGCCCTCCCCTATATGAGTGGGCCTCATTCACTAGCTGAAGGCCCAAATAGAACAAAAAGACTGAATAAGACAGAGTTCATTCTCCAGCTGTCTTCAGACAGGGCGGTCTTTGCCCGCTTTTAGCCTCTGACTTGGATTGTCACTACACAATTGGCTCCCCTGGGTCTCCAGCTTGCTGACTGCAGATCCTGGGACTTCTCAGTCTCCATAATCACATGAGCTAACTCCATAAAATAAATTGCTTTCTTTCTCTCTCTTTCTGTGTGTGTGTGTGTGTGTGTGTGTGTATAGCCTTTGGTTCTGTTTCTTGAAAAACCTAGGCCAGTATAGTGGATAAATCAACTGCAGCATATCCAGGCAAAGGAATATTACTCAACACTAAAAAGAGATGAACTGTCAAGTCATGAAAAGTCATGGAGGAAGCATAAATGTGTATCACTAAGTGAAAGAAACCAATCTGAAAAGGCTGCATACCATATGATTCCAACTCTGACATTCTGGAAAAGACAAAACTACAAAGAGAGTAAAAAGATCAGTGTTTGCTAGGATGGAATAGTTGGGTGGGGGGAGAGATCTATAAGTGGAACACAGTTTTTAAGGCAGTGAAAATTCTCTGTGAGTAACTAAAATGGTGGATACACATCATTATATCTCAAAATTCATAATGTACACCACAAAGAGTGAACCCTAGTGGAAACTTTGAGTGGGAATGGTGTGCCAATGGAGGGTCCTCAGTTGGAAGAAATGAACCATGTGGGTGTGGGATGGTGATAGTGGCGAGGCTGTATTTGTGTGGGGGCAGCACATATATGGGAACTCTGTACTTCCACCGAATTTCACTGTGAACCTAAAACTGTTCTAAAAAATAAAGACTATTTTAAAAAATCTATCATGAACACAGTATGAATACTTTAAATGAAGGCATATCTAACACTGTCTTTGCACATTGCTGCCCTCCTCACCTCACCCTAATTTTGATCCTGCTTCATCCTTTTTTAAAAAGAAAATTTATTTATTTATTTATTTATTTATTTATTTGACAGAGAGAGAGAGATCACAAGTAGGCAGAGAGGCAGGCAGAGAGAGAGGAGGAGGCAGGCAGAGAGAGAGGAGGGAGCAGGCTCCCTGCTGAGCAGAGAGCCCGATGCAGGGCTCGATCCCAAGACCCTGAGATATGACCTGAGTTGAAAGCAGAGGCTTAACCCTCTGAGCCACCGAGGCGCCCCTCATCCTGGCTTTATTTAAAAATTTGACACTGTGTTCATCATGGGTTTTTTCTTTTTTTTGCCTCAGATTTGGTTTTTAAAATATTTATTTTGATTACAGAGTTTTCTGGTACCCCTTTAAATTTTGTGCCCATAGTGAGTGCCTTTCACCGTAGTTTCAGCCTTGAGTATGACAGATGTCGTACACAGTTAATTATAAAATTAGGTGACAAATGATGCATTCCATTAAGGTAATTGTTAGAGTTGCCAAAGAGAGGTGTGAAAGATAGTCCACTAAAGGCATGGGAAGAAAATATAGCTTCAATTTATAAACATAGGTTTACTATTTATATACATACATGAGTGTATATATAAATATTACTACTTCAATATTTATATATTTACATATAGATATTAGTTGGGATTTATTTATAAAATAACAAAATAAGGCTCACTAATATTTAAAAGCAGGTTTACTGTTATAACCCCCACTGAGTCTGTACATCAGCCGACCACGTATACCATTCAGTTCACGAGGTACCTCAAGGAATGGCAGGGGCAGTGGACTGGGGTTGACAGTGGTGTCCTAAGAGCAAACTGTCATACACTGCACATTCCATGTACAAAGTAGATTTCTGTATTAATCTTCTTCATTTTAATTAACTAACTTAACTACTTGTAGAGGTGACTTAAAAACCTTCCAGTAGTGGAGCTGGAGGTTGAAAGTAATTCTAATGATACAAACATACAAAACCAAAAATGCCAGTGCTGACTCTTATCCTATCGGGAATATTTGGAACAGTGGACTGGGGTTGACAGTGGTGTCCTAAGAGCAAACTGTCATACACTGCACATTCCATGTACAAAGTAGATTTCTGTATTAATCTTCTTCATTTTAATTAACTAACTTAACTACTTGTAGAGGTGACTTAAAAACCTTCCAGTAGTGGAGCTGGAGGTTGAAAGTAATTCTAATGATACAAACATACAAAACCAAAAATGCCAGTGCTGACTCTTATCCTATCGGGAATATTTGGAACTCTTCATCACATAAATTATGAGATTCAAAAAAGAGAGGTGGGGTGGGGGGAGAAGGGGACTTCATTAGACCTATCAAGAAGTTTGTCCAGAAGAAAAACTCAAAATTATCAAGAAGACTATTTGAAAAAAGAGGTTTACATCTATTTTGGTTAAGGATGCACTTTAAGGGACACCTGGGTGGCTCAGTTGTTACGCATCTGCCTTTGGCTCAGGTCATGATCCCAGGTTCCTGGGATCAAGCCCCATTGGGCTCCTTGCCCAGTGGGAAGCCTGCTTCTCCCTCTCCCACTCCCCCTGCTTGTGTTCCCTCTCTTGCTGTATCTCTATCAAATAAATAAAATCTTAAAAAAAAAAAAAAAAGGATGCACTTTAACCGTATGAGCTGAGTTTTTGTGTTAAATGATCAGAGGTGGGAGTACATGGGAGTTCTTTGTATTCTGCCCTGCCCCACCTCACTCAGTGGGAGGGTAGATCATTCTAATATGGCCCCATGCATTATTCCTCCCTATGGCCACACCTCTTCCCACTGTGATGTTGCTACTAGTTCTATCAAGTGTCAGGGTCTATTTTTCTGCCTCCTTGAATATGAGGTGGTCTGGGACTCCCTTTGTCTAATAGCACACAATGGAAGTGACACTGAACTAGTTTCTCTAGAGGCCTTTTAATTTCCACCCATACTCTGAGAAGCCCAAGATAATCATCTACGAAGAATTCTAGTCTAGCCTGCTGGGGGCTCAGTGTTCAAAAGGTGGATGAAGGGCCCTGCTGACAGCCAGCACCAATGGCCTCGGTCAAACCACCAGATGACCGTACCTGCATGCAACCAGCAGAACAATGACCCAGACTACCAACCAACAGAATTTTGAAAATTAATAAATCACTGCTTCAACCCATTAAGTTTGGGGTGGTCCATCACACAGCAACAGGTAACTGAAGCAGTGATGTGTTAAAGATGGGAGCTGGCCTCCAATAGACTGTGCCCACTTTTATAGGACAACATGTTCAAAAACACCACACAACCTTTCTTCTAGGCTTGTAGCAGTCCCTGTTCTCTGTCCTCAGGGTGTTCTGAGCAGCATCCTGCATGAAAGGGTTAGCAAGTCTTCTAGTTCAATTAGACAATGAGTCCTTTCAGGACTACATGGCATTCTGGAAGTGGGGAAGTTTCTGGAGTTGTTGTTCTGCAGGCTTATTGCCTTGTTCCTGCAGGATGGTGGTACATATATTTAATTATAAGCTTAAGCATACTTAGTTTTCCAATGAAAAACTTAAACCTAACATCCATATGCTAATTAAGGAAACTTGGTGCTGATTTAGATAATATTTGAAGCATTTGCAGAATCTGGAGTATGGTCTCATTATTAGGGTTCTTCACTGCCTGATTAACTGCTCCTGGAGTTGGGATTCCTGCATAGGGCTCATGCTACCTCACAGCCACGAGGGAGATACAAATGACCTACATGCACGTGAGGATCATTGATTTTCATCAGTCTCTCCCTTCACCTCTTTCTCCAAGTAGCAAGCCCGAACTTGAATATACTGTTTTATACAAGGCTGTTGGCCTGAAAGAGAATAGAATTCCTCACAGGAGGAGGGCAGGGCAGACAATGCAAGTTGGAGTGGGGAGAGGGATGGACAAGCAAGGGCCCATCCAGGAGTAGTTAGGAAAAAAGCAAGAAGCCCTGGGCTGGCCTTTGACTCCCACTGGGTATTTTTAAGTATTTCCTAACCTCCTTCAGGTGTGGCACATAGAGAACAGGAAAGTATTAATCAGATGCCATGGGGGAACATAGAGTCTGGTGGTACTGAGTATCACAACCATGCAGGGCCTGTGGTTTCCCCAGTGTGCCTCAGGGCAACCAGTGGGGAGATTTGGCTATTTGTTAAAAACAAAACCAAAAAACCTCCTTTATGGCATGTGTATATAATTAAAGTTAATAAATGCTGACTATTTCAGAATCAGTAGAAAAATTCTTACTACCCCTTGAGATCACTGGAGATTCCCTAGGCTGGGCATGCCTAGGGCTATGAGTCTGCACCCAGCCACATTTAGCCACAAGAATTCAGTGGGAATAAGCCAAAGAGCATAAGAAAAGAGACGAGTGTAAATTTAAAATTGCATACTGCAGAAAAAAGATTCCTTTATTACTTCCATAAACTCAGCAAATTAGACACTAAAATCTCAATTGCTACTCATGGGTTAAATGAGAAGAGCTACCAGAAGAACAACCATTCTCAATTAAATTAGGAACAAAAATGTCCCAAGTTGCCAAATTAGCTGTCTCAAATTAGTTGGGTCTAAATAAAATCCAGTCACAAGGGTAAGGATGGAAAGTGCATATACTGAGTGACTACTATGTTCCAGAGATTTCTTTTTTTTTTTTTTAATTTTTTTAAAAGATTTTATCCATTCATTTGACAGACAGAAATCACAAGTAGGCAGAGAGGCAGGCAGAGAGAGAGAGAGAGGAGGAAGCAGGCTCCCCGCAGAGCAGAGAGCCCAATGTGGGGCTCGATCCCAGGACCCTGGGACCACGACCTGAGCCGAAGGCAGAGGCTTTAACCCACTGAGCCACCCAGGCGCCCCTGTTCCAGAGATTTCTATATCGTACCTTCAGCCCATGCAGGGGTATCCTACACAAATCTCAAAAACCAAACTCGAATCCTGAGATCCAAAAAGCTTGCTGAACTCCATGCCATGGAGGGACTCCTACATTTGTCCTCTCTGTGTCACATCATTTCTTCTCAGAGTAATCCCATACCAGTTCCTTCCCTTTCTTCACATCCAGCCTTGGTTTAACACACTCAGGCTTCTAATCCCAACCATGCCATGGGAACTGCTTTTGACAAGGGCTCCAATGATCTTATTGCCAAACCCACTGACCAATGTTTTATGTTTTTCTTGCTCAGAGTCCCAGCAGTTTTTATCTTATTTTAAAAAAATATTTTATTTAGGGATGCCTGGGCAGCTCAGTTGGTTAAGCCTCTGCCTTCGGCTCAGGTCATGATCACAGGGTCCTGAGATCGAGTCCCACATTGGGCTCCTTGCTCAGCGGGGAGCCTGCTTCTCTCTCTGCCTATGCCTGTCACTCTGCTTGCTTGTGTGCTCTTTCTCTCTCTCTCTCTGACAAATAAATAAATACATACATACATAAATCCACACATAAATAAAATCTATACACAAATAAAATCTTAAAAAATATTTTATTTATTTGTCAGAGAGAGAGAGAGGGCATAAGCAGAGGGAGCAGGAAGAGGGAGAAGCAGGCTCCCCACTGAGTAGGGAGCCCAGTGAAGGACTCAATTCCAGGACCCTGGGATCATGACCTGAGCCAAAGGCAGCTGCTTAACCAACTGAGCCACCCAGGCACCCCTCTGCAGGTTTTAAAATAGTAGATGACTCTGTCCTTTTAGAAACTCTTTCTGAGCTTTGGACACACCAAATTCTTTCAGGTTCCCTCCTGCCTTTCTGGATGCTGGCCTCTCCTCACTGGTACTCCCTCTTCCCATATTGCCCTCTAGACACACTAACCTTTCTTTCTGTTTCTGAAACATGCCAAGCTTGTTCAGGTTTGTCCAGTGCCTTTGCACAAACTATTCCTTCCATCTTGTTGCCACATGGAGCTTCCTTCTCGTCATTCAGCCCAACTCTCATTACCTCAGAGAGTTCCCCGACTTCATTATCTACAGCCACTCTCTCATCTGTCTCCTATATTTTTAATGCATGTACTTGTTTAAAATCCTTATTTGTGAACTTGCTTACTATTTTTCTTCCTCCCTAAGACTGTAAACTCCTTAAGAGCAAACTTACTACCTGTATCAACCAGAGGATATACACTATAATAGCCAGCCTCCAAGATGGCCACCAGTTAGCCTATTCAGGACCTATATGATCTCTTCCGACATTGAATCAGGAAGATGTGACCAATAGAATACTAAGAAAGTGACAGCATAACATTTTTTGCCTTGGTCTTTTGGGTGACTTCCTTTGGGGGAAACCAGCTGCCATGTTGTGATGTCACTCAAGCAGTCCTATGGAGAGGAACTGAGGGCTCTGCTAACAACCAGCACCAATTTGCCGACCATATGAGGGAGCCATCTTCGAAGCAGATTCTTTTTTTTTGTTGTTGTTGTTGTTGTTGACAAATTGCCTCTGATTTTTTAATTTCGAAGCAGATTCTTAAAGCCTAGTCAAGCCTTTGGTTGACTTCAGCCCACCGTATCTGACTACAACCTTACCAGAGACCCCAAGCCAAGCTAGAACTGCCAAGCCACGCCCACCCTAAGTTCCTGATTCACAGAAACCATGACAGTAATTTAGTATTATTATTTAAAGTCACTAAGGTTCTTCTTGTGGTTTGTTATGCAATGTTAAATAATTAATACAAATACCTACATTGTATCCACTTGAAAAGAATGCTCAAACTAGCAACTGAATTCCTGCTCCTCACTTAGTCACATCTGGCATCAGTGTGAATCTACCAGCCTATCAGCAAGTATTTTTGATCATATGGTATATGGGAAACATTGGTGAGCTAGAGACACAAAACTACACAAGGTATGGTCCCTACTCTCAAGTAGCTCTTGATATAGCTTGGAAGACAAGATAATAGCTATTGATATAATTTAGGAGATAAATAAGGGCATGTGAAAAGTTAATGACATAAGATAGAAATGTAAGAGATGATTTCAGAGGACAGCAAGAGATCTTACAGTCTGCTTATTAAGAGAAATTTTCACCGTAGAAATGGGCATGAATGTATATGAAAAAGTGGTTCAGATCTAGAATATCTGTGGTTCTCAAATTTCAGAGTGCACTGGAATCACCTGGAGAGCTTGTTAAAACTCAGACTTCTATACCTGTATCCAGAATTTCTGAATCATTTTGTCTGGAGTGCGGTCCAAGAATTTGCATTTCTAACAAGTTCCCAGCTGATGCTGATGCCTGATGCCGCTGGTCCAGAAAGAACACACCAGGAAGCCTGCAACTGAAGTGTAGTCGAAATACCAGCAGCCTCTGAGTGTTATAAGTGTAGATTCTCAGGCCCCGCCCCGTACCTGACTGATTCAGAATCCGCATGTTAACGAGATCCCCAGGTAACACCTGCGCATGATTGAGTTCCAGAAACACTGCTACAGAGGAAAGAGGTCATGCTCTCTTCACTAAGCTGGGCAAGTGCTGGATTTGTTAAGCACGTCTGAGGTCAGGCATGGCCTGTGTGTATGAGAGAACTCTTCTGTATGGTCAGCTCATTTTGGTTTCATTGATTTTCTCAGGCAGATCATTTTTTTCACTCATTGATGTTTGCTGCAGCTTGAGCCTCCCTCATCAGCTCTCTGCAGGTGATTTCAATTCGTTTTGATTCATTTCCTCACCAGCTTGGCATTTCTGCCCTGGCACTAGATGATGCAACTAATTGTGCTTGCCTGTGAATGTCTAGATATGACACAATCGTGGAAAACTGCAAAAGGTCAAGGGATACTGCCCTGTGCAGAAGCGGAGAGGCCTGGATGCCTTCTGGAAAGCCAGAGAATTTTAACCAGGGCCATGCTTTTGGGGGCCCAGTGATGTTCGTGCTGTTTGCTAAGTGAGAAGCAGGCAACAAAATGAACATGTCTGTGGCCGTGCTTTGAACACAACTGAAAAATTCTATGCTAACTCGAGGAGGAATGGGCTGTTTTCTACTGGTGATTATGAGATAGATGTGGTGACATCAGCTTCTCTCATGTTCAGCCCAAGAAATTTTATCTTGAGCCTTTTGTGCTCTCATGGAGGCCAAGCAACTCCCATGAGCAGGAGGGGCTGTTATGTCTGTGTTGTCATGTCAAGACACAGGGAAAGAAAAGCCTGCCACTCAAATCCGCTGGTCCCAAATTTCCCTTTCTTCCTCTCTTCTCTCTTTTGTGAGTTTTCATATTTTATCCCTTTGACTGACATCACACGTGAGCTACTTCCTTTTCAGAGTAACAACCTCCCTCTTTCAAAAAGACATGTTTTTTGGTGGTGATGGCTTCACAGGTGTATATACTTATCTTCAAACTCATCAAGTTGTGCACATTAAATATATGCAGTTTTTGGTCTGTCAATCATACCTTGATAAAAGCGGTTTTAAAAATAAGTAAATGGAGGGGCGCCTGGGTGGCTCAGTGGATTAAGCCGCTGCCTTCGGCTCAGGTCATGATCTCAGGGTCCTGGGATCAAGCCCCGCATCAGGCTCTCTGCTCCACAGGAAGCCTGCTTCCTCCTCTCTCTCTGCCTGCCTCTCTGCCTACTTGTGATCTCTCTCTCTGTTAAATAAATAAAATAAAATATTTAAAAAAAAAAAAAAATAAGTAAATGGAAAGGCATTCCCCTCCCCCCTTCCTTCAATTGTCATTTAGCAAACATTCATTGTCTTTGGGCAAAGATAACTTTCTTTAAGGAAAAAGACAATTATTTTCAAAAAATGAAAAATAGTGTGATATGTGTTATATAAACACTACTGAATTTATATAATTATTCAGTTCTCTTAGGCAAAGGTTCCCAAACTTTCTTTGTTCATGGTACCCTGTAACGTTTTCAGGGCACCCCAGGCCAAAAGAAATATCTAACAGTTCTGCTTATTAAGTAGTTATATCCGAACAACTTGTGTGCTATAATACTTGTCTCCTATAAACTTAGTAACCATTTAAACACACATAAATTGAAGGAAAAAAACACCTTTTTTTAGATGACCACACTTACTCATGGATGTGTACACCAGTTGAGAACTAAACAACTTGTCAAATTGTAGAAGCAGATTGAACCATCACTCCTCATTTCCTGATCCATATTGATTTTCTGTGATATAATGCTAAAACTGTAAACTAGCTTAAGCTAATCATTCATACTATTCTTTCATCTGACTGTTGTTAAGTATATCTGTGTTTCCTTTGAAAATATAAAATACTGGGGCACCTGAGTGGCTCAGTTGGTAAAGCATTATTCTTGATTTTGGCTCAGGTCCTGATCTCAGGGTCGTGAGTTCAAGCCTCACATTAGGCTCCACACTGGGCATGGAGTCTCCTTTAAAAAAGAAAAGAAAAGAAAATGTAAAATGTCTCATGACGTCCCTGTGAGTTTGCTGGGGTGCCCCAGGGGACCATGGCCATGAAGTCTAATGGAAATGTTGAAGAAATATGCAACTCTCAAAATCCTGGAGCCCCATATTGACCCCTCTCCTCATGGACTTAAATTTAATGAAGTACATTCCAGTTAACAAATACAGTTAAAAATGGTAATTCATTTTCTTTTTTTCCTGAATGTGTTCTTGAGATGCTTTATCTGAAATAACTCAAACGTTTACATATTTTAAGGTCTCTAATATTGCAGAGTAATTAATTTTGTTATTCAGAATTTTTTTTGGTCACAAATTCGTTTTTTGTGCTATACATACTATAAAATGAACCTATCAGATGTCAACTGCTGAACTTTTACATAGATGAGCACTACCGACATTTGGGCTGGAAAATTTGCTGTTGTGGGGACTGCTCTCTGCAATGGGGGATGTGTAGCTGCATCCCTGCTCTCTACTCTCTAGGTGTCAGTAGCATGTCCACCCCAGTTATGACAACCAAAGATGTCTCCAGATGTTGACAAATGTCCACTGGGGTAAAACCACCCCAAATTAAGAAGCACTGGTCTAGACCCATGTAACCACCGTCCTCGGTTTGCCAGATTTCACAAATAGAAGAAACCCAGTTGAGCTTGAATTTCAGATAAACAATAATTTTTAAAAACTCGTCCTTGATTTTTATAACGCACGCCTTCACCACTCACATCACAAGCTTTTGGAACCATCGGAAGCTTCTTTGCGCCCCCTGTCAGTCAATAATCCCAAGGCAAGTCTTTACCTTCTCGCGAGATCTGCAGCCATAGTTAGTAACAACTTCCGAGGTTATGCAGTTTTCCTCCTTCCAACCCCGTAGTGGTCTGAAAGCCTCCCATGTGCTCTTCTGAAGAATTTCCTAAAACCCAACACTTATACCTTTTCAGTTTTTGAACGTGTCGTCGCTGTCCATGATTTGTAGCAGCTTGTTCCGCTTTGTGCCCTGCACGTCTCCCTTCACAGGCTTTGAGGCCTAATCGCTGCGTGAGCAGCCGGCCGCATTCCCGTCGCCTCTCACGCCCGACTTGTTGCACATCTTCTGCCTTCTGTGTCAACATAGGACCAGAACCAGGCTGGCAAGGACAGACCTCTGTGTAGGTAACAGGGATTCCGAGGGCGTGTTTGGAAGAAGAGAGAGATGGGCCGCGCTCAAGTGCCGCACTGTGGCTATGGGGGCTGACATCATTTCCGGAATAAGTAGCTTCCGCCGCCATAGCCCCCTCCGCGGGTCCCCTTGTGTCTAACTGTGGGGTGAGATTAAAGGGCGTGGCTTCGGCACCGGTTGGTCTGAGAGCAGGAACCAGCTAAGAGCTGCCTGCTTGTGTGGGCTCGCGTCTACCGCACATTCATTTCCTGCCCTTTGTTCACACCCTGGATTTTGTTGTTGTTTTTGTTTTTTGTTTTGTTTTTCTGATCTTAATACACAAGTATCCTGCCACTCACATGTTCTCGCTGGTCATCTGAACAATCTGAATATGGTAGAATTTGCTGAAATTACTGAGTGCTGCTGGAGGTTGCTATCATGAGCTAGGTAGATTTTGACACCCATGAGTGAGCCGTGTGACCTTTGCAATTGGATGCGAGTCAAGAAAGCTTCCAGAGTAGGTGATGCTTGAACTAAGATTTTTGAACTCAGATTTTGCTAGATGGTTGTTACTGAGCAAGTGTGTTCTAAATCAAGCTGTGAAAGTTCAGAGGAAAGGTAAATATTTCAGTGTGGTTCTGTGATGGGAAGAGGGAGGAGCAAGGTTTAAGTCCTGGGCAAATGATGGGTATTTGGGTAGAGCCAGGAGTGAGATCCGGGCCTTAAACATTTTCTGTGGGTCACAGGGAGCCTGGTCAGTTTTTCATTTTAGACAGATCATCCTGGGAGCTCTGCAAAGGTGGACTACAGGGAAAGGTCCATTAGCAGACTTAAAATTTTGGTCAAAGGGACTAATAATTCACCTCTTAATATGAATTTATATATACCCATTGCTTCCCTCCAGCACTCTAGCTGAGATAAGCAGTAAAGACATGGGAGTTTATTGAGGTAGCAAGATGACAGCAGGGCATTTTGAGACAGTGGATGCTGCTAGGGAGTATCAGGCTTGGTGGCAGGGTACACCTCACTGCACAGGGTTGGTCTCTGGTAGCTTTTAGCCATTGAACATGTGAAGCTGGGGCAAGGGAGGCAAGCATGGAAAAAAGAAAGTGGAAGGGACAAAGATGATCCATATCATGAGTCGGTATGGGGTTGGTATCAGCCGCATCAATGGGTATACCAGTGGGATTGTTGAATATTCTGAGAATCTGTGGCGTTACATAGATGTGACATCTCCTGAACATTTGTTCTTGTATTTATCAATATGTCCAGGAATGAGTCTGAGATTAAGACTAGTTTGGAGATTAAATAATCAAGCATTCAGCTGTGGCAGTCCCAGTGCTGTCTTGTTTGATCAGTTTAGTAGAAGCAAGAGACACAGTAGTTTACAGTCACAAAACACAAAAGTGCTGTCCAAGAAAGGACTGAGATCACGGTAGGGGAAAAATGAGCTGGCAGGCTGGAAAGGTCACGAAAGGAAGTTAACCCATAGCATGGAAAACTGAAAAATGACTTGTTACATCCCTTGTCATGGGTCTAATTTGTTTAAAATCAAATCCATCTGCTCATTTCACACCCTTTGTTCCACTTCCTTGCTGCAGTCCATAGTGGATTACTCCATTACTTTAAAAACTGGCTGCACTTACAATAAGCTAATAACTTATTTTGTGGTTAACGGCATCAAGATATTCTGGAACATGACCAATATTTATTCTCCCTCCTCTCTCTCTCTTTCTCCCTCTTTGTCCCTCTCTTTCTCTCTCTCTCTCTCTCTTTTCCTTTCCCTCTCTCTCTCAAGAACGAACTTCTTATTGCAGCACATTGACCGGGAAAATCCTTTAAGTCTCCTTCACAAAACATACTGTTTACAGGCTCTGAAGTGACAAAGGTAGGGGAAAAGGTTTCTGTCATTCCACTAGGCCTTCCTTTTACTCTCCACATAACCTGCAAATGCTCACTTCCCTCCCATGCACCATACATTACAAAAGACTTCTTAGCTCAATTGATTCTGTTTATGATCTCCAAATCTTAATTTCAAATGAAGCTTGCTCCTTTTCAGGAAAGAATTATCTTCTATGCAATGAACCGGAGTCCCCTGAGGCATTCATTTGAGATGCATCAATTCTCTTAAGGTCTCCTAACCCATTAAAATATGTACAGTATTTCTGGTTAACTAATGGATCATTGGAAAAATGGAATTGCATGAAAGATGTAATTCAAAGAAATGCATCTGGGGTTGTTGGCCAATCCATTCATAGGAACATTTGCTGATTGGGAAAATATTTTTTTTTTTGGCTTAATCCTTTGCCAGATCACAAAAACTAGTAAAGGTTGTCATTTTTGATTCGTTGCACCTAATTCTGAAGACAGAGCAGCAGTGGAATTTGTGACTTTGTCACTGCTCTTGATTAAGAAATGAGTGGCTGGAATTTGAAATCAGTTAGATCTGTACAGTCTGTGGATATTACCCCTTTTCCCCCCCTTATTGAGTATAAGTTATTGGTAGGTGTTATCTTATATTCACTCCTTTCTTTTGAAGGGCCAAAGATTTTGGAAATATAATATTTATGAAATTAGATATTCAAATGGCAAGTGGTTTAAAGCTGAGGAATGGTTGTTGAAAGATCCCAGCACATGCACTCGCAGTAATTTTACATTTTTCATTACTGAGGTAATTAAAAAATTCCTTAGGGCTAAATTATAGTAAAATTTTATGTATCTTTCTACTAAGCATAAACTAATTTTCTTTCCCACTGGACAGTTTTAAGTAGGAAATATTTTTAATTCTGTCCCATTTATTCATATTATGAAAAATTGTAATCTTTAGTAATTTCACTCAACATTATTTCTAAGTATTCTTAGATTCAGTAGCTGATGGGCATTTAGTCTAAAAGGTTAAGCAGAAATGAAAGATGTAATTTTTTTTGTCTCAACAGTGACTTTCCTAGTTCATTCCTGATTCTTTTTTTTTTTTTTTTTTTTTTAGATTTTATTTATCTATTTGACAGAGAGATCACGAGTAGGCAGAGAGGCAGGCAGAGAGAGAGGGGGGAAGCAGGCTTGCCGCTGAGCAGAGAGCCCAATGCGGGCTCGATCCAAGGACCCTGAGATCATGACCTGAGCTGAAGGCAGAGGCTTAACCCACTGAGCCACCCAAGCACCCCTTCATTCCTGATTCTTAGATGACCCCATGGCAGTCAGAGACTGAACCTGTTATATCTAAGTCCATGAAGGTCATGAATATATGCCTGAAAGTTTTTCTTTTAATTTTGATATTGAGGAATACATGAAGTACTGTGTGACCTTGGATAGGTCCTTAACTTATCTTTATCTATGAAGGAAATATAATCTAAACTTTCTCCCTCACCTAATTCTTCAAGTAACAAGTAAAATGCTTAATGAAGCCCTTTGCTTCTTTCAAGCCACAGGGTGCCATTTTGTGTCATATAGTTGCAGTGGTATTAAGTTTAGGGTTCACTTTTCTGATACTTATGGAAAGAGAGATATGAATGCAGCATCCAAGAAGTGAATCTGATTAAAACCCACTATATCTAGAAATGGCAAGAAGGAACTGAGAGCATCCACTCTGGTGTAATAATATTCTAAATTGGCTCACCCATTTGGAAGTTATGCCCAAGAGAATGCAATGATAGAGAAAGGGAAGGAGGGAGGATGGAGAGAGAACACTGTGCCCAGTGCTTAGACTGATTCCATGTGGATCTTTGAGAAACTGTGGAGGGTTTTGCATTTCGTGTTGTCAGGGATGGCTTAGGCAGGGGAGGATAGGACATCCACTGTCGCCTGAGGAAGGAGAAGGATGAAAAGGAGGAGGAGAAGGAGGGAGAAGAAGGGGATGATGAGGAAGAGGGAGAGGAGAGGAAAAGAGAAGAGCTGCCATTTATTATCAGTCTCCTCTGTGCAAGGTGCTCTGCCAGTCCTGACCATAATGGAGTGAGCTTCACAAGTATTACCTCCTGTGATCCTTACAACCACCTACACTATAGTAGATAAGGAAATAAAGTGTTCTGATTAGGTCACTTGGCTAAGTTCCCATAGCTCGTAAGATTTAAAGTGTGGTTTTGATTGGAGGGCCCATTCGCAGACTTTTCCCACAGTGTGTCATCATGTTCTTAGAGGTTCCTTCTGGGTGTACTTGGGTGTCTGTTCCACCCCTCTCATCCTCTACCTGTCCCAGTGTTTTCCTAAATCAGCGAGGCAGGAGAGTCAAACATGCAGATGTCAGGCCTTTGCCCAGATTGTTCAACTAGAACCTCCTCAGGTGGGGGTACTTGGATACTGACTGGTTTATACCAGTTTATACCAGAGGGTATTTGCATTTTAATATAGGACTATTGATTCTACTCAATTCAGTCAGTCATGTATCCCAAGGATTATTTTAGGCCTGGCTCTGAAGACTTTGAGATTGAAACACATTTTGTCTTTAAGGCTGATGGCCATCTAAATAAGCCTTCAGGATAGGAACAAATATGGATAATGAAGTTTCAGATTCATAAGTAGCAAGTGGAAGAGGTCATTTAGAAGAAAAAGTCTTGCTGGAATCCTTCACATTTCTCCTACTTGAGTGAACCTCCCCTGCCTGCCCTCAAAACCAGTGAGCCAGATGATCTGCTGAAATCAACCCCCCAAATCCCAAGGTTTAAAAACTACCACACCAGAACTTTCCCTTTTCTACCTCTGAGGCGATCCTTTCTGTTTACTTCTACACATATGGTGTGATAGCTGAAAAGGACAGCATCATAACACAACTTTTTATGGAGGTATCAGCAAATACAGCAGAGACTAAATAGTTCTGCCAGTGGCTGCCGATCCAGCCCAGAGAAATGAGAGGTGTTTCTGCTTCAGTTTTACTCATCTGTAGAGCTCAGTTTGTTTTAAATGTCCCAGGCTTCTCTGAGTTCTTGAGTTAGGTATCATTTAGAAATGAAATTCATAAGATTAGGTAGGAACTATGCATTTCTCTTGGACACGTATTCCGCTTCACACCCTCTTCTGTGTAGACCCTTGTAACCTTAAGTTTCCTTCCAGTCTTCTTACACCAGGTGAGGGTGGAATTACTGTAATATTACTCTAATATTAGCACAGTCATTACAGCATAGATCATGTTGTCCAAAACATTACTGTTTATATGCTTTCCAAGTGATGGTCTCTAGATGCAAATAATCTGAGTGCTTTGGTTACTATATCCACATCGATCGTCTCAGATAGAACCACTCTAAGGAAAGCACAGCTGACTCTGAATCTCTGCTGTTTATTTACCTGCACTATTGAACTCCATCTGAGCTTTTCTGCTTCTCCCCTCAGTTTAATTTTGCAGGCAGTCTGTTCCCCTTTCTTCACATTTGGTATTCAGATCCCGGGGCACAGTGTCTTACAACTTATCTGTTTGCATGCCTGTCTCCTGCACTAGACTGAAATCCCTAGCAGCAGGAGCCTGTCATACTCATTTTTGTGCGGTACCTGGCACAGAGCAGTACTCTTCTAAATTAATTGAAAAAAAAAAAAAAAGGTTGAGTTGATACAATGGCTAGGTGTTTTTTAAATCAGACTTTCCCCCCCTTTTCTTGCCTTTTCTAAATCTTTCAGGTTGAATGTATTACTTACATAATAAAGAAGAATATTTCAATAAAATAAGGATGTTTCTTCTGAATCCTTTGAAAGCATTTCTGCTGTTGTATTAAACTGTTAACTTTTTAAAAACCGTCTAGGCAAAACCTAAATCAGTGTCAGGAGCACATTTTGCAAATGTTTATATTATTTTCTGAAAGGCATTTGACGGTACACAGCACATGGACCTGCTAGGTAGAAGAAATAACTTCTCTGCTGGCCAGAGGGCTGCAGCCTGTTGCATAGCATCTTCATCGTTCCTTTTTGGCTCTTCTTTCCAAGCTTCCCATCCCATCACTTAAAAATCACCAGCTTAGCCCTAATTTCGTAAACAGAAATTATTGAATGCTAATAATTTCTGGTAAGCAATTTAGGAGACATTTAAGTCCCTAATATATATGTGATCCCCTTTTTTACTGCAGTTTCCAGGGAAAGTGCTACAAAGTGATATGTGGTAATAACAAAGTCGGAAGGAAGGGAATATGAAATTCAGCGAGCAGCATGAATGATTTGCTGTTAGCATGGGGCCCAATAACACTACAAAGCTATAAACTCTGTCGATCTAGATTGCCCAGTTAGGTGGCAGAGATGCAATTTGTCTTTTCTGAAGCCGCCTGCTGCTTGCTAGCTCCATCTCCTGTCACAGCCTATTAGCTCCCCAAGAAAATTGGTAGGAAATTGCCTGCAGATTGTAGGAAATTGCATCTCCAGGCCCTGGAAAAAATGTAGGATAGCACAACACTGACCCTCCCAGAGCAGCTATTAATACAGCAAAAAGTGACCTTTGACTTGCCGGGAAACGACTTTGCTATTTGCTGAATAAAGACTGTATTATGTGTGGCTGAAGGAAGGTGCAAATGATTATCCTAGCGAGTCTCGAAGCCAACCTACTTTTGAAAGCCTAAATATTAGTTAGAAGTTTTTTTTGTTTGTTTGGTTTTTGTTTTGGTTTGTTTGTTTGTTTTAGGTGCAGAGGGTTTGAATGTTGTGGCACTGCAGGGAGAAAACGGTCCAGTTGGCTTGTTTTTGAAAGTACCTTTTCCCGAAGGTAAAAAGAAGTAAATTGTCCCAAGGAAATGCTCACACAAACCTCTCGGGCAAAAATTCAGGAAGTAAATCTTTCAAAAGATGAGATTAAAAAACAAAGATGAGCACATTGAACATTGTTTTGTTTCCCCGTCAGTCTGGCTGCATATGCATCTGGGGCTTCCCGCCCCTTTCTCTAATTGCGTTTTACAGTACCAGCTATGTCTACTCACTTCTGAATTATTTTCTTTATAGACCATCCCCGAAGTGCGGACATCAAGATAATTCAGTGTTCCACAGGGGTACATATTGTGCATATTTTAAGCATCATTAACTTTATGTTACCAAAAAAATCAAGATCCTGACATGGTATTTACAGGCTTGCATTTCTACGTAGAAGGATCTTAGCTCCCATTTACAAGCGATTTTTTCAGAGAGGGAGAACAGCATTTTAGCTGCTCCTGAATGAATAAGATGCCTTCACTGCCTTTGAATCGTAAACATTGTCCCCTAATCCTACCCTCTCCCCCAGTACTGGGTCATTCACTTTCAGTGTTCTGGGGAGCAAATCCAAAATGAGAGAGTGGGATGCAGATACACCAGCTTCTCTTCCTTTGTGAAAGACAGTGTTACCTCACTTATTATTTGCACAAATTAAAAAATAGCTAGATGAGACTCCTTTTAGCTTTCCCAGAGTTGAGAGGTTTTCTTTAGATTGCTGCTTTCTTACATTTGGCGCTTGCTTCTAGAGAGAAAAGTACTAGACACCATGTCATATCTGAGAACACTGAATTTAGCCCATGAATTTCTGAGCTTTTCTATGAGCTCTGATACTCTCTGCCTATGTGATATTTTTTTAAGCTTGTAGTGCCTCAGTTTCATTATGTAAAAAGCTGGATGTTCTTTAGGAACTTTGAGGTGTTAAATTTTGTGATAAAGGTAAAAAGATTGGGGGATGGGATTGAAGTCTGAGCTGCCACCCTGCTTTCTGCCTACTTCTTGGGCTTCTTGACTGACTGTCCTTGAAGAAGGGGTTCTGTATGGCCAAAGAATGTGTTTTGGAGTCTGTAAGCACCCAACATGCAACCAGCTAATTTGCAATCATTGTACATCAAGACTTGCTTTTGTCTACAGAAGAGTGGAAAGAACTTCTTAAGACATGACCCCTGGGGGCATACTGATTACCAGGGTGGGTGGACATTTTGTGGTAGAAGGTTCATTTCAGGAGAGCTGCTAGGCAGTAGAACTTAGTTGATATTTATAGCCCCACGTTATAGACTATGGGAAGGAATATCAAAAGAGGCCCAGTTAACCTTGAAAATGTGTTAAGTAAAAAAGCCAGACAAAAAGTCACATATTGGGGCGCCTGGGTGGCTCAGTGGGTTAAAGCATCTGCCTTCAGCTCAGGTCATGATCCCAGGGTGCTGGGATCGAGTCCCGCATCAGGCTCTCTGCTCAGCAGGGAGCCTGCTTCCTCCTCTCTCTCTGCCTGCCTCCTTGTGATCTCTCTCTGTCAAATAAATAAAATCTTTAAAAAAAAAAGTCACATATTACATGATTTCATTTACACGAAGTATTCAGAAACAGGGAAATCCATAAGAGACAGAAACCAGATGAGTGGTTGCCAGAGGCTGGGGAATGTGGGGGTTGGGGTAATGGGGAGTGACTGTTTAAAAGGTATGGGTTTTCCTTTTAGGGAAATGAAAATATTTTGGAACTAGATAGAGGTAATGATTGAACAACCTTGTGAATGTACTAAATGCCACTGAAATGTATGCTTTAAAATTCTTGATTTTATATTATGTGAACTTCACCTCAATAAAAGAAAGACCTCTAGTTAAATTGATGAATAAAGGGACTAATACAAAACATCTAATTACTTAAAATTTAAAATGGAGATTTTAGCCCAGGCAGTATAACTCTTGCCACTATACAAACTACCCTGTAACCTTTCTTTCCTGCCTTTGTTTCCACCCTGATCTTTGACCGTGATGATGATTTGAGAAATGACTGGACATTCTGATGTCCACAGTTCCAAAAGCCAATGCCAGGGCTGATTTTGAGATGATTTATGAATACCATTTTCCTACAGGCTCCTTCAAAATCAGATTCAGGTGCCAGGTCTTTTCTGAAAGGTTTCCAGTCCTTCTAGTTGAAAGAAATCTCTGCATTCTCTGAAAGAATGATATTTATCTACCTTTTTTAGGGCTTTACTCGCTTCCTATCTTGGATTATGGTTGTTTATTTTTCAGACATGCCTTACCTCTCCTACTTGAGGCCAGAATCACATCCTTCTCACCTCTGTGTCCTCCCAGACACCAGGGCAGTGTGTACTCAGTAAACATTTGAGCTTTTGCTCTTGTTTTCTTCTCTACCTGAAATGTCCTTTGTAGGAGAATTCCACAGCAATTCTTCCCCCCTACTGTTTTAGCTGCTGGATGTTTTTAAGGATCTATCCATTCCCCATTCTCACTGTCCAAAATTCAGGTTGAGTGGAATGCCTCCTTGAAGGCATGCCACCCCTCCAACCATCTTCATAGCGTGTTCCAAATTTGAGACTCTTTCCACAGAGATTGCAGATTTGGGCCCATGTAAACAAACCTGGAGCTGAAGATGACCATTGGCTATGGCATGGGAAGAGCTTGCCTGGGAATAAAGCCAACATGAAGAAAAGCAAAGCTGAGCAGTGGAGAGAGTCTGGTTCTGAGAATATTGTTTGGATACTAGTGTTCTGCCAACGTGGGGCCAAATTTGCCCCTGGTCTTCTCAGTTTCATGAGCCAACTATTCCCTCTTTTTTGATGAAGCCAGTCTGATTTTGTCATTTGTCATTGAAAGACTCCTGTCTGAGGCATTCTTGTTATCTCTTCACCATGTTCAGAACGTCCTTTAAGGATTGGGTAAGATTGGATATTCCCTGGGAACTTCTCACATCTCTTATATTTTTATTTCATTCACCTGGTTATTTGCTACTCTACTTTCAACAAAGATTTATTGAACATTAGAACAAAAGCAGATATATAAAAGAATAAGATTGTTTTTGTTTCAAGGGAATGATGTTTACAGAAAGCCTTAAATTTAGGCAATTTTGTATAATTTTATCTTCTTTAATCCTTAACATTAGTTTTGTGAGATAAATATTACTACCTGCATTTTGTAGTTGGGGAAACTGAAACTCAGAGAGGATCAGAGGTTATAAAATTATTCAGATGAATGATCTCACAGTTTGACCATCCTGGACTCTAATTTGAACATCTTCCTTTGTTCTTCCAATGCAGTCTGCCTTGCATTATGTATTTTTTTTCTTTTCCACTAGATTCTAGATCCCTTAAAGGGCAGGAACTCTTGCTTACTTATTCTTCCATCAACTACAACCTTAAGCATAGTCTCTTGATGAGAAGAATTTCTTAAGTATTTTTTGGGTGACTTGATAGATGAGTGAACCACAGTTGAGGGAATCATTTGTGTCCTCTGAAATCCAAACCAGAATTCCCATCTCCAGATATGAATGAGGTAGAAATGCCAAAATGCTGTTCCGAAGCTCAGAATATTATACACCTGTATAGCCATTTACTTCCTCTGAGGCATCATCCCCATCATGAAAACATGAGTGGAGACCTCAGGACTCAGAATTAGTGAAGATTTACCATTAAGTGAATGATGTTTCAAGTCAGGGCTACTCACTTAAAAGATCATATGTATGAAATTTGTAAAAGTAAAACATTTGAAACATATTATTTAAGATTATGGTCTCTTTCTCACATCTCAGGCTGAATTCATGGGTGTTTGGAATGCTTCGATAGATATCCAGCTAAATTCAAGTGACCTGATGAAACAAAGTCCCCTGCTCTTCTGCCATCTTGCCTTCCTCCAAGATCACGGTTTCTTTCCATTCCAGCTTTCCTTCCACTATTCTTTCTCTTGCATTGGGTGGTGGTATAATGGCCATATGCGTTGAGAATCTACCTAAGAGGAAATTGAGTTGGGGATACATGTAGTTTGGGTTTGGTGAGATGTATTTACATGCTTCATAGTCCCTTTTAGAATTATGTAGAGAGTGTTAATTTAGAATGAGAATTAGGCTAGATGTCCTGCTATGGGAATGGCTTCCTGGAATGTTCCCACTGCCCATTGTGCTAGTTGACTTGGTATTGTGCCACGAAGGTGTGAGGAAGGAGTGGTTTTGCACTATGACTGTGTTTCATAGCCCAGCACTGTAAGAGTGTGAGTAGTGGAGGAAAAACAAAATTTGAAATGTACAGAGTAAGAAACTAATGGAGAAAATTTGTCCAATCTTCAGTTCTTAGCAGAATATTTGGTTCTCATTGAAGCCTAGTAAGTGAAAGTTCTTTCCTCTCAGGAATATAGTCTGATAATGTAACATACACAGTTATAAAAACACCAATTTTTTTTTCTTTTGTGATGGGAATTGAAGAAAATACAAAATTGGTATAGAGCCTTGCAAGGGACCCATGGGAGTGAGGGGCCCTGAAGCTGAAGCTTCATCTACTTCATGGTAAATCTGCCTCTGAAAATGCTTTTCAAAATTGTTGTTGTGTGAAGAAATGGTCAGGGATGCAGACAAAAAAAAATTGTAGAGGCGAGTATTAGGAGAGTACATCAGGAAGTTACAAATGTCAGTTTTTATAGACATCTTGTGACTTTTATGATATTTTCCATTTAAAAAAATTATTGTGTGTTGTGACTTTTTTTCATTCTAAAGAAATATTCATTAAGTATTCCTTTTATTAAAGAGCTCTTCTCTCTCTCTGACAAAAATGTAAAAGCTCCAGGCCTGCAAAATCTAGATTTGCCCCTGCTGAGAGTAACTATCAAATGACTTTGGTTTGGTCATTTCCCTAAACACTTGTGAAATTCATCTCACAGTATTTCACATCCTTCTGGAGAAGTAATCACTTTCAGTTTTCTTCAGGGACAGGGCACATGGCATGTTTGGGATTTCTGTGCTTGCAGATTCCAAAGTGATAAGATTCTCTTGCTTTCTAACTGTGCTGTAAGTTCTTTGGATTCTGTGTAATAACCTCAGCTTCAGGATCTGGGAAAGCACCAATTTTTTTGCCAATGAGTAGTACACAAGACAAGACTTTTTGGCTTAGTATTAAAATATTGAAATTGTGTATTGTAGTGGAGTACTATTAGCTATAATTTATGCACAAATAGGCCAAGGCCCAGGGAAAAAAATTGCTTTACCCAAGTTCACGGCTTAATGAATATCAGAGCTGCAGTTACAATTTTCTAACTCCCCAACTGTACATGCAATTTGCAGGTTTACAATCCTGTACAAAAAACTGGCAGAGAACACAGATGGGCTTCTAACCCCTGCTAATGAGAGCATCACTCTTCATTGCTGGGATAATTAAGCAAATATTTAGTGGTCAGAAACCCACCCAGACTTTAAATAAAATCAATCAAACTCCAATCCCTTGGGAGATGTTGATTTTGGATTTTTTTTTAAACTCCGAAATGTAACTTTCTGTGCATGTGTCTGTCTGTCTCTCTGTGCCTGTGTCTGTTTGTCTGTGTGTAGTTCTTATTCTTATGATTTAAAGCAGAAGAGAGTTCAGTTGCCCTGTGCCCACTGAAAAGCCACATTTCCCAGAAAGACCATGCTTCTGACACTCAAAAGGCACCAGGTCAGGAGAGCATTTTTCTCTTTGTTGATTGCTCTTTTTTTAACTCAGAATTTTCCTTTTTCTTTATGGAATTAGACCCTTTAAAGTAAATTGCAAACAGTTCCCCCTGTGTGAAGCAATGTCTAGGCTAACACACTACCTGACACAATCATTGACATTTCTTATGTAAATAACAGCAGCTGGATTCAGCCCTTTCAAGAATGAGTTGAAAAAATAATGTACTGTTTTTTTTTCCCTAAGATAAAACACACTATATGTTCCAGAAATTAGGAGGATGTGACGTAAAAAGAAGAGCAAATTAATACACAATTTTTGTTTATTTTTGTTACAACCCATCCATTCAACCTTCCACTCCAAATTCTCCTTACTCAGCTATACCTTTTTTCCATAGAATTTATCACCTGTGAATAAACTATAGAATGTATTTATTTATTGAGACTATAGTTTGTTATTTGTCTTTGCTTGCTAGAAGGTAAGATCTAAGGGGACAAGAATTTTTATCTGGGTGTATCCCAAGCACCCAAGGCAGCACCTGGTATATAATAGGAACTCAAGAAGTTGTTACCGAATGACCGTGTGCTATGTTTCAGCACTTGGAGAGCAAAAAGTAAATATAGTACTGCACTTTCCTCTCAGAAGCTTTATTTTTCAAGGATTGAAATTCCAGAATTTCAATTTACACTATTTTTCATATCTTTCCTATTAAGGTCCTTGATTTGTTTGATGTGGTAATGTCTAGTGAAAGTAGCCCATTGTCTAGCCTTTCCTGCAGCTTTTCCTTCAGTTTTGTCCAGCAAGACCTAAGTTGAATTCTATTAGGGATATCAAGGAAAATTTTGCTTTCTTGATATAGATAGTTCATTTTCCTCTTTGTCCCTTATGTTTCTGCGTGTCTGAAATGTGCCTGCAGGCATAGCGGCCATATTGAGACCATCGGGTGAAAGCAAAGTGCTAAAGATGGCAGCATGAAAAGATAGAAATAGTCGGAGCATGGTGGCCTGCTCCTCCACTTGTTACAAGAAAAAGTAAAACCCTATTTGGCTTTTTTATGTGGGTCTATGTTACATTGAACTCCAAAACAATCCTACAAAATATACTTATACCAAATTGTGGCTTAACTAAATATTTTGAATATTGTGTTTCAGAGAGTTAAAGCCATTGGGTAAATTCTGCATTTTGGTGTCCTCCCGTCCTGGACCCAGGAAGTTCCAGAAATAGAGAGGGAAGGAAGCAGACAAGTGAAGAGGATTGCTGTATAACCTGCTATAAGGAAAACACTTACCAGATAGATCTGTATTTGTTAAAAAGCTAGATGACAGGGGCACCTGGGTGGCTCAGTGGGTTAAAGCCTCTCCCTCCAGCTCAGGTCATGGTCTGAGGGTCCTGGGATCGAGCTCCGCATCGGGCTCTCTGCTCAGCAGGGAGCCTGCTTCCTCTCCTCTCTCTGCCTGCTTCTCTGCCTACTTGTGATCTCTGTCTGTCAAATAAATAAATAAATAAATAAATAAAATCTTTAAAAAAAAAAAGCTAGATGACAAAATGTCTGTTCTTTAGCACTACTCAGTTTTTTGCAGAGATTTTTTTTTTGTTTTCTCCCATCTTTTGGCACTAGATTATTGTAGATTTATTGCTATCCATGTGCACAGACTAAGTAGAAACACTGAAAATTCAGATTATAGAGCTGAATCATTTGGAGATCTTTTGTGCTGATATAAATGGTTGTTGCAACTCAACAGAAATATATGGTATAGATGTATGTTTTAGTGTGCAAGAGAATGTGAGGCTGTCCTCTTTGTACCCTGAAACTAGCCCATAATAGTTTTCTCTTTAACTTAGCCAGAATAATTATTCCCACAAATCACTGCTATTTTGATATTTGCACAACAGTAAGTGCTATTTATTTATTTATTTTTGGTTGATTAGTTGGAGAAACCACACACAAAAAAATAAAATATCTCCCTTATATCTGGGAAATTGCACATGCCTCTGTTGTGGATTTTCATATTTGGTGTTGTGATTTTGTTTGTTTTGGATATAAAGCTAGCCCTACAGAGATAAACTTACACTTCCCTTCTGCAAAGAACATTTAGTAACATTAGCTGTGGATTTGCTTTTTTTTGTTTTTGTTTTTGTTGGTTTTTTTTTTAAGATTTTATTTCTATATTTGACAGGGAGTGGAGAGAGAGTGTGTGCACAAGCAGGGAAAGCAGCAGGTAGAGGAAGAGGGAGAAGCAGATTTCCCACGCAGGATCCTGAGATCATGACCTGAGCCGAAGGCAGGATGGCAGAAGCTTAACCCACTGAGCCACTCAGGCATCCCACTTTTTTTTTGTTTAAAGATGCTATCTTAAGAGGTGCCTGGGTGGCTCAGTCCGTTAAGCACCTGCCTTCAGCTTGGGTCATGATCCCAGGGTCCTGGGATCAAGCCCCGTATCAGGCTCCCTGCTTTGTGGAGAGCCTGCTTCTCCCTCTCCCTCTGCCTGCTGCTCTCTCCACTTGTGCTCTCTCTGTATCTCTCTGTCAAATAAATAAATAAAAATCTTAAAAAAAAAAAAAGGAGGCTATCTTAATATAGAAAACCTCTCTTTTTTTTTTCCATTTTATTTATTTTTTCAGCGTAACAGTATTCATTGTTTTTACACAACACCCAGTGCTCCATGCAAAACGTGCCCTCCCTATTACCCACCACCTGTTCCCCCAACCTCCCACCCCTGACTCTTCAAAACCCTCAGGTTGTTTTTCAGAGTCCACAGTCTCTTATGGTTCACCTCCCCCTCCAAATTTTTTTTTTTTTTAATAAACATATAATGTATTTTTATCCCCAGGGGTACAGGTCTGTGAATCGCCAGGTTTACACACTTCACCGCACTCACGATAGCACATACCCTCCCCAATGTCTATAACCCCCTCCCCCTCTCCCAATCCCACCTGCCCCCAGCAACCCCCAGTTTGTTTTGTGAGATTAAGAGTCATTTATGGTTTGTCTCCCTCCCAATCCCATCTTGTTTCATTTATTCTTCTCCTATCCCCCTAACCCCCCATGTTGCTTCTCCATGTCCTCATATCAGGGAGATCATATGACAGTTGTCTTTCTCCAATTGACTTATTTCACTAAGCATGATACGCTCTAGTTCCATCCACGTCGTCGCAAATGGCAAGATTTCATTTCTTTTGATGGCTGCATAGTATCCCATTGTGTATATATACCACATCTTCTTTATCCATTCATCTGTTGATGGACATCTAGGTTCTTTCCATAGTTTGGCTATTGTAGACATTGCTGCTATAAACATTCGGGTACACGTGCCCCTTCGGATCACTATGTTTGTATCTTTAGGGTAAATACCCAGTAGTGCAATTGCTGGGTCATAGGGTAGTTCTATTTTCAACCTTTTGAGGAACCTCCATGCTGTTTTCCAGAGTGGTTGCACCAGCTTGCATTCCCACCAACAGTGTAGGAGGGTTCCCCTTTCTCCGCATCCTCGCCAGCATCTGTCATTTCCTGACTTGTTGATTTTAGCCATTCTGACTGGTGTGAGGTGATATCTCATTGTGGTTTTGATTTGTATTTCCCTGATGCCGAGTGATGTGGAGCACTTTTTCATGTGTCTGTTGGCCATCTGGATGTCTTCTTTGCAGAAATGTCTGTTCATGTCCTCTGCCCATTTCTTGATTGGATTGTTTGTTCTTTGGGTGTTGAGTTTGCTAAGTTCCTTATAGATTTTGGATACTAGCCCTTTATCTGATATGTCGTTTGCAAATATCTTCTCCCATTCTGTCAGTTGTCTTTTGGTTTTGTTAACTGTTTCCTTTGCTGTGCAAAAGCTTTTGATCTTGATGAAATCCCAATAGTTCATTTTTGCCCTTGCTTCCCTTGCCTTTGCCGTTGTTCCTAGGAAGATGTTGCTACGGCTGAGGTCGAAGAGGTTGCTGCCTGCATTCTCCTCAAGGATTTTGATGGATTCCTTTCTCACATTGAGGTCCTTCATCCATTTGGAGTCTATTTTCATGGGTGGTGTAAGGAAGTGGTCCAATTTCATTTTTCTGCATGTGGCTGTCCAATTTTCCCAGCACCATTTATTGAAGAGGCTGTCTTTTTTCCATTGGACATTCTTTCCTGCTTTGTCGAAGATGAGTTGACCATAGAGTTGAGGGTCGATTTCTGGGCTCTCTATTCTGTTCCACTGATCTATGTGTCTGTTTTTGTGCCAGTACCATGTTGTCTTGATGATGACAGCTTTGTAATAGAGCTTGAAGTCCGGAATTGTGATGCCACCAACTTTGGCTTTCTTTTTCAATATTCCTTTGGCTATTCGAGGTCTTTTCTGGTTCCATATAAATTTTAGGATTATTTGTTCCATTTCTTTGAAAAAAATGGATGGTATTTTGATAGGGATTGGATTAAATGTGTAGATTGCTTTAGGTAGCATGGACATTTTCACAATATTTATTCTTCCAATCCAGGAGCATGGAACATTTTTCCATTTCTTTGTGTCTTCCTCAATTTCTTTCATGAGTACTTTATAATTTTCTGTGTATAGATTCTTAGCCTCTTTGGTTAGGTTTATTCCTAGGTATCTTATAGTTTTGGGTACAATTGTAAATGGGATTGACTCCTTAATTTCTCTTTCTTCTGTCTTGTTGTTGGTGTACAGAAATGCAACTGATTTCTGTGCATTGATTTTATATCCTGACACTTTACTGAATTCCTGTACAAGTTCTAGCAGTTTTGGAGTGGAGTCTTTTGGGTTTTCCACATATAGTATCATATCATCTGCGAAGAGTGATAGTTTGACTTCTTCTTTACCAATTTGGATGCCTTTAATTTCTTTTTGTTGTCTGATTGCTGAGGCTAGGACTTCTAGTACTATGTTGAATAGCAGTGGTGATAATGGACATCCCTGCCGTGTTCCTGACCTTAGCGGAAAAGTTTTCAGTTTTTCTCCATTGAGATTGATATTTGCGGTGGGTTTTTCATAGATGGCTTTGATAATATTGAGGTATGTGCCCTCTATCCCTACACTTTGAAGAGGTTTGATCAGGAAGGGATGCTGTACTTTGTCAAATGCTTTTTCAGCATCTATTGAGAGTATCATATGGTTCTTGTTCTTTCTTTTATTAATGTGTTGTATCACATTGATTGATTTGCGGATGTTGAACCAACCCTGCAGCCCTGGAATAAATCCCACTTGATCGTGGTGAATAATCCTTTTAATGTACTGTTGAATCCTATTGGCTAGTATTTTGGCGAGAATTTTTGCGTCTGTGTTCATCAAGGATATTGGTCTGTAGTTCTCTTTTTTGGTGGGATCCTTGTCTGGTTTTGGGATCAAGGTGATGCTGGCCTCATAAAATGAGTTTGGAAGTTTTCCTTCCATTTCTATTTTTTGGAACAGTTTCAGGAGAATAGGAGTTAGTTCTTCTTTAAATGTTTGGTAGAATTCCCCTGGGAAGCCATCTGGCCCTGGGCTTTTGTTTGTTTGGAGATTTTTGATGACTGTTTCAATCTCCTTACTGGTTATGGGCCTGTTCAGGTTTTCTATTTCTTCCTGGTTCAGTTGTGGTAGTTTATATGTCTCTAGGAATGCATCCATTTCTTCCAGATTGTCAAATTTGTTGGCGTAGATTTGCTCATAGTATGTTCTTATAATTGTCTGTATTTCTTTGGTGTTAGTTGTGATCTCTCCTCTTTCATTCATGATTTTATTTATTTGGGTCCTTTCTCTTTTCTTTTTGATGAGTCTGGCCAGGGGTTTATCAATCTTATTGATTCTTTCAAAGAACCAGCTCCTAGTTTCATTGATTTGTTCTATTGTTTTTTTGGTTTCTATTTCATTGATTTCTGCTCTGATCTTTATGATTTCTCTTCTCCTGCTGGGTTTAGGGTTTCTTTCTTGTTCTTTCTCCAGCTCCTTTACGTGTAGGGTTAGGTTGTGTACTTGAGACCTTTCTTGTTTCTTGAGAAAGGCTTGTACCGCTATATATTTTCCTCTCAGGACTGCCTTTGCTGTGTCCCACAGATTTTGAACTGTTGTGTTTTCATTATCATTTGTTTCCATGAATTTTTTCAATTCTTCTTTAATTTCCCGGTTGACCCATTCATTCTTTAGAAGAATGCTGTTTAGTCTCCATGTATTTGGGTTCTTAGAAAACCTCTCTTTTTAAACCTTTTCAAAATTCAAAGATGGCAATTTCCTATGCTTCTTTCATCAAAAAGAAACCATTCAGTTATTTCTCTGTTTTCCTACCTTTGCAGGGCTGCTTTGCCACTATGCTCTTTTGAGGAAGTTTGTGTTATAAGGAGAAAAATGAGAGGAAAGAGATAAGATACAATAATCCTGCTTCAGTTCTATTCAGTTTTATCTATCCTAGAAATTTCCAAGTTCCCCCCAAAAAAGAACTCTAATTGTTCTTTATGACTTGTTGTTCTTGGATTCTTCTTCCCCTTTTCTTATTATTTAGGAAATTGATTCCCAATTTAAAATCTATTTTTTATCTCATTATATTTTTTAAGAAAATGTAGAGACAAATTGGATTTATTCCACAATAAAACTCAAAATTTCTACCACTAACTGGAGATGTCTGAGGCACAAGTATTACCTTAATTCACTTTTGGAGGTCATCTCAGTATTTGGAAGTAAAGACAGAGCTTACTCCCCAGTATTCAGTCTTCCATTTCACTTTATCAGCAGAATCCTGGAACCCAAAGTAATGATGGCATATGTAGCTAGGTAAGGTCACGAGGAAATTGTGGCCAGAATTGTTATTTACATCTTCTCGGAAATGGAAGTGGTATGTCTTTCTCCTTTTCTCCTCTTTCATTCATGGCTTGTGAATGTGATGGCCAGGCCACTTAAAGGAATTTTTTTTTCCATGTGTAATTTCTTGGGAGTCACACAGACAGAAGGAATTCTTCTTTCATACCTAATAAATGGGGTTTCTGGTTAGAAATTCTCATGGTATAATTTTTTTCTACTTCATCTAAATCCAAAGCCAAAGCTCAGGGAGGCATATATGCCCCAGCATCTCCCTCTGTAAAGCGTATGGATGTTTTTTTTTTCCTTTGCCCTCTGTGAGTATGTGTATTTGGGTGGGCAGGGGAGGATGGTGTATGGAGGGGGTACTTTATGCCAAAGCATTTCAATCTGAACTGTTCTCATAGGAGAGCAGGCGTACAGCTCAGGGCAAAATGAGGTATAAGTCTGGCCTCTTTTTTTTTAAATTTTATTTATTTATTTTAGTGATAGCATATGAGCGATGGGGAGGGGCAGAGGGAGAGGGTGAGAAAGACTCCATGCTGACTGTGGAGCCTGATGGGAGGTTTAGTCTCATGATCCTGAGATTATGACTTGAGTGGAAATCAAGAGCTGAATGCATAACCGAATGAGCCACCCAGGGGCCCCTGAGTTATAGGTCACTTGAGGATTTTTAGATAGTCCTAAGACAAGTTCTTTCTTTACTGCTTGCTTACCTTTCTATATTCACACTTTTCATCTCTGCCTTCCAATCCACCCTTTTATTTTCCTACTAGCCAAGCTGTGCATTCAAATGACATTTTAAATATTTTATTCAGCATTTTAGCTCTGCCTGGAGGGATGAGTCTGCTGTGTTGCTGGAAACATATTCTAAATTCTGTTTGTTTTCATCTTCAAAAAATAATGCTTACTTGATTACTTTATATTCATCTACATTACTTCTTTTATTATGCCCACATTCCTTATGTTAGACACAGAGCTGTGGGTTTCCCTTCATTTCATTCTTTCCTTTCTTTTATTCCTTTCTTGCTTTTAATCTTTTATTTTGTTTCATTTCCCCCTCTCTCATTCTTTCCTTCTTCTTCTCTTCCCTCTCCCTGTCCTTGTCTTTTTTTCTTTCTCAATCCTTCTCCTTTTTAAAAGGAATCCATGGCTTCAGAGCCCAAGGTAATTATGGATTTTAAGGAAGAAGTAAAAGAAACACTACTTCCACATTTATTGATTGCCTACCGTGTGTTAGGTATTATGCTCAGAACTGATGCTGTATGGATGAATAATGTCCTGCCCTCAAATAACCAGTTATGTGGGACGAGGGTACAGTGTGGACTGCTGTTGTGGGGGAAGTGTACCATGCTAAAGCAATGTTTTTTAGAGGAGGCCATCCTTAAGGATCATCTGTACATGGGACTTTCTTTTTGAGAGACCCCCGCACATGAGCTAATACTGTAAGTCAGGAGTGAGTGATCAAAGTAGTCCAGTCCCTGGAATTGGAGTTCTGTCTAGGAAATAAGCACTATATCATTATTGCTTATGTTACATATATATGACACTTTTTTTAGCCTCAAAATAATCACAAAACATTTTTCCTGTTGCAGTGGAGTTAAGCAGTCACATCCCGGAAGAACAGGAGGAATCTCCTGCTTTTGAATGGCTGGATAAATGATCAAGGAGCTCCAAATTCAAGAAACAGACTTGCAATGAGTCAGAACACAGACATCAGTCTCAAAGGATAAAAGAACTGCCCATGGTTTCTTTACAGTCACAGCTTGGTGACCTCAAATAATCCTTTGCAAAAGAGTTGGCATAGACCATTACAAAAAGTATTATGTTGCACTCCAGTACTGAACATATCGTGATTGAGATGGGTGAAATAATGACCTAGAGATAGGATTATTTCTTCAGGCTCATTTTGTAGTTACCATAATGTAAAGTGGAAATAATCACTTTGTTAAAATCCAATCTGTTCAGATCATGCTTTCCTTTTAGTATCCCAAGACATGTAAATTTTTGTTAATACAAAAGTACAGAATGAGAAAACAGACAATTCAAAGAACTGCAGGCTGATGGACGTTTCTCGGTCCATGTACTGCCTCTTTTCTTGGATATACTGGTTGGCTCGCCCAGGGCCCCACAGATGACATCCTGCATATGCTCTTGGTTATAGATCACAGCTGAACAAACTGCTCCAGAGTGTGAAAGGTCAGTGCAGTGTAAACAGAAATCAGCAGTGACCTATGGAGTCGTCTCAAGACATAATAAATACTGTCTTCACGGTCCTCCCCACCTTCTGCTGATTCAGGTATTCTCTAGCGCCATGTGGCTTGTCTCTGGAGCAGTATTTCAAATCCAGCAGACCATTGTATATGGAGCAGAATTTCTAACTATGCTTTTAATTTTGGCAAAAATAACTTTCAGCTCCTTCTGAAAATGTAATCATATATGGGGAGCTTCATTGAGAAAGAATAAAATACTTTTTAAAACACTCCATTAGCTTCAGCCACCATTAGTTTCACTATTCTCTAAGAATTTCTCATAGGTTTCGAGGATAAAAACAGAATTATTTTTTCAATCCAGATAGAATTTTGTGGCAGAGTCATTACCTTTTCCTCTCCCTGAAATCTCCCAATGATGATTTATTTTTCTGTACTCCTTTATTGAGGGGTATCCAGGCCAGTACTACCAATACTACCTCCTACTAGAGTAGGGTTGGGCCCACATACATCCTGTTCCCTTCCCTGGGACAGCACAAATCAGTTAGGAGAGTCTGCACTAGTCTTTACCCATGTTAGGTGAAAAGACTGTCTCAGATTGTACTTTGTCTTCAGCTAGCTCCTACTCACCTGGGTAGGTAATTTAAGACAAGTGTTGCTCACCTGAACCTGAGGTGCCTGGATGTAGGGAAAGTAGACCATACGCTCTGTTCCCTGTGCACTCCAGGGCAAAATTCAGGAAGCTATGTGAATGTATGTGAGAAAGCCTTCCAATTCCCCTCATGTGCAAGATTCACATGGATTTTCTTGTCTAATGGGATAGCCTTGCCAAAGACCTAAAGTCCCTCACAGAATAATACCCTGTGCTTCTAGACCTAAGTGTAGAAGGGTGATAGGAGGGAAAACTTCCTTCTACTCCAAGCCAAACCAAACAGAAAGTCCAATCCATAACCTACAATAACTTAACCCAGATGGTCATATTTTCTTAAGACTGCTAACCATTTCCACTGAATTCATTAGTTTCAGTGTTTCTTCTTTTCTATTCTTGTAGTTAACATTTTGGCTTGCCAAATTCTAGCCATCCAAGAACAGGAGAGATCAGATGCTTCAGATTAAACAGTTCAAAGTCGGTGACATTTAGTTAAAATAAACAAATGGAATAAAATGGACTGCAGACTCACAGGTCCAAAAGTTAAAACTCGTTGACTGAGACTTAGTGCTATTAGATGGTTGATTTTACTCAGAAGTAAAGAGCTCAGAATGATAAAGCCAGTTAACAGTGGCACCAAAGAGAAAATGGCACTGTTATGTTGGAGGAGTGGTCCAAACTCACCTGTTTTGTGCCATCATTTTAAATCTCAGAAAAATGCCCAAGTAAAATAAAACAACTAAAACAATGAGAAACTAAAACAGTGGATGAGAATATGTTGGTCATTAACATCTTCAACTTGGGGGGTTGTGATGAGTCAGGGTAGGAAATCAGATGGGAAGGAACAAAATTAAAAGTTAAAGAGAACAAGAACCCAAAAAAGTCTGGCTTAGAGAATTATGTGCATACATTTATATTTTAGTAATTCTCCATCCTCTACGGGATGCATTTGAAAATGAAAAACAAGGGCTCATGACTGACTAAAAATAACTTCAGGACCTATCACCAGTCATTTTTACCCAACACCCTTTTGCTTTCCAAACTCATCACTTTGCTTGGCAGATAAAGATGTTCTTAGCCTACTTTGAATACTGTTTTTCTTTGGCCTTCATGTCCACCCCATATGTTTGCAATTGTCCAGGGTCATCTCCCTTTACCTCTTCACAGCACTGCTTAAATCTAGCACCTGTCTAATCCCCCCCCCCCTTTTAAACAAAAGAAACTTACCTCTTCCTGGACCTCTAGGTACAATTCTGCACATGTCCACATGATCTTTGCTGGCATATGTAATTTGCAAGGATAAAAGTCAGGTGTTTTGTAAGCTTGTATAATTCCTCCTCCTGTGCCACCACCCGTTTGGGTGTACAGTGAATAATGAATCGAAGTGAATTGCTTTCTGGTGGGTTTATTGGCACATGTACCTCAATAGGTCAAGATCCATCTCTTTTTGCAGAGCTTAGTTTCTTTTTGAATGTGTTCCTGACCAGGCCAGAGTTGTCGGATGTCTTTGGAAGTTGTTCACAGCTTGCTGAACAAGGAAGCAGCATAATCGTATCACTGTATTGTAGACAGGTCCCCGGTTTAAACATCAAGGAAAATCTAATTATGTTTTAAAATTGGCTGTTCTTTCTTTTTTGTTCTCATTTCTCCTACTTCTTTTCCTTCCCTCCTTCTGTCCTTTCTCCTTCCTCTCTCTTCCTTTCTCCCTCCCCTCTTTTTCTTTCAGTTCTTTTTAACAAAGCTCTCTTGTGAGACCCAAACATTTATAGCAGGATCAACAACAGTGAAGGGCTGTCTTTTTCAGCCCAGCAAAGCTGGACAAATGCAACTCCAGAAGCCCGGCCTCATACCTCAATTGAGGAAGGTGTCAACAAGTATGAGCTGAATCAAGGCTGGCCGAGCTCTTTGCTTGGGGATGGCATTGGCTCCAACAGCGGGAACACTGAGTTTCTAGCTTCAGGCTTTCAGTTCTCTCTATAGCTTAATGGCTCACAGCCCTTTTACGAGACAGCTGGATAACAATGTGCTTTTATGACAGCCTGACTCTTTTTTCCCCTTTTAAATCTCAAACTGTACTGTATAAGACATTCTGTTTCCTATCGTTCCATCAACAAGGCCTGAATAGCCAAGGCAAGTGCTCCTGAAGCACTTGTTTATTTCCTTGAATTTTTTTTGTCCACAATAAAAGAATAAGGGGAGAGGAAGGTCCCGGATGTGAAAGATGGCTGGCAAAGGCCTCTGTGTGAGGTCCTTAGTGAGATAATCTCATTCTAAAGATCTGGGTGACTGGAATTTCCTTTCCTCCCATCCCCCCGCAGACATCCCCCTCCCCAACAGCCTTCTAATACAAATCCTTAAGCATTAAGTCAGGCGGAAAATGAGTCTACTCTACATTTATCTTCCTGAATGGCAGTCAACTCCTGCTTAATCTTTCAACATATATTTGTTCAATGGATCAACAGATTGTGTAAGCAGCATGACGGTTGGGTTTAGAAATGTGTCTGCTCATGTTTGGTTTGTGCTGAACCATTGACCATTTTGTTTGTGAATCCATCATAAATTACATCTCTGCGTTACCCAGCTCTAGGGATGGGGACAGAGGACAATGCTCATACAAACGGAAAGACTTTTAGTCCTTGTCATTTTCCAGTATTGAGAATGCTGACTTGTTTTATTTTGGAATGCTTTTTAATATTTTTAATATTTTCAAACTAGGAAACCTTGATGTTAATTCCTTCTTCTTTTCCCATATTCTTCTTTTGTCCTTTCCCCACTAAGACAAAGTAGGCTCTGAAGGCACAGAATAGTTAATAAAATAGTGTAGCATGTTAATAAGAAGGCTAAGAATTAAAAATCTGTGACTCTTTGGATATATTGGTTCAAATCACTGCTCCTTAAAAATGAAGAGTTTATGTGTTAAAAAATTGAGGCATGGATTAGTCAACTCATCCCACAACTGTTTTGACTTTTTTGTTTGTTTATTTATTTATTCTTAAAAGATTTTATTTATTTATTTGACAGAGATCACAAGTAGGCAGAGAGGCAGGCAAAGAGAGAGGGGGAAGCAGGCTCCGTGCTAAGCAGAGAGCCCGATGCAGGGCTCGATCCCAGGACCCTGAGATCATGACCTGAGCCAAAGGCAGAGGCTTAACACACTGAGCCACCCAGGCACACTCTTTTTGTTTTTTTAAAATAAATTGTCAGTTTCATTAAGTATTCAAGTTATTATTCAACTAGTCAACTAGTATTTACTATGTTCCTACTGCATTAAATATAGTGGAAAAAATATAAAAAGGTGAAGACAAATATGCTATATTTGACCTCAACAATTTAAATCAAGTTGGAGGAGTAATATTTGTGTTTGTTAAAAGATAGTATGGGGATTCCTAAATAAAAATGAGGGGATGAGAAAGTTTGTGTTGTAGTAGTATAGCTTCTTTACAAGAAGGAATAGTTTTCAGGGAAGTTTTATTTATTTGAAAACTGTTCAGCAGTATTTACTGAACACAGTATTTTTGGGGCACTGAGCATATAATGCAAAATGCAAAATAAGATTTACTTGCTATCCTAGTGATGCTTAAGATTGAAATAGGAAGAATGGAAGTAGAGGTCTGGATGAGGAAGGAAAATTGATGTTAGCCATCATGCCCATGTCATGCCCAACTCCTTCCCAAGTCAAGCCTGGGTTGGGGAGGAGAAGACCTGCTGGTTCTCATAAGTAGATTTTGCATGTCAAAGTAGAGACTTGTTAGATAAAAGGACATTTCCGTATATTTTAAGTGTGATATTCTTACATTTCAAAATGGAAGCATAATCCTACTTCATAATAATCCAGGAAGGATTTTACTTCTACCAGTAAATAATATACTATTTTTTAAAACCTACTGTTGATGTTTCACTTTAACCATTCCATCACCCTGAACAACTGACTTCTGGTAACAATTCTGTCAGGTTGGGAAAGTGTTGTTATCCTCCTTAGCAAGGGAAGGTCACTGCAAGTTCTGGTGGACAAGTATGCAAGGTCATGGAGCCTACTAGTTAGAGGGAGATTTGACACCAATGTCTAGGCCTCTTGATTCTTAGCTCTGGCCTTTTTCCTCTTTTGCATGCAGAATACTTTGAGTAAATTTCACAATGAAGGGTAAGAACCTTGGTTTGAAAACTCATCTGTTGATTCTCTTTTTCTTTTTTTTAAAGATTTCATTTATTTATTTGATACAAAAAGAGAGATCACAAGTAGGCAGAGAGGCAGGCAGAAGGTGGGGGGAGCAGGCTCCCTGCTGAGCAAAGAGCCTGATGCAGGGCTCGATGCCAGGACCCTGAGACCATGGCCCAAGCTGAAGGCAGAGGCTTAACCTTCTAAGCCACCCAGGCACCCCGATTCTCTTTTTCTAGTGGGACATTAACCAGTTTTTTTTCTTTAGCTCAGGATATGTTTTAATATTTATAGGTGAATTCATCTGCACAGGCCAAGACAAATTCTTCAGCAGTAGAGATGACCTGTTATGGTGATTCAGTGCTGACAGTCTCTGCATACATTGAAATGTGAAATAACAGTAAGAAAATCAGATACAAACATCCAATAAACAAAATACCAACAAAAACTCCTTTAGGAGCCACTGAATTGAAAGACATTCAGGCTTTGGAGTGTTTTCCCAGATTTGATGGCATTGAAAGTCACAGAAAAGCTGCAGTCCTGGATTCAAAATTGGTAGTGATGGTTTCCTTGATTGCAGAAAGAGAAACTCACTAAAGCCAGTCCAAGAAAGGAGAATGGGTTGTTAGGAGGTTTCATGAGGTCTGTAAGGAAATAGAGCTAATAGAGGGGCCTTACAAGCCCTGTCGCTGGGTGGACATGGAAACCATGTCCTTTCCTTGACTAATGTAGAGTTAGGCAAACTTTGGGTTAGGTAACTACCCGGGGTGCAGTAACCTGAGGGATCCAGGGTGTTGCACACCACTGTGTCTATTCAGAGGAGGGTATGGGCATAGCTACTAAGGGTCTGTGTCTTTCATTGAGTATTCTATTTTTTCTGTTTACCTTACCCCACAGCTAATGGTCTCAGTAGACTCTTAATGTTTCTCCCAATTTGATTAAGGTTGATCTGGTTATTTATAATTGTTGAGAAGCATAACAACATTTTGTTTGCACTGCAGTTTATTATGCAATATTTGATTTCCTTTAAAAACAGAGGGAAATTGTAATATTCAAAATGACTATATCTGTCAATGGTAGGTTCAGAAATAGAATTCTATGAATTCTGGCCATATGGGCTATGGTTATGCCAATGTTTCCTAATAGAAGAGAAGAAAAAAATCATTAATTATTTAGGTATATCATAAATATATTCTCTTTGCTAATAAGGCCAGAGAAAATATATGAGCTAAGTTTTATCCTCCTTATTTACAGACATGTTCTTGGAACAATGCTGCTTTAATTTGGCCTTCTCTATTTCCTTTCACCCTCTGTGTACATGGGCAGGAGTTTCCATCATATAATATGAAACCTCTGGGAATCCTTTAAATATATCCAGGTGGGTCTTACAGGGGACTGATTTGTTTTCCTCAAATCCATGTGTGAAATCACTAACTGTCAATGTAACTGTATTTAGAGACTTCTGTGTCTTTATGGAGGTAACAAAGGTTATGTGATATCATAAGGGTAGGGCTCCAACCTGATAGGACTAATGTCCTTATTAAAGATTTATTTATTTATTTATTTAGAGAGAGAGAGGATGCCTTGGTGGTGGGGGGTGGGGTGCAGAGGGAGAGAAACAGACTCCCTGCTGCCCAGGGAGCCTGACACGGGGCTCAATCCCATGAACCTGAGATCATGACCTGAGCCAAAATCAAGAGTCAGATACTTAACTGACTGAGCCACACAGGCACCCCAGGACTGACGTCCTTATAAGAAGAGAAGAATCACCAGGGAACTCACTCTGTGTGCACACAGAGGAAAGGCCATGTGAGGATATAGCGAGAAAGTGGCCATCTACAAGCGAGGAAGAGAGGTTTCAATAGAAACCAACCCTGCCAGCAACTTGCTCTTGCAATTCCAGCCTAAAGAACTGTGAGGAAACAAACTTTAGTTATGTAGGCCACTCAATCTGTGTGATTCTGTTATGGCAATTTGCGGCATCTAATGCATCAGCATTTTACATTTGAGGAAGCTGAAATGTAGAGAGATGAAGTAACATAAAATATTAAGTGAAGAAAATTTGAATTTGAAAACAGAATTTAGAATTCTGAATTTTGAATTTGAAAATAGGATTTGAAAATAACCCCTTCTGAATCCAGGATGATGGTCTTTCTCCTACCTGTTCTGCCCATTTAATTCCCCTGAAGACTTGAGAGTTGAAAACTCTTACTTTGTCAAATTTACAGTAGGTCAGAAAGTTTGTAAGTGATGAAATACGTTGGGTGAAGCTAGAGGCAGACCCTGATCATCCCCTGGCTGTGATGAGGGAGCTAAAGGAACACCCTGAGACAATGCTCCAGCAGACTCTTGGTGCTGAGTCCTACTAAGGTACTTCCCAGGGAAGTAGAGAAATGGACCATTGTAATTATCAGCTGGAAATGGAATTGGGGAAGATGAGAGGAAGCTAGCAAATCCACAAGCTATTCCTTTTTTGTATTCAGGCTGGGCATGACCAGACCATTTGGAACAGTCCAAGAAAGTAGATCTCATGTGGAGGGGGCTAATATTTGAGTAGAATTGGCTTCAACATTCACTATTAAGGAGATTTTGAAATGCTGCCAGTTAATTTAACAACGGTCTGCCTTAAAAAAAAATCACATGGGTTTACTTAGCCTTCATTTGTATTTGCTAAGCAAAGCTTATCAGCACATTTCCTCTTAATTTTTTTAATCTTCCTTGTACAATGTTCAATGTTGAATTTCACCAGTATTTTCTTTTTATCCTTGAATGATGGAAACCTCTGATTTTTTCCCCTTTCCTCTTTAGAGAGAAGAGGAACATTTAGAATTTGCCCTGGAGATACAATGTCTTCCAAATATTAGCTCAGGGAATAGAAAGGCTCTGAGTTGCCATGTGCTGTTGTTTGCTGGAATAAATAATCATATAAAGGCCTTGCTCTTTTCACTCCTTTCTCTTTCAGCAGAGTTCAAACCAGGGTTATTTGCAGGTATCCTCTTGAATCCAGTTGAAAGACTGAATATCTTGGCTTTTCAATCTTGCTTTTGCTTTTTCTTTTCCATCACTGTATTCCTTTTTATTTCTTTCTAGGTTCTTGAACTTATTTCTTTATTTCTTTCAAATAATAGGAGCTCTTCAGTGTGTGAGTGAGTGTACACATGTGTGTGTGTGTGTGTGTGTATGTGCATGCGTGTGTGTTGTGAACCAAGAAGAAGAAAGAGGCTATCAAGCAACTAGAACATTTATTTGGCATCTTAGGGATTCAATGCAGAAGGCATAGTGTGGACTAAAATTAGAAATTGAAATTGTGGGGCGCCTGGGTGGCTCAGTGGGTTAAAGCCTCTGCCTTCGGCTCAGGTCGTGATCCCAGGGTCCTGGGATCGAGCCTCACATCGGGCTCTCTGCTCTTCAGGGAGCCTGCTTCCTCCTCTCTCTCTGCCTGCCTCTCTGCCTAGTTGTAATTTCTCTCTGTCAAATAAATAAAATATTAAAAAAAAAAAAAAAGAAATTGAAATTGTGCCCCAGATTACAAGCAGGAAGTGCAGATATATAAAGGAAAAACCACAGGTCACATAACATATTTTAAAGGAATTATGATTGGTGCTGACGAAGGTAAACTGACTAATACAGGATTGACTATTTAGTTAGCGGGTATTACATTATCTCTATTTCAGTCTGAAGTAGAATGGTATCTTCCAGAAGATGGCCTAGGTGCAGTGGACAAAAGTCAAATGTCTGTGATATTCCGAAAATTGAAACAGAAGATGTGTGTAGAGCTTTCTTCCTCAATATCCTCTAGACTCTGTTTTGCATGACTCTCTTAGCATGTCTTACTTCACTTTGGAATGTTCTTTCACAGTGTTTATGTGTGTATATGTAGATGTATGTATCTGTGTCTGTATGTATGTATGCGGGGAGTGGGTATGTGGTGTTTCTTTCCTTTAAAAGTGACACTGTACCATGGTTAAATTCCCAAGGCTCTGCCATCTGTAATTAAAATTGCTAAATATTGATAGACTAAAAGTCAAATAAATGAATGAACTAGATGCATATAGAATACAAATAAAGATCTTAAATATCTGTTCCCCACATTTATTGCTGTTTAGGAAGTAAAATATATAAAATACATTGAGATGCCTTAAGGAATAAGGGTTATGACACTCTGGGCTGTTTTCTCCAGTGTTCACTTATGCACTTTTAAAAACAGGTGTATTTTTTTTTTCTGTTTTGAAAAAGTAAACACCTTACAAACTGAAAGTCATCAAAATTCTTCCCTTCCCTATTCATCATACATTACATTTGCCAAGCACAGATTAAGGCAGATTATTAACCTACTCAATTACAATGGAACTCCTATGGAAATGTCTATTACTACTGCATTAATATCTCATTAGTTCATCATGTTAATGTTATTACAATGGTTACCAAAGGAATTGGTACTGATTGGTACCTAATTTTGAAGGGTTGTTGCCCCGAGCATCATTTAAGAGGGAGGCTCAAGAGTAGAGGTGGAAATCTGCTTTCTGTCTTCTTCCCTAAAAAAAGAAAAAGAAAAAGAACAAATGAATATTCCTGGCAAAACATGCTGCAGAGGCTGCATGAGATTCAAGATATAAATCTATTTTGACAGGTATAGCCATTATTCTTATCATCTAGGAGAGCATTATTCTTTTGTTTTAATGGCAGTGATAGCAGGAAGATAAAATTTGCCTTCATGTGAATGCATCAAAATGTAATAACAATTAGCTAATAAAATTAAATTATTACTAATGATGATAATAGCATGTCTGTGTCTTTACAATGAACATGTAGCTCTACTTATTTACATCTTTCCCCAGAGGAGTTCAAGTAGATTTACAGAAGTTAAACCCCTCCCACCTCTCCATTCATTTGCATATATTAAAAGAAATAAATCATAGAAGCTGATTGTACCATTTTATAAGGAAAACTATGTCTCTGCAGTTTCATGTCTTTTATCCGTATTTTGAAGGTTTGTGCAGCAGTAAGGTCAGTGGCACCAAGACTTGAGTCTAGACTGCATGACTTTGGGAGAGTATTAATCACTGTATGGCCAGGGTCTCTGGCCCTGGTGGGGAGCAGATGACAACAAACCAGAGCTGGCCTTTAAAACAGAAAGAGGAAAACATCTGTTGCTGATGCTGTTTTATTTTCTATACCTTTCCCACTTGTCTCTTTACTTTTCACTTAGACTCCAGAGCTCTCATGGTCTTTTCAATGAAATCTTGGAGTGGTTTGTCATAGCAGTTAAGCTTTTTTTTTTTTTTTTTTTCCATTTTATTTATTTTTTCAGCATAACAGTATTCATTCTTTTTGCACAACACCCAGTGCTCCATGCAAAACGTGCCCTCCCCATTACCCACCACCTGTTCCCCCAACCTCCCACCCCTGATCCTTCAAAACCCTCAGGTTGTTTTTCAGAGTCCATAGTCTCTTATGGTTCGCCTCCCCTCCCCAATGTCCATAGCCCGCTCCCCCTCTCCCAATCCCACCTCCCCCCAGCAACCCCCAGTTTGTTTTGTGAGATTAAGAGTCATTTATGGTTTGTCTCCCTCCCAATCCCATCTTGTTTCATTTATTCTTCTCCTATCCCCCTACCCCCCATGTTGCTTCTCCATGTCCTCATATCAGGGAGATCATATGATAGTTGTCTTTCTCCGATTGACTTATTTCACTAAGCATGATACGCTCTAGTTCCATCCACGTCGTCGCAAATGGCAAGATTTCATTTCTTTTGATGGCTGCATAGTATTCCATTGTGTATATATACCACCTCTTCTTTATCCATTCATCTGTTGATGGACATCTAGGTTCTTTCCATAGTCTGGCTATTGTAGACATTGCTGCTATAAACATTCGGGTACACGTGCCCCTTCGGATCACTATGTTTGTATCTTTAGGGTAAATACCCAGTAGTGCAATTGCTGGGTCATAGGGTAGTTCTATTTTCAACATTTTGAGGAATCTCCATGCTGTTTTCCAGAGTGGTTGGACCAGCTTGCATTCCCACCAACAGTGGAGGAGGGTTCCCCTTTCTCCGCATCCTCTCCAGCATCTGTCATTTCCTGACTTGTTAATTTTAGCCATTCTGACTGGTGTGAGGTGATATCTCATTGTGGTTTTGATTTGTATTTCCCTGATGCCGAGTGACGTGGAGCACTTTTTCATGTGTCTGTTGGCCATCTGGATGTCTTCTTTGCAGAAATGTCTGTTCATGTCCTCTGCCCATTTCTTGATTGGATTGTTTGTTCTTTGGGTGTTGAGTTTGCTAAGTTCCTTATAGATTTTGGATACTAGCCCTTTATCTGATATGTCGTTTGCAAATATCTTCTCCCATTCTGTCAGCTGTCTTTTGGTTTTGTTAACTGTTTCCTTTGCTGTGCAAAAGCTTTTGATCTTGATGAAATCCCAATAGTTCATTTTTGCCCTTGCTTCCCTTGCCTTTAGCAGTTAAGCTTTTGCTTTGTTTCTATTTTCTTAGTAAAAACAAGTTGTTGGAGGTTTGCAGAGAAAGGACAAATTATGAGATGGATCTCCTGAAGAGTGGGAGAGTGAATTGTATCAGAAAATGTTGAATAAGGCTCAACAGGCAATATCAAGGCCCTGCTTCGGGTTTGCACACACATTGAATGGTGAGCCACTAGTGTTGTGGTGGGGCTTTCTCCTGCCGTGTTCAGCTGTTTGGATATGGGCACTGGGTCAGACTGGGTTCTTGCTGGGTGATAAGACAGAGGAGAGAGATACAAGGATGTAGCAGGCATACACAACAGTGAGGAGGCAAATAAGAGTGCATAACAGTGAAATGTAAGGGCACTCAATGGATTGGATTACGGATTGGATTATTGGATCACGACTGTTGGAGGGATGAGCAAGAACAATTGGAGATGGTGATCTAAATGATATTCTTGAAATTGAGATTTTGGAGGCAGTATGGTTGGTAATGACAAGGTCTAGGACATTAATATGGAAGCAGTGAAAGGTAAATTACTGCCACAAGGGCAGGTTAATGTGGTAATCTAATCAGATAACATGTGCTTCCTTGTCCCTGGCGAATTTTAGAGGTTAGGGGAAAACAGTTGTTTGGAAATCGAGATAAGGAACAAGGGCAGGATGGGGGAGGAGACTGGTGTATCTTTAAGCCTTGTTAGTTATTGGATATAAGAATAAAAACAGTCAGGGCTTGAAAAAGCTACTCTTCAGGTGGCTCCTGAAAACTCCAGCAGCAGCAAGAAGGTGCAGAAAGGAGGTTGCCAGGGTGGGGGACTTTGGGTTCCAGAGGGCACAGTGCAGTGTGTTAAGGAGTCATGGAGGAGTCAGAAATTGATTGAGAATAGAGGAGGTACACGCAGAGGGGGAACGAGTCTGAGTGGTAAGAGATGAATCTGAAGAGTACAAAGAATGAGAAAAAAATATTGTAAGCCCCTGATATTTTAGAGTTTATAGGCATAGCACTATCTAGCATAAATTAATCAATGCAGTCCTTTAAAGGAAGGGGCACATTTTTCTGTTTCCCTTTCTCCTTTGTGCTGCTTGGACTATGGATAAGAAGGTTGACACTGTTAATTAGTTAGGACTGTGAGGTACATGCTAAAGATTGCTGAGCTGTAAGAGAGAACAAACCCGTCCTTGATGACTATGAAGCTGCCATACCTACCACGGGCTAGCTACTTCTGGACTTCTTTTGAGGGATAAATTTCTATGAAACTTAGCACAGGTGAGAAAATGATAACAAGCCTTAATTAGATTGTGGTCAAACAGGAAGAGAGAACCAAAATGGGCAAAAAGATTGCAAAGAGAGTGAAGCCACTCCCTTGCTATAAATACGTGTTTTTCTTTAAAATTTACTTCAATAAATTTAAGAAAAACTTATAAGTGAGTTTGTTGAGTAATCCTGGCAACCATGAGGTATGCTGGAAAATCAGATATGGGAGAATGCCATTTTGCCATTCCAGTTTTCAAAAAGAGGAAGAGAGACTCTGCAAACTATTGAATTATGAGCTTTATTTTATTTCCTGGAGTTCCAAGAAGAGGAAGTGGTTGGGTCATCATTACAGTAACCTCATTTCCTCCTTTGACAGATATATTGGACTATGGTGCCAGGGGAAATGTGGCAGAGTGTACTTTTGAACTAAAGCAAGGCATTTGAAGGGGCTTTCAAAATGTCTTCATAGATCAATTAGAGGAATATTGGTTGCATAGAAGATTGAAAGAGTGTATGAAGGGTGGTCCTGTGGGACAACCTGCAAGTTTTTTCTTTTTGCTCCCTGTCTTGGTGCCAGCTTCATCAGAAGGGTTGGCTCCCCCTTGTGGTTAAAAGATGGCTTCATTAATATTTGCCAGGAACAGGGAGAAGGTTCCTTCAGGATCATTTCTCTGAGGAGTTAGGAAGCTTCTTTCCTGGATTGTGACAACAAACCTTTCTCATGTTTTATTGACTCCGGTTGGATTAGGAGTCCATCCCTGAACCAATTACTCTGCCCAGGGAAAAGGATACTTGGCTTCGCTTAGGGCTGACTGCTAGGGGTGGAGTTGGCTTCCTGCGAGCACATTGGCTTCATGGGGCAGGAAGGGTATGGTTTTTTGTCTATATCTATGTATCTGTATCTATAGCTATATCTTCTATTTCTATCTCTCTCTATATATATCTAGAGAGGGCTGAATAGTCAACAAAAAAATGAGGGAGTGGATTATTTTATAGGCAAACATAATTTTCACTATTCTTGAAAGATTTGAGGGTAAGATTCCTGAATTCAGAAAGAAGTTTAAATTTTGGTGACACAGGCATGCCGATAGATTTATCAGGATTGCCTAAGCCACAAAATATACTTTAGTTAATCGAATGAGTGAACCCAAAGAACAGAATTGTTTATCATTATCCATCTTACAGCAGATACATGTTGGTCCAAAACCATGTTTTTGTTTTAATTATAATCAAGGTTAACACTTCTACCTGATTATCATTGACCAATATGTTTACATTCTTTAGAATATTAGAGGAGAATTACATTCTCTAAATGGCTAAGAGTGACAACCAGTCTTCTTTTTTTCTTTTTTTTTAAATTGCAGGATGGCATGTATCTGAAAATTTCAAGAAATTGCTCAGGTATAACTTAAAAAGCAAGTAGCTATAGTCTTTTTTTAATGCAGCTTTAGGTAGTTTTGAAATACTTAAATTTTAGTATAATTTTTAAGGTGATATTGAGAAAAAAGAGAAAAAAATCTTTCAAAGGATCCTTGTATGTCTTGGATCATTTTATTGAGATCTTAGGGACATATCTTATTGAAAATGCTTAGATTTGTCCAGTATTTTCTGCTATTTTTAGTCAGTTTCTTTGTTACATGAAATAAAACATATTAATGGTCACTAGCAAAAAGTCCATCTTGAAACTAGCCTATTCCTTATGCTTTATATGTAATTGAGCAATCAGTGTGTGCAATGTATTGAAGAAGAGATCACAGAATTTGGGTAGATATTTTGTGAAATAATCTGTAGTTTTGGGAAGTTGAAAGAAGCCCCTTTTATAGATGTTATCCTTTAGGGTGTGTTCTAAAAGATATAAATTTGAGGATATAAAAAAAATAATTTTGTAATGAGATCCTATCATTCAAAATATGATTTAATGATTTCCCTTAGCAGAAGATTGTCTCCGGAGGGCACCTTTCCCCGAAAATAGTTAAATATTCTATAACATCTTGTTACTCAAACTGTGGTCCATGGACCAGCAAGGCAGATATCATGGAGAGCTTAGTAGACCTGTGCAATCTCACCTCCATTCTAGACCTGCTGAATCTGAATCTGTCTTGTAGCAATCCCCAGGGGATTCATGTGTTCATTAAAGTTTGCTCATGGATTACTGAATCTCAGGGAGATTTCCCCTGTCCAGAGAATACTGGAGGGCAGGGGCTCATCAGCCAAAGAATTCACGTTTCTTACAGGTTCTCTTAAAAATCCTGTTCGGGGGCGCCTGGGTGGCTCAGTGGATTAAGCCGCTGCCTTCGGCTCAGGTCATGATCTCAGGGTCCTGGGATCGAGCCCCGCATCGGGCTCTCTGCTCCGCAGGGAGCCTGCTTCCTCCTCTCTCTCTGCCTGCCTCTCTGCCTGCCTCTCTGCCTACTTGTGATCTCTCTCTCTGTCAAATAAATAAATAAAATCTTTAAAAAAAAAAAATCCTGTTCGGCTGTATCACAGAATTTTCATTTTCTTTCCTTTTTTTTTTTTTTTAAAGATTATTTATTTATTTATTTGACAGATCACAAGTAGGTGGCGGGGGGAGCAGGCTCCACGCTGAGTAGAGAGCCAGATGTGGGGCTCAGTCCCAGGACCCTGAGACCATGATCTGAGCTGAAGGCAGAGGCTTAACCCACTGAGCCACCCAGGTGCCCCAGAATTTTCATTTTCACTTACAGTGAAAATACATATACATATAATGTTTTCTGCTAAAATCTGTATTGCTCTATCGTTATTATTTTAAATGAGCTATCTCTAGAAGAAGGGTTTGAGGTCTGGATCTGCCGCTTCCCAGACATCTGACTTTAAGCAAATACTTCAGCAGTGCAAGCATAGTTTAGTCATCTCTAGAAACCCTAGATCCTAGAATAAATCTTCAGGATATCATCTCTAGATGTTTTTGATCTTCTACTGTTGTGAGGATGAATTGAGATGAGGTGGTGAAACACTAGCCCCAGGCCTGGTACATGTAAGGACCTCAGAGAGTATTAGTTACCTTCTTTCTTGCTGGAACATGCAGTCCACTGAAACCTTAGAGCTGTCTACTGTAAATGAGGTAAAGACTACTGAAAGTCTTTCCCTGTGTAGCAAAACTGTGATGTGGTTCCTATGAAACATTAGATTTTTTACAGCTCTACTTGCCGAGTAAGTGGTTTGCAAAATTATATTTAAATAATTAAATAGAATTGAACTGTTTAGTGTGGTCCATCTGGATGCCAAATTGCACTTGCCAAAATGATAATTTGGATTTTAACATAATTGATACTTTATTCTTCTTCCTGAATCTGATTTATCAACAAGCCTTGCTGTTTCTCTGCTATTTAGCTTTTACTCAGTGACTGCTTCTGGGGTCTGCTAAAAAGTCTTCATCTTGCTAAATTTCGTTGGCTTCCCTACAATCTTTGTCTAATGAGGGGTCAGAGTGGTCCATTCCCTGGTGCTCAAAAGTGTGGCTGGATGGATTCTGATGAGTTGTTGAGTGGTTGACTGAGAAGCTGCTCCAGAAAGACAGGCTGGCCTAACGGCCGTAAACTCCTGAACCATCAGTAGTTCTTTACAGTTAAACTCTAACTCTGCTCTAAATTCCCTGACCACACCATCCCAGGATAAGTGAATTGTGAAATGATTGCTAGACTGCATGGCGGTAGTCGAGGCACAGAGAGATCTCAGGTCAATGCGCAGGCAAATCCATGTGACAAATGCGGCAGCCACTCATGGACCTTCTCTTTTTATGGGCTGCATGTCTCCACAATTCCTTCCTACCCAGAGCACTTCACGATGTAGGTTCTCAGTATGCTATCATTTTATTTAAAAATACTTTTTTAAAGGTAAATATAATAAAGTATAAGAGAGAATGTGATAAATACCTATAATCCTATCACCCAGAATTAACACTTAATATCCCATTTAACCATCATTTCCCCTCCCATTTCCCTTTCCAACACCTTCAAAGGCAAACACTATCAATAGTTTCATATGGGGGATTATACACCTCTATAAAAACTCTCTCTTCATATCTGTAACCAGTATGGAATGTTATTTTGTGAGTGCTTTCTAAAATGTACATAAATGACATCAGATTATATCAGGTCTTTCTGAGCATTGCTCCTCTCCCTTTAGCATTATGCTTTTGAGATCCAGCCATGCTGCTGGGCCCAGTTCATTCCTCAGTTTCATTTAACAGTAGTAGAGCTTTCAGTCTTGTAAATAGACTACATTTTACTAATCTCTTTTCAGGATTTGTAGGTTGTGGCTAATGTCTAGCAGCCAGTAGATCTGTGAGTGTACTGGCATTTCTGTTCCAACCCTAATGGTTTGCTTGTTTAACTAATGGCTGCTTCTTCATTAGAGATTAGCACATTAATTGAAACAGTACTTATCCCTCTTGGTAAAGTGATGAATTGTATGTTTTATTCTTTTGTCCTCAAGGCTGAAAGGCAATGTGTGCACCCTTTGGGGAGCTCAGAAACTCTAAATAAAGGGCAACACATTAAACAGCCCATTTGGTAAGAACAGGAGAGTCCCACTTACGTGTCCTCTTCTATTTTGTTGGCTCTTATTAGACACAGACCAAAGAATAGATTACTTCCATGTTTAGGCAGGTCCAGGCTTACTCCAGACTTCACAGCTTGCCTCCCTCTTTGGTGGCTAGTGAAGGAAGTTTCTGTGGCCCTAATGTAAAAAAAAAAATTTATTTATCCTTATTAACAAAGTTAATAAAGTAATGGCACTGAGATCTTTGAGGGCATCTTCGTGCCACACCGAATGGAGCAGTTATTTGAGTGGGACCATTATTCTCCATATAAACTGTTATTTCCTCATTGCCTCAGGTCTTTTTTTCTTCTGACACCCTTTATTAAGAATATATTCCAAATCATCAAATAAAAATGTAACTGTGTAAAGTTGTCCACTGAAGTGAAATGTAGTACAAAGTAGTTAATGACCCTAGATGTTGGATTCTGTTCTAACCTAATCAGGAGGAAGGAGCTGGACAGGAGTGTGTGTGAGTGTATGTGTGCCCATGGATTCCAGTCAGGTTTTCCTCCCCATTGCTCTTCTGCAACCCTTCCGGTTAAGTCATCTGCAAACTCTGTATGGCCAAGTTCAGTAGTTAATTCTCGATCTTCATCTCACTCTCCTATTAGAGTATTTGATACAGTTGTTCCCTTCCTCCCAGAAGCACTTTTTTCATTTGGTTTTCAGGGACAGCACTTCCTTCTTCCCTCCCTCCCTTCCTTTCTTCCTTCCTATGTTAAAAAATCTTTATGTATTTGACAGAGAGAGCACAAGCAGGGGAGTGGCAGGCAGAGGGAGAGGGAGAAGCAGGCTCCCCAGTTATCAGGGAGCCCCATGTAGGTCTCAATCCCAGGAATCCTGGTATCATGACCTGAGGCGAAGGCAGATGCTTAATGACTGAGACACCCAGCTGCCCTAGCATTTTCTTTTCTCTTGATTATAGCCTGTTTTCTAGTCTCTCATAAGAGACTATGCTTCACCTGTGAATTCATCCAATATGCTTCACCTTCCAGACTTCTACATGTCATTACATCCAAGTCTTCAGTCTTTACATTTCTTTCCTCTTCTCTCTATACCATTAGATGTGATTACATCTAGTCCATGCCTGTAAGTACCATTTATAAGGTAATCATTCTCAATTTGCATCTGCAGGCCAGATTTCCTCCTTGACTTTCCAACTCATGTCTGTTGGCCTCCATGACAACTTCTCTTGGGCAATGAATTGCAATGATTCCTTAAAAGCTGTGAAACTGATGGATTCCTGTCTCATGTTGAGGTCTTTTATCCATTTCAAGTTTATCTTTGTGTACGGTGTAAGAGAATGGTCAAGTTTCATTCTTCTACATATAGCTGTCCAGTTTTCCCAGCACCATTTATTGAAGGGACTGTCTTTTTTCCACTGTATATTTTTTCCTGTTTTGTCGAAGATTATTTGACCATAGAGTTGAGGATCATCCATATCTGGGCTCTCCACTCTGTTCCACTGGTCTATGTGTCTGTTTTTATGCCAGTACCATGCTCTCTTGGTGATCACAGCTTTGTAGTAAAAGCTTGAAATCAGGTAACATGATGCCGCCAATTTTGTTTTTGTTTTTCAACATTTCCTTAGCAATTCGGGGTTTCTTCTGATTCCATACAAATTTCAGGATTATTTGCTCCAGCTCTTTGAAAAATACTGGTGGAATTTTGATCGGAATGGCATTAAAAGTATAGATTGCTCTAGGCAGTATAGACATTTTAACAATGTTTATTCTTCCGATCCAAGAGCATGAAATGGTTTTCCATCTTTTTGTGTCTTCTTCAATTTCTTTCATGAGTGTTCTGTAGTTCCTCAAGTACAGATCCTTTACCTCTTTGGTTAGGTTTCCTAGAGGAGAACATAGGCAGTAACCTCTTCGATATCAGCCACAGCAACTTCTTTCAAGATTTTTCTCCAAAGGCAAAGGAAACAAAAGCAAAAATGAACTTTTGGGACTTCATCAAGGTCAAAAGCTTCTGCACATCAAAGGAAACAGTCAACAAAACAAAGATGCAACCCACAAAATGGGAGAAGATATTTGCAAATGACAGTACAGACAAAAGGTTGATATCCAGGATCTATAAAGAACTCCTCAAACTCAACACACACAAAATAGATAATCATATCAAAAAATGGGCAGAAGATATGAACAGACACTTCTCCAATGAAGACATACAAATGGCTGTCAGACACATGAAAAAATGCTTATCATCACTAGCCATCAGGGAGATTCAAATTAAAACCACATTGAGATACCACCTGACACCAGTTAGAATGGCCAAAATTAGCAAGACAGGAAACAACGTGTGTTGGAGAGGATGTGGAGAAAGGGGAACCCTCTTACACTGTTGGTGGGAATGCAAGTTGGTGCAGCCACTTTGGAGAACAGTGTGGAGACTCCTGAAGAAATTAAGAATAGAGCTTCCCTATGACCGTGCAATTGCACTACTGGGTATTTACTCCAAAGATATAGATGTAGTGAAAAGAAGGGCCATCTGTATCCCAATGATTATAGCAGCAATGACCACGGTTGCCAAACTGTGGAAAGAACCAAGGTGCCCTTCAATGGACGAATGGATAAGGAAGATGTGGTCTACATACACGATGGAGTATTATGCCTCCATCAGAAAGGATGAATACCCAACTTTTGTAGCAACATGGACGGGACTGGAAGAGATTATGCTGAGTGAAATAAGTCAAGCAGAGAGAGTCAAGTATCATATGGTCTCACTTATTTGTGGAGCATAATAAAGAACATGGAGGACATGGGGAGATGGAGAGGAGAAGGGAGTTGAGGGAAATTGGATGGGGAGGTGAACCATGAGAGACTATGGACTCTGAAAAACAACCTGAGGGTTTTGAAGGGGCAGGAGGTGGGAGGTTGGGGAACCAGGTGGTGGGTAATAGGGAAGGCACATATTGCATGGAGCACTGGGTGTGGTGCAAAAACAATAAATACTGTTAACGCTGAAAAGAAATAAAAAAAAAAGTGAAAAAAAAAAAAAAAAAAGCTGTGAAACCGAGATCTTGAGTTCCATCTCCAATCTTTTGTGACTCCAGTATTCCCATTTCAAAAATGGTCCTTCTGCTTATCTGATTGCTCAGGGCAGCAACCAGGGGGTCATTCCTGGCTCTCTTTCCCACCTTTGTACTTCATGTCCATTCTGTTGGCAAATCTGTTGTTTTCACCTTAAAACCAGATAGTGACCATCTGTCATCATCATCCCTACTGCTGCCACTCTAGTTCAAGTTGCTAAAGTCTCTGGCATGCACTGTGCTGATAGCTCTTACTAGACTCTTTCCACTCTTGTCACTTACAGAGCAGTCACTACATGGCAACTAGAATGATTCTTTTAAAACGTAAATCCAATTGGAATGAAATAGAAAGTCCTTACAGTAGTCTATCAAGCCCTATTAGATCTGGCCTTTCTGAGAGCCTCTGTACTCGGTATTTCTCATCCTGGGGTACTCTGAAGATATTTTCATGCTTTACTCCCTCACTGAACTTAGGTTTCTCTGCAAATGCCACTTCATTAGTGAAGCCTTTCCTGACCATACTGTCTAGAGAACATAATCCTTCCACTTCTCTTCCCTTAACCTGCTTCATTTTCTGCCGATTACTCATGCAGTGTCTGTCATCTTCAGCTAGAACATACAGTCGCAGTGGCCAGGGCCCCCTGTATTCACTGTTGAATCCTCAGGCCTGTTAATAATGCCTGCCACATGCATTGCATTTGTTGAATGGATTAATGCAGGGAAATTCTATTTCATTCTGTCCCCCTCCTCTATATTTTGTTATAGTTGTAATTATTGAAAATGTATCATTTTAGAGAATGATTAAAGATGAGCATCTGGTTTTCTTGCTCTTATCCCTATCCTGCCCCTGCCTCATACATATTTGTACAGATATTAAGAAATTTGCTCAAGAAACATTGTTTTACAGACATTTTGAAAGCCATGGTACCTCATTCACTTCTCAGATTCCAGTCTTTCTTTTGAATGTTTTGTTCAGTTTCAATGACTTGTGGATGAGAAAGACATAGAATCAGCAGAAATGTTATATGTGGGATACCTTTGCTTGTTTGAATACTAAGGAATGAGGAAGGACCATCTAAATGAATAAAAGCATTCTTAATCTTGTATATGCACATATACACACATGTTTTAAAGTATGTGGTTCTTGGTGCAAATGCATACTAAAGTTTGCCAAATAAAGTTTCTCTTGGATCTGTTTTAGTGATTATATATATTACATTCATAATTAGAATATTACCTATATGCAAATGAACATAAAAATGAACATAAAAATAATTTTAAGGATGATTGAAACAGATGACTTTCTTTGTGAGTGAGAGTTTATTTTTTTTCCAATTGGTATACAATAAGAGAGCAAACATTAGTCTTGTGCATTTAAATCCTGGATGTTGAATTAAAATTTTCCAAATTGTGAAGGAGTTACTATAATTCGAATAGTTAAGGAGCGCCTGGGTGGCTCAGTGGGTTACGCCTCTGCCTTCGGATCAAGTCATGATCTCAGGGTCCTGGGATGGAGCCCCGCATCTGGCTGTCTGCTCAGCAGGGAGCCTGCCCCCTCCCCCCACCCACCACCTGCCTGCCTCTGCCTACTTGTGATCTCTCTCTCTGTCAAATAAATAAAATCTTAAAAAAAAAAAAAACAACAGTTAAAAGGAGGAACTAAGACTGGTTTTCTTAGTTCAGATGTGGGAAGAGTCTTTAGGTGACTTCATCTTGATGCTTGAAAGGAATTCTGTTTCCTCATAGAAGCCACAAAAGCCAATGTAGTTCCCTAAATTAGAAAGGTCATTACTTACATTTGGCACTTCAGGTAATTCCAGAGTAACCCATTTTTTTTTTTTTTAGAAACACAGGGAGAGAGAACACAAGCAGGGGGAGTGGGAGAGAGAGAAGCAGGGAGCCCAATGCGGGGCTTGATCCCAGGACCCTGGGATTGTGACCTGAGCTGAAGGCAGATGCCTAACCACCTGAGCCACCCAGGCACCCTCAGAGTAACCCATTTTCTTGCTCACTCTGATTGGTTCTAGAACCTGTGGGAGAGATGGATGTCTAATTTAAAGATGAAAAGGCATCTCTTTCTGATTGTAGATCTCTTGGCTTACCTGAATTATCCCCTAGAGGCAAAGGAAGAAAGGTAAAATGTTAAATACCATGATTATGCAAGCAAAAATATTAGTCTTGAATCAAATCAGATGAACTTTGATGGTGCGTATTGCAAGAGGGCCACAAGAGGCCAAGATAGTAGTTTCTTTGTCATCCCCACTGGTGGGGATGGGTAAGTAGCTTTGGGATACCTCTGATTCTGGCTGAGGGTACCCCCCTGAATGTTCTCCCTGGATCCTCTTTCTCCTCTATAATTCTGCAGTGCCTTCAGCCTTCTCCCAACAAGAGCAGCCAGGGATGACATCAAATGAGCTCCCATACCCAGATAGTGCCATATCTGTCTTCTGGGTGGCTTCCGGAGTCGAGGCCTCTACCTACTAAGGTTGGAGCCTATAGGCAGGGCCTGGCAATGGAGGTAGAGGGCTGGTGCTTTTTTTTTTTCCCTTTAGATTTTATTTTTTAATTATTGTTATTTTTAAAAGATTTGATTTATTTATTTAACAGAGAGATAGAGAGAGAGAGCACAAGTAGGCAGAGCAGTAGGCAGAGGGAGAGAGAGAAGCAGGCTCTCCCCTGAGCAGGGAGCCCAATGCAGGGCCTATTCCAGGACCCTGAATCATGACCTGAGCCAAAGGCAGCTGCTTAACCAACTGAGCCACCCAGGCACCCCTAGATTTTATTATTTTCAGAGAGAGAGAGAAAGAAAGGGAGACAGTGTGAGTGCACAAGCAAGGGGAGGAGCAAAGGGAGAGGAAGAGAATCTCTAGCTAACTCTGTGCTGAGTAAAAAATCTGATGTGGGGATTTGATTTTAGAACCCTGAGATCAAGACCCCAGCTGAAACCAAGAGTTGGATGCTTAACTGACAGGAGCCATCCAGGTGCCCCAGGCTGGTGCTTTCGACTTGTTGGAGAACCTATGAAAAGATGCATTATGGTCTGACAATTGATCTTTTGATCATGTGTGAAACAGGAAGATTCTTGCTTTCATAAATTTTCATAATAAGCCCAGCAACTCTCATTTCACACATTAAGTTAAAAATTGTTAAAAAGATCTGCTTTGGAGCATATCCGGAAAAGCTTCTCTCTCCACCTAGGCCCATCCACTTTGAAATTTCTTTTTCTCTGGTCATTGTCTCCAATGTTGTTATTGTCCCTCCCCCCACCCCCTTTTCTCTGGTTTTGCTGTGAGAGTCAGGGTAAGAGTAGAGGGTTGGAAAAGACCTTTATGGGATCTGACTTGATAGTGAAACCTGATAACAGCAGTCAGGCATCATGCACTCTGAAGATTTATATACCACTGGAATATATCCTGAACTTTGCTAAAATTATAGTGTCTATCTCCTTCCTGGTGACATTACAGAAAACCTCTTATTATACACTTAGAACATACCTGCAACCAACAAGGCAGGTAGTGGTGATAGGGTGAGGAACATATCTAGTCATGTTGAATGAAGAAGATGATTATTACATTAGGTACTAGATTCCTTCAAAAAAGAAGGCAAAAGAGAGAAGGGTTTTAGTAAAGCACAAAGAAATTGGTGCTCAAGAACAAAGTGATGTCTGTGCACAGTAAAATCTACTCAGTTGCTAACAAGAGCAGACATGTCCAACTTTATAAGTTCCATGGAATGACATGGGATCTTTCTTCCTAATCTTACACACAAGATTTACTATGCTCTACAAACTCTTCTGAACCTTGATTTAAACTCATTATTATATTTTGGAGGCTGTTTCAAAATATTCCATATAGACCTGCTTTGGTCTTTTTAATGGTGCTATAATATTTTGTTACCTTCATGTACTAAAATAATTTAAAACATAATCCTCTATTTTTTTTTTAAGATTTTATTTATTTATTTGACAGAGTTCACAAGTAGGCAGAGAGAGAGGGGGAAGCAGGCTCCCACTGAGCAGAGAGCCCGATGCGGGGCTCGATTCCAGGACCCTGAGATCATGACCTGAGACGAAGGTAGAGGCTTTAACCCATTGAGCCACCCAGGCACCCCAACATAATCCTCTATTATTGAACATTCAAATTACTTCTGATATACATATATGGCCTTTTTGGAGGAGTGCTCTAAATAAATTTTTTGTGCATGCATCTTTGTGTATATTTGTAAGTGTATTTGTACAATAATTTCTTAGAAATGGAATTGCTGGGTTAAGGTTATATGAATATTTTAATTGGGAAAAATATTGCCAAACCATCTTTCATTAGGAATGTGCCAGTTTACTCTTCTTCTGCTTACACAGGGATGCCTGTTTCTTCATTCCTTTTGCCCTGCTGCCTGTTACCAAGTGTTTTGATCTTTGCCAATAGGATAGCTAAACCATGGAATCTTGTTATAGTTTTTGTTTGTATTTTTCTTATTAATAGTGATATTATGAATATTGTTTCAAATATTTAAAAGTCACTTTTAACTTCTCTTTTCTTGAACTAGCTCTGCATGTCTTTTGTCAATTTGTGTTGTAGCCCTTAAAAAAATAAACAATTAATGATTTATCTATTTTGTTTGTTCAAAGAACCAAACCTTGAATGTAATTATTAGTAGTACATCCTTTTTCTGATTTCCAAGACATTGATTGCTGTTTTTAGCTGCATTATTTGTTCCTTCTGTGTTGATTTTTTAAAAATATTGAATGAAGCAGAACTGGCAAAAATGATGAAAATAGCTGGTGTTAGGGGATGAATATATGGGAATTTATTGTAACATTTTTATACTTTTGTGTTTGTTAAAAGCATTGTAGAATAAATGAATACCCAGATCAATTAATTTAAAAACCTAACAAAGTAAATGATTTTCTTGAAAAAATACAAATTAACCAAAGACTTTTGATTTCTTTTTCCTTTTTTAAAAGAAGATATTTACTATGTTTAAAAAATAAAAATTAGGGGCACCTGGGTGGCTCAGTGGGTTAAAGCCTCTGCCTTCGGCTCGGGTCATGATCCCAGGGTCCTGGGATCGAGCCCCACATCGGGCTCTCTGCTCCGCAGGGAGCCTGCTTCCTCCTCTCTCTCTGCCTGCCTCTCTGCCTAGTTGTGATTTCTCTCTGTCAAATAAATAAAATATTTTAAAAAAATAAAAAATAAAAAAAAAATAAAAATTAAAAAAAAATTTTTTATTAACATATAATGTATTATTAGCCCCAGGAGTACAGGTCTGTGAATCGCCAGGTTACACACTTCATAGCACTCACCATAGCACATACCCTCTGCAATGTTCATAACCCAACCACCCTCTCCCTACCCACCTCCCCATGGCAACCCTCAGTTTGTTTTGTGAGATTAAGAGTCTCTTAAGGTTTGTCTCCCTCCTGATCTCATCTTGTTTCATTTTTTCCTACCCCGCCCCTCAGACCCCCCACATTGCCTCTCAAATTCCTCACATCAGGGAGATCATGTGATAATTGTCTTTCTCTGATCAACTTATTTAGCTCAGCATAATACCCTCTAGTTCCATCCGTGTTTTCACAAACGGCAAGATTTAATTTCTTTTGATGGCTGCATAGTATTCCATTGTGTATCTATACACATCACATCTTCTTTATCCATTCATCTGTTGATGGACATCTAGGTTCTAAAAAATAAATTTTTAAATTAAAAATTTACATTTACAGAGAAGTTGTAAAGATGGTACAGAGACCTTGTCTACTCTTTACTCACTAGCTCCCATTGTTAACATCTTACACTTATGCGATATATTTGTCAAAACTAAGAAACCTACATTGGCACATTACTATTAATTAAATAGCAAACTTTATTTGGATTTTACCACTTTTTCCATTAATACCCTCTTTTGGCTCCAGGACACAATCCAGAGTGCTACATTGCATATGGCTGTCCTTACTCCCTAGTCTCCTCTGGTCTATGACAGCTTCTCAGTCTTTCTTATTTTCATGACCTTCTCCATCGTGAGGGGGGTACTGGCCAGATATCCTGTAGAAGCTTCCCCAATCTGGTTTTGTTTGATGTTTTCCCCATGATTCAATGAAGGTTATGGGATTTTGGAAAGAAAAGCAGAGAGGAGAAGTGCCCTTCTTGCCATATTTTATCAGGGCATTCATGAGATTCCCATAACATCTACTAGGAATGTGAACTTTCACTGCTTGCTTAAGGTAATGTCTACCCGGTGTCTCCATTGCCCATTTCCCCTTTCCCCTATTCTGTTCTCTGGAAGGGGGTCACTAAGTCTACGTCCACAGCCTCTTATGGGAAGAAAGTAGTGGGAAATTAAGGTCTGCTTCCCAGCACTTTGAGACCTCATGTGGCCCCTGCACCACTTGTCAGGTGCTTGAGCAAAACTCCTCCCACTTGTAGCTGCTCTTCCCAGGCTAGTGCAGCTCACTTTTCAGTGTGTACTTCTTGGCTGTTTTGGGGTTCTCCTGTTCTCAGGTCTTTAGATGCTCTTTTGCTTAGATTTGTGGCTATTGGCGGTGCATCCCTACCCATTTATATTTTGGTATTCATGATTTGTCGTAAGTGTTGCCCTCGAGTGTTTGGTTTGTTATCTCATTCCTTTGTTTTCAGGTGGAGATTTGAGAGATCCAAAATGTGTGCTGCTGCTTCCTTGTGCTTTAGTATTCTGAAGTCCTTTACTTAGGGCTTTGAATGATGCTGTGTTACTTTGTATGGGTATTCTTTATGGTAAATCTTTATGTATTGTAACATTTATACGAGAAATTTTAATGTTGTGAATCTATTTTTAAAAGTACTGAGATCATAACATTTTCTTTTCCTTCCTCAACTTTTCCCTTCCTCTCTCCCTCCTTTTTCTTCTTTTCTTTTCCTTTTTTTTTTTTTTTTAAGATTTTATTTATTTATTTGACAGACAGATCACAAGTAGGTAGAGAGTTAGGCAGAGAGAGAGGAGGAAGCAGGCTCCCTGCCAAGCAGAGAGCCCAGTACAGGGCTCCATCCCGGGAACCTGGGACCATGACCTGAGCTGCTGAAGGCAGAGACTTTAACCCACTGAGCCACCCAGGTGCCCCTGTTGGTTTTTGTTTGTTTGTTTGTTTGTTTTTGTTTTTTGTTTAAAGATTTTATTTATTTGTCAAAGATAGAGAGAACAAGCAGGGGCAGCAGCAGGCAGAAGGGAGGGAGAAGCAGGCTCCCCACTGAAGGCCCTGGGATCATGGCCCGAGCCAAAGGCAGACGCTAAAGGGAATGAGCAACCCAGGCATCCCCTTTTGTTTCTTTTCCTTTCTTCCTTCTGCCACTTGTCTCATTCTTTCTCATTTTCCAACTTTGGTTTTCCCAACTTGGAATCACTGTGTTTAGAGATAGGTCTTGTATAATGCTTGTAATTGGTTTCTTTTTTCTTTTTATGAGTGAGTATATTTTGAGTATATGTGATTATTCCATTTATAATTATTGACAGTTTCTTTGCACTTATGGGATTTTATGTCATAAAATGTTAAAATTTTCGTTATTGAGGGCGCCTGGGTGGCTCAGTGGGTTAAGCCGCTGCCTTCAGCTCAGGTCATGATCTCAGGGTCCTGGGATCGAGTTCCGCATCGGGCTCTCTGCTCAGCGGGGAGCCTACTTCCCCCTCTCTCTCTGCCTGCCTCTCTGTCTACTTGTGATCTCTCTCTGTCAAATAAATAAATAAAATCTTTAAAAAAATTTTTTTTGTTATTGATTTGTTTCTCATTTACTTTCTGGTCTGTTTACTCTCTCTTGGTGTATATTCATATGATGGTAATTTGAAAGTTTTGTATTGCTTTTCTTTATATCATGATTATCACCTTAGAGTTATAGTCTTATGTAATATTTGTAATTTTTAATCCTCGCTAGTATGAGCATTGAAAAATAATGTTTCCTGAGATTTGTGTTAGACCTTTCTTGTTTTTGCCTCCCCTGGTTTTAGTGGATTGTATTATCTTTTGTTGTTTGCTTAGAAAGTGTTTACTTTAAACTTTTCAATACACTTATAATTCTGTTACTAGTTTTATCAGAATTAAATGATATATTTTAATTTCTGCCAATTTAAACTGTACTGCATTCTCATTTTTTCCTAGCTATTATCTCTAAAGTTTTGTTATTAAATGGAATCAGAAGAAATTGACACTTTTTATAGGTTAAAATGACAGAATATTGATTCATGGCTGGTATTATTGAATGACTACCCAAAGAACTCCTTTTTTTTTTTTTTTGCTTTTTGACCAAAAAGACAGGTTTTATTTTTTAAATTTCATTTATTTTTATTATTGAAGTAGAGTTGACATACAATGTTATATTAGTTTCAGATGCACAGCATAGTGATCTGACATTTCTATACATTATTCAGTGCTTGCCATGGTAAGTGTAGTTACCATCTCTTGTCATACAATGTTATTACAATATTATTGACTGTGTTTCATGTGCTATACTTTTTACCTCTGTGTCTTATTTATTTTATAACTGGAAGTTTGTACCTCTTAATCCCCTTCCTCTATTTCACCCATTTCTCCACTCACCTCCCCTCTAGTAACCATGAGGTTGTTTTCTATATTTAAGAGTCTTTTTCTTTCTTTCTTTCTTTCTTTCTTTCTTTCTTTCTTTCTTTCTTTTTTTTGTAGATTCCACATGTAAGTGAAATCATAAAGTATTTGTCTGACTTATTTCATTCAGGATAATACACACTAGGTCCATCCATATTGTTACAATGGAGAAGATTTCATTATTCTTATGGCTTTTTTATACCATTGTGTGTATGTATATATGTGTGTGTGTATACATACACACATACATGTATATCTGTATACATATATGTGTATACACACATACATATATATGTATATCTGTGTGTATATATATATGTATACACAGACAGATATACACCCACACACATACCACATCTTTTTAATCCATTCATCTGTTGGTGGATACTTGGGTTTCTTCCATATCTTGGCTGTTGTAAATAATCCTGCAGTAAACATAAGGGTGCATGTATATTTTCAAATAAGTATTTTGTTATACTCAGTAGTGTAAATACCCAGTAGTGTGATTGCTGGATCATAGGGTAGTTCTATTTTTGATTTTTTGAGGAACCTCCGTACTGTTTTTCATAGGATCTGCACTGATTTGTATTCCCATCTACAGTGCACAAGGGTTCTTTTCTCCACATCCTTACCAACACTTGTTATTTTTTGTTAAAAAACTATTTCTTCAACTTTAAATTTAATTACTTACCTGAAATGTCTTGATTTTTATCTCTCTGATTCATTACTTCATGGCATGTGGTATAAACTTCCTTTTTTTTTTTTTAAGATTTTATTTATTTATTTGACAGACAGAGATCACAAGTAGGCAGAGAGGCAGGCAGAGAGAAGGGGAAGCAGGCTCCCTGCTGAGCAGAGAGCCCAATGCGGGGGCTTGATCCCAGGACCCTGAGATCATGACCTGAGCCGAAGGCAGAGGCTTTAACCCACTGAGCCACCCAGGCATCCCTAAACTTTCAATCTGTAGTTTTAAATCTGCCTTTATTTAGGATAGCTATCTTGAATCATAGCGTTTATTTTTTTCTCTTCTTTCCTTCAACTGATTCTCCTTTTTTAGGAACAAAAATAATTTGATTTGAACAAAAATAATAATCTTTTTTGTTTTATACCTGAATCTTCTATTTCCTCTATAATCCTGTAAACGTCTTTATTCATATTAATTTTCTTTTATTCCCTTTTTATCTGTTATCCTTTTTGATGTTTCTGTACTAGCCTTAATTTCTGTGATTGTTTCATTTTCCTCTTCCACTTCTTCCCTAAGAACTGTATGCTTCCAATTTAATTTTGTTCTTGAATCTCGCCATTTTTTCCTCTTGAATGCTTGTATCTTTTCTTTGTGCTCTTGTTTTAAAATGCCATTTTTTTAATTCTCTGGGATCCCAGATATATGTTTGATATTTCCATCTTCATCACTGTAGCATTTTTTATGAAGTACTTTTTTTTGCCATTATTTTTTCTGCTTCTTTTCTTGTCTTTCACTATAGTATCTTTGCTAATTTTTTTGCTTCTTCTTTATATTATCCCAGTGTTTGAGTGAAGAATGAGGTTTGGAAGTGCTTTATGTTGGCAGTGTTCTGGGGGTAACAGAAGGCCTTGTTGGTGTACATTGGAGCTCCTTGTGATTTAAAGTTTTGAGTGTCAGCTAGTTGACTCTCCCATCTCTGAGAATGACAGAGTTTAACATCTCCTCAAACTTCAGAATCTCTTCTCTTCTGTATCAGCAACATACTAATTGAGGAATGACAGCAAGTCTGTGTGTTTCTTTTTCTATCCTGGCCTCTCTTGTTATTCCTGATTGCTAGAAAGGATCCAGGGAAACTCCCACCATCACTGCATGTTTTATCCTGTAGCTTCTATCTTTGAGGGTACCACCTGCTTTCCGTCTGTGTCCTCTAGGTGCAGTTGTTCACATTGTTCTGCACTATCTTGTCTGATATTCACAAAATTTGAACTCTTCTTTCTTGTATAGTTTCATTTTCAATTAGAGATGTACTCATATTTCATCCAAGTTGAGGTTTGCCTTTCTGCCTGTCCAATGCCTTGTTATTTTTAGGTATTTCAAAGAGGGATAGGGGTAGAGACCTCTTTATTTTGCCATTTTAAAATTGAAAGTCTGCATCTTCACTTTTGAAATTTGTTATATGAATTTAAAATGGGCTTGAGAGGAAATTTAGAATCATACTCCTAAACTACTTCAGACAGAGGGAACCATTCAGAATTAGAGGTATCAATGAAGTAGGTCGTATAATTTTTAACCTAAATATGACCTGCTGGCTAATTCTGGGATAGCCTAGCACACTTGAATTAATGAAAGGTTTAAGGAAATATTAGGTATTTTTTTTCTTTGAGAATAAGCTCATTTTGGAACTCATGTAGATTATTTACATTTATAATCAAGTTAAATTTAGAAGATTTCCAAAAGATTTTAATTAAAAAAAAATCATATCATATCAATATTTACAGTCTATCATACTATGATACCCAAGAGACTGCTTGTTATGGTGCTAATACTTTTGAAATTTGTTCATGAACAGCTTTTAAAAATGAAGCTGCACTAGAATTATGAGAGATATTTAAGAATGTTCAGCTTAGCGCTCATATTTTATAGATGAGGAAATTGAAGCTTGGAGAGCTTCACATCTCAAGTGTATCAAGCGTATTTAGAGGAGCAGTGTTCCTAAATTCAGTTGCTTGTAATGGCTTGATGTTTTTTGCTATATCTGCATGTTATTTTAAATATTTTTTACACAACATTTTTTTCCCTCTTAGTCATCTGTTTTATCAAAATAAACTTACTTAAAGAAGAAATTTTGTGTAAATATTGGTACAGATCCCAAGTATTTGGTAAATATTAACTTGCAACCCCATGCTGTTTCTTTTGTATTCAACTCTCTGACAATCTATTCTATGATTTAGAGTCTGACTAGTCTAGCCTTTGCCACTTTGAGTTCTTAGTTCTTATGTGTCCAGAGATGAGGTTTTGTGGTCAGAAATACTTTAAAACCTTTCTGTGAAACTGGAGGTTTTTTTCTTTATCTAATAAATCATCTCATTTCTATTTTTCTATTGAGATACACTTTCTTCTCTTCAGTAGTCTCCACTCCTTTCACTGTGGAGCGAGAAAGACATGTTGGAATTCAATTCCCTTCATTTTACTTGTCAAAGCAAACTTGTCAGAAGGTTGACTTGGCAACAGAGTGTCTTACAGTCTTGGACTAAGATTTGGGTTCAAATCTCATCTTTTTACTAGTCTGTGATTGTCAAGAACTCATTAAGCCTCTTTATAAATCTTAGTTGGCCTGTTAATTGAGGATAATATTTGCTTTAGAGGGGTTGGTAAGGATTGAAGAATATAATGAATAGGAAAATGCTATGTTGGGTGTTACTGCTACCGATGGATTGATGTACTATGTGTTGGTTAATTGAATTAAAAAAAAAAAAAGCTAAGCATGATGCTTGGTAGGTAACAGTTGGTCAACATGGTACCATTATGCCTCATTACAATTGTTATTATTAGTAATAACATTTTTTGGTTATATTTGTATTTATGGTAATATGGTAATATTTATGGTAATATTTGTATTTATGGTGGTACTACTACTGCTACAGTTCTTGGGGCTAGGGTGAATCATTTAACCACAGCAGGTAAGCAATCCCTCAGGTCAAAATACCTTTTAAGATGTTTATGCCTCTATTTGGCAATGGGTTGTGTAGTTAAAAGTACCAAAAGTGACCACAAAGAACTACGTGTTTACTCAATCGGAAGCATACCAAAGACAGTATTGCATAATATGCATCTGGTTTTTGTTGTTGTTGTTGTTTGTTTGTTTTTGGGTTTTTTTGTGCATCTGTTAAATGGTGTGGTTTGAAGTGTCTACAAATATATCCTCAACACTCTGTGCACCAGCTTGGAAATTGTCACAGACTCTAGAGAGGTAGTCAAGTATATAGTAGTTGAGATTAGGCTCTGGAGCTAGACTGCATGATTTCAAAACCTCTTAACTAGCTGTGTTACTATAGGCAAGTTACTGGACTCCTTCTGGGTCTCAGTTTTCCCATCTCCAAATTAGGGTTAGTAACAGTTGCTTCATTAAGTCTGAAAGATTAAGTGAATTACTATGTATAAAACATGTACATTAGGTTCTGGCTCTGTTTTTTTTTTTTTTTTAATTAATTTATTTATTTTCAGTGTAACAGTACTCATTGTTTTTGCACCACACCCAGTGCTCCATGCAATACGTGTCCTCTCTATTACCCTCCACCTGGTTTCCCAACCTCCCACCCCCCGCCCCTTCAAAACCCTCAGGTTGTTTTTCAGAGTCCATAGTCTCTCATGGTTCATCTCTCCTTCCAATTCTGGCTCTGTTTTTACCTGTCTTTTTCTCCAGTCTTGGAGGCAATGGTTTGCCCTCTCTTCTGGATCCAAGAAGAGTTACTGAATTTTCTTTCTTTTCAGCTTTTTACTTGCTGTTAGTGTGAAGTGGCAAGTCCAGCTCCTTCCTTACATGTGGAACTTGAAACTTAAGTATTATTGAATATTCAAATAAGAGAACATTATATTCTTACACACGCATAAACCCACACATATATATACAAAGCATCCAGGCACATCTCTGATCTTAATGAAATTACTCTGATTGCAACAATATAAAACCAGTGGTTAGGAGTATGAATATGAAAATGCTATGATATACATTTTTATGATAAAACCAGTGGTTAGGAGTATGAATATGAAAATGCTATGATATACTTTGATGAAATGTCAAGGGGTCAGGAAGGGCCTGGAGAGGGGAAGGCTCAGACATCTCAAGAAAGGCACAGAAGGACAGGAACCAGTCTCAACACCCCAGTTAGGGTACAGTCGGGTAGGTGACATGAAAAGAAGAATGAGAATGGAGTACCAAAGGTAATAATAAAATGAATAATTCCTTCTATTTGCAGAGGTTGTTACCCTTTCCCCAGCACTTCATCTCCATTTAAATCTTAGAGTGATACTAGAAGGTAGGGACAGTGGGAAAAAGGAAAGTGGGAAGGGGATGGGACATGGAAGGAAAAACTCTTCTCCCTCACCATTTTTTGGGTCTCTGCTAGTAACATCAAGGAGATTGGAGCCTGGGTGATTATGTTTGAACTTTTCTTAAATATTGGACATTTATGAAACACCCAGTGTGGTTTCAGGAAGGAAAATTTGAGCTATCTTATGTTTTTCATATTTTATTTCCTATCCATGATCATCAACTTGCCATTTTCAGAGAGCAAATCACTTTATTTGAATTTCTGCATAAAAGGGTATCACATGAGCATCAAGACCCTGCATTCCCCATTGTGTGAATAGATTAAAATAACCCTCATCCATCTGCAGCCTATTGCCTGCCCTTTTGTTAGCTTAGCGCAAGATATATCATAACATATGTGAGAAGGGCAAATCTTAGGGAAAATTGAGGTTGTGGTCTGATGCACAGAGGTATTATTGACCCTTTCTCCATTTCATTTTCTCAGCCAGGGGCCATATGGTAAGACATGGCATGGCTTTCGGCCAACTACACCATTCTCTGGATCTTAGTAGTCCTAGGAGCCCCACTGCAGAGGTTAGCATAATTGAATCTGCTGTTTTAATATCAAGTACTTAAAAATATCGATAGAGTATCCTTTCCGCTGTGGTATTCAAAAATCCCTTAGTAAGTGGTCATTAAGCCTGCTTTTCTGCCTTTCCCTCTCTCTTCTTTACCAGGACATTCTCTTGGCACTGGATGATAGAAATATCCCAAAACCTTTGTACACTTCAGAAATATGCTCTACCCTGAATAAGTCTCACAAAGAAAATGTTGACAGACTGTGCATCAGGCCCATAAAATTCAAACCTAAAAAAAATTATGGGCCCAGGTCAAAGAAGCTATTTCCAAGAAAACAGTTGGACTCCATGCAAAGGATTTTTGACACAGAACATACTCTTCTTTTAGACAATCAGTGGGAGACTAGCTGGTCCCCAGCCATGCATAAATCTGTCCATGTGCGATTGGTAGCAGTTCCTAATTGAGGAAAAGGAGGGTGGGAATGGACTGGGCAGAGACTGGCAGGCGGGGCAGAGCCAGGAGGGAGAAGCCCAGAGCTTGCTGCCGTCCTTCCTGAAAGCCTCTACCATAGGACTGCACTGAGAATAAATCACCACCTTTTCTGGAGCTCAGGAAAATAAGTCCATAAATAACGAATAGATGCACCCGCATGCATTGTGGAATGGCTGGATATTGAGAGGAAAGCAGGAAGAGCATGTCCAGGCCGGGAGAAGGGCAAATGGAGCAGCATTTGCTGAATACAGTGAAAAGCTGAGTGGCCCAATTAATTTTTATGAAAACTCTTCCCTGTATTCTGGCAGTCTAGCCTGTGCTCTCTGAGAGGGGGAAAAAAATCAATGCTCTTGATTCCTGGTGGGTAATAAATTGTAAATAGCCTTGGATGGGGGCATTCATAGCTGTCTGAAAGGCTAATTTCGAGGGATAGGTTCACTCTCCAGACTTTTCCCCCTGAACTTTCTTCCTTTGGATTGGAACACTTAGTGCCACCATTGGAAAGCCTCTTTTATAAATTTTTACTCCATTATGTTGTAATTTTAACATCTCATGCATTTGGCACTTACAACATTTTTATAATGGTCCTTGGTTTATTTTTGGCTCAGTTTTACGGCTTTCTGCCAGGCCCAAACTTCTGCTGTGTAGCTGACCCAAAATAGTTTCCAAGGCTCAGATGCAACTTGATATCAAAATTTTATCCTCACGTGTTTAAGTTAGCCCTGTAAAATTTGAAGCCTCACAAAAGTTTTCTTGGGTAGTTATTAGACTCATAGGATGTGTTGTACTTTTGCTACATGATGTGAAAAACGAGGTATTCATGTCACTTGCAGGTAAATCCAAATTAAAAATGATTCTGCAGTAAGGTTCTTTCTATAAGTCCAGGAAAGTTCCAGATGTATAGAAATAGAAATCAGGCTGACATTTCAAGGAACCTGGATGTGCTACATAGCTAGCTAGTCTGATGGGAGTCATTGTGCCTCTTTACTATCTGATCTCTCATGACTGTGTACACTATTTCCACCAACACCAACTAACTGTGGTAACTGCTATTGTCTGATCATGTACAATGTGCCAAACCCTGTACCATTTGTGATCTTGTTCAAGTATTTCTTTTTTTCTCCCAAGTATTTCATTAACTCTTTATAACTGGGACTGTTTTTACCACTGTTTTATTTTATTTTTTATTTTTTTTAAAATTAATTTATTTATTTTTATTTGCTTATTTACAGCATAACAGTGTTCATTGTTTTGGCATCACACCCAGTGCTCCATGCAGTACGTGCCCTCCCTATTACCCACCACCTGGTTCCTCAACCTCCCACCCCACCCCACCCCCTCCCGCCGCCCCTTCATAACCCTCTGGTTGTTTTTCAGAGTCCATAGTCTCTCATGGTTCATCTCCCCTTCCAGTTTCCCTCAACTCCCTCTCCTCTCCATCTCCCCATGTCCTCCATGTTATTTGTTATGCTCCACAAATAAGTGAGACCATATGATACTTGACTCTCTCTGCTTGACTTATTTCGCTCAGCATTACCACTGTTTTATAGACAAGGGAATTTGTTGTTTGGAGCAATGCCTTCCAAACTTAGCTGTAGAATCCCTTGGAGGGTTTTCAAAAATCCCAGTGCTAAGGCAGCAACCCATACCGATTATATCAGAATGCCTAAGGGTAGAAGCCAGCATTGGTGTTTTTAAAAAATATTAACAAAAATGACAGGTAATTCCAGTGTTCAGCCTTGGTTGGGAATCACTGGCTTAGAGAGATTCAAGAGATTGGCCAAGGGTCACCCAGCTAACAAGTGATAAAAGGAAGGGGTCATTTCAATCTATACTTTGTGCCTTTTCTAAAATACCAGATTGCCTTTCATCCCCTTGCTGGGAAAAGGGTAAAATATGTACAAAATGGAGTCTATGGACCTTGCTCTCCAGTGTACATGGTCTGAGGAAGAAAAACTATATAAGTGAAGAACAAATCAGTGTTAAACTCTGTGGTGTTAGTTATGACGTCTGTAAAAGTTCCGGCTATTGGCCTAGCCAAGCAAATGGGTCTTCTTGGATTTGGCTGCCCTACTTAAAAGAAACACTGAAAAAACTCTAATAACCAGCAAAAGTTGAGAAGATAAAAAAAAAACAAACCCACAAACAAACAGAGGTTGAAGCTGGAAAACATTGAGACTATTATCTTAGTACCAGGGAAACTGGATCCTTTGGGAGATTACATCATGTATTCATTCATCAAAAAATACTTTTTTTAAGTGTTATTATGTGCAGGACACTTTAGACATACTGGTCCCAATAACCCAGAGAGGTGTTATCACTCTTATTTTACAGATTGGGAAACTGAAGCTCAATGAAGATAATACCTTGAGCTTCTATAACTAATAAGTTATAGAATTCACTTTCAGATTTATCTAACTAATATAACCAAAACCCCTACTGGTGCCAAGGAATGAGATAGGTGCTATTGATATATGGATGAATAAAAATATAGTCCTTGACCTCACTGACCTTTAAGTTTAGTGGAGAAGACAGACATGAACCAAATTTCATAAAACAAGTAGAAGTACAAATGTGCTCTACTGTATAAAGCAAGATGTATTGTAGGTGGTAACTAGGCAGTTAAGGAGTGGGGAACAGGCAAAGGGAACAGCCTATGAAATTTTCCTATGACAGGAAGGAATATGGAAATCAGAAAGCACACAGAAGGCATTCCAGATTAGGTTGTGGCTGGAGGGATGGCCTTCCTTGGTGGTGGTTGTTGGGAGACACTGTGGGAAATGACATCAGATCTATGTATTGGAAGAATCACTCTGGTTGCCTTTTAGAAAATATTTACAGGAAGACCAGAATGGATTGTGTCAGGCTATCAGACATTTTTTTGCAGGTAATTTTTTGTTAATTTCTTAATACATTTCTTTTTTTTTTTTTTTAAAGATTTTATTTATTTATTTGACAGAGATCACAAGTAGGCAGAGAGAATGGAAGAGAAGCAGGCTCCCTGCTGAGCAGAGAGCCTGATGCAGGGACTTGATCCCAGGACTTTGAGATCATGACCTGAGCCAAAGGCAGAGGCTTTAACCCACTGAGCCACCCAAGCGCCCCTCTTAATGCATTTCTTAATACATGTTATCTTAGGATCCAGTATATACCTGCCCCCCCACCCCCAAAGCTAAAGTGTTAAGAGAAGACTTAACCCTCCTTATGAGTGGTGTACTCTATTTTGGCTAGAATAGTCTATTTCATTAAAAAAAAAAGTACTGGTTACCATCTACTACATTTATTATTTATTTGTTTATTATTATCAGTTTAAAAGATACTGATTGAGGTATAATACTACCAGTTTATTTAGGCTCAGTAAAAAGTTGATAAAGATAGAAATTGACAGACCAAATTATAGGAGATAAAATTGATAAGATAGAGAAGAGGGAATGAGGTCTATCAAGGGTGACTTTGTTTTCTGGCTTGAGAAACTACACAGATGGTGGTTTCATAAATGGAGGAATGATAAATAGATCATATTTTGTGGAGGAAGATCATGTATTCAACTTTGGACATTTTGGGTTTATACTATCTTTGAGACACCTAGCAGGAAATGTCCATCAGATGGGTCGGGACTAGAGATGTGCATTTTTCTGTAATTAACAGGCCATTGAGGGAGAGTCATGGATGAGAGTACTGGGAGACATGGAGTATGTAGTGAAAGGGGAATAGACCCCGGTCCAAGATTTGAGGAACTCCATAATTTAATTGTCAGGTATAAGAGGTTAACCTGTGAAGAGATTGAGATGGAGCAGTTGGTATGAGGAAAAATGTGTTTTGTGTCACTTAAAGCCAAGGAAAGTGTGTTTCAAACAGGAAGAAGAAATCAACAGTGTTAAATGCTGCTGCACGGGGTCAAGTGGGATGAGGAACAAAACGCCTGTTGTTTTTGTGGATGCATGTGTCAGCGGTGGCATTAGAGAGTGCTGTTCTGATGGATTATTGGATATAAAGCCCAGATAGAAATAGTTTGAAGCAATGGAGAGGGAGAATTAGACATCAACTCTCATGAGACCATCCTGTCACCTGGGAGAGGCAGGAAACCAAATGTACGGCTCCGGAGAGGCAGTTCTGGACAGGCTTTTGGTAGCAACAGGAAAACTCCCTGCCTCCTCACAGGGTTCTTGGGTCCCCGGATGCTCCTTCCCTTCTGGAGGCTCAGATTTCTCAAGTTGTTTCCATGATAAGTTAATTAATTCTCTAATCCAAAGTTAAGGTCATGTATGCTATTGTTATGAGTGTACTTAAGAGAACAGGAAGTTTAAAGTGAAGATTGGATGCAAAATCTGGGACACTGAATAGTTATGACCATGGACACAGATAGGTTCTGAGAAAAGGGCCTTTGAGCATCTCCATTTGCTATACTCCATACCATAAATGCCTGTATTAAAGAAACAGAGATGCAGAGAGGTAAGGAACTTTCTTATGTAGCAAGTTTCAGAGCTGGGATTTCAACTCAAGTTCTCTTCCTGAGACTCGGTTCTCTGGTCTACAGTGTCTTGTTTACCACCCAGAGAAAAGTCTATCTATCTCTACAGGAGGTTAGTTCTCCTTCTTGTCTATAGAAGAAAGTGTGGCATACACTGGCCATTTCCAACAATAGGACTATTTTTCTAAGCATCTTCTCCTACCATTAGGGCATTCCTCATCCCCCCACAGATTGTAGTACAGTTCCACCATAATGATGCTTGTTCTGCCATAAGGAATGGATTTTAGATTTATCCATGCCATGAAAAAATACAAGGCTAATAATACAGGAACAAATCAACAAGGAACCATAGAACAGGAACATTTATTTACATTATATTCTATTTTGAATTATATTGTATCTATCAGTCATATGTTGATATCTCTGGAAAGTTTTATTCTGTTATTCCTTTCACATCAGTAAGACCAAAATCTGATCATGGGAATTTTACATGTTCTCTTGTTCAGTCTTTCTCAGTAGTGAAGGCTACTATTTCAAATGCCATGTAAATCTTAAATATTTTATAAGCATTTTATCTAATCTTCAAAACAACCATATGAAATAGGATTTGTTGGCCTTATTTTACAGGTGAGGAAACTGAGTTTGTGGTGTATTAAAGATGTCTGCAAATTCTCTGCCACCCTTCCATTAAGAGGCTGGTATTTTTCTCCCTTTGCTTCAATCTGCATTGACCCTTGAGACTGTCTTGATCAATAGCATGTAGTAGAAGTGGCATCAAATGCTCTGGGTTTAGTCTTGAAGACGCCTGATAGCTTTTTCTTTTGCCCCAGCTGCCATGTAAGGAATTCAAGTATTCTAAGACTGTCTTGCTTTGAATAAGCTCAAGGTAGCCATGTGGAGAGGCTGTGTGGTAAGAGATTGAAGGAGGGATGGGGGGTGAATGGATCGAGAGAGAGAGAGAGAAAGAGATTGAGAGACTTGGTCAGCACCAACCAGCTCTTCTAGCCATCTTAACCCAGGAATTACCCTGGACATCCCAGCTGTATTAGATACTCTTTGGAAAAGAACCAAAAAGATTAACTAACCAGAATCTAGGCCCCAACATATGCACAGAGTTGGGTCATCCCAGCCTTTCCCAGCCCCCTGTGCTGCCGAGTCTGAGGCCACAGACATTGTGGAGCAGAGACAATCCAACCCTACTGTATACTTTCTGGACCCACAAAATTGTGACTGTGGTAAAGTGGTTGTTGTTTTAAACCACTAAGTTTTAAGGTGGTTTGTTATACAGCAATAAGTAATGAAAACAGCATGGCATTAAGCAATTTTGTCTGATGACAGAGGAAGGAACAGAGTCGGGATTGAAACCCTCATGTATCTGACTACAGAGCCAGGACACTTTCTGCTATTTTGTGTGTTCTTGTCTTTGAGACTTCCAGATTGGTGTTTAACTTCTCACTGGGTCTCTTACTAAATTTCTTTTAGCTTAAATCCTGAGCATATAGGAAGAGGAAAGAAAGGTTTGTTTTTCTTCAACATTACAATAAAAAATTAAGTAATAGGCACTAAGTTCTGAGGCTAATTCTCAGCCTGCTGCTAATTCTTCTTCTTGCACTTAAAGGTGTAATTTGGTAGAAAAAGTAGAAGTTCCAGAAGACCAACCCTAGCCATGTAATCATCCTTGCTCACTCCCGATATTTTCCCTACCTCTTGAATTTTTTTAGGTTTAAAAATAAAACACAATGAAGGTAATTCTGCCAGAGGAAGCAGGCAAAAGAAGAGTGTGCAAGTTACCCTAGTTCTGAATTACCATGAAGAAGGAGCACATAGAACTATTTTGTGGTAACTCTAGGAAATGGCAGGAATTCAGCTTACAGGGTGGGTATGGGATGTTCCTGTAGAAGAAGTTCTGTGTTTCTGTGGTCGCAAATGTACCATGTGGTGATAACCCTGGGAATAGCTGTGTTTATCAAATTCCAAAGCAAATACTCAAGCAAAACTCCACATAAAAGGCCACATCACAAGCTGGAGGTTCCCCATGGCACTGGCAAATTTGCAAAAATGTCTTTGGTTTGTGGGTATGTGTGTGTGTTCAAATGACACATCGTTTATACATGCATCTATTTCTAGTGACTGCTTCACACAACTAGCAGAAAGGCTTTAGTCCGTATCTCTTAACTAATGCTGAATAGGCAATGGTGTTAAAGTTGTGATAGACAACGCCTATATTTGTAGAACTATCATGTTACATAACTTCCAATTCTGGGCAAGGAAGACATCCATATTGAAAAATGTTGATGTATAGGGAATAAAAAGCTGGCATGTACATTGGTGTTGTGGATTAGATCATTGTTAAGCAAATGTTCACTTTCTCCCCACTACCTCCACAGGAAGAGTATACCTCCTGACACTACTACTGTGGACTTGGCATTGTGAGTTTGGTTAATGGAATGTAATAGATATGACAGTGTGTGGGCTCTGTTCCTAAAGCCTTTAGATGCTTTGTGTGTCCACACAAATCTCTGGGAGAACTCTGATCTCTTCCCATGATAAGGGCTGCTACCTCTTTAGTCAGGGACCAGGGTAAGCACCTGTGAAATAGAGTTGTCCCATCTGGCTTACAGCCTGAAGCAGAGCCTTATGGTATGGTTGTTAAATTCTAGGTCGGTTTGTTACTTAGCATTATTGTGGCAATTGCTAATTGATACAAATGTGTATCAACTTTTGTGCAAATTTTCCCCCCTGAGCTTGTTCTTATGAATTGAGGCTGCTTTGGGCATTGCAAATTAGGTCAAACTCTAGAACTATTAAAATCATACTTTTGGTTTATTCAGAACAGTGAGTTTGTGATTAGAAAAGATGGTTGTCATCTGAGGGCAGGTCAGGGAACTATGTCTAAGGCTACAGAATGCCTACTGATTAGCATCTGGGTAACTGGGCATTCATTACAAGGGAGATGGGGCAGTTCTTCCACTGTTAGGGATTATAACTGTTCTCTGAATTACATAAGTAAACTAGTTGGATGTGTGCAATTGAGAAGAATGCTCTAAGGGTGCCTAGTGAGGGGGAAGGATAAGAGGTTAGAGTTACTGCTGCCATAGGAAACACAAGACCTACTGTTCTAACATCTTGTGTGAAGAAAGAACTGAGTTTTCTTTAGAGTTAACTTTCTTCACCTGCTTGAGGATATTCTATGTGGGTAGCCCTCTTTGTAACCTTCAACCAACAGAATGAAATATTTTCTGAGATGCTAGTGTTTCCCCTGGCCATCAGAGGAAGCCTGGCCTGGGCAGACAGTCAACTGACTGTCAAAACAGCTCTGCCATTTTTTTCAGATCATATGATCTGGAAGGAAACAACTTTGCCTTTTACTATGGATGCATTAGCATCTCAGGAAAAACATTCAGAATTCAGTCTCAGATAAGAAATACTTCTTCACATGGGGCGACTGGGTGGCTCAATTGCTTGAGCATCTAACTCTTGGTTTTAGCTCAGGTCATGATCTCAAGGTCGTGAGATCCAGCCCTAAGTTGGGCTCAGTGCTAGGCGTGGAGTCTGGTTAAGATTCTCTCTCTTCCTCTCCCTCTACTCCTGGCCCTGCCTATGCTCTCTTTCTCTCTCTCTCTCTCAAAAAAAAAAAAAAAAAAAGCACGGCCTTTCTGACTGCTGCTGGCTTCCTTGCCTTTGCTGAGTACCATTGGTAGAATGCCAAGCAAATATGCCAAGCAAATATGTAGGGCTTCTTTGTGAGGTTGAATTACAATGTGAAGGAACAACTACAACTAACATTTATGACTAACATTTATGACTAACATGTCCTGGGATGGATGTTTTAAGTGGCTTATTTCATTTACTCCTTATGTAATATCCCTATGAGGTAAATATTATTAGAACCATTTTACAGATGAAGACTTAATTAACTTACTTCTGGCCACATGGAATTATCTTGTTGATCTAGAGTTTTGGTTCTTAACCTAGTCTTCTTTCCATTATGCCTAAGATTTTCCAAAATTTAATTTTTGGCTTTGAAGATAGAATCTGGTGGAGAAATGGTGGCTGACTCTGTTAGAAATACCTTAGGGTTGTGCTCCTAGGTGGTTCAGTCGGTTAAGCATCTGACTCTTGATTTTGGCTGAGATCATGATCTCAGGGTCCTGGGATCCAGTCTAGCATTGGGCTCCAAGCTCAGCGGGGAGTCTGCTTCTTCCCCTCTGCCCCTTCCCACTCAAATAAATAAATAAATCTTAAAAAAACACACACATTAGGTCAAATAATTATGCTAAACATCTTAAACATATACAGTGGTATATGTCAATTATGTATCAAAAAATGGGAAGGAAAAAAAGGAAACAATGCAGGAGAAGGCAGCTCTGATTCTCTTGTGGAATGAGAGCAAGAGAGGTGAATAGCTGAATTTGACACTTCTTCCTAAACTTCAGGCTTTCTGCAGGGCCTTGAAACTGAGTTAGGATGGGTATATGCAGCAGACAGAAAGAGGGCAAAGTCTCCTTAACCTGCAAGCCTCTCTCTACCACCTGGTTTATGCTGCCGAGAAGACTCCAGGTACCTGGCCTATGGTGACTTCTGTGTAATTGCTGAGGACCCATAAAACTCCAGAGGCCATTCTGCCCTGAGTATGTATCTATTTTTCCACTGGCACCTGTGATAGCCTTTAAGTCAAGGGGATCATAAGAACGGGGTGTGAACATCTGTTCTGGTATGTGATCATATGCAAGTTTCTTAACATTTTTCAACTCTTCTGCCTTTCTGTAACATGAGGGGGTTAGATGATATTAATGCTGCCTTCTTTTTAGCAGCAAGAATACTTTTTAAAAATAACATCTGATATGGAATCCTAATATATAATATAGATAAAACTTTTCTGGATGAAGCAAGGATTAGGGACCCAAATCCATGTCCCTTCTGAAAAATCCCCTGAGCCACCTTTGAGAAACCAGGGGTTTTGTGGATCAAGTTCAGAAATGCTATTCTGGGAGATCTCTAGGGTTTTCCCCAGAATTCATAGTGTAGGATTACAGAACATGGTAGTCTAAATTGCTTTCTAACTGTCCTCCCGTGTTAGCTTCTTGGATATTCTTTTAATAGTCAAATGAACTGGCTCAAGCTTCCTCCCCTAAGATTCTCCTTTATCTCATATCTGAGGATTCACATCCCCCAATCTTATGTTGCTCCAGTTCTGATGAACACACATCTCTTTTGTGGTTCTCTTCCTTCTGCCCACATTCATTCAACATGAAGAACAGCTGCCTTCCCTTTGGTTCTCCTCCAAGAACCACGCACATATGGCTATGTGGGCAGTTACTTTTACTTACGGCTTGGCAACAATGGAGGGTTGTGGTGGTCGTATCACCTTACAGCACAACAGATATTTCAAAACTGAAATTTAGACATCCCTGTTCTAAATAGCTCCAAAGCCATGTTAGCACTGAAAATTTTATGAACAATCTTTTTGCCTTGGAAAGACTTTACTCCAGCATGCTGTGTTCCCTCGCTGTCCATACATTCTCCACCTCCCCCCCACTTCTCTGTGCACCATCCAAAATCTTCTCATTTATGAAAAATGTAAAAAGCCATTTGTTTCTTTCTTTTATGCTCTTCTAGACTACCACCATTGTTCTACCTAAATGGCTCATCAAGGTATTTTCTTTAACAAAGGGCAGTTCTGTTTCTAGGAGAAATTTTGCCAAGGTCCTTTAAAATAACATTCCTCTGCTTTCCTACTTTTGGTTATGAAATTCCATGAAGTACTTGTTTTAAGAGATAGAAAGATGAAACAGGCAAAAGCTTTACATAAGTGTCCTTAGGTTGGTCAGAAAATTAATATTGGACTCATTCTGGAAAATCAGCCTTTTAAAGCCATGAGCTGAAAAGTAAGTTCTGATGGCCTGCCTAGCATTGCCAAACTTAGATTGGCCAGCCTTTCTTCCAGCCCTATGGTTTCTATTTAGCTCTGAAATAGTCACATGGTTTTTTCCAAAATAATATATAGTTCAAGTTTTTATTTTAATTCCAGTTAGTTAACATACAGTGTAATATTAGTTTTAGGTGTACAATATAGTAATTCAACATTTCCATACAATCACCCACTGCTCATCACGACAAGTACAGTCCTTAGTCCCCATCACCTATTTAACCCATTCCCCTACCCCTCTCCCCTCTGGTAACCATCAGTTTATTCTCTATAATTTATTTATTTATTTTTAAAATTTTATTTAATTTTTTTTCAGTGTTCCAAAATTCATTGTTTATGCACCTCACCCAGTGCTCCATGCAATACGTGTCCTCCATGATACCCACAACCAGGCTCACCCAACCCCCCGCCCACCTCCCCATGTGGAGATTCCTTAAGAAATTAAAAATAGAGCTACCCTATGACCCTGCCATTGCACTACTGGGTATTTACCCCAAAGATACAGATGTAGTGAATAGAAGGGCCATCTGTACCTCAATGTTCATAGCAGCAAAGGCCATAGTCGCCAAACTGTGAAAAGAAACAAGATGCCCTTCAACAGATGAATGGATAAAGAAGATATGGTCCATATATACAATGGAGTATTATGCCTCCATAAGAAAGGATGAATACCCAACTTTTGTATCAACATGGAGGGACTGGAAGAGATTATGCTGAGTGAAATAAGTCAAGCAGAAATTTCAGTTAGCATATGGTTTCACTTACTTGTGTAGCATAAGGAATAACATGGAGGAAGTGAGTTGGGGGAAATCGGAGGGGGAGACAAACCATGAGAGACTGTGGACTCTGTTCTCTACAATTTAGAGCCTGTTTCTTGATTTGTCTCTCTCTCTCTCTATTTTTTTTTCCTTTGCTTGCTTTTTTTATTTCTTAAATTACACATAAGAGTGAAATAATATGGTATTTGTCTTTCTCTGACTAATATTTTGCCTAGCATAATTCTCTCAAGCTCCATCTATGTTATTGCAAATGACAAGATTTCATTCTTTTTTTTGGCTGAATAATACTCCATTATATAGTTCTACCACAGTTTCTTTATCCATTCATCAATTGATGGACACTTGGGCTGCTTCTCTATCTTGGCTGTTACAAATAATGCTGCTATGAACATGGGGGTTGCATGTATCCCTTTGAACTAGTGTTCTTGAATTCCTTGGGTAAATACACAGTAGTGCGATTGCTGGATCATATGGTAGTTCTATTTTTAACTTTATGGGGAACCTCCTTTCTGTTTTCCAGGGTGGCTGCACCAGTTTGGATTCCCAGCAGTGCATGAGTGTTCCTTTTTCTCCACATCCTTACCAACACCTGTTGTTTCTTGTGTTGTTGATTTTAGCCATTCTGATGAGTATGAGGTGATATCTCATTGTAGTTTTGATTTGTATTTCCCTGATGATAAGCAATGATGAGCATCTTTTCATGTGTATGTTGGCTATCTGTATGTCTTCTTTGGAGAAATGTCTGTTTATGTCTTCTGCCCATTTTTAAATTGGATTATTGGTTTTAGGGTGTTGAGTTTTATAAGTTCTTTGTATATTTTAGATACTAACCCTTTGCCAGGTATGTCATTTGCAAATATCCTTTCTCATTCTGTAGTTTGCCTTTAGTTTTGTTGATTATTTCCCTTGTCGTAGAGAAGCTTTTTATTTTGATGTAGTCTCAATAGTTAATTTTTGCCAAGCCTTACTTTTCATCCAGAGAAAAAAGTTACTTTTATTTTATTTTTTTAATTTTATTTTATTTTTTCAGTGTTCCAAGGTTCATTGTTTATGTACCACACCCAGTGCTCCATGCAACATGTGCCTTCCTTAATACCCACCACCAATGGGAGAAGATATTCACAAATGACACTATAGGCAAAGGTCTGATATCTGAGATCCATAAAGAAGTCCTCAAACTCAACACCCAAAAAACAGATAATTATGTCAAAAAATGGCCAGAAGACATGAACAGACACTTCCCCAAAGAAGACACACAAATGGCTAACAGACACATGAAAAAATGTTCATCATCATTAGCTATCAGGGAAATTCAAGTCAAAACCACGTTGAGATACCACCTTACACCAGTTAGAATGGCAAAGACTAATAAGACCGGAAATTACTTTTAAATGTTAGATGGATACTCTGGGATAATTGTAAATTTTCTAGAATTTTAAACTTTTTATTATCTTCACACAAATGGATGAAGAAATAATACAAAGAAGACCCATATTTCTGTTGCCTCTCTCAATCAATTTTTAACTCATGGCAAATCCTGTTTCATTTACCTCTACCCACAGATGGATCATTTTGAAGCATATCCAAGACATTGAATCAATCTATTCATAGTATTTTAGTATGGATCTCTAAAAAGTAAGGGCTCTTTAAAGACAACATGATCACATAACTATTGTCAAACCTGAAAGTAATAATAATACCTTTGTATCATCAAAGAGCTAGTCAGTGATCACATTTCCCAGATTGTCTAAAAAATTCTTTTTTTTAAACAATTGTTCAAATCAGAATCCAGGTGAAATTTGTATATTGCAATTGGTTGATATGTCTTTTAATTAATTTATAGGCTCTCCTCTTCCCCCTATTCATTGGAGAAGCTGAGTCATTTTTTTCTCTATAGTTGTCCATATTCTTGATTTTGCAGATCGTATCCTCAAAGTATAATTTAATAAGATTGTCTTTCTGCATATATATTACAAACTGAAAGTTAGATCTGGAGTCTTCTCTTTATAAGTGATGGTATCTACTTCCAGTAGCAGGCACATATCTTATTATTGCTCTCTTGGTGATATGAGGAGCCATTAATGATAATTTTCTCTATTTGTTACCTTACCAGGGTGTGCATATTGATGACCATTTAACACTATAATTCCTCCCTAGTTTATAAGCTGGAATATTTCTATACAGTTAGCTTAGGAAAGACAAATACATTCTTGATTATTATTTGTTTGCCAGTTTTCAAAATTTGAATTCATTCCCTGACATTCTTCAAGGCAGCCGATGAATAATGATTTTAGCATCATAACAATGTAATGCATTTAAACATAAATGATGTGCTTTAATTCATTACAGTTGTTGTTAATATTAATACTAAAATTGTTTCATCTTTGGTTGTGTAATCATTTTCAAATTGTTTCCTGGGCCCTTTTGACAATTTTGATAGTCTTCAATAGGTTCCTTGCTTTCTAATTTCACAAAATGTTCCAGGTTCCTCTGGCATATTTCATGCCATAGGCTTAGAATGAGCTGGTTCCTTTTGGTGGGAAAAGGTATTTGGAAATCACAATATGAGTGACAGAATGCTCATTGTTACTGGAATGGTGATTATTTCTAAGCCTTTTTAATGGATTGTAATTTATAAAATTATACTATTAAAACATTAAAAACAGCATATTATTTTTGGCCTGATGTTAAAGTGCATGTAAATGAATGTCCAACAAATTGCTATTGTTGCTATTCTGTTTTCTCATGTCTTTCCCTGTATCCACTTCACTTACAGAGAGGACATGGTCCCACATGACTTTTCCACTGGAAGTATTTGCTGATTTGTAAGGAACAATGGAGTGGCTGAGAACATGAATGGAGATTTAAGCATTTTCATGAGGCTGGGATGAAATAATTGGAATCAAAGGCCTGCCAAGGGGAAAGGGTCTTAGTAGTCACATCATGCTTTCATTTGAGATCCTGAAGGTCCAAATCATAAAAATAAATGACCTGAAAATAAACCATCCAGCCCAGGGACTGTATTTCAGCTCTAATCACCTCTTTCCGTGATACATTAAGATGATCTGCTTCCCACCCTGACAGAAACACATACCTGGAAGAGAGAATACATTTGTAGTAAATATCCCTGTTAAAAAGCTTGTATCTGCAGACAACAAAGAGAAATAAAAGGTATCCAAATTGGCAAGGAAGAAGTCAAACTCTCTCTCTTCGCAGATGACATGATTCTTTATATGGAAAACCCCAAAGACTCCACCCCCAAACTACTAGAACTCATACAGCAATTCAGTAACGTGGCAGGATACAAAGTCAATGTACAGAAATCAGTGGCTTTCTTATACACTAACAATGAAAATACAGAAAGGGAAATTAGAGAATCGATTCCATTTACTATAGCACCAAGAACCATAAGATACCTGGGCATAAACCTAACCAAAGAAGTAAAGGACCTGTACTCGAGGAACTACAGAACACTCATGAAAGAAATTGAAGAAGACACAAAAAGATGGAAGACCGTTCCATGCTCTTGGATTGGAAGAATAAACATTGTTAAAATGTCTATACTGCCTAGAGCAATCTATACTTTTAATGCCATTCCGATCAAAATTCCACCGATATTTTTCAAAGAGCTGGAGCAAATAATCCTAAAATTTGTATGGAGTCAGAAGAGACCCCGAATTGCTAAGGAAATGTTGAAAAACAAAAACAAAACTGGTGGCATCACGTTACCCGATTTCAAGCTTTACTACAAAGCTGTGATCACCAAGACAGCATGGTACTGGCATAAAAACAGACACATAGACCAGTGGAACAGAGTGGAGAGCCCAGATATGGACCCTCAACTCTATGGTGAAATAATCTTCGACAAAACAGGAAAAAATATTCAATGGAAAAAAGATAGTCTCTTCAATAAATGGTGCTGGGAAAACTGGACAGCGATATGTAGAAGAATGAAACTCGACCATTCTCTTACACCGTTCACAAAGATAAACTCGAAATGGATAAAAGACCTCAACCTGAGACAGGAATCTATCAGAATCCTAGAGGAGAACATAGGCAGTAACCTCTTCGATATCAGCCACAGCAACTTCTTTCAAGATAAGTCTCCAAAGGCCAAGGAAACAAAAGCAAAAATGAACTTTTGGGATCAAAAGTTTCTGCACAGCAAAGGAAACAGTCAACAAAACAAAGAGGCAACCCACTGAATGGGAGAAGATATTTGTAAATGACAGTACAGACAAAAGGTTGATATCCAGGATCTACAAAGAACTCCTCAAACTCAACACACACAAAACAGATAATCATATCAAAAAATGGGCAGAAGATATGAATAGACACTTCTCCAACGAAGACATACAAATGGCTATCAGACACATGAAAAAATGTTCATCATCACTAGCCATCAGGGAGATTCAAATTAAAACAACATTGAGATACCACCTAACACCAGTTAGAATGGCCAAAATTAGCAAGACAGGAAACAACGTGTGCTGGAGAGGATGTGGAGAAAGGGGAACCCTCTTCCACTGTTGGTGGGAATGCAAGTTAGTGCAGCCACTTTGGAGAACAGTGTGGAGATTCCTGAAGAAATTAAAAATAGAGCTTCCCTATGACCCTGCAATTGCACTACTGGGTATTTACCCCAAAGATACAGATGTAGTGAAAAGAAGGGCCATTTGTACCCCAATGTTTATTGCAGCAATGGCTACGGTCGCCAAACTGTGGAAAGAACCAAGATGCCCTTCAACGGATGAATGGATAAGGAAGATGTGGTCCATATACACAATGGAGTATTATACCTCCATCAGAAAGAACGAATACCCAACTTTTGTAGCAACATGGACAGGACTGGAAGAAATTATGCTGAGCGAAATAAGTCAAGCAGAGAGAGTCAAGTATCATATGGTCTCACTTATTTGTGGAGCATAACAAATAACATGGAGGACATGGGGAGATGGAGAGGAGAGGGAGTTGAGGGAAACTGGAAGGGGAGATGAACCATGAGAGACTATGGACTCTGAAAAACAACAAGAGGGTTATGAAGGGGCGGCGGGAGGGGGTGGGGTGGGGTGGGAGGTTGAGGAACCAGGTGGTGGGTAATAGGGAGGGCACGTACTGCATGGAGCACTGGGTGTGATGCCAAAACAATGAACACTGTTATGCTGTAAATAAGCAAATAAAAATAAATTAATTAATTAAAAAAAAAAGACATCCAAAAAAAATATTCTGGATGAATTTATTTTCATAATTGTTAACAGTGTATAACTAATAAAATTATCACATTTTGAAAAAAAAAAAAGCTTGTATCTGAAATATATTTTTAAAAAAACCCACATACCTACAAATCAATAAGGAAAGATACAGACAACCTAATAGAAGAGTGGGCAAAATACTTGAATAGGCATTTCACAAAAGATGATAGCCAAATAGCTAGGATATATATTAAAAGTCCATATCCTCATTATATTTCATCACAGAAATGCGATTTAAAATCACAATGATATAACATGTAGTACTGATACCAGGTGGAATGGCTAAAATGAAGAAGTTGGAAAATACCAAGAGTTGGTAGGAATGTGGAACAAGTAGAACTTCCATCTTACAGAGCTGGTGGGAATGCAAATTGGTATAATGACTTTGTAATGCTGTTTGGCAACATCTCCTATGGCTGAACATCCAATTACCCTATAACCCAATAATTCCCACCCAAGTATACACCGAACAGAAGTATATAATATGGTCTTCTAAAACACATAGATAAATATGTTTATTGTGGCTTTTTTTGGGTAATATCCTCAAGCTGTAAACAACCCTGCTATCTACCAACAGTAGGATAGATAAATAAATTTTGGTGTGTTTATATAATAGGGTATTTTGAAGCAATAAAAAATGAAACTACTGTCACATACAACACAAATAGACTTGAAAAACATTATGTTACATGGAGGAAGCCAGAGACACAAGTGTATATACTGTATGATTCATTTATATAATGTTTAAAAATAGGCAAAGCTGTCTGTGGTCCTGGATGGTGTTTAACCTTGGAGAGGAGGGTGGAGAGAGGATTTGGAGAAAGCATATGGGGTTCTTCTGGGTGCTTGTCATAATCTGTTTCATTACGTGTTGGCAGTTACACTTATGTTCATTTTGTGAATGATATGTACACCTTATTTTTTAAGATTTTATTTATTCATTGACAGAGAGAGAAAGCACAAGCAGGGGGAGCAGCAGGCAGAGGGAAAGGGAGAAACAGGCACCCCACTGAGCAGGGAGCCCTACTTGGCGCTTGATCCCAGGGCCCTGGGATTATGACCTGAACTGAAGGCAGACATTTAACAGACTGAGCCGCCCAGTTGTCCCTGATATGTACACTTTTGACTTATGTGTTCTTCTCTATGTGTGTTATACTTCAACACAAAGTTCTATAAAATAATATTTTGTTGATTTCTTTCATTGGACTCTGTTTCATTTCGTAATTATCATTTTCTAGACTTACATACTACTTTATTGACCTTAACATCTTCCAGAAAACATCTGGTAATTATAAAAGATACAAAAGATGTCTGAGGCTAAAGAGCTGCTATTGAGAATGCAATATCCAGAAAGATGTAAACCAGCTGAAGACAGGTAAAGAGATGAGAAAGTAGACAGTCACGGTAGCAATTTTCTAGAGCTTCCATATACAGGTACTTTCTTCTTCATGTATCTTATTTAACATAAGACTAAAAATAATATATTTTTTCTTTTATAACACAAATAATGAATATATACTTACTGCAGTAAATTCAGAAATATTGGAATACATAAAAAAAAGGAAAGGAAAAATGGCTACCACCAATAATCTTGTCATCTTGAAACAATCTTTGTAAACATGTTGTTGAGTGATCTTCCATCCAATACTCTCTTAAAATATATTTACAGAACTTGAGTTCTACCCGCAGATATTCTTGTCTCCTTCTATGTCCCCTCACATGCGTACTTAGTCAATGCATTCTGCTTATCTAAGTTGTCTAAACAGAGAACAGAGATAATCAGCTGTGCTGAACTATGAATGGAAGACCTGGCTGCTGTTAAACCCATGACGAGCAGCCACAGAGAAATGAAGGACTGTTTCTATAATCAGAAAATAAATTCCCCTTAGAGAAACACATTTTTCTCTACTTTTCAAGTCTCATAGCTAAATACTTGAGGCCAGTAATTAGGTAAAGAAAATAGCTTCTTTATTTTTTAAAATTTTTTCTACATTGTAGGTGTCGAATAAGACAGAGTTCAGTGGCATAATGAAGTAACAGGTGGTTTTGTGTCTTTACGGGGACAGTGTAAGGATACAAGTGGTACCTGCTTAGAGGGAAATTTCTGTGATATTTCATCTGCTTTGGAATCCTCCTTTCTATTGGGTTGAGTTTAAACTGCAGGGTGCATACTGCAGTCACTGCCTGCCAGTCCATGAAGTTTCCAGAGAGTAAGCAAGATTTAGTCATGTAAAATTCAGTGACATTTAGGGACCCATACTGTTCAAATGTTCTTACCACTTTCCTTTACTCATCTCCTTATCCAGGGCACAGGGTAACCCGAGATGCAGTGTTATCTGTTCACACCTGTTCAGCACTATCTGTAAATTCAACATAGAAGGAAGGACATAAGCTGCAGAAGCACCACCAGGCCCATAGGAAGCTTACTGGTGAGTGCATTTCTTCAGAATTCTTATAAGAGGGGGCAGAGTTTGAATAAAATATGACATGGTTATAAAGCACTTAAGAAATTATGAATGGACCTGGGGGTGTGCTATTATGCTGAGTGAAATGAGTCAGACAGTGAAAGACAAATACCATATGATTTCACTTATATGTGGTATCTAAAAAACAAACAAATAAACCAAAACAGAAAATACAGAAAACAAACTGATGGTTGCCAAAGGGGAGAGGAATAGGAGGAGGAATGAAATAGATAAAGGGAATTAAGACAAAATTCCAGGTATAAAATGAATGAGACACAGGGATGTAATGTACAGCATGGGTAATATGGTCAGTTATATTATAGAAATTTTGTATGGTGACAGAGGGTAACTAAACTGATCATGGAAGCCATTTAGTAATGTATACAAGTATCGAATCATTATGTTGTGTGCCTGAAACTAATACAACATTGTGTGTCAGTTATTTTCAATAAAAATTGGGGTAAAATATACATACCATAATTTCAGTGGCATTAAGTACATTTACATTATTATGCTGCTATGACCACTGTCTAGTTCTGGAATTTTTTTTTTTATCACCCCAGAAGGAAACCCCATACACATTAGCATAACTTCCCATTCCCATGCATCGCCAGCTCCCTCCTTAGTCCTTTGTAGTTACTCTACCTGATTTCTGTCTCTATGGATTTGGCTATAATGAATATTTAAAATAAATGGAATCATATATATATGGCCTTTTGCATCTGGCTTCTTTCACTCAGCAAAACGTTTAAAATGTTCATCCAAGTTTTTCTTGTATCATACTTCATGCCTTTTTAGGACTGAATGATACTGTATTGTATGGATATACTACATTTATTTATTCATTGATTAGTTGATGGTTGTTTTGGTGGTTTCTACCCTTGGCTGCTATGGGTTGTGCTGCTATAAACATTTGTGTACAAGTATTTGAACATCCATTCTCAATTCTTTTGCGTGTCTGTCTAGGAGTAGAATTTCTGTGTCATTTGATAATTTCATAATTAACTTTTTTGAGGAACCACCAACTGTTTATCACAGTTATAAAGAAGTTAAGTCTGGGGGCTCCTGGGTGGCTCAGTGGGTTAAGCCACTGCTTTTGGCTTGGGTCATGATCTCAGGGTCCTGGGATCGAGCCCTGCATCGGGCTCTTTGCTCAGCGGGAGGCCTGTGTCTCTCTCTCTGCCTGCCTCTCTGCCTACTTGTGATCTCTGTCTGTCAAATAAATAAATAAAATCTTAAAAAAAAAAAAGAAGTTAAGTCTGGAAATTTCAGTACTGGAGCCTCTTTAAACTATGCCAAATTAGCAAGTAGTTTCAAAACTTCTCTTCCATTTACTTATCCCGTTCCCTTCTTATCCCATTCACTTCTAGGGTCCAGTTTCTTCATGGTGTCCCCTGAGTTTCTAGGGATTTTTTTTTTTTCCCTCCCTGAAGCAAACTGTTCTGGCCTACTTTTTTTCCTTCCTAACTGCCATCTTACCTTCAAACTCACCTATTCTTTTCTTCTTTCATGGCCCTTAGAAAAGAAAAATTCTCTTGTCTATGGATGCTTGCTGAGGGATTACTTCAGTGTATCTAAAGCTGGGATGAACCTCATAGTGGCCTAGGATCCTTTTGTCTCAACATGCCATTTCCCCAGGCCTCACCTACTGAGCCACATATTCTAGAAGGTGAGGGTCAGTATGTGTTTGAAAAACTCCACTAGAGGATTCTGTTGCACATGTCTGCTTAGTGATCAATAGATTAATGTGTTGCCTTCATAAATTTAAATTTAATAGGAGTGTTCAGGGTGTCATGCTTCACCCCAAATGTTAGGACTAATGATAATGTTTCTGGCACTAAAGCAGGTAGATGGAAAAGACATTTGGACATTTTGGAGTAGTGGGGAGGCTTGAGGTACCTGAATTTACATTGACTAGGCTGGTGGATTATAGGTCTATTCATCATGATTCTAGGTGCATTTTGTTGGTTGTAGCTGGAAAAAAGCTGTCTGCATTAGAAAAGCAGTTTCCTGAATCTTGCAGAGTTGGCATAAAAGGAATGCATGAATTGATGGGGAACTGGTGGGATTTGTTTAATATAAAGCAAATTAGAGATTTGAAAAGACTAGTTCCTTGAGTGTCCTTCTAGAAGGGAGAACAGAGGTAAGTGGAAATGGAGTGCTCTGAGAAACAAGAATTGTGGTATGAAGGCTTGAATATGTGATGGCCCTTTTACTTGTAGACCAGTTGACGAGGCATCTGAACATGGGAGTCGGCTGGAGATATTAAAAGGAGATATTTATCTTCATATAAACACGAATCTAATACTTCCCATTAATTTTTCCAACACTAAAATTGTTCAGTCTTAAATTGTCATGCATGTTCTACCACATGCTGGAAGCATTTCCTGTGAGGGTTTTGTTTGCGGAGGAAACTAAGAGTTTGATGAGCCAAAGAGTCTTAAAGCTTTGGACATCCTGACCCTTGGTCCCAAATCTATACAAAAGAAATAATAAGATTAATATCTCATGGAGGTAGTTTAAAAGATGACTTAGCTAACATTTGGGAAGCTCATGGGAAAATACACATTTCTTTATATGATACTAGCAATGAGAAAAAAATCTCCATGCTTTGAAAACATGACAGAAATACTACTAAATATATTTAACATAACTCAGGATATCAGTCAGTTGTTGCTCAGTTGATACCCTGGGTGAGGACAACAGGTGTGTTATGCTGACAGCGCTGCCAGACTCACACATGGGCTGAGATAGGAATAGTGGTGCTAATTACACTTAGCAGAACTGGTAGCCAATTAATGTAACAGAGAATCCTACTAAACCTCACTTCATAGTGGCCATGCTAAAAATAACATAATCCTAGTGCTGACTGGTATGCTGATTTTTATTTGCCTGTTCAGCTACCATAATGGTGTATATTATTTTATATTTTCTGGCTATCTAGTATTGGAATCGAAATGGAAGAAAAACAAAATGAAAAATTACTGGAGAATTTTTTCTATAATAGATGTTTTTAAAATCTAGGTTCAGTTGCTTTACTTTATAGCCTGGAAAGGAGGAGTTATCTGATTAAATTACATAGTAAATAAACTCATTCAATGCCACAAATAGGTACTGAGTACTACTTTTTTATTGTGTATATTAACTTGGAAGTTTACAGCTTGAAAAATGGGCAGGCTTCACTCTTAGAATATTAACATGAGTGTCCTCTTTGCTGTGCAATTTAAGCAAATAGTAACCATACCTCTACTATAAAAGCAGACAAAAACCAAAATGCATGTTTTCCCAACATTAGTAGTATATAGGCTCACTTTAATGAAAAAATATTCACTCATTCTTCCCATACCAAAGTAACTGATACTGTTTTAAGATAATGGTACTTGCATCCATGCAAATGTAATTAAGTATAAGATCATTATGGTTATAGATGATAAATAATTACAAGATCAAAATAGATATACAAATTAAATACCAAGAAAATTACCAAACCAATGAAATCCAGATTTGACACTGATTTAAGAAAATTTAGGTGCTGGGAAAAACAAAAAGAAAACTTAGTTGCTAATTACAGTGGACTTTGAGGCTTTATTTAGTTTTGTCTAGTTTTGGTATCAGGGACTAAATTTTCCCATTTCTTTAGTTGAACAATTGAGAACTCATAGTTCACTTAGTTAACCAGGATTTCATTTGGCCTTCAACTGGCGCAGGATGTCGTTTCTATATTAATTCCTCCTCTGTTTTCTCTGCATTAGCCCATGCAAATTACAGTAGTATCAGTTACTTGGTATCAGTGCAATAGGAAAATGCAAGCACAGGCACTAAAATAGAGTAGAAGCACTCATTAATAAGTCGGTTATCCACATGGCTCAAAATATGCTTTCACAATTTTTTTTAAATCATCAAAAAGAAAACACAAAATTTAAAAACTCCATCCTAGGCAATTCAGCAGGGCTCTCTTCCTACCCTCAAATTGCTCTGGACTGCCTCGATTTGTGCTTGTCCTTATTTTTCTGGTTCTAGAAGTTTAGCTCTGCAGCTTGACTTCAGCACTCACCTCTGACCTTCAGATACCATAGCTCCCTAGAATTCACATCTAGTATTTTGGACTGATGAACCTTTGCATGGATTTTAGCTTTTCTAACTCCTATCACCAGAAAGGGGGAAAAATATGTTGAGTGAAAGATGACATACAGAAAAATCCCTGTTGCTTTTGAGACTTCTCTGCTCATTGCAGTCTGTTGGGAAGCCCACTAGACATCTTATCTATGGAAGACATCATCCACTCCTTCCCTGCCTTCTTTTCTCTATTCCATGTTGTACTGCTTGGTCAGTTGCTCTAAAATGCATTCTGATAAGGTTGATCACTTTTTCCTCCATTGCTCTCCAAAGAGTTTACTCTCTTTTACTATGCATTTAAAAACCCTTCACAATTTAACCTCAACTTACCTTTACTCCCAAGCACCACCACCCCCTGTCGTACACCGTGGTCCAGCCAAATTGGATCACTGTTTGTTCCCTGTACTTTTCTACTTCTGTCCTTGCTCATGCCATTCCGTCTGCTTGCAATGCCTCATCCCCCCATCTGTGCCTTCTGAAATCTGACTCGTGGCTTAATGCCCAACTCAGATGCCTCCTTCTCTGTGGTGAAATCATTCCCTGACCATAGCTGCTGGAAGCGAGGCTTCCTCTGAATTCTCAGGGTACTTGGTCCTTCTTTCCATGCCCCTAATTTTGTGCTGCTCACATTACAGCCATGTATGTGCACGTTTCACCTGTTGCTCCTTGTATAGTATTAGATTCCTGGAGGCAGAAACCAGGCCTAATTTGCTTTCCTATTTTCCCCACTGTCTAGCCCAGTGCTTTTGGCATAAAAGAAACTAACTGCTATTTTCTATATAAAGAAGAATCTGAAAATTACAATTCTTGAAGAGGTGTGAACAGTTTAATACAGCTCTAAGTAATAGATGTTATTTTACCTTCAAAAGTAGCATCAGCTAGTAAAGTCTGATAAATTTTTCCAGGTTTCAGGCCAGATAGTTATTTTCATGCATGATCAATAACAAATTTAACAATTTGTTCAAAGATAAAAAATGATCATTTGAAGAATAGACAGCCAATTCACAGTTACTAAAATGAGAAGAGACATTTTATGCACATGCAGGAGATCTAATGGGAAAATAGAGCAATGGCCCAAAACTCTGGTCCAAGGACACATTGTAAACATCTAAAAGCTATGTTTACAGAAAACAGCTGACTTTGGGTATCTATAAACTTCTGCACTTTCTGGCAATCACTTTTTGCTGCCAGCTTTGAAACATGAATAACTAATTCACATCAATTCATTGACTTCATTGACTTGACTTAGTTTTTACTTATTTATTTTCTCTAAGTATAGCATATGTTAATGGGAAAATGAAAATACATAGGGATACATTCTTCTACTAAACTCTGACATGAAGCTGAGGTCAGGCTTACCATTCAGAGAAATGTTTTGGATTTTAAATAAATAATTTTCTTCTGTTGAGCCCTATTAGTGTAAACAGCTTTATGAATGGGCACATTTTTCCCCTGGTAGAGTTTATTTTTGGTCAAGTCCAAACACATTGCTTTCTCATCACTATTGGTTACCAATATTAAAATGTATTATTATACATACATATTATACATACATAATACATAAAATGTATTATTATAATACATTTATCAGAAAGAGGTGTTTACCATGCTGATGTTCTTGGTTATGAGGAGGACTGCATGGTTGGAATGTCTTAGTAATGAGGAGGGCCATCTCTTGAGATGTCTTAGAAATGAAGAAGTCATATGACTAGCAGTAGTTGACCAAGGACTCTATAGATGTATAGATGGCTGTCTGACTCCTGAGAATCTGACCAATATCAGTCAAAGGTTATTGCAGTTCTAGAGGCAGTAGAAAAAACACATTGTTTCTGGAACTTGGGTGGGAGGGGGTACAGTGTGGTACCCTGAAGAAATTGTTAAAAAAAAAAAATGGACTTCCTTCAGAAAGTTAAACGTTAAGCTAATAGGCCACAGGTGCCTTAGAGGGAAAGCTTTCCTTTTACGACTGACTGAAACCTAATTCAGTGTTGTAACTACATAGAGAGAAAACAAAAAGAGAGAAAGGGAGATGCTTTATTTTCCAGGGATGTACCAAGAAGAATCAGTGAGATGCACACATTGGCTGTGCCTTCCCAAGCACTGTGTAGGAAGAGAGCCTCCTGGTTCAGTTTGCTGGTCACAGTGGTAACAGCTCTTGTTGAAAATATATCTAAAATGGAGATGGATCCAAAGCTAGAGTAAGTTAGGTCCTGTTGGTAAAACCACTTCTGTCAGTTATAGACATCTGGCCATCTTGACCTGATGCTGTCTGCTTTTGATTCATTTGATGGGGTGCTTTCTTTCTGATTATAATTTGCCTTTCCATACAGTTTTGCCTATGACAAGGAAATGTACTCATTGTTGTTTGTACAGAGAATTCTGGTTTCTGTGACACTTTCTTGAGTCAAAGCAATAAATCTGATAATTTTTTTTGACTTGGGTTAAAGTAAAGCAATCTGTCAGTGCTGACAGGATCTCCTTTCTGAGGCTGTAAGGCTGAGAATCAGACTCTGCGCTATAGAAACATTCACCAAGGAACTGTGAGGCTGCTGGGGCCACTGACCAGAAATTTAGCCAGATGGAGGCAGGAGGCATGATTACTCTGATCATGTTCTTGAAAGTGGAACAAGTGGGGCCCAGGCATTTAGATGTTTGTGCACTTGTTCGCTGCATAAGGGTATCTGCTGAGGGGTGAGTGGCAATCTGGCCCCTGCTCCGTTCTCAAAGTTATGCTATTTGAGTAGGTCCACCTGAAAAAAGGACTCATTTTTGATTTGCAGAAAGTCACAGTCTGGTTCTGAATCAGAGGCTTTGCAGTGGTATAATACCCATGAAAAGTACTGTAGGGCAAGTCAGTTTATATATATATTTAAGACATCACTGGTCATACCCTGAGACTCTGAGCAGGGGTCTCCAAATATGTGGATTATTTAGCATTATCAGGAAAAAATTGTAAACATTAACAGGAAAATATAAGTATGTAAGTATACTATACACATATATTTATAACATGCATAAATATATTTTATTTATCCAAATTAGATATCTTGATGTACTATGTTCATCATTAAAATATATATGGTAATTAAAAGGAAGAAATAAAAATAAATGCAAGCAGGATTTTTTGAACTTCACTCTGGAGATCCCTAATTAAGGAAGATGATCACAGATGATCATCTGTGGCTCTTCCTTGCCCTAGTACTGCTTATACATCTAAAAAAAATTGTGGGGAACTGCTCCTCTTCCCCCAGAGATTCATCTTTCCTACTCCCTATACTACCACATCGCCCTAAGTTCAGAAAGCCTTTTGCTTCTTTATCTCAAATTCCAGTCACGTAAACTTAACGTTTTCAAAGACACTCCAGAAATTCTTCACAAGATGAATTGTAACAGTTGATATTATATAAGATCTTTGTATTAACCATCTTTAAATAAGCAATTAAGTTAATTAAATATGAAAAGAATTTTAAAAGCTTAATTTAATAAATATAAAAATTTTATTTATAGTATTTGGAGTTTTGTGTTGCTGGGAGGTATCCTCAGAGTGTACGGCAAAGACAAAGAAGAACAAGTTTCTGAAAATATCACCATCACTACCAACAATAGCTGTAATAATATATTTTATTTTTTAACTTTTAACTCTTAAAAGGAGCCCAATTAACCAAATCTGTTGTAGAAATTGGTCATGGAGATAAACATTTCCTGCTGCCATGAAAGATTTTCAGAAGTTTTGCTTTGTTATCATTGATCACTTTATCTGGCTGTCAGTTTAGGGTATTTGGTGATAAAACTACAGTACCTTTCTTGTCTATGTTTATATATTTTTTTCATATTGGCACCAGACTCTGTCTGCCAGAGCGATTCCATGGAGAGGATTAATTATCCTGGTTATGACTCCAGAAGGTCTGTTCAAAGAGACAGAGCCTTGTATAAATAGGGTTAACCCCTCAAGAAGTTACTGGAACTTCAATATTCACTTTTCATCTTACTGGAAGTGTGTTCTTCAGAGGCCAGAGGAGTGTTCTTTATGTATACAGGAACTTCTAACAGGAAAATACTCTTTGTTTCTACTTGGAGAAAATTATTCCTTGGGTTAATATGATAAGGAAAGTGATGTATAAGGAAGAGTATCTTTCTATAGATTTTTCTTATCTTTTAAAGTGTGTCCTTTCCCTTGAATACTTAGTATTTACTGGTGTTTGACATGAGTCGGTGGTGACCTTTGTTTGACAATTAATTTAGTTACACCCCCCACCCCCCAGCCAATGCTCCGCACTACTGTTTATATTCACCTTTTAAATCTCCTTGGAAATATCAGGTATCTGTTGGGAACAGATACATAGAAATCATAATCTAGAACCAGTTCACATTATAGACTTCCAAAAGAAGAATTTCTCAATGGTTTAACTTTTAGGGACTGGTATTATTACTGTGATCTGTGAGAGCCATGTGTGAGTATTGCTGGTTGGGACTCAAGTGTAAAGAACTGGTTTTTAATTGAAATACTGAATATTATTCATAATACAATATCTATATATTTAAATTGTGTGTGTGTGTTTATAAAGTACTTATCCACATATTATTTCATTTTGATCCTTACAATTCGATGATCTATAATCGATCCATAATAACCTATTATTATAGATCTATCTATAATAATAGAAATTATTATCCCCATTTTGTTTATGAAAAGACTGTCTTCAAGAGGTTAAGTGCTTTATTATACTAATGATGATGATGATGTTGATGATGATGAAAATAATGGTGGTAAATGGGCAGAATCTTTTCTCTGATGGCTAAATGTATACATTTAGCTGCTTATTTGACATATTTTCTAATATGTCTCTTAAGCAACTGAATTTGTCCAAAATGAGTTCCTAATTCCATCCTAAAGCTTTTCCTTCTCACTCACCAGTTTTCAAAAGTAAATGGTATCACCATCCTTCTGTCGTGTGTGTTAGAAACGCAAATACTATAATTATTTTTTCTTTCCTCTTCACCAATCTCTCACATAATCAAGATATCAGATATATGTCATCACTTCCAAAACACGTGATCTTTCCACTGCTACCACACCAGTACCCTAAGTGGAACACCACTATTTCTCGCTGTGCTACAGCATTGGCTCCTATACATCTCCTGTATCTTACTCTTACCTTCTGTCGGTTCTCCATGCAACAACTAGTGAGAGCCAATATGTAAAGTGGATAATGTTCCACTCCTGTTCAAAAACTTGCCATAGCTTCCCATTGTCTTGGGATATAAAATTTGTATTCTTTATTCTGATTTACATGATCTGAATCTTTCCAACCTCATTTTGTGCCTCTGTACAGCTTGTTCATTATACCTTATCTACTGTAATCTTTCTTAAAATTTCTTAAAAATGCTAAGTTTACCTTAGCATTTTTAAGAGCATTACCTATTCCTTCTGTCTGGAATGCTTTTTACATGGTTGACTCCTTACTATCTTTAGGTCTCAGCTTCAGTAGTACATTTTTGTAGATGCCTTCCATAAAAATTTAATCTAAAATAGCTCCTTTCCATTATTTTGTATTTCCTCACCTTTTGTTTCCTTCATAGCATTTATCACGGTTCACATTTTTGAACTTATTTGTGTTATCTTCTTTCCTGGATCATGAGCTCTGCCAGGGAACTGGCGCTATTTTTCTTGTTTATCATTCTATCCCAAACTCTTAGCTTACTGCATGAAACATAATAGATATTCAGGTACTCAAGTATTCACGTTCTTGAATAAATGAGCTATTTAAGGTGCGTGTTCAGCCCAACACAACAGGAGGCTTTAGTGACTAGATCCATACCTTCCTGTACCTGGCATTGGAATCAGTGGCCAGTGATACAAAGGTGTTGGAAATAGTTTCTTGGGCCTTTCATTCAGGTTTGGGGTGAGGCTAGCTTCATTTTAAGCTAAACATTTGATTTAGATAAGTAAAAGTCATGACTGCAGCTGGAATTTAATCAAGATCTTTTAGTTTATTTCTGAATATTAGGACTTATTACCTATCATCACATATTCCTGATGACTTAACTAATAAGAATAAGATTAATATAAATCATGAAATTTATCAATAAAAGTCACAGTTTTTTAAAGGATCATTCTACATGATCAATTTATGAAGGCCTAATTCTTTAAAAATGGCTGAGTAAGCACTGCCCTTTCTTTTACAGAATCCTCCTTTAGAGACTGTAGGAGTCCCTTCAGTGTCCTTCCAAAAGGAACAAAGTTTATTCTCAAGGGATATCCCATGACAGGGCCAAACCCTTAATAGTGATAGATGTGGGGATATGGGAGGGCACTGAGGCAATGTTTGTTGTGATCCTGTCTTACACTTATATTTCTTGCCTGCGTGGTACTTTGCACATGGTATTTGCTCTGTGTAGTCAGTGCTGTTGGCCCCATTGAAAATTCCCTTTAGGGGCCCAGTGTGTCTGTCTGCCACTGCTGTGAGAGTGGGCTGCAAACAATTCACAGCTGTACCTGTTCTTGGCCTAGGAAGATACTTCATCTAAAAATGCTTGGGAGGTATGCTTCCTGTCACCCCCAGTCCCAACCAAATGGCAGCCCACAGCCAGTAACTGATAGATATGGGGGTGAAAAAGCCTAGGGTCCTTGCTTAAGGTGGGACAACTCTGTGGTGCTATTCAAGTTCCAGAGTTCCCTGTGGGAACAGACAGAGCATAGACTTCAGCTGCACCCACATCTTGGCTTCTCCTGTGTCATTCATTCTTCAGTGCTCCCTCATAGATTTTACCTGAGAGCATGACTTCTATATTGATATAAAATTGCTTGCATTGTACACCCTGTCTCAGACAACTTACAGGGAACCTGACATAGAGCATGTGGTATTTGGGATGATTTCATTTCATTTGTAAATGAAATGATTGAGAAATTCTCTTGGTGGTTTAGAATATAAATCTCCCCATTACCATGCCCCTAGGTACTAAAGACAGTCTTCAGGGGGACCCCATGGGGTATACCATAAAGTTTTTGTTTTGGATTTCAGCCTAGCCTGTTAAGGGAATTGGTACTGTGTTTGACAACATGTCAGTCTCCAGGGTCGAAGTGGAAGCAGAGTGGTCTTTTGAGTACTAAGTCATTCCAGGTGCCTGTTAATCTCAACATTCCCATTTCATTTGTCTTCAAAGAAGTCCATCTTGTAAGAAAATAATATATTTAGGGCCCATTTGCATGCTCTCTCTTCAGTTCTTCTTCTCTTCCTACCTTCTTCTGGTACCAGACTCATTTCTTATCTTTTATTATGCAAATCTGGGCAGATTTAGTGCTAGAAATCCTGACTTAACCTAGAAGAACTTAAAGAAGCAGAGAATGTTCTTTGACCCAGAGACTTCTTAGGAAGTGTAGTGATGAACGCCTTGTCCTAGGCTGAGCTGCCCAGGAAGGAGATTCAGTGGAAATGAACGTATATGAGGTTGATTTTGGAATGCTTTGGGCATTTGAAGCTGTTAGAAGGGAGAGGAAGAAGCAGGATTGGGCAGAGGGAGAAGTTGGACAGCAGTGCATTCTCAGTGAAGCCTCCATCAACCACGGGGAGCTCTGAAGCTGGAGTGATTCTTCGGAATGATTTTGGCTTGGGCTAGGGAACAGGGTCTTCATAACCACCACAGCAGTTGTTCACTGATATGGGCCGCCTAGAAAGGGTGGTGATCTTGAGCATGGAGGTGCTCTTCAGCAGAGGCAGTCCTTATATGGGGCTTTCAGTTAAGGGTTGTCTGCCTTCAACATTACTAATATTGGTGGACTGGGTCCCTCATTTCTAGAGAGAAATCTAGGTGATGCAGGTACATTTACATTCACTTTTGCAGACAGTGCAGACAGACAGATACATGGTCTACTGCTCTAGGATTTACTGTATGTGGCCTGCAGCCTCTCAAGACACCCTTGCCTGAAGCCTGTCTCCAAGAATATAATTGGAAAGCTCATGCAGATGGGATAAATGTTGGCTCTTATTGCTTCTAAGTTATCATGGTTAGTTGGGGCTGGATTTGAGCATAGGCTTATTTCTCTGGTGCCTTCTAGCAGCCGGTCCAAGAAGAAAATAGAGTTGTTTGAAGTCCTGCAAGCTCTATTAGAGGATGGTGTTTTTGTAACATAAGATTATGAATTCTGTTCCTAGTATCATATGATTTAAATTTAGCTGGGAGCTGGATTGGCTGTGTCTTGACCACATATCTATTAAAAGAAAACCTTGGACTGCAAGAGAAAGGCTTATCACAGCTTCTCCCAGTGTTGTGGAAACCTTGAAAGAAGGAAGAATATTTGGGAAGTGAGAAACTTAATAGAAATTTGAGTAGACATGGGACAACTGGACTCAGGAAAGTTTAGATAAGGTTAAAAAATAATCAACTCACTTATTTGATCAAATGTAAGACTCGAAACACTTTGTATTCTTATTTTCATTTTTCAAAACATGCCTTTTTCCTTCTAGGTCTTTTGCTTTTTTCTAATAAAAGAATGTCTAGAGTTAGTACCTCTTTCTGTAAAATGGAAATGATAGATGAAACAGCTATGACATTTAAAATTAGGGGTTGTGGGGCACTTGGGTGGCTCAGTGGCTTAAAGCCTCTGCCTTCGTCTCAGGTCATGATCTCAGGGTCCTGGGATCAAGCCCCGCATCGGGCTCTCTGCTCAGCAGGGAGCCTGTTTCCCTCTCTCTCTGCCTGCCTCTCTACCTACCTGTGAGCTCTGTCAAAGGAATAAATAAAAAGGAAAATCTTTAAAAAAAAAATTAGGGGTTGTGAGGCATTTTACAAATTAGTACTCTCACACACGGTGCTTGGATAAATGGCACATATTTTGAGTAGCCCATCAAATTCAGTGGGATTTAATCTAATCTCCAGGCTCCTCTAATCCTCTAACTTAATGTCTGAGAGACCAGCACAGATATGAAAATGGGCCAGTATGTAGCCAAAAACCTGAAAGGGGGTGTGTGTTCAGTGTAAGTGGGTAGCACATTTAGCATTAAGGTGTTCACTGTCTTCTCAGTAACCTGGAGAAACGAAGCCTCTTGACTTTAATTTGTGCAGTACCTTTAATAGTCAGTGACTCTGATAGAACTTTAATCTTATCATGGCTTACAGCCCTGCTACTGAAACATGATAGGAAGCCCTCAACCCCAAGGGTGGAGTTCCAAAAGGACCTGGAAAACTCTGGACTTCAGGGTGCCCTTGTTGGTGATCTTGTATCAGCTGAAAAGTGCAGTTGGAGAAAAGATGGTCTTGCCTTTTTGCATATCCATGTAGAGAACCAAATGAAATACTGAAGACCTAATAAGATTTAGCTTTCCAGCAATATAAATAATTTAATCAGATTAATGACATTGTTCTACCTGAGGGCTCCATAATTAGTGGATTATTGAAGCCACATGAAAGTTATCTGCCATTAGCACCTGGAGGAATTCCTGTTGTCTTAGACTGTGGAATTGAATGATATGAATATTCCTGTCATGCAAACTGTAAAGATAATAAGCCCCTGGCATTTTGTAAGCTATATAAATCCACAGATTTCACATTAAATATTTAAGGCACAGGAGGTATTATTTGTTAGGATATAGATAAAGGGAGTTCAACTGCCTCAGCCCTTATTTTCTCTTTTGGGAAGTCTCTTTCTTTGTTGAAGGTGCTTTCATGCCTTTATTATTGTGTATTTTCCCCTTCATCTGTATATTGTTTCAGTTCCTCTGGAAGTGTTCTTTGGATTTTGTATGAGAAACATTCAAAATATTTTTACAGAAGATTTTCCCTTTTCATATAAAAAGGAAATTCATACCAAGAGTGCAAACAGCAACAAATCAAGTGATATCTCAGTTTATGGCAAATGCTAGAATTCTGTGGGAAGACCATCTCATTACTCTGTCCCTAAAATATTTGAAAGCCAAGATTTTTCAGTCTTGTATGCTTCTGTTCCTTGCATTTATGTGTTACTTAACTATGGGAAAAAAGACTGGCCTGGAAATATGGACCTGTTTCATGTTCTGTATTTTTGCGAGACCTTTCATGTGAATGGATTCATAGATCAGAAATTTAAAATACTATTGTGAGGCTGTGTGCCTGAAAACACTGTAACCATAGTTTACAGAGAGTTGACAGAGCCTCTTTGGTTATAGCAGGATGTGCTGCTGACATGATGTGTTTCTAGATTAGGAACTTCTCATTCAGTAACAGTGCTGCTTTCTGAATCTGTTCTATTCACTTAAGATAAAATATCAGGTTCCATCATACTCAAATGGGTAGGTTGAGGAGAGATGAATGAATGGACTATTTGTAGACACATAGGCACAGAGAGTTAAGGGAGCCAGTACAAAGCAGTGACCCCATCCTAAAGTAGCAACAGTGGAGAGCCCTTACCACATGCAGGCCTGTAGGTAAGGGGGGAGGAAGTGGTTATCTGTCTCCTACAGCTGTAGAAGAGCAGTGTCCAAAAAGAATTAACGTGAATTATCACTGTCAGCAGTGGACCCAAGCTGCTGCCAACCCAAAGCTTGGCAGGGAAGTAGCTGGTGGAATAAATACCCCCAAACCTCCTTCCTCTAGCTTTCCATGCAGTTACTTCCCATTGACTGAACCTAACTGGAAGCCAGAAGACTTCCTGAGGATAGCCTATTATTCCTATCCATGGATGTCAGGCTCCCAGGACACAAAGCAGGGTGGAGAATGGATCAGCTTGGTAAATGGGAATATTCAATGTAGTCATATTTACAAATATTTGGCAGAGTTCTTCTGATATGAGGCTTTATGTAGACAATGAAAGAATTTATGAGAATGATAAAATCTAATTAATTAATTTTAATTGATGCATACTTGACATACAATATTTTATAAGTTTCAGGTGTACAGTGCAATGACCCAACATTTGTATACATTACAAAATGACCACCATGATAAGTGTAGTTACCATCTGTCACCATGCAAAGATAGTTTTATTGACTATATTCCATGTTGTTTACATCTCTATGACTTACTCATTTTATAACTCTCAATTTGTGCCCCTTAATTCCCTTCACCTATTTTGCCAGTCTCTTCAGAGAAGGACAGAATTTTATAAATAATGACATTTGCTGTATGAATTTACAATATTAAGTGTGAATGTATGTGTGTGTGTGTGTGTGTGTGTAGTAATTGCATATACCATGAAATATTGCTCCTGTTACCTTAGAGAATTTATAAAATTATAGTTAGTTAATGGTAAGGGAATATTTCTGTCATAAGTGCATTCAGATTCTTAATTCCTTAGGCTGGTTCTGTATTATCTGCTGATATTATGTAATGTGGTAGGATGTATTCCATAATAGCCTGTGTTGGAGCGAACATGACATTAGATCAGAGTTTTTATATTAATTAACAAAAATTCCAGTCCCCATTTCTGTGATTGCCCAAAGTTTGTAGATCAAATATGGAGTTTTCATAAAAATTTTTATAGCCCTGGCTATTCTTGTTTTTAATGTGTTACTGTACACACCAGTACAGTGCAATTATTCAATGAAATTTTTAGCTGAAGTTATTCCCTCCTATGATCTCTATTCTCTGCAGTGGCAATAGAAGAGATTTTATATATATCCTAGCTTTTTTGGAAGGAAAGGTGTTAAAAAATTATCTTAAGCAAAGTACTACGTTAAAAAATTTCCTTACTTTGTTGAAGCAATTTACTCTATACTTCCTTATATACATCTCCCGATAATCTTTTTTACACTCCTTATAAAGTTAAACATAATGTTGTTCTAGGTATAGCATCTTTTACGTTGCCTTTTGTCTATTTCATGGGCTATGCATTGATGCAGACTTTTTTTTTTTTTTTTGGAAGGAGGGGAAGAAGTTACTTATTTTCACAGTAGTAAAGGATTATTGTACTTATTTTATACTATCATCAGTAGGTTTCCTTGTATGGCAAAGTATAAATACGGAAAGCTGAGAGTTAGCATTTGGGCTGTAGTTTCCTCTATACAATTAAATTCATACCCTTGATATCATTTGAAAATTGTTCCATGGATTTAGCCAACACAGGCAACACATGGAGAAGTAAAATGCCCTTGGAAGATTAATACCCTCTATATAGTTCATACAAACAGTAGGAGACCTTTTGAAACTCCTAAAATTGTTGAGATGTGTTAACTGATGAACTTTAGGATTGTCACATCATATTAAAACTTTAATGGAGATAACCAATGACCTTGACATACTTAAGATGAGTTGTAGTTTGTGCACTTAAAAGGACAATGCAATTAAAAATATTTATATAATCATTCTTCAGAAAGTCTTGGACATTAGCATGAAGTTATAAGTTACCAGAACTTTTGAAAAAAGCAGGGAGGGGGGAAATTCTCAGTTGGGTGGTCCTGGAATTTATCTGTAGAATTGTTACATCTTTGGCAAGTATGAAGTAACTATTAGGGCACTACAGGTAACTGGGACGTTAACTGGTTGTCCGATAAAGCAATTGAGTTATAATATGGGTCTAATTCTTCCCTTAGCAGCAATTGTAAGACATATATCAGAAATTTATCACCTCCTTTTTCAAGAGACACTTTATCTAAATAACTAGCAAATGCTGTCTTTAATCTTCCTGGCATCAGTTGTGGTCTAAATAAGTCATTTTAGAACAAATATGCTTAAAACCTTTTACCCTATTTAAAACAAGAGGCTCGACTAAAGTAAGTCTTTATCAAATTATAGTGGTGCCTTTGCCCTGTCTTTGTCTCCATTAGAAACTCTTATTTTTAGAGATTTGTAACTCAGATTTCCTTAAGGGAGGAACCATGGCACTCAAGTCAGTGAGAGAGAGTGACGGTTAGTCATTATTTTTTTTAAGTGCTTTATTTCCAAACTGAACTATGGGAAAACAAACAAAAGCCTGGAATAAGTTTAAGGCAGCAATTTTTTTTAAAACTAGTAACTTGAGCTTTAATTATATAACTGAAGGATAAAAATTATATACTACTGAGAAAATGTACCCAGTTTGTGCTGGACATGGAAATATTTTCTAATCCTTTATCCTTACAATCAACCAAATTTCTGTCCCCTGCCCCCAACAAGATCTGATGTCTTTGTAATTCTATTTGATTTAAATCCTCCAATTCCCTCTGTTATTTGTGTTTTTAGATCCTTTTTTAAGCTCTTTAATACCATGTGAATAGAATGTTTCTATTTAATACATTTTAGATAATTTATAGCAAATAGTAATTTTGAGTTGAACATTGAATCATGTGAACACTAGATAATGTGGAAATTGTATATAAATGTTTTATCTCCTGTTCTTTGGGCAGCATTGTATAGGGGTCATGGATTTAGTAAGACTATCTAACTAATGGAGCCAAGTAGAATTGTAGCTGTGAGATGATTCTTATCCAGAATTATGGAGTTGAATCAGAGGGAACATGCCAGAAGTGTAATGGAAAAGGTGTTGATATGAAAGTGGATCCAAGGGTAGTTGTGAATCAAGGGGGTTGGGTAGAAACTGGAGTGAAGAGACATATACAAATGGGTGAAGCTGAGAGAGGGACAGCAAGCAAAACCAGTGTGGGAATAGACAAATACACTGCATGGATGAATTTTGGAGATATGGGCCAATCCTTATGACTTGTTTTTATATGTGTCATTGGGTGTTTGCACTCAAGTGAGCAAGATTCATTTAGAACCATTAGTATAAGCTAGGCACTCTTTATTTTATCCAAAACTTAAAATTTCTAGTTTTTATTGGCACTTTCTTTAGATGGTGAGTTGTTATGCTTATAATGCTTATAATACAGTGTATGTGTGGGAGGGGGTTGTGTTTATGTGTAAGTTTTCTGAGTTTGTGGAAAAAAGAACCTATAATATATCATTAGATTTTGACTGAGTTTGTCAGGTAGTATCACAGTTTTGTGGCAGGATCAGTGATACCAAGACAGTGATTTTGAGGGGATTCACAAATTCAGGAGTTAGAGCAGAGCTAAATTATTAATCCAATTCTTTTAATTAGGACAGCTGGAAAAATTAAACTGAATATTAAAAAAAAATCTGCTTATAGGCAAAGGATAAAACAAAACAGTAAAGAACAACTGCAGTAGAATGTGGCAGAGTTCAAAGGCCCAGGGAAAAGTTTTTGGCTGCTTTACATCTGGGGCCATTTTATTCTAAAGGGTGTGGCTGAGAGACGTGGTGGTGTTTTGACAGTGTCACATGAAGGGGAGGAACTGGAGTCTAGGGTCACCAAAGGGTGAGTTGGGGCCCTGGTGAATTCTCAACACTTTGGGTTAGGAATCCAACCAAAGTTCTAAGCCCTAAATAAAGGTAACTTGAAGAAGGCATGCCTTTTGGGGACTGTAGCTCAGCTGTAAATCATTTTAGTCTCTGAAATTAGAATGAAATGAACTCATATTGGTAGTTCCTCTAGCTGCATGTTAAAGTTGAATTTAAATCATCTCTGGTGAAAAATATCATCGTTTACCTCAACTTATTTCTAAAAATAATTTTGTAAATACAGTGCTTGGAAAACAATAAAAATAAACAGATAACTAAATAAAATATTAGCAAAAACAACAGGAAAAGAAAAAACAGACAATATAAACAAATCTACTGTAGCTTAATATATTAGAGTTATCAGACAGAGATTTAGTAATAACTGTTCTTGTTATGTTTGAGATGGAGAATTTTTGCAGAAAGCAGGAAACTATTAAAAAAATAAAAGAACCACATGGGAATTCTAGAACTTAAAATTATGAAGCCAAATTTATGGATCTGAAGTTTGGGTACTAAACATATTAGACCTAGATGAAGAGAGAATTCATAAACTGGAAAGTAGATTAGAAGGAAATATTCAGACAGAAGTACTGAGTGACTAAAAGATGAAAAGTGCAAAAAGCAGATCAATGACATAGCTGATATAGTGAAGATCTAGTTTATTTATAATTGAAGCCTTGAAAGAAAGGAAAGTCTTTTCCAGAAGACTGGAAAAAGCAATATTTAAAGAGATAATAGTTGATAAAATTCCTCATTTGATTAAGACTTCAAGTTGCATATTGAAGAAGTGCCAGTTTAGTAGCCTAAATAAAAAGAATCTATCTCTAGTCACAAAGAGAAAAAATCTTCGAAACAGAGAATAAGAGAGTTGGGTCAAAGGGGCAATAATTAAGCTGGTAGCTGACTTCTTAGCCAAGCAAATATGAAATTGGGAAATAAATAAGGAATCAAATCAGGATATAAGATTAGCCTTAATGTCCATGGAGCAGAAACCAATAGGGGTAGCTAAAGTAATTCTCCTGTTAAAGATGACGGAAACCTTAAAGTGAAATCACTCAGGGGTACAAATGGTGGAGTTGTATATGTGTAAATGAATGCATTTGTGGACTCCTCCTAATATCTTCAACAGTTAAGCATGTATATATTGGTCACAGATTTCTGGAAGTGGCTTTTTTTTTTTTTAAAGATTTTATTTATTTATTTGACAGAAAGAGAGAGATCACAAGTGGGCTGAGAGAGAAACAGAGAGAGAGAGGCTTCTCTCTGAGCAGAGAACCCGATGTGGGACTTGATCCCAAGACCCTGAGATCATGACCTGAGCTGGAGGCAGAGACTCAATCCACTGAGCCACCTAGGCACCCTGTAAATGGCTTTTTATCCTAGTCTTCATTACTTTTGGTTATTCAAGATGGGTAGAGATGTTATTACATCACTCTTCCTAATAATGCTGCTCTTATATAGCATTGTTCCCTTTCACAGGTTATATTGGCTTAGATGGCTCTTTTAATACTTAATAATGGAGAATGCAGCAAGAATCCAGGCCTTGTCTTACTTGTTGCAAAAGAACATGACTGGGGTGGAGCGGGAGGGCACTTGGCTGGATCAGTCTGTAGAACATACAACTCTTGATCTTGGGGTCATGAGTTCAAGAGCCGCATTAGGCATAGAGTTTACTTAAAAAAAAGAAAAAGAAAAAAAGAACAGGGCTTGGCACTGTCTGATATAAAGTTGGTCCATAGCAGTCTAGATAGTGTGTGCTAACATTATAACATATGACTATGAAAAAGTACTTTCTATTTAAGAAAGTAAAAGGGAAACTCATTCGAAAGACCTGAGTCGAAAATATTTAGCATGAACAAATATTTTTAAAATACTGTGATTTGTATATTACCACTGAGAAACAGATCTTCAGTTCAATAATCCTTCAAGTCAAGAATTGGTCCTGTGCCAATATTTTTCTCCAAAAATGGAAATGTTCCCCTCTCCTCTTAATAAAACCAGTGACTTGTAATTGTATTCTAAAGAAAGTTTTCTCAGCTGTCAAAGTGCTAAAGGCAGTCTCTCACTATTTACAAGCATTTTAAGAAAAAGTATGTTATATTTTTAAATGTACCCCAATATTATACCTGCTTCACATCTTTTAACAAACTCTCAACTGCATCTAATCTCATCATATTGCCTATGCAATCTACTTAATTTGGCCCTGTTGATATTAAGCTAAAGAAAGCAAGCTAAGGAAAAGATTTTGACAAATGAAAGGCCATAGTTAATGAAGGTATTTATGCTGAGACTTAAGGCAACAATTCTGCCAAAAGTTGTATCTGAAATTTGAGATGCCCTGAAATAAAGATAGACTCTGTGAGCATTTTCCAAATAGATCCTGTTCAGACAAGGACAAATGGATAATGCCTAAACCAGTTGTAGAAAAAGATCAAGAATTAGTATGACAATGTGACACTGACCCAGTTGTAAGTAAATGTACGACTTAGGTAATGAGCAGATTTAGGACCCAGTGCCTTTCTTTGGGCTTTGCTTTCAAAGGCCTGAGATGAAGACTTTCCTACCTTTCAAAGAATGTGCAACTTTGCCTGAAAACATTTGGCAGAAATAAAAACGGGCTTATATGAGTGTCTTAATTCTGTCTTGTAGTTAATTAAGAAAAAAAAATGAAGAATTACTGAAGCAGATGACCCATTTAATAAAGCATCGTGTGACCAATGTTTCTTTTCTGTAAATCTTTAATGCTAGAGGGATCAACATTAGAAACTTTTCTATGTTGATCATTAAACTAAGTGATAATCTTTATAATCCCTTGGAATATAAATTCTGTGAGACATAGGGTCATGGGAAGCAGAGAGGAAAAGAAATTCAAGTACTTTTTGCAGGCTTTGGCTTTTTACCATCTGCTTGTTGATTCATTGGTCCCATTTCTTCCTCATCTGTTTATTTGCATAGCAGCACCAGCTGCCCCCTCAAATTTGAATTGCCTGACTTAATCAGACAGGCCCCTGATTGAGAACTGAGTTACAAATTGGCAGATGAATACCAAATTGTTTTTAATAAGACACAGAGTTCTGGGTGCTTTGTGCCCATGCTATAACTGTTTGCTGGCAGCTACAATAACCAGCAGCGTTCCTTTCATCTTGAAGAGAAAGGCAAAAGGCATTCAAAGGAAGCCTTTGGATTTTGTACTCAGAATTTCCACTCATCTGCCTAATGTTCTTTTTTTTTAATTAGAAAGATACACAAATGACTTAATTAATCAAGCCTGTCTTAGGGAATTATGCATTTATTAATGGTTTCTGCACTCAAGCACATTATTAAGGGATTTGTGCTAAGCACCTGACATAAAGCAGACTAATTTTGCTTGCTTTGCTTAATGTATTGAGAAACGGCATGTTGATCAGATTTCAAAACATTCAAGCTATGAACTAATGTTCTATTTAGAGGGTTTAAAAATTCAGTGCATTGGCAATCCAGCCTTATAATGCCTTTTTTTTTTTTCTTTCACAAGGGAGTCTACAACGAGAAAGGAAGAATAACTTGATGGGAGGAAAAAACATTAAAAGGTGTGATAAAAGCAAAGAGTAGAGGGGGAAGATCTTGAGGTCAAGGCAGGGCCATTGGATATTGAATTTGTGGTTTCTTGCTTTGGTTTTTCCATACTTTAGGATGGTCTTTCCATTCTCAGTTTTCGATTGCCATATCTGAGTAGTTCTTGCAAAGCCTCCCCATTGGATATATGAATGGCTGAAGCAGCTGGACTACAGCTACTGTAGACTTTGTCAGAGTTGAGTGTGAATCCATATTCAAATGACTGATCTAATTATATTCTGAGCTCCTTAGGCTAGTGACTATTTTAATTATTTTTAATCATGACTAATTAAAAACAAATTATCTGGTGTGGTCAATATCATTATTAAAAAGACATTATGTGTTGAACCAGAAATTCTTCCACATAGACCATATAAATTTAATGCTTCAGGGGCACATGTGTGGCTCAGTCAGTTAAGTGTCAGGCTCTTGCTTTTGGCTCAGGTCAGGATGTCTCAGGGTCATGACATTGGGCCCCACACTGGGCATAAGGCCTGCTTAAAATTCTCTCCCTCTGCTCCTTCTCCCTGCACTCTTTCTCTCTCAAATAAATCTTTAAACATTTAATACATCAAAGGTCTCCTCCTGGCTTCAATAACCAAAAAATAATATGAGAAATATATTACAGAATTATCTCTGCACATCAATAGTGAAAAGGAATTTGGTTTGATCAAATGGAGAACAAGCTATATGAATTCAGGGAATTTTTCTAGTGTCTCATTTGTTCCAACAGTGGCTAGATGATGTCATAGAAAAGAAGTGCTCCACAGGCTACAAATATTCAAGTCCTACAATTCAGCACAATCCTAGCAAAGCAGAGAACACAGATGACCTGAGGTCACTGTACAATTGTGGTTCAAAGAAAGGTCTTTTTGAGCCAAATGACTGGCCTGGATTAGAATCTTGCCTCTCCTACTTAACTATTATAGCAACCATGCACAACTCACGTAGCCTCTCTAAACCTCACCGCTAAAATGGGGATAATAATAGTATTACTAGACTAGTGACTGAATGAGGTAAGACAAGTAAGCATTACAATTATATTAACATTATTATTATTAATCAGTCATCAGCCATGTGCTGTGGAATTGGCCTTGAACTACCCCCTTTTAAAACAAAAGGGACAACCATTACCACCACTCTTGCTTTATCCTGTTTTTTAAGGTATTGTGCCTCATCATGAAAAGAATAATTTACCTTTACTTTCTTTTTCTCAATTCTCAGCGATTCCTTAAACAACTTAGTTTAGCTTCCTCAGATATCATTGCATCATTTAAACTTCTCTCAGGAAGGTGGTCAATAGCTGATTTGGTGGTCAGGGGACACTTTTTAGAACTTATTTTCCACATCCATATTTCTGAATAGACCACCTTTTCCCTCACCTCTAGATTGGTATATCTGAGAGTCTAATACATGTGTCACTATGAGGAAGGCACTGCGGAGAAATGGAATAGACATTCTGGAATGGAATGTGGGCTTCTGCATCTTAAGGTGAATTCAAGAATGGTAGACATCACTGAAAATCTTCTCCAGGCTACCTTAGTATCTCAAGTTCCTATAATTAGTCATTAATTTGGGTTCTGGCAAGGATATATGCCCTTTGAAAGAAATCCGTTTATGGTATTATCAATTATTATTAGCACTTCAAAGAGCTAAGTTATGACCCCCAAGAGAATGGGACATAGAAAAGATACATTTTGGATAAATAAGGATAAAAAATCTTGGAATGACTGGAGCATGTTTCTGGTAGTGGGATGTCAGTACAAAGTAAGGTCGCTTGAGAAGCACAATGAGAGAAGTACATTATTTCATATTTTTTACCCTGCCATCTAATAATAAAAGAAAAATAGAAACCACTGCTTATTGAAATCTTTGTCAGGCACATTAACGAATGTATTATATGCCCAACCTAATTTAATCCTTACAATAACTATGTAAAGTAAGTAAAATTAACCCCTCCAGAAGAAACTGAAGATTAAGTGATTAAGCAATTGGCTAAAGTCATGGAACAGATAAATAATGAAGCTTAGGTTTGATTCATTCATTTATTCATTCACTCAACAAGTACTTTGTAATATTATATGACAGGTACTTTTCTGGCTTTGGGGTATAACAGGAAGCAAAATGTATGCTGTCATGGGATGTATATTCTGGCGGGTGAGACAAAAAAGAGTTTTCGTAGCATTTGGAAAAGATTGATTGTTCATAACATCAGACCAGTTTTAAACCAGTTTAATTTGCAAGCCAACCTGTTATAGCATCTTGCGTTTGAAAATCAGCCAGTTATAAACAGACTCACTCTATTAAACACACCCAGACTACCAACTAAGCACCAGACTCCCCTGAGCGCCCATGCTTTTATAGATGATGTCAGCTTTTCTTTTTTCTTTTTTTTAAGATTTAATTATTTATTTGAAAGAGAGAGAGAAGCAGCAGGGGGAGGGGCAGTGGATGAAGCTGACTTCCCGCTGAGCAGAGTTGTTGTTGTTGCTCAGTCCCAGGATCCTGAGATCGTGATCCAGGCTGAAGGCAGACGCTTAACTGAGCCGCCCAGGCACCCTGATGTCAGCTTTTTTAAGATCTGATAATCTGCCAATCCCTGAACTCCACACTTCTCAAAAATCAGATCTAAAATCAGCATATGATTTGCTGAGAGAGATTGGGCCTGGCAGTTTAGCTATCTTGTTTTCAAGAAAAGAATAATTGCATTGCTGAATATGAAGACAAATATATAGAAGTTGAACTTAAAATACTGGTTTAGAGCTGCAGTCAAGCTATAATGAAATATTTTTTTTCTAAACATCAAGAATACAGACAAGTAAGTGTTTATTGCAGAATTCAGCATTTTTTAGAAACTTCTAAATACCATATTTTGAATAACAGATTTGTTTCAACTAGTTAATTCACTGTTAGCCATTGAATCAAGGAGAAAATGGAGAAAAGAAGCAAGAAGAGGGGGCGCCTGGGTGGCTCAGTGGGTTAAAGCCTCTGCCTTTGGCTCAGGTCATGATCCCAGGGTCCTGGGATCGAGCCCCGCATCAGGCTTTCTGCTCAGCGGGGAGCCTGCCTCCCTTCCTCTCTCTCTGCCTGCCTCTCTGCCTACTTGTGATCTCTGTCTGTCAAATAAATAAATAACAAATCTTTAAAAAAAAAAAAAGCAGGAAGGGAAAGGCCAGGAGAGGATTTAAGTAACCAAATTGCACATAACTAAAGTAACAAATAAATATAAAAGATATTACATAATAAATATAAAATACATTGCATGTTAGAAAGCTTTTCCTTAAGCAATGATTAGTCAAAAATGTAAAATTATAAATAAATAAAATAGAGATAATAGATGAGTTTAAAATGGACTTAAGGAAATTTTCAAATGAGATTCTGGGGTAGATTGTACAGCTGGAGTAAAAGAAGCCTTGTCCTTTGTTTTCATAAATGGGCTCAGGCTGAAATAGTCAGAAAAAAGAAATTAGAAGTGGAAATTGCCAGTTTATAAGGCCTTTAATATGTGGTAAACATTTTCAAAAAATATAAAAAATAAGCAAGTGAGAAATAAAAACAATTTGAGGTAAAACCACTAGTCCCTGAAATTAAAAAAAAAAAGAACGAAAAGTCTTTTATTGTCTAATAATGAAGAGCTCATGAATAAGGACATCTATTAGATATTGTAAGGAAGGTAGACTTTGGAAGAGCCAGTGTCCCATATTATTCAAGAAACAAAAAGTCAACACTCCAAAGTATGTCCAGTGATGCTACTTTAAGGGAAACATTTGTGTCCAGAAATTCCCTGTCCTTCTGAATTCACAAGGAGTATGATGTAGAAATATAGATGACCAACACTTTAGTTTCTTACTGATTTAGTCTGCTCTAGTTATTACTCTCACTACCATAGGCTATCAGTCTCCTTAGAGTATTGAAACCACTTGAGTAGTGGGGACTTCTAACAATCCTAAGCCTTTTCCCCTGACTGAACATTTAAGTATTGCTTTGGGACCGTTATCAGAAGAACACTCTTTTCTTCTTTGTGACCCTCGTTATGTACATGTAATACAGATTTACTTTGCAAATAGAACTGCCAGATAGATTTTTTGGTAAAAGTTCCAGACAATCCTCCCCACACAATTAAATTATAGCTGATCTGAATTTACAGGAAATACACATATTATTTGTGATTCAAGATAGAGCTGCAGAATTAACTATAGTTCTAGAATATCTATGGAAAAATGACTCTGTGGACATAGCAAAGTAATTGGACCATAACTCATATGATTTCAGATTGATTCTTCTGACCCTTTACCTAAAAATTTTCAATATCCTCTTAAAACTTAAGTCAAGGAAGGATGTAGACCATTTGTGAGTAGCTTAATAGAGAAAGGACTAATTATTACTTGTATCAGTTCTTGTCACCCTTAAAATTGGAAAACTGGAATGAATAGAATATTAAATCTGAAGTTATCTAAATTCTCAGATACTGTTGAACTCCTATGGCCTAAATCCTTAACTCTTAGCACCGTGCTCTTCCCCTCAAGAGCTTACAGATTGTCTTTCTATGAACTACTCCCTGGCAGGGTTATGAGACTAGGAATAGTTCCATTCTAGATTTTTTTAAAATTGTGGTCAAATGTACATAAAATGATGTTTACATTTAGCCATTTTAAAGTGTATAATTCACTAAGGTACTAAGGATTATAAGGGAATACACTGAACAATTTTATGTTAACAAATTAGGGAACCTGAATGAAATGGACAGAATCATATGAAGACATAAACTGAAATTGACTCAGGAAGAAATAGAAAATGTGAATAAACCTATGGCAAGAGATTGAGACTCAGGGAAAGAGCATTGCGATTAGAACAGCAAAGCCCTAAGTGGGGAGAATACTTGGTGTGTTCAGAGAATGCCAGAGAGGCTGCCATGGCTACACAGAGTGAATGAATGGAATCATGTTGGGGGGCACACTCAGAAAGGTAAGGAGGTGCAGTATAGGGTAGGTTAAATTTCTATAATATCTTTAACTTCATATCATAGTGGATTAATAAAACAACAGTTTATTTTATGCTGTTGCCATTTTGGGTTTTCAGTGACTCTGTTTTACATGGTTTCTTAAGGACCTAAGCAGATAGACCATTGACATCTTGTAGTGGAACTATTTGGAACACATGGACTCCTTGATGGTTGCAGAAGAGAAGTAGATAGATATTATACCATAGCTCTTCTATAACTTGGCTCCACCTAATTTCAAGGAGTCTGAGGAATATGGTGGAACAGCAGACTTTTTGATGAGCCTTATTTTATTTTATTTTATTTTTTTGCCATTGGGAGCAGGATCTTTGAAGGCCATTGTAATGAGTGATTGAGATTGGCACCCCTTGGATTATTTTAACTTAATGTGTTAATCAGATCATACTGGCTGCTCTGTTATATGGAGAATGACAGAAGGAACTTAAGAGTGGGAGCAGAGAGAGATAAGTTCCAAGCCAATTGCAGTAACCTAGGCATGAGATGATGATACTAGGGACCAGCATGGTCATGGTGGAGGTAATCAAAATTGGTCAGATTCTGTGTGTATTTGGATGTGGTCCTAGTATATTTTGTTAATTAGCAGAATGTCGTATGGGAAACTCATATTGGCATCATTAAGCTATTATTAGGATCACTGATCTTTAGAATTTGAATGTAGGTCCTTTCAGTTCAAAAGCCCAGACTCTTAACCACCTTTGTAACTGTGCAAAAACTAAGGAAAGAAAATTCTTCTAAATCTTACACTTAATAAAAATGTCATTGACATTATTCTGTAATCACCCTGAATACATAATTACTTCACCTAAAATAATAATATCATAGTGTCAGCCAACCAACACTTAGCCCTATTTTATTTATTTATTTATTTTATTTTTATTTATTATTTATTTATTTTGTGCTAAGTTTTGGTTTAGCAGTGATACCTCATATATGACAGTCTGTATATTTTATTTTTTAATCTTAAGGTTAAGAAATTGAGCCAGGCATGTTTATCCTATTTCTTCTGCAGGCAAAAGGTAATTTCTGAGGCATGAAATACAAATGATTGGCCAATCACTTATAGAAGAGGAACCTCCCCTATCAGATTTTATAATCACATCTTTTTTTTTTTTTAAAGATCTCTGTTTAAGAAACATTTTCCTGTTTATATCAATGATTCAAGGCTCCTTAGATATGGAATGAAGTCTTGAATGGTTTGGCTAGAATTATTTAAATAATCATTTGCTTTTAAATCAATAGCACATACTTTTAACAAGGGGAATAAAAGCAGAGAAAGGTCCATGAAGACAAGCAAATACTGGACATTGTTTTACCTGTTACAGAAAATGTATGCATTTGAAAGCAATTTCAAGAGATGGCTGTCAGTGGCTGTCAAACATTTTATGGACATGGAACTTAAATTTTCATAGCATTTCATTTCATAGAATTATTATGTCAGGGCCAACCAAAAATAGGGCTATAATTCCTCTGGTTTGTATCATTTGAAATCTTTTTTAAGACATATGCTCATAAGATGATTAAAATTTTGAATCATGACACAAAATTGATGATTCATAAATTACACATGTATCTGTATTGTTACAAAATTATATTGTACTCTCTATGTACATTATATATTCTCAGGGTCCATAACCTACATTTCATTTTCAAAAGAAGCCAAAGTTTCAAAAAGAAGCCATGCATACCCTATCTTCACAGAGAGTTCATATGCATCCATTTATGTCTGCAATAAAGAAGGTGATAACAAATGGAAAAAAAAAACAACCAGATAAAGAAAGCTACAGCTTTCTTATTTCCTTCAGGCCCCATGCAGTTACCCAGGTAAAGGGCTTTGTATAGTAGCAAGAATTGAATTCAATAGGTCTGTGTACTGTGAAATTTAGGATTGGAAATGAATTTAGGAAGACATCTGCTTTCAAGAGAATCTCATCCCTTCACTGTCCTAAACTTATGGCTTTTTCTAGCTGGCATGTTCACCCTGTTTTTTTCCCCTGAGGACATTATTACTCTTCCTTTATGCCTGAAAAAAGAGAATCAGTTACCGATTCCTGATGCAAGCATTCCTGACTGTTTTGAGAATCAGCTGAAATCTGTGGTCACTTTCCCTAACAAAAGAATATGTAATTAAAGATATAATTGTTTATAAATGATATTATGGTTCACATCTGTGGGTCTCAAATTTCAGCCTCAGGTAGATCACATTTATTCTTGGTCTTTCAGATACTGTGTCAGTATTTGTATTATTTAGAAGGGACAAGTGGATCTAAATGGAATGATTTCAAGCAAAAGTACAAAAAACTTGAGTTTCATGATATATGTGTATGTAAGTAATTTCATTATACACAAATTTCACTGTATAGAAACTCCTATTATATTTATAATTTCAGTGCACTGGCGGTTTCAGTGAACTCATTGAATTGTAGCTAGAGGGCCCTTGAGCAGGTGAGGTGAAAGTATGCATTATAGCGGACATGGTGCAGTTTTTTGACATGGATGTTTTGAAGGTGGTGATGAGAAGGTTTAGGGTTTGTTCATGAGATGGGTAGCTGAAGAGGAGTAGAGGATAATATTGTTTTAGGTTAGAAAATCAAGAAACTGAGGTCAGGGTACCACTTTGTTCATCCATATGGATGTTGAAGTGACTAAGAAGTGCTAACAGGTGTAGTGGTTAAGAGCCCGGGGAATGACAAGATGTTGGTTGATTGCAACTTAAAGATGAGGTAGTAGGTGAGAACCAGATGGTATAGGCTTTAAAGATCTGTTTTTTTTTTTTTTTTTTAATTTTCGTTTATTTGTTTCTGATGGAGGTAAAAAGAGAAATAGTTTGGAAGTGGCCATGGGGAGGAAGAACAACAACTACTAAATTTCTTGTGGCCAAGGTATGAGCTATGAAAGCAAAGTATTTCTACTCAAGAGCAATGGTTTTAGGGAACAGCCAGGTTTCAGTTAAAAAAAACAAAAACAAAAATAACTCACATTTATTGAGTAGTTAAGACGTGTCAAGCTTTGTTCTCAATGTTTTATAAGAAGATTGAAGGCGTGCTCAGTAGGGTTTAAAATGGAAGGGATTTGTAGATCTAACATTAGGACTCAGTGAAAGGGTTTGAGAGGGAGGGAAGTATGATTGGATTATATTGGGTAGTATATGCCTATGGGATAAAAGCCCTTATAACTTGTACTTGCTACCCAAAGGGGGGTTCGTGGAACTGCAGAGTCAGCATCACCTAGGAGAGTATTAGAAGTGTAGAATTTTATGTCTCTTCTTGACTGGCTGAACCAGAGCTGCATTCATAAAATGTATCCCCCAGGGATGGATATGGACATTAAAGTTTGGAAGGCACTGCTTTAGAGGACTATTCGGTCTTTCAATTAAGGTGAATAACCTAGTAAGAATTGGGAATTTAGGGGTGCCTGGGTGGCTCAGTGGGTTAATAAGCCTCTGCCTTCAGCTCAGGTCATGGTCTCAGGGTCCTGGATCAAGCCCCCGCATCAGGCTCTCTGCTCAGCAGGGAGCCTGCTTTCCCCTCTCTCTCTGCCTGCCTCTCTGCCTGCTTGTTATCTCTCTCTGTGTCAAATAAATAAATAAAATCTTTAAAAAAAAGAATTAGGAATTTAGAGGATGAGATTTTAGGGAGAATATTAAAATACACATCTACTTTTAAGAAACTTGTAAGTTAATTTTTGTGCACATGATGTCAATGTGCTGGGTGCAGACAAAGGCATAACTGAAGCATATTACAGTGAGTTGACTTGAACACAGGCTGCCATTAGAAGGAAACCACTGATTCCCAGGTAGTTGGCATCTATACACCAGATACAAGAACACTGCTCACTTGCTTTATGGTTTGAGTGAGTGAGTGTGCTGGGTAAGAGTAGAAATTTCCAAGATAAAAGAAAACTGCCTATATGAAACTGTGATAATAATTAAAGGCTTGAAAATATTATGGTAAACATCATCCTATTTCTCTTCTCTACTTATCTCATCATTTAGACTTATTTCAGGAAGATACTCTCTGAGCCCAGGAAACAGAATAAGGATTTCCCTTAGATTAACTTGCTTTTAGGATATCTAACATGTATTTAGCCATTATGTATACTTGATGGATATTTGCTTATAAGAACGGAAAAAACAGTTGTGGAAAGCTTTTCTATATGTGCCAAAAGCATACCTCAGAATCTTTATATATAATCTGATAATGTAGCTAATAAAAATGAAATAATTCTGATTTCTTTGCAAGGAATTACATCCTGATGAGATATTATGTGAGGTTCTTAAGACGAAGATAACAGACAAACCCACTACTGTACTAGGAAGTACTTTTAGACCTTAAGAAAATCCAAATTGACTTTTAATTACTTGGGCAATTACTGAAAATCATATAATCTTTGATTATTTTGGATTATGAAAGATACTCTCAGGTTTTTTAGGAGCAAGATTATTTAACATTTGGGAGGTGACACATTTAATCAGAAGCTAATCCATTTTATATAAAATTGAGTAAGAACATAGAAAAATGGAAATCTCTTGGTTACTTACAGCTACTAGAATTTAAATTATTTGAAAATAAATACATGTAACTCAATGACACAAGTGTACTTCTCCTCTTCAAGAAAGAAACATTTGTCAAATTAAAAATCCTTGTGATTATGAGACAATGAGATAGCGAGTTTGAGCCAAGAAAAGGAATAGCAAAATTATTTATTTATTTAACAGTTTGATAGATTGCATCAGTGGCCCCAGTCAATAGCCTCCCTCTCTCTATGCTGTTTGTCCTATATTTTTGTGGTCCCTCCTACTCTGACTCTGGGCTTAGCTAAATGCCTTGCTTTGGTCAGTGGGATGCTATGTCACACAACACATAGAAATGTGCGTGATTGGGCTTGCTTTCTCTCGATCTCTGCCTTCACCATGAGAAAATGCCTGGGATAGCCTGATGGATGATGACATGGAATAGAGTTGAGTCATCCCAGTTGTCCCAGCTGAGGCCTAGATATGTGACAGAGCCCAGCCAAGGTTAGCAATGCTGCCTTGTCCACCCAAAACTGGCTACTGATGTGTCCTGCCATGCACAGCTCAGATGAGCAGAATACCTAACCAACTAAAAGAATCATGAGCATAAATAAATACTTATTTTTATAGGCTCCTGACATTTTGTGGTTGTTTGTTATGCAGTATTGTCATGGCAATAGACTGCTGATACAAAGAAAGGATTAGCATCCTACAGTTTACTTGCAATATATTATACTCTTGGTTTAGTTTGTGTTCAAAATTATACACACAAACACACACACAAATGCAAACACATGGATTCAGGCTGAGTAAAATTCCACTAGAATATTTTTAAATGTGTGAAAATAAAGAATAGTAGAAAACATGACAGAAGTAGGAAAGTGGTTTCAATGCATGCATAAAAGAGATGCCTATTTTCAGTGATACTTTGGGCTTCAAAATTTGCTTACAATTGTGTTGATATGCACCTCTCCCAATAGCATTATTTCTGTCATGCATGACATATATGTGTGCTAAAGGAGTCCAGCTTATAATGAGTCCAGTGTGTTCAAGCCATAGTTAGAATCATTTGTATCATTTGGTAATTATTGGTATTGATGTTATAAAATTTTACCTTAATGCTGATAACTATGAAAGCAATGATAGTTAATACATATAGCATATTTATTTATTTATTTGTCAGAGAGAGAACACAAGTAGGCAGAGTGGCAAGCAGAGGCAGAGAGAGAAGCAGGCTCCCCACTGAGGAAGGAGCCCGATGTGGGACTTGATCCCAGGATTCTGGGACCATGACCTGAGCTGAAGGCAGTGGCTTAACCAACTGAGCCACCCAGGCGTCCCCATATAGCATTTATTATATGCCAGGTACTAGTCTAAGTTTTTTACATACATTAAATCATGTCATCCTCATAGGAATCCATATAGTAGCAACAGTGACTTTTACCATTGATACATGAGGAAACTGAGGCACAGAATGGCTGAGTTACTTGCTGAGGTTCACATAGGATAATAATTGGTAAAGCTGGGATTTGAAACCAAGTAATATGGCTGTCAATCCCATGCTTGAACATACTGCCTTTCAAATTTGTATTAGTCAAGGATATCTTTCCATTTACTATACCATTTACTAAGGAATACCCAAGTGGGGAGAGAGCTCAAGTGGAGGAAGAGTAGTATCCATTATGTTTGCTCAATATAAGACCATTATTTTTTTCCTTCTAAGTAATTTAACATAGAAAATTAGACAATTTTATATGCCTTTGGTAAGAGGTCACTGATTAGGTTTCTTCAGGTAATAATTCCATTTTTCTCATTGCTGTCGTTAGATGTGGCAATTTATATGGTTCATTTGTAATGTGTGATACAGCAGATTGGGTAGGAATAATAGGCAGGAATACAAGAGGAATAATGAAAAGGTGTAAAGCAGGTAGGCATAAAAGTCTGTGGTAAGACTATGTTAGGGACCTCATTCTTTAAACCAGTAGTTCTTGATTTTTAGTACACATGACTCATCCTGCAGAAATCTGGATTTTACCTTCAGAGAGAGTCTAGTTTAACATGTCGAGATGGGTGAAGAAATCTGCATTACCAAAGCACATCAGGCAATTCTTAAGCACATAGTTTCTGGAGCAGCACTGTCCAATAAAACTCTCTGTGGTGATGGAAATGAAATGTCTATATCTGTGCCATCTATGTTTAACACATTTTCAATTGAGGAATCAAAGTTTTAATTTTACTAAGTTTAATTTTAACTTTAAGTAATTTAAATTTCAATTGTAATAACCACATGTGGCTAGTAGCTTTTGTATTGGACAGATTTAGAGTAGGGGTCAGCAAATAATGCCCATTTATTTACATATTGTTTATGGTTGCTTTCACTGTACAAGAGTCAAATCGAGTAGTTGTAACAGATACCATATGGCTTGCAAGGCGGAAAAGATTTACTGTCTGGTCCTTTACATAAAGGGTTTTCCATCTCTTGGTCTGGAGAGAAAGGAAACAATGTGCTGTAACCTGGGCTTTCCTTTGAAGGTAATAGGGAGCCAAAGAGATGTTTTTATAGGAGATTGTGAATGGGTTGAATAATTATATCTATTTTGCAAGGTGTTATCATGGACAGGTTTTGGTATATTTTACTAGAATCACAATAATCAAGACTCCAAAATAACTGATATTTCAACATTGCCTTTTTTCATATCTTGATATCCTTGGGCATATTTCTCAGATGTTTTAAAAATAAGATTTTACTTTTAAATAATCTCTACACCCAACATGGCGCTCAAACCCACAAATCTGAGATCAATAGTCGCACACTCCAGCAACTGAGTTAGCCAGGTGCCCCCATATGTATAAGATTTTGAAAATCATCTTAAGGGCTTTGCTAATTCATCGTCTCCATCATTTGTGGATCTGTTTGTATTGCTTTACTTTTCTTCTGGAGAGAGGTGGTATTTTCCTGCTTTTTTGTAAGCTTAGTAATTTTTCATTTGGAGTTGACATTGTGAGTTTCACTTTTTTGATGCTTGATTTTGTTAGATTCCTTTAAAGAGTGTTGGGCTTTGTTTTGGCATTTAACTTGGGGTTCATTCTCTCCTTTCAAGGCTTACTGTTAAGCTTTAAAATGTCAGTTCTGGTAATCTTTGTTCAAGGGCCATTTTAGTACCACTAGTAAGGTAAGATACTTCTGAAGACTCTACCTTAGACCCTACATATTATGAAGTCTCTCCACTCTGGCTGGTGAGATCCCAACTATTCTCCATTTTGTTTTGGTTCCGGGAATTGTTTGACCTATTAATTTCCAGTGTTTTTTCCTGAGGTCTCATCAAGTTTTCATCAACACATGCATTGATCAGTACTCAGGCAGAGACTAGAAAGGAACTCTCTTCAGGTCTTTAGAGCTGTTTAAGCATTTTCTTCCCCAATAGCATTGTGTCCTACAAATTCTAGCTTCTTCAATTTTTTTGAATTCTGATCTCTATTTCCCTAACTCAGGAAGACCTACCTTCTGGGCTCTGTGTTCACCCATCTCTGCACTACAGACTGAGAAATGCCTCTAGACAGAAAGCTGGGGCAATCATGATATTTGTTTAATTTGTTTCCCTTCACTCAGGAATCAATTTCCTTTACTGATGATGTGTCGTTAATGTCTGAAACAGTTATTTCAAATGTTTTGTGTGTGTTTCTAAATGTTTATAGTGGTACAGCAGTTCCCGTAAGTTAATTCTTCATGGGCAGAAATTAAAGTAAAATAATTAATATTTAAATGGCTTAAAATATCTTTAATAACAAAGTAAAATTAGTTCAAAAGAGAAACATGTATTTTAAGTGTTTAAATATTTAGTTAAAACATTAATATAAAATTAAATAATTAAAATTAATATAAAATTTAAAAAAAATTATAAACCTTTTAACCAAGTCAGTAAGAAATTTTACATGTACAATTTGTTCCTCATTTTCCTTTTCATATTTATTCATGATCTGGAGGAGGAATACATTCTCTATTAATTCAAACTGTTCCTCAGCTTGAATGATTTTTCAAGGGAAAAAAATTCTTTCTGTGGTTGTAGAAGGAACTATTCTTGTAAAACTAGCTGGTTCTTTGGCTGTTTTATAACAGTTCTTGAGTCTTTGGTGAATGTAGATGTCTTAGTAATTTCGTTTTATCAGCGAATCTCTTTAAAATCTCATCAGCAAATATTTTCCTGAGTGACTCACCTTTAACCTTTACATCAATTCTAGTTACCATAATGGATGAATTATTATTGGAGTTTTATGTCTTGATTAGTCTGCCTTTGTAGTTCAAATCTGACCCTAGAAGCAAGTGTGAGAACTTAGGTAAGGCAGTGAAGTGTAGCATGCACTTCTCTTGCCAGTTTGTTAAAAATTTCCAGAATATCTTCTCATATACCTTTTCATATCATTAACAGTTAGAAACATAATTCCATAGTAATACTGTGACCTTTAAAGTGTCTTAAAAACCCTTTTAATGTAACATTCGATGTTTTAAACATAATTAACATGTTCTTTAGATGAAAAAAAAAATGTTTAGTTATTATGTTTCAGCCACCCTGATTTATTTTCTCCTTGGCATCTTGAAGGAGAAAAAAAAATGATGAGATACACAATAAAAACAAATTTTTATTTTGTTGATTGATGGAGGCTTGTCAGTTTAAGGCCTATCTCTTAGCCAACTAGAAGGATGGAACCTTCTATAAAAGGGATACTGCAGCTGAAATGGATCAATGAATTGGAGACTAATGGTTCAATCAAGTCTGAGATTGGACACCAGTGTGAGGTTATAAATCTTATAGCAGCTATATTATTGCCACAGGGTTGGAACATTGAAAGAAGGGGGGAAATGAGATACAATACAGGTAGAGAACAGATCATGGAATGGTGTTGAAGAGCTTAAGAACCAAGAGGAATGACAGAAACTCACTTCAATCTAATTTAATTCACTTAAATGCTCAGCTGACCTGAAATGACTATTGAGACATTATATTTCATTTGAAACAGTGTATTTCACAGGGTAGACATCTGATAGAATACTCTGTTGGATGTCACTTGTGAAACTAATGTTTGTAATATGACAGCAGTATATATGACCACTTTTACAGTTTTTGCCTTTTTGAGTAGGCTCCATGCTGGGCGTGGAACCCAAGCTTGAACTCATGACCCTGAGATCAAGGCCTGAGCTAAAATCAAGAGTTGGGTGCCAACTGACTGAGCCACCCAGAAACCCCCCACTTTTAGAGTCTTATATTTGTCACCTATCTCTATTTGTATGTCTATCTAGTGGAAAAGAAGGTGTCAGAAGGAAATTTTTATTCACTGGAGATTTCCTTCTTCTCATAGTGCTTTGTATTCATCAGAAGTGCTGTTCCCACATTATTTAAGCATATCTTTTAAAGGAGAAATTTACTTTCGTAACTCAAAGCATGCACATATATGAATATATGTGATTGAAGGTATGAAATTGCTCATATTCAACCAGTTTTGACCTACAGAAACAGCAATTTCATATGATTCAACTTGGTATTAAGCACACATATGAAAATGCTTAAAAACAAAAATATTTGGCACTTGCCAAAATGGTAAATTCATTTGAGTCCAAGTTGGTGCTATTTCTAGAGAAAGAATCAATAGCTTAGCTACTGTATTTTGTTTATGCTTTGAACTAAACTGAAGGGCTAAACAACCTCAAACAAATCATCCCTCCCCCAAATATCAAAGTTTCACAAATGGCTTCCAAACCAGCTTGGAGTTTCTGTGTGGATCATCCCAAATTGATTTCTAAAGAACTCTTTCTGTTCTCTTTCTTTTTCCAGCTAAGAGTCATATTTAAAAAGGAGTCAAAAATTCCCATTACTCCCAGCCATTTTTCTGTTTCATTGTTTTTTGGACAAATAGACCTGTGAAGAAAAATAAATAACTTAAAATTTTCAGTTGTAATTGTTGATTTTTGAATTTCTTGTAATTTTTTCTTTATTCTGTCAATGTTAACCTTGTGTATTTAAAAATTATGCTTTTTTTCAAGAAAAAAAGATTTTATTTATTTATTAGAGAGAGAGTGAGAGCACAAGTGGGGGGCAGCTGCAGAGGGAAAGGGAGGAGCAGGCTTCTTGCTGAACAGGGAGCTCCACACAGGGCTCAATCCTAAAACCTTGGGATCATGACCCAGGTAGAAGGCAGATGCTTAACCACCTGAGCCACTCAGGCACCCCTGAAATTGTGTTATTAAGTGCACATGTTTAGTATTTCTATACTTTACTTTTGAATTAACCCTAAATCATTATTATTTTTTCATTTGTGATAATACTGCTTACCTTAAAGTTTACTTAGTCCAATGGTAATATAGACATAGCAGCTTTCTTATTGAAGTATTTACAAAGCACATCCTTTTACTTTTATTTTCACCTATCTTGGTCCTTTTTTATAAAGTAAATAGAGTACAGTTAAGTTTGTTTTTTTTTTTTGTTTTTGTTTTTTTTTTTTTAAAGATTTTATTTATCTATTTGACAGACAGAGATCACAGGTAGGCAGAGAGGCAGCCAGAGAGAGAGGAGGGGAAGCAGGCTCACTGCTGAGCAGAGAGCCTGATGTGGGGCTCGATCCCAGGACCCTGGGACCATGACCTGGGCTGAAGGCAGAGGCTTTAACCCACTGAGCCACCCAGGTGCCCCTTAAGTTTGTTTTTTAAAATCTAGTTGAATAATCACTGTCTGTTAATTGGAGTATTTGGTCTTTTTATATTTAAGGTAGTAATGTGGTTTACCTTACATCTGCTATCTTGTTCCTTGTTTTTTATTTGACGCATCAGTCCTTTTTTTCCTTTTATCTTGCTTTCTGATCTTCAGAGAGTTTATTTTATTTTTTTTAAAGATTTTATTTATTTATCTGACAGACAGAGATCACAAGTAGGCAGAGAGGTAGGCAGAGAGAGGGGGGGGAAGCAGGATCTCTGCTGAGCAGAGCCAGATGCGGTGCTCAATCCCAGGACCCTGAGATCATGACCTGAGCTGAAAGCAGCACCTTAACCCACTGAGCCACCTAGGCGCCCCTGATCTTCCGAGAGTTTAAAGAGGGTGTTGTATGATCATATTTACTTGCCAAAAAGATCACATAGCAGTTTTGGAAGGAACTGATATTTGGATAAAGGGACAAGTCAGCAGACTATAGGTAGTGAAATGATGGTGGCCCAAGCGAAGGTACTAATTGTAGGTATGAGAGGATGGACCATGTTTGAAAGATATTTAGGAGATTCTATAAGACTTTGGTGTTAACTGGAGATGGGGATTGAAAGAGAAGTCTAGAATAATTTGTTTTCTTCTTTCCTTCCCTTCCTTTGTTCATGCCTAGTGGTCTCAACATGTTGGTCTCAGTAAGTTGGGGGCTTTTCTGTTTTTTATGTTTTTCAGTTGGATCTTACCCAGTTGTGTGGAAACTCCACCTAGTAGTTGATATATACCCTACTCCCATAACCAAATTGTAGAATCCTGGCAGTGACACCTTTTTCCTTATGGATCCACCATTGTTTTAGGACCATTTCTTTCTTTTTCTTTTTTTTTTTTTTTTTAGGACTGTTTCTGAGCTATCTCACTGCTTTTCTCCATAAGCATGGATGGCAGTGCTGAGTAGATGGATTCCCCAAATGTCTTGGATAATCAAATTGACTTTCTTAAGGAGCTTTCTCCCCCAAGGTTTTATTTATCAAGGTATCAAAGTATTTCATCAGAGGTAATTAAATACAACAACTCCAAATTGCCTCAAGCGGGAGAAATTGGAATGCAGTATACAGGCTTGTGTGTTCCCAGTATAAGGATTCCAAGAGAAGAAAAGAAAACCTAATCTGTCAGCATTAGCGACACAATTCTTGGTCCCAGAGACTCATATTAATCCAATGGCTACCTTTGGCCTAGACGTCTGATTTTGTAAGAAACCTGGGGGGGAGGGGTGGATTTTAAATATATTTGCTTTCATGAAAATGTTAGCAATTGGTTAAGTAAGGCTGGAGCCAAAAAAATTCATTTTCAATTTATTTGGAGATTTTCTTTTAAAGTTTCTCAGTTTCTTAGAGCTGTCTGCCTCAGTATTTATTTAGGCTAATAATATAATTTCTAATTTTTATGTAAAGGGATATCTCTGGAGTTTTGTCTTATGTAGATTATTTTGGGTCATGTAATAAATGTTGCTGCCAAGAGGCTACTGTTTTGGTTTACATTCATATGATTCCAAAGGAATTGATAAGTTTCTGAGAAAAATAAGTGGTGGAATGGGCCCATCCTCACACATGGGAGTGTCATAGATTTTGTCTTCAGAAGAACAGTTGTGTTGCTGTGATTCAGTGAAATAAATATCAGATGTCTTCCTCCCAAGCTTGAGTGAGTGTAGCTTGTTCACCTCTCTGTTTTGGTATAATACAGACAAAATATCTACTACTTCAGAGTGAGAAAAAAAATAGTGGCTCAAGTTATTGGAATAAATAGACCCCTTGGTTGCAAAGAACAGTAATTTGCTACCTAAATTTGCCCAATTAAAATAGGGGCTTATTTAGAAAGACAAAGGAGATTCTCTTACCTCAAAGAGCAAGGCCCATACCTGGTTGAGACACACTGGCCTAGAGCTGCATTCCTAGAGACCATGGAACCCAGTTGCTGCAGGTCATGAGATTTCATGCTGGTGTTTGGCTCTTAATATGACTTTGCATCCCCTCTCTATTTGTGTCCTTTTTGTTTCTCAGGCCTCGTGAAATCACATATGGGGTTGGAAGTAACCAGGAGAAAAAAGCTGTGACTGGGTGACTGGGGGAGGACTGAACACAGAACAGTTAAAGAGTTTGAGACTGGTTCTAATCGAGGCATATTGCTTTTGAATAAGAGAGTTTTTATAATAATGCTAACATATACCTGAATGAGCCACAATGATAAAAATTCTACCCATTTTTCTCTTAATTTAATCCTGAAATAATTATTGAAACTTGAAAGGTCTATACCTATTTAAAAGATGTAGAAACTGGAACTCAGAGAAAGAAGACCAATGACTGACCCAAAGTCACATAGCAATAAATGGTGGAACCAGGATTCAAATTCGTATCTGTCTGACTGTAGAGACTAAAATTCATATGGAAATATGGTGAATTTGTCCTAATTAAAACTTACTCTTTGGAGGGAATTTTGCCTATTTAACCAAAGAGAGAAATGAAGAGTAATACAAGAATACTCCACTTAAGTGAGATATATAAAATAATTAAGTTCATCAAAGTAGAAAGTGGAATGGTGGTTATTAGGGGTTAGGGGGAAGAGAAATGAGGAGTTGCTATTTAGTGGGTATAAAGTTGTAGTTATGCAATATGAATAAACTCTAGAGAGCTGCTTTATGACATTGTGCTTATAGTTAACAATACCATATTGTGCACTTAAAGTAGGTAGAGTTCAGGGTGCCTGGGTGGCTCAGTGGGTTAAAGCCTGTGCCTTTGACTCAGGTCATGATCCTGGAGTCCTGGGATCAAGCCCCACATTGGGCTCTCTGCTCAGCAGGAAGCCTGCTTCTCCCTCTCTCTGCCTGCCTCTCTGCCTACTTGTGATCTCTGTCTGTCAAATAAATAAATAAAATCTTTTTTTTTTTAAAGTAGGTTCATGTGAAGTGTTCTTAACAGAAAAGAAGAAAGAAGAAAGCAAGCAAAGGAGATGTTAAAAAAGTGTTATATAAGTCATAAATTGGAGATAAAAATTAAATGATTATGAAATAAATATTCAATTTAGATATGGGTACAGTCTAATTTTAAAAATACAGTGGTTTGAAGATGTTGGAAGTCAAATTGTCTTTCACATACTAGTCCTGTGGTAAGTGGGCCAGTTGGAAAAGTGGATCCATACAGTTACTAAATACTAGAGACAAAATAGTCGTTAAATAGGGAACTAGGTTTTTTTCCATATGTTTGTCCATTACCCATATGGTGTTGTCTATCTGTAGGGACAAAATGGTAACAGGCATGTCAATGCTGAGTTCCTTGAAAGGGGAAAAGAATGAAAATTGTTACTTCTTAACTCAAATTGCAATACTATTATTATTGTGTCAAGTAGTCAGCACTTGATTGCAATTTATCCATGTATTTGGTTCTTTCTGTGTTTTCTATGCTCTTCATTCTTTCTTTCATCTCAGACTTTCATTCTCTAAGGTCTTTAATTCTGTTTGAAAAATATCATTTAGAATGTTTTTACAGTGTCGTATTTGTTTCAGGTGTACAATGTAATGATTGAACAATTCTATACATTTCTCAGTACTCAAGATAAGTGTACTCAATGTACTCTTAATTTTTTAAAATATTTTATTTATTTGACAGAGATCACAAGTAGGCAGAGAGGCAGGCAGAGAGAGTGAGGAGGAAGCAGGCTCCCCACGGAGCAGAGAGCCTGATGTGGGGCTCGATCCCAGGTCCCTGGGATCATGACCTGAGCCAAAGGCAGAGGCTTTAACCCACTGACCGCCCAGGTGTCCCATTCTTAATTTTTTGAATGTTTTGTCTTTCTGATAAAGTCTCTATTTTAATCTTATTCTTACAAGACATTCAATTTCTCAGTCCTAATTATGTCTGGACTGGGTAAGATTTCTTGTGTTGTGTCAAATTAAGCCACAGTTTCCACTCCTGGTGCTATAAAATTCAGGTGAGAATTTTTTTTGTTGTTTTGCTTTTGTTGGTAGTAGTAGTCTTCAAATTCAGTAAGATGGGTTTGAATGTGGATTTATTTTTATTTATCTTGGTTGGATCTCACTGGATTTTCAAAATCTGTAGATTGATGTTGTGGAATATTATCAGCGTTCAACTATTGCCTCAGCCCTGCTTTTACTTCCCTCTCCATTTAGAAATGCCTACGTGCCAACTAGATATATTTTAGTAATTACAACTTTTATTGCTATCTCAAATATTTTTCATATTTTCTATTTCTTTGTTTCTGTATTGAATTCTGGATCATCTTTTTCAGAAATATTTTCCAGTTCTATAATTCTCTCTCCAGTTGCATCTTATCTTCTATTAAATTTGTGTTTTTAATTTCAGTTGTTAACAGTTTTCATTTTGAGAAATTCTTTTTTAAAATTTTAGTAATTTAAAACTGTTTCTTATTCATATTTTAATTACCTTTTTAATGTATTTACATATATTGAACATGTTTATGATAAACTATTAAGGGAAGTTTTTATACCATGTGGTTTGTACAGGTACTTTTCTTCTACTCCTTCGGAAGTGATTTCAGATTTCCCTGTGGGGTTTCAGTTTTAGAAGGGGCAGAAAGTTAATGTCTCCCATTAAATCCCTCACCTTGTATATGCCTTTAGATATATCTTCTATTCACAGTTTCCTGAAGGTCTTGAGAACCAAGGACAAAATCACCTATATTAGGCAAATGATGTCAGGGTAGAAGCTAGTCAGTGACAGGCTTATATCTGTGGATTCTTATTCACTTTATTTTTGACCCTGAGTATTTCTTCCTTTCCAGATTAATAGTAGATTAAGACATTTTACAAAAAAATTCTTACTGTATTTTTTAGCTGTTTTCACTAAGAAGATTGTTACTGGATAAATTGTGTATCTTAAAATTTATATGTCTCTTTAAGTTCATAAATTCTAACTCCTAGTACCTTAGAATGTGACTATATTTGGTGATGAAGTCCTATGGGTGGCCAATTCATAATCCAATCATAATCCAGTCCAATATGAATTTGGATAAATCCTAACCCCCAGTACCTTAGAATGTGACTATATTTGGATGATGAAGTCCTATGGGTGGCCAATTCATAATCCAATCACAATAATAATCCAATATGATTGACATCTTTATAAGAAGACATCGGGACACAGACACACAGAGGGAATACCATGTGAAAACACCATGATTAAAAGAAGATGACCATCTATAAGCCAAAAGAGGCCTTCAGAAGAAGCTAATTTTATTCACACCTTGATTTTAGACTTGTTTGTCTCCAGAGCTGTGAAAAGACTTAAACAAATTTCTGTTGGTCAAGCCACCCAAGTTGTTGTACTTTGTTATAGCAACAATAGAAAACTAAGACCAGGATCTTTCCATATATCCCAGGTGGTGGTCTTTTTGCCTTTCTTTAAAAATAGTGTCTAAAATAAAAGTTGACCATCATAGCACATCCCTGGAACCAAAAAAATCCAAAATATTCTATTTTTTGTTACATTTTAAAAGATCATTTAAGTTACATTATAGGGCCATCAATATTGTATTGTGTGTGTGTTTTTTTAAAGACTTTATTTATTTATTTGACAGAGAGAGAGGTCACAAATAGGCAGAGAGGCAGGCGGGGCAGGGGGAGGCAAGCAGGCTCCCTGCTGAGCAGAGAGCCCAATCTGGGCCTTGATCTCAGGACCCTGAGATCACGACCTGAGTCAAAGGCAGAGGCTTAACCCACTGAGCCACCCAGGTGCCATATCTAATTGCTTCTTTTTAAAGATTTGACTGTTCTCTCTCCATAGCCTGGTCAGATTGTGGATGGAATAGATAACTCTTTATAGGCAGTAATTTCAGAAATTCTCATCCCTATTCACTGATATTCAGAAAGCTTATGAAAGAACCAAACAGGTTTGACCATTATTTGTATGCATTTCTCTGTCATCTGCAAAAATTCAGATAAAGGAATAATAGGAATTGAGAGGAGTGTGATGATTCTAAACATACTTTCTTCCCAGGTTTTATCTAGTTCCCATTTGGGCTTAACTAGGAGACAAAGTAAATGTCTGCAAAATTTCATCTATGTAATTTGAAATCTTTTTTTTAAATTTAAATTTATTTTTTTCAGTGTTCCAAGATTCATTGTTTATGCACCAGACCCAGTGCAATTTGAAATCTTAAGCATGGGGCCAGTACCTACCCCCATAGCATCATGGAAGTTATATAATCTTTAGACAAGGGTCTCATTTTCTCTCTCTCTCTCTCACTTTTTCTTATACTATGTCAAGTTAGATGAAGACTTAACTTGTTTACTTTATCTGTATCTTGTAATGTACAGCTTCATATAAATTGTATTTCATTTTTAAGTTACACATTCTCTCTTCTGACCTTTGGTGTATATTTAAGATTTCCGAATCTCCGGGCAGTCTTGATCTTTCTTGATGCTGGGGAATTTTGCCTGGGGTATGTGTTTAAGCTGAAAGGCATCTGCTAGAAATAATTTTCTCACTTAATTACTGAAATGGCCCTTCAAATGTAATTTGATATTAAATTCCTATACTATATTGTATGTTTCACTTTTTAAGAACACCAACACAGTGGACAAATGTTTTCCATCAACTATGTTTGATGACTGATATTTTGGTTTGCCAGTATAATGAAATGAGATTAGTACTGCCAGATTTGCTTCTCCCCCCTCCCCCCTTCATTTTTGTTTAAAGAAATGGCTGGTTAAATTACTAGGATTGGAGAAATGCAGCTGCTTTCTTTATGTGCTGCATAATTTTGCTCTCTTGATTTCCTGGTTTACTTGGCAAGGTTTCTAAGTCAATGTTTAAATAGGAAAATGTCCTGACCAACTGAAAAACCCTTGTGGTTCCTAAATACATTTATGAAGCAACAGTTGATAATTTCCCAAATAAGACAGTATTATACTTGCTTGAAATGTGTAACTTATGCTTCTCTGGGGATCAGGGCATTTTTAAATTTTGAATTGTTTTCTTGGTTAGGGCTAATTCCTGGTGCTATCTTTTAGAATTTAAAGTCTAAGTAAAATCAGCTGTAGTTAGAGAAATGACAATTTTCAAGATAAGTAGTTTTTTAAGAAGGCTTTATATCAGTTAGTTAGGAACAAGCAGGATGTAGGGTAGAGGAAGTTTCTTACAGGAATTAAAGTTGATCATCTTTGACAGGCTAACATTTGTGAACTTTGTTCATTTCTGTCTCCTTTAGATCCACAATAATAAACTTTGAACCAACATACTGGCCAAGACATTTCCATTTTGACAGCCAAATCAATTGGTTGTGCTGATAGAGTTTCTTTTTAGATGGAAGTTAGCCAAAGTTTTCTTTTTAACTGTTGAAGCAGACAATCCTGACTAGCTTTAAAAAAGGAAGTTGTAACTATAAACTACTTGTTTTTCTCTACTGACGCAGGAGGGGCTGACTCTACCTTCAACTCTGCTCATAAATTTTGCCCCTTACCATGCTTGGCAATTGGATATTTGAGTTTTTCCCTCTCTTGGAACTTTCTGCTGTCACTGTCCTGATTAACTTATGTCAAGGGGGAAATATGATCAGGTAATCTTGGCTTTGGCTATGTGACTCATCTGCTGGTTGGACAGAATCAGAAACAAGTGAAAATGTCTATTACTTTACTAGGTTGCCTTAAGAGTGCTAGAAGGCTGTAAATAACCCTTGGCTTATACTTGAGTCCTCCTTCTTTTAGGTCAGACTCTTGGTTGATGTGCAAGCCTTGCTGTCAACATAGAATCATGAGCCTACCTCTAAACCCCTTGATACAAGAAGAGTTCTGCTTGATGGTCTCAGTTTCACTAAAGGTGACATGACCGCCTGCTTAGGCCACAGGATGTTCTGCACTGATGAGAGTCTAGGCTTGTTATGTGTGTCAGCTGTGGGCTTAGATAGAGCTTAGCAATTAAATTCCAGGAGAGGATTCACTGTGGAAACTATGTTGAGTATGAATACTTTTGAAAGTCCCTTAAGTCAGGGTTTTATTATATGACACTGTGTCCGTGTGAAAGAGTTCATGTTAGAGAAGGAAGAGCAAGAAGAGATGTACAATGAAAGGTGGCATGTATGTGGTTTAAAAAAAAAAAAAAAGTTCTGGTGTAGTCCTAGTTCCCAACTATGTTTGGAGGCTTTCAGGCTTTGTGGGTGAGGGTTGATATCAGACCGTAGATATTGCATCTTGCTTTTTCACAACACAATTGAATAAGCACTGAATAATTGGGTGGCTTATGGTAAGCTATGATTATAGCCTATGGTTCTATCTGAAGAGGAAAATATTTGGACCTGATTAGATGCCTAAAGCATCCAATAAGTTACTAAAATATAAAAGTGACTTCAAAAGATGACTGTTAAAACTTGAATCCATGTCACAATAGAGACTAAAAATAAACAGCCAACTTTTAAAATTTTTTGCTCGTTCTTGGATCCCCATTATTTACCTATTTGGGTAAAGGTTAGTGTTTGGAATATGAGAACTCAATGTTGAGGGAAGATACAGGCTTGTACCATTGCAACATGATGATAGTTAAATTTCATGTTCTCATCAGGTACTATATAGAGGGATAGTTGTTGATTTACAAAACCTGTCAGTCATGATTCTTACATGCTTGTCCAACCTTCTCCCCTATACTGACTCCATCTCCTCTCATTCTGCTGTCCTAGTCCTCTGTCCCAGTTCTAACCTCTCATTCCTCAGCCCCCTTCCCCTGTTATGTGTCAGAATTCCTGCGTCTGGTCATGGGAATTCCTTCCTGTCAGTAAGTTGGAACTGGAAGTCCTGACCAAGACCACTGCACTGCACAACTGCAGGAGGCAGCACTCATCTAGAGTACAGTGTGAATGGTTTTCCCTGGAGTTGCGCAAAACACCTGACCCTGCTCTCATTTCTGGTTTCCTTGGTGGCAGGGCAGTATGGAATGGGCCTGCCAGTACCCAGTGTCACTGCTACAACTCAAGGAGGTGGCCCTCGCTTTCCTAGATAGAAATCAAATTTCCTGTTGAATAGTTTCTATAGAAGTCATTGTACTCTACGGTCTGGACACATTACTGGGTAAAAAAAGTATGTGGGAATCTATATGTATTTGTGTTTGGCAAATGGGATCCAAGTTTCAAGCAACAAGTTTAGGATAGAAATTTTGGAATACCCCTCCTTGATAATGTGGTTGTTTCCTGTGTTAAATGCATCCAGTTCTCTTCTGTGTGCTTGCTTTTTTTCCCTTTTAACTGAATTTTATTACTACTCCTATACAAAATAATATTTTACAGAAATGTGTAAATGTGACATTATCATATATACTGGTGTGTTGTGTTTTGGGGGCACGTTTTCTTTCTTATTTCCTTCAACCCTCCTTTCCTCCCTCCCTTCCCTTCCTTCCTTGTTTCTTTCCCTTCTTCCTTTTTTCCTTTCTTTCTCCCCCTCTCTCTCTTCCACCCCCCCACTTTTGACTTGACTTACCTTTCCCTCTATTCTTCCCCTACCCTGAGTGATTTACTCCTATCACTCCCTGAATCCCTTGAGAGCCCAACCCAGCAACCTTGTACGTGTTCTCCTGTGTGTCTGTGCTTACATGATTATAGAGAAATACATGTTGCATACATACTCATACGTCTGCTCATGTAACCATGTATAAATATAATATAGTTTATGGTTAATATTTCTCTTTCTTTTAAAAATATTATATTATATACCCTTTTCTGCATTTTGCTTTTTAAATCTCTAGGTATTTGTTCTTAATGGCTATGCAGTAGTTTTGTGGTGTAAATAGATGAAAGCTACCCTGTGGATAGACATTCACTTTGTTTCCTGTTTTGACAGGGTTGCAACAAACACTCTTGCTCATCTTTGCTCATATTTCTTGTGGTTAATAGTACTCAGATAATGGTACTTTCATTCACAAAGTTTGGATCCCTAGGAGTGACTTGGCTCTGTTGAAATACATGAGGATTCTTAATTTAAATATAGATATTGCCAGGTTGTTTTCCTCAGAGTCTTTAATATTTCATTCATATTCTCACTAGCCATGTGGGGAAGTACTTTCCCCCCATATCCCTGGCAGGAATATGCATTATCAGACTTTTTCATTTTTGCCTGTCTAATATCTCCTTGTTATTTTAATTTGAATTTTCCAGACTGCTAGTTTATTGTAATATATTTCTTGGTTTTGCTTTTCTCTGAATTGCCTATGTTTCCCATCTTGCCCATATTTCTATTGGGTTGTTTTTCTATATTGTAAATTTAGGAGACAATAAGTATATTATAGATATAAATGCTCTGTTTCCCCCATTGCATGTTTTTTTTTTTTTTCAAACTGGTTTCTTATTTAATAGATAATTTTGCTATTTTCCTGCACATTTGAAAAACATGGAACCAAATAGGTTTCTTTGTTTTTATAGTTTCTTAATCTCTAATTTCAGTTAAAAGGGTTTCCTCCACCTCGATTGTATAGCCTGTAAATAGCTATATTTTCTTTTCTTTTTAAAAAGATTTTATTTATTTATTTGAGAGAGAGAGAAAGGGAGAGGGAGAGCATGAGCGGGGGACGGGGAGGTGGCAGAGAGAGAGAAACAGATTCCCTGTTGAGCAGGGAGCCCAACGTGTGCGTGATCCCAGGATCCTGACATCATGACCCGAGCCAAAAGCAGACGCTTAACCAGCTGAGTCACCCAGTGCCCCAGTAGTTATATTTTCTTATAGAACTGTACTGTTATTTTTTTTCCCTTAAATTCTTAATAAAACTAATATTTTATTTTCTTTTTATTTATTTATTTTAAGATTTTATTTATTTGACAGACAGAGATCACAAGTAGGCAGAGAGGCAGGTAGAGAGAGAGGGGAAAGCAGGTTCCCCACTGAGGAGAGAGCCTGATGTGGGGCTCTATCCCAGGACCCTGGGATCATGACCTGAGCCGAAGGCAGAGACTTTAACCCACTGAGCCACCCAGGTGCCCCTAAAACTAGTGTTTTAAAAACAACCTCCTTTTTCTTTTCTTTCTTTCTTTTTTTTTTAAATTAACGTATAATGTATTATTAGCTCCAGGGATATAGGTCTGTGAATCTGCAGGTTTACACTTCATAGCACTCACCATAGCACATACCTTCCCCAATGTCCATAACCCAACCACCCTCCCCCTGGCAACCCTCCCCTCCCCTTATCTACCCCCCCTCCCCCTGGCAACCCTCATTTTGTTTTGTGAGATTAAGAATCTCTTGTGGTTTGTCTCCCTCATGATCCCATCGTGTTTCATTTATTCCTTTCCTACCCCCCAAAGCCCCCACATTGCCTCTCAACTTCCTCATATCAGGGAGATCATATGATAATTATCTTTCTCCGATTGACTTATTTCGCTAAGCATAATATCCTCTAGTTCCATCCACGTCATCGCAAATGGCAAGATTTCATTTCTTTTGATGGCTGCATAGTATTCCAGTGTGTGTGTGAGTGTGTGTGTGTGTGTGTGTGTGTATGTATATATATACCACATCTTATATATGTGTGTGTGTGTGTGTGTGTGTGTATATATCTTCTTTATCCATTCATCTGTTGATGGACATCTAGGTTCTTTCCATACTTTGGCAATTGTGGACATTGCTGCTATAAACATTTGGGTGCATGTGCCCCTTTGGATCACTACATTTGTATCTTTAGGGTAAATACCCAGTAGTGCGATTGCTGGGTCGTCAGGTAGCACTATTTTCAACTTTTGGAGGAATCTCCATGCTGTTTTCCAGAGTGGTTGCACCAGCTTGCATTCCCACCAACAGTGTAGGAGGGTTCCCTTTTCTCTGCATCCTCACCAGCATCCATCATTCCCTGACTTGTTAATTTTAGCCATTCTGAGTGGTGTGAGATGGTAGCTCATTGTGGTTTTGATTTGTATTTCTCTGATGCCTAGTGATGTTGAGCACTTTTTCATGTGTCTGTTGGCCATCTGGATGTCTTCTTTGCAGAAATGTCTGTTCATGTCCTCTGCCCATTTCTTGATTGGATTCTTTGTTCTTTGGGTGTTGAATTGGATAAATTCTTTGTAGACTTTGGATACTAGCCCATTATCTGATATGTCATTTGCAAATATCTTCTCCCATTCTGTCAGTTGTCTTTTGCTTTTGTTTTTGTTTTTTTTTGACTGTTTCCTTTGCTGTGCAAAAGCTTTTGATCTTGACGAAATCCCAATAGTTCATTTTTCCCCTTACTTCCCTTGCCTTTGGCGATGTTTGTAGGAAGAAGTTGCTGCGGCTGAGGTCGAAGAAGTGTTCTCTTCAAGGATTTTGATGGATTCCTTTCTCACATTGAGGTCCTTCATCCATTTTGAGTCTATTTTTGTGTTGTGTAAGGAAATGGTCCAGTTTCATTTTTCTGCATGTGGCTGTCCAATTTTCCTAACACCATTTGTTGAAAAGACTGTCTTTTTTCCATTAGATGTTCTTTCCTGCTTTGTCGAAGATTAGTTGACCATAGAGTTGAGGGTCTATTTCTGGGCTTTCTGTTCTGTTCCATTGATCTATGTGTCTGTTTTTGTGCCAGTACCATACTGTCTTGATGATGACAGCTTTGTAATAGAGCTTGAAGTCTGGAATTGTGATGCCACCAGCTTTCAACCTCCTTTTTCATTGAATTAAAATAGTATATCTGTGCCATTAAATTTTCCAATATGTTGGCACCAATTTCTATTCCATACCAATGATCTTTTGTTCCTAGGCCAATACCATATAGACTCAATCACAGCTGGCTTCATAGAAGCAAGTAATATCAGGTAGAGCGAGTCTCCCCTAGCCATTCTTCCATTTTAAAAACTTGATTGTTTTCTGGAATTTATTTCTTCCAGAGAAGTTTTAAGATAATTTTATCAAATTACCAAAAACTTCTTAAACTATGCATTTATAAATGTATGTATATGTATATACCTGTGTGTTTTATGTGCATGCATGTATGTCTATATATAACCTATAATATGTATTTCATGTATTTTATATATATATATATAATCTATGATAACATTTTCTGTTGTTTTTCTTATATAATTTTTTAAGATTTTATTAATTTATTTGAGAGAGAGAGAATGAGCAGTGGAGAGGGGCAGGGAGAGAGAGAGAGAGAGAGAAGCAGACTCCCTGCTGAACAGGAAGCCTGACACCAGCTCTATCCCAGCACTAGGAGAACATGACTTGAGCTAAAGGCAGATGCTGAACTGACTGAGCCAACCAGGCACCCCTTCTGTTGGTTTTTGATAATAAGCTTTGGTACTTTTAAATGGCGTCCTTTAATTCCCATTTCGCTTGAAATTCTTAATAAGAGTGACATTTGAATGTGAGGAAATCAGTTTTCAGCATACTCAATATGACCACTTGCTTTTCCTCCTTTAATAATCAGTGCAATTCATTTTGTTGATCTGCATTCCCTGATAATGATCTGCCCATACATCTTTGAAATAAACCCTTCTTGGACATAGTGGCTTATTCATTTTCTAAAAATCTGGATTCTGATAATATTTTATTTGGAAATTGTGCATTTTTATTAAGAAGAAAGTTTTCTTTTTTTGTGCTGTCTTTACCAGGTTTTGAAGCAAAAGTTATATAGGATTCATAAAATGATTTGGAAGAACTCTATTTTTCTGTGACCTGGATTAGTTGATTTAACAGTATTTTATTTAAAAACTTAACATGTAGTGAGTTTAAGTTTTGGTGTACAGGTCCTATGAATCATAGCACATGTAACCACAACTACAATCAGGGTATGGAACAATTTCATCACTCCAAAACTCTCTTGCAAATCCTTCTGCTAGCCCCCACGAGCCCTTAGTAAATACTGCTTGTTCTCCATCTGCTAGCCCAACTGCTAGCCCCTGGTAGACACTGATTGTTCTCCATCACTATAAGTGGAGTATTTTCAAGAATGTCATACAATGGAATCAGGATATATAATCTTTTGAGACTGGCTTCTCTGAGATTGGCTTCTTTTCCTCAGCATAATACCTTTGAAATTCATCCATGTTGTTGTGTGAATCAATAGTTTGCTTGTTTATTCATTCAGCTGCTGAAGGACTTTTGGGTTGTTTCCAATTGTTGATGATTATGAATAGAGCTACTATAAACATTCCTGTATAGGTTTTTTGTGTGAACTTAAGTTTTAATTTCTCTTGGATAAATACTTAAGTCTGGGAGAGCAGAGTTGTAAGGGAAGTATATGTGTAGTTACATGTACAGTTAAACACCAAACAACTGTTTTCCAGAGGAACTGTGTCAGTTCACATTTCCATAGCAATGTGTGAGAGCTCCAGTTATTCAGCATTCTTGCCAAGACTTGATATTCTAAGTATTTTTAATTTTAGTCAATCTAATAGGTGTCCAGTAGCATATTATTAGAGTTTTAATTTATATTTCCCTAATGGCCAGTGACATTAATATTTTTCATCTGCTTGTCATCTATATATCCTCTTTGGTGAAGTGTCTGTTCAATTCTTTTGCCCATTTTAAAATTGGGTTGTTTCCTTACATGAGCTTTTAGAGTTCTTTATATACTTTGGTTAGAAATACTGTTTGGATGAGTGGTTTGCCAATATTTTATCTCTGTCTATGGCTTGTCTTTTTAATCTCCAAGCAATGTCTTTCAAAGAGCAAAGTTTTAATTTTGACAAAGTCTGATTTATCACCTTTTAATTTTATGCATGTGTTTTTGGTGTCATATCCATGAACTCTTAACTCCAGATCATTTTCTGTTATGTTTTATTCTAAAAATTTTATAGTTTTTAAAAAATAATTTGATTCTCAGACCCAGCCTCAAACTACTACATAAGAATTTGCTTTTTATCAGGACTTCCATGTGATTTCCTTGCACATAAACCTTTGAGAAGCCTGTGCTGTTACATTTTTCCCTATTCCTAAATCCATGTAGACCTCCCGAGTTCTCCTTCTTTTTTACTAGCATCTCTGAAGATTTTCTTAGTGATACTGTCTTGATTTCAGTCTCAAATATTTCTCTTATTGCTATTCTACCCTATCTCCCATAGTATACGAAGGCTCATGTAGGATGATATTACTCTTTTCTTTCATTATGATAAAAATGTATCTTCATCATGATAAGTATATCTTTAATTTCCATCCCTGGTAACTGGTAACTAACAGTTTGTTCTCTATATTTAAGAGTCTGTTTCTTGATTTGTCTCTCCCTCTCTTTTTTCCTTTTGCTCATTTATTCTGTTTCTTAAATTCTACCTACGAGGGAGATTATGTGGTATTTGTCTTTATCTGAGTGCCTTATTTTACTTAGCACTATACTCTCTAGCTCCATTCATGTTGTTGCAAATGGAAAGATTTCATTTTTTTTATATGGATGGCTAGTATTCCATCATAGGATATATATATATCTCACATTTTTTAAAAAAAAGTGAGTTCCATGTCCAACATGGGGCTCGAATTTAGGACTGTAAGATCAAAAATCCCATGTCTTACTGATGGAGACAGCCAGGGACACCATCACACTTTTTTTTAATCCATTCATTATCCATTCATTGATTGAGGGACATTTGGCTGCTTCCATGGATTGGCTAGTGTAAATAATGCTGCAGTAAACATAAGGGTGCATGTATACCTTTGAATTAGCATTTTTATATTTTTGGGGTAAATAATGGTGAGATTTCTGGATCATAGGCTAGTTCTATTTTTAACTTCCTAAGGTTATTCCATACTGTTTTCCCCAGTGGCTGCACCAGTTTGCATTCCCACCGACAGTGTAAGAGTCCCTGTTTCTCCCCATCCTTGCCAAGACTTGTTTCTTGGGGTTTTTAGGCATTCTGACAGGTGTGAGGTGATATCTTATTGTAGTTTTGATTTGCATTTCTCTGATGATGAGTAATGTTGAGTATCTTTTGATGTGTCTGTTGACCATCTGTATGTCTTCTTTGAAGAAACATCTGTTCATATCTTCTGCCCATTCTTTAACTGGATTATTTGTTTTTTGGGTATTGAGTTGTATTAGTTCTTTATATATTTGGGATACAAAATCTTCAACAGATATGTCATTTGCAAATATCTCCTCCTCGTTCAGTAATTTTGCCTTTTAGTTTTGTTACTTGTTTCCTCTGCTGTGCAGAAACTTTTTATTTTGATGTTGTCCCAATAGTTCATTTTTGCTTTTATTTCCCTTCCCTCAGGAGACATGTCTAGAAAATGTTGCTGTGGTCAGTGTCAGAGTGATTACTGTCTATATTCTCTTGAAAGATAATTATGGTTTCAGGTCTCACATTTAGATCTTTAATCCATTTTGAATTTATTTTTATTTTTCTGGAAAAAAAAAAAAGAGTCCAGTTCCATTTTTTTTCCCTGCATGTTTTTCCAACACCCTTTTTTGAAGAGACTCTTTTTCCCATTGTATTCATTCCTCCTTTGTTGAAGTTCACTTGACCAAATAATTATAGATTTATTTCTGGTTTTTCTGTTCTATTCCATTGATCTGTATATCTGTTTTTATGCCAGTACCATACATTTTTAATTGCTACCACTTTGTAATATAACTTGAAATCTGAATTTGTGATACCTCTAATTTTGTTTTTCTTTTTCCAGGTTGCTTTGGCTAGTCAAGGTCTTTTGTGGTTCCATACAAATTTTAGGATTGTTCTAGTTCTGTACAAAATGCTGTTGGTATTTTGATAGGGATTGCATTAAATCTACTGACTGCTTTGGGTAGTATAGACATTTTAAAAATATTTGTTTTTCTACCTCATGAACATGGAATGTATTTCCATTTCTTTTTTTTTTTTTTTTAAAGATTTCATTTATTTACCTGACAGACAGAGACCACAAGCAGGCAGAGAGGCGGGGGAAACAGGCTCCCTGCTGAGCAGAGAGCCTGATGCGGGACTCGATCCCAGGACCCTGAGACCATGACCTGAGCTGAAGACAGAGGTTTAACCCACTGAGCCACCCAGGCGCCCCTGTATTTCTATTTCTTTGTGTCATCTTGAATTTCTTTCATCAGTGTTTTATAGTTTTCAGAGTATAGGTTTTTTATCTCTTTGGTTAAGTTTATTCCTAGATATCTTACTATTTTTGGTGCAGTTATAAATGGGATTCTTTACTTAATTTCACTTTCTGCTGCTTCATTATTAGTATAACAATGAAACAGATTTCTGTACATTGATTTTGGTTTTTTTTGTGTGTGTATGTTAAATCTGTATATCAATTTGGGAAGAATTGACATCTTTAGTGTGCTGAGCCTTCCAGTTCACGTATATAGTATGCCTTTACATTTATTTAGGTCTTCTTTTATTTCTTTCATCAGGATCTTGTTGTTTCATCATACAAATCCTGTGCATTTTTTTTAGATTTATACCTTTGTAGTTCATCTTTTATAGCTATTATAAGTCTATTTTTTTTTAAATGTAAGTTTCCAGTTGTCCATTACTAGCATATAGGAAACCAACCCTCCCCCCCCCCCCCGCTTTTTTTTAAGTAAGGGAGAATGAGACGCTCCTCAGAGGTCCAGAATTATACTAGGCTGTTCTAAGTGTGTGTTTTTTCCTGACAACCTTGCTTGGGATTCATGAACTCTATATTTATTTATTTAATTAATTTATTTTTTAACCTTAAGGAAATAGTCTGTCATCTGTTAAATTATGTCCTTGTTTTAATTTTGTGTCTTCACTTTCTAAATCTGTACTTTTGATACCTTAAGTCTCTTTACCGTTTTCCTCAGAATTTTCATGATTTCATTATTTTAACCCTTTTATATATTTTAAGTTACTTCTTTCATTTGAACTCTCATGACCTAATTTTGGTCTCAGTAATATTTGCACTGTTTAGTAAGAATACCTTTTTTTTTTCTCCCCCGATCATAATCTTTAATGCTGTATTTGAATTGTCTTTTGTGTTTCTGTTGAATTTATCATTTGTCTATCTTAGCATCTCTATTCTCTGTGCCTGAATACTTTCTGTTTAGACTGGTCTTTGTCTGTCTTCCAGCTGGCTTCTGTTTTTGTTGGATTCCTGGAGCTCAGGTGTGAGTGAGGTATGCTAAGTGTTGAGAGAGTCCTCAAATAAGTTTAGGAAGAAGTGGTCTCTTCTGTGCAGTATTGGCATAGAAGCAAACAGATACGAGCTCACTGAGGAGGGACCTGGAGGGAAGAAGCCTCTGGGTATTTACGATTCTCTGCATTTTGCCAGGGTGAAGGAAAGGAAGGACTGGGTCCAGCCATGGGCTCCTTCTTGGCCTCTTAGGGCTGATGAAATCAGGTTCTTTCCTGAAGGTTGATCTTAACCTTTAGTGGGAATACACAGATCTCGGCAGTCCAGAGTGGTCTCTCTAGAGCCCGCCTGTTTATGACATTCACCCTTGGATCCAGTCTCAGGTGCTTAAGTAGTGTAAGAGGGAGACATCCTGCATCGAGTCCTCCATTAGGAATTCCACAGAACCCAAGGGTTTATTCACAACTGGTGGCTCCTAGGCCTGAGCAACTATTCAGTGCAGAAAGAGATAGATTAAAGTCAGTGTGGCGGAGGAGAGAATTATAATCAAGCCTCATCTTCGTGGAGTCACCTGCTAGTTTCCTCTTCTCCATGATAACTGTGCAGACTTCTGTAGGGTTTGGGGGTTTAGTTATGCCCTAAAAAAAACATGATTTTTCTTCATGTTACCATCTATTTTCATTTAAATTACCAGTTTTAAACATCAGAATTGATATTTGACCTATTGAAACATTAAAAAGCCTAAACAAAGATAGTAATGGTTATCTGAAACCAAATTTAGGAGGATAAGTCAAGAAAATTGCTACAAATTAAACCAGTTGCCAATTATAGACTCATTTTGGCTTTCCTTGTGATTTAGCGTATTTGTGATGTTCCTAAAACAGAATATTCATGTATTCTGAATGCATAATACATGAATATTAATATGTATTAATAGTAAAAATGCCTCAGTCTAGTAAAAGCAAACCATATGTGTGTATGTGTATAAGTAATAGTGATTAAAAGGTCACATTAGAACTTCCTTCTCTCTTAGAAAGTAAACAACCTTGCTTTGTATAGAACTAATCTAAGGACAAAAGGAGAAGAGCTTTGATTTTTTTTTTATCCCTTGTGACCTTTTAATGACCTTTGGATGCCAACTATAGTTAAAGAATATTCTGAAGGTTAAAGTGAGAAATTCCTTAGGGAGATTTTTCGGGTATGTTTTTGTTAAGTGTTCAACATCACTGAGTTCTCAGATCTTACATATTTTCATGAAACAGGACACATACTCTAAATGCAGGTGTATTCTTTTAACTGCAAGTATTTATTTAACGAATTTCCTCTCAAGTCTTCTGGTGTCAGACACAGCATGACAGTAGTTAAGGATCTGTCACCGTTCCCATTAAAAACCTTATTGTTTAGGCTTTGCTTCCTTGACTGTTTCAAATTACATCTAGCTGAAACTTGCCAAAGAAGTTGTCAGCTTAGATATGACTTTGATTTTGAAAAACTGTTGAAAATAGGAAAGCCATTTATAGTGACAGAAAAAAGAGAATTTGGCTGGCATCAAATGTCTTTTCTTGCTGAAATATACTTGTTCATGAAGTTTTCTAAACAATTGCAGTATGGATTAGTACATTTTGACACTTTAAAAATAAGCATGCTTTAAAATAGGGTAGATAATTAACTGGAAAAATATATGTCTCCATGTATATTAGAAATGTTTCCTGGCTTTATTTTACCATGGGTGTCCAATATGTCACTATGATAAGACTCAAATGGCGAGATTCTATTTATACAGAAAATGAATCAAGAGCATCTCCAGAAACATCTCACACAAAAGGAACATTTGCATAAGAATATGTATCTTCCTCTCTTTGATATATTCAGGGAATTAGGTTAAAACTATAGTTCTTGTGTATAATGGTTAGATTCAGAATTTAGTAAATAGGTTAATTAGTAATTAGATCTCACAAGACAAGATTTTTCTGAATTGTGAAAATTGTTCAGAGAGGTAAAGAGGAGGGGGAAGTGGAAGAGAAATTAACAGTCATAGAGGAAAGAATTAAAAGCCCCAGCATTTTTCTAATGAGCTCCAGAAGAGAATAGAGAATAGGAAATGGTTTACTATTTGAAGAGATTATCACTGAACATTTTTTTTAGAATTGAAAGACAGACAAGGTTTCTCCAACACAACAAGCAACATTAAATTATAAGTAGAATTTGATAAACAAATTCGTACCTAGAAAATCTTAAAATGACCTGAAAAAAGAAGCCAGATTGTTATTCCTTTCCAGCTAATTGTACTGATAGGCTCCTCACAGCAAAAAGTAGATGCCAGATATTAATTAAATAATTTTTTCAGTGTCCTGTGAAAGCACAAGCTGGGTTTCTATTCCCAGCCAAAATGTTGGTCAAGAAAGAGTGTAAAATATAGGCAAATGTAGATATACAAAGACTGAGAGTTTATTATTTATAGAATGTATTATTCATTTATCATTCTTTCTGCTGAAAGAACCGCTGATATATTTTACTTCAGTAAGAAGCAGATTGAATCAAAAGGAAAAAGTGGGAGGCAAATATAAGAGGAAAACCTGCTGGTAAATGCAAACGAGGAGTGACTGCCCCTGGAAACCTTCAACAACAGCAAAATGAAGGAGGGGGCTGTCTGAGTCAGAGCCATGTGAAGGTTCTCTTTTGTTTGGAGGAATGAGGATTTTGATTAAAAATAACATTTGCTGAAATTGTTAAAAATGTAAGGGCAACCATAGAAAGAATCAAAATAGGATTAGGAAGTGGAGCCAAACCAACCTCTGAACTATGTGATAATCTGTAGTTTAAGGATACAGTTTTTGGTCCTGACCTCCATATGGAGGATATGGAGGCTGGTGTGACTCTAGTTCCCTCATTAAAACAGAAGCTAACCTGACCGATTCTTTGTTTTCATGCAAAAGGAGCTTCAGGCAAAGTTAAGAATGTAGGCACTCTTGTCAGTTTTCTCTACATACATGCTGAGGGTTAGGAAGATATTTTTTTAAACTCAGTTTGACTGAAGGAATGTGGGGTTGCTTTGGAGAAGAGAAAGGAAATGCTCAAAAAATGAAGTGTCTCTAAAATGACAGCTATGAGGCTAGTTACTATTTATTATCTACAGATGCCAGACACATTACATTAGCTTATTTAATTCAAAAAACCACCATGCACTTTAGATACTATCAACCCCATTCTGAAGATGTAACAGCTTGTAAATGGCAACCCTGAATTTGAGCCCAGGCACCTCCAATTCTGTGTCTTCATTTTCTCAGATCCATTATGCTATATCTTCTATGATATTCTCACATATAAGTATCTTGTCCAAATGCTTGCTATATCTTGACCTTTGGAAACTAAGGGAGAAATCAGTATACACAGCAGGATATAGTTTAACATTCTTTTGAAGTGTTTTTGTTTTGTGTTTATATGTTTCATTTTCAGTCTTTGATGCACCTACTATATAACATGTAGAATGAAAAGAATATAAAATAGGGCTTGTCCAGAGTGGACTAAATCATAGTTCTGTTTAAAATATTAGTGGATTTTTTTTTTATTATTTTTTTAAGATTTTATTTATTTATTTGACAGATCACAAGCAGGCAGAGAGGCAGGCAGAGAGAGAGAGAGAGTGGGGGAAGCAGGCTCCCTGCTGAGCAGAGAGCCTGACATGGGGCCCAATGCTGGGACCCTGGTATCATGACCTGAGCCGAAGGCAGAGGCTTTAACCCACTGAGCCACCCAGGTACCCTTATTAGTGGATTTTAAAAAGGCATTCTGTACTGCTCTTTGGTACATGCTTTTTTTTTTTTTTTCCTTTTGGCAGATAGTGGTTGATGGCTAGTAACTTCTCCAGGAGGGGAGATCGAACTAAAGTGATTTAAAAACACATACAAAAATTATGTTATGGTAAACCAAATTATAAATAGGCAATAGCTCATTAAAGTCTAAAGGAAAAGTTTCTTCTGTTCAAGAGGGTAATGTTATGTGGCTTCTGCCTATCTACAAATGCTGGAGGTTAGGAGATACTTCTTGCTTGTGTGTCCTCGCCTCTGTGTTCTAACCAACATTGAGAGGGATGAAATTGTTTGGCTATCTTAATGTTCTGCAAGCTGCTGTTGAGAAAACCATAAAACATGGGAGAAAACTTTGTCCATGTGAATCAGTTGCTACCTAAGAGAGAGGCCTTGGGGCCTCTTAGATGCATCAGCCATATTCTGATGCCAGAACACATGTGAATTGTACTCAGAATTTGGCTTCCCATGTAGATTTCACCACAGGGAAGAACATACTGAGCAACATTCCGGCTGTTACATTAGTCTCTTATGAATTTGAATTATGTACTTCTGTTTTTGAGAAATGAATCTTTGTTTGGGATAATCACAAAATCCAATTTCTGAGCCTTTAAATATGAAGCCCTCATTTCTGGGTTGGGATACCCCCTTCTGAGTCCTATTGGCAGCCAGCCATTTTAGCTCTCCCTAGTGATGACCATTCTCTGCCCATACCCCATCAATGTACACAATTCTTCTAGCTCATCTGTGTTTTATTATTGTTATTTCACTTGTTCTCTGTGTGTGTTCACATTTCTCCAGTATTGAGATTGTTATATTTAGCCTTACTTTCTCTGATTGTTGGGAGATTTCTGGAAGCAACTTTTGTGGGTAAATTAAAAAGAGCATGATGTACCTTAGAAACAAAGAAAAACTTAAATGGCAAACCTAAAACAAAACAAAAGTCATTTAACCTGTATAATATGGACTGAAACTCTATAATTAAAGTATATGTGAGAGCACAAATTTTTAATCCTCATGGGTATATGTGTGTTGCTTTTACTTTTGGAGGGCTAGAGGTTGTGTATTTATCTTAAAGTTTGCTCTTTTTGTTTTTTTTAAGATTTTATTTATTTATTTGAAAGAGAGATAGAGATCACAAGTAGGCAGAAAGGCAGGCAGAGGGAGAGGGGGAAGCAGGCTCCCAGGACCCTGGGATCATGACCTGAGCTGAAGGCAGAGGCTTAACCCACTGAGCCACCCACGTGCCCCAAAGTTTGCTCTTTTAAGGTATCTCTTTTAGAATCTTTAGAGTCATAAAAAACTGGGATCTAACCTTTGAGTTAATGTGTGTGAATCCATAAGATTTCTACTGTGCAACCACTTGGTCAGTTGGAACTGACTAATAATAGATTAGAAAAAGGATGTAGCAGAATCATATAACATTTATTTTGAAAAGAACATGATGTAAAAAAAAAAATTGAGAAACACATAATATGGAAAATAAAATACTGACTTCTTGTCAGTACTTTGTAAAGTACATGTACTTTGGGGTGATTACCACCGAAGCTTTCATCTCTAAGTCTATACCATCACACAAAGTAGATCTAGGGATCAGAGAACATGGAAATTCAGACAAAATGGTAATGATTCAAGTCTCTAAGGGAGAAAGATGAGTTACATTAGGTTTGCTCAGAAAACCTTTCTCTTTTTTTCCTTTGGGGTGTGATGATTTCCAGATGGCAAATTTTCATCCCCATTGCATTGTGGGTAAACTCACATGATACAAATAATGAAAGCAATTATACTACCACAGTGACAGAGCTCTCTACCATGACGAACCAAAGGTCAAGAAGAAGCAAGGCCTCCAATATGAATTTTACTTCCTTTTTTGGCTTTCCATCTTGTACTTCCTGCCTGGATCACACAGGTGAGGTGTCTTATTTTTATACCTTACAGTGGTATTGGCTGTCTGAGCTTCCCTCTCCTTCTCAACAATATGGGGGTAATAACATCCACATCCAAGCTCTTGAGGGTCAGGTGGGTCAATATATCCAAGGCATTTAGAATAGCCCCTGGTAGGTAGAAAGCATTCAAAAGTTTTTCCACCACTTCATCACATCACCTTGTCATCAAATGACAACTCCTTTGGAAAAAAAAGAAACCTGGTTTCTTTCTAAAGTCTGGAAAATAGGCTGAGTTAACTTCAGTATATTTCTTCTGTTCACATACCTGACATATTTGTTTGTGAGAAGATGCCATAGCAAAGTACCAAAGATTAGGTAGCTTAGACAACAGAAATTAATTTTCTAACAGTTCTGGTAGCTGGAAGTCCAAGATCGAGGTGTTGGCTGGTTTGGGTTCTCCTAAAGCCTCTCTCCTTGGCTTGCAGATGGTCAGCTTCTTGCTATGTCCTCAGAAGGTTTTTTTCTCTTTGTGCACCCATCTCTGGCATGTCTTTTTTTTTTTTTTTCCCTTACAATGACACTATTCCTATTGGAATGGGGTCTTGTGCATATGATCTCATTTAACCTTAATTACCTCTTTAATGGCCCTATCTCAAATACATGGGGATTAGAGGGTAACATATAATTTTTAGGGAACATAGTTCAGTCCCTAAGACCCTATAAGATATTTTAAGACTTGCATTTAGGTGCAGTTTGGTTACAATTACCAAGCATGGACTTTAACCTTTGTGAAGATGTTTACAGGTTAGCTTTCAACCTCAATGAAGGTAGACACAATGCTCTGAAAGTTGAGATTTAGCTCTGTGCAGTCACCCCTCTTATGCCTGCTCCTAGATACTCCTGTGTTGAAAGTTTGTTTGTTTGTTTGTTTCTTTCTTTCTTCCCTTCCTTCCTTCCTTCCTGCTTCCTTCCTTCCTTCCTTCCTTCCTCCTTCCTTCCTTCCTTCCTTCTTTCTTTTTTTTGGGGAGTCATGCAGTAAAAGGTAGACAGTGCCATTGGGGTGCCAGACTGAGTACCAGAGTATAATCAGACCCCCATCCAGGGCCTGAAGGAATCATGGGTATTTACTGTCACTATGATATATGGGTCTACACTGGGGATTCACTTTAGGAAGTAGGCAAAATAAGCAATTTGAGTGGACATTGATTAAGTTCTGGGTCCTTTCTATGACTATAACTGTTGACTGCATGTTTGGCAAGCTGGAAGTTCAATTTATTTACTTTTGCCAGAGACGCTATTGATAGGTGGAGCTAGAAGTTTGCATGGAAATGGGTAAGCCAGTTAACATAAGTAGCTCATGAGTTCCCAAGATGTATGATTTGCCAGTTAGGTGTAAACTGAGGTGATCCTGACCAAGGCCCATTAGACCCTGAGATGAGGTCACCCAGAGAATATTAAGAGGTGAGACTGATGGCCTGGCTCCCATTCCAAGTTACATCATCGAGAGAAAATGATTTTGTGTCTGGGAGGCTGTGGGGCCAGGATTCATTTGAGCAAGTCCCTAAGAAGGCATGCTGGGATTTGGAGACTGGCTGTGTGAGGGAGGCTGAGGAGTTGTGTCCCTGGGTGGCAGGCCTGATTTGGTCTGGGGCACCACTGAGTTAGGTTGCACTGAGAGGAGTGTCATTATCCCTTCATTTCACAGGCTGCTGTGGCAGCCATATTTATTCAGATACCACTATCTTTGCTGCGTATGAAGGCCCTTGGGTTTCCCAGAGTTAGCTGTCACACCAGGTTTCCAGATTGGCAATGTGGAGCTCATTTAGAATGAGCAGCTTCTGATGGGGGGTGGAGGGCAGTGTCTGAGCTCTGGAGTCAGTGGGGAAGGTGGGAGGTAAGACCGACTTAATGAATACTAGCTAGCTTAGGGAACTTCTTGGAAGAGGAAAGGGCATTCTGTAGTCTAGGTGTGTGGGATTGTGCTGGAACACTCTGAGAGGATTACTAAAATCCAAAATGCCACCTTCCATGGAGGGGTGGGTATATACATTGAGTCAGAAGTGTGCCTGGCCCAGTCTCTCCCCTGCTTTCAGTGGTCTTTCAAAAACATCACTGATCATGTCATTCCAGATCTTTCACTGGTTCCTAAATCCTGTACTCCAGAATGGAATCATCATACCTTTGCCTGGTGTGCAAGCTCTGGCATAATCTGTCCCTTGCTCACCTTTTGTCCGGTATCATTGTCGTTATTGGCTCCTTCTACACTCCTGCCAAAAGCCGTCTGTATACTTACGGATACTCTTTCCTTATGTCCCAGCCTCCTAACCAAATTCCTATATAACTGACATGATGTAAGTCAGGGATCTTTTGGAGACACCTCTGAACCGCTCAGAGGATTAATCACACTTACCTACATTTGATTCAGTATTCATACTTAAGTTACAGTGTTTACCTAATTTTATCATTGTCATTTGCATCCTTTTTTACTGAAGCTGCTTCCATATGGTTTTGGCTGCACAAAAATCTGGATCTACTCCAGGGTGTACAAGTCAGGCCTGGGATTTAATCCTACGGGGGACAGAGCTGCACAGGAGACTGCACGTACATCCGGAATGTAGCCCCTAAGCTAAAGGCAAGCTTCTGATTGGGAACTTGTGAGTATTGTGTAGAGTCTGTGTCTTCTACCTTGAAAACAAGAGCTTGTTCATTTTGCAATTCTTTCCATCAGGCACAGAGCATGGCACTTTGTAAACCCTGAATGAATAATGGTGTGGAGACAAATGAACACTGTACTTGATGATAAAACATGACACAGAGCTTCTAGACATTTAGAGTAGGGTTGTTCAATATTAATATGTGAGGATCCTATGTAATTTAAAATTTTCTTGAAGCCTTTGTGTATTTTACATTTACGGCACATCTCATTTTGGACCAGCACCGTTTCACGTGCCCAATAATCGTATTTGGCTCATGGCTACCATATTGGACAGTGTAAATATAGCATATGAGTTTATAAACAGTGCCAGGAAGAAGAAAATGTTTTTGATCCAGCAATTTAATGATTGCATTCGTAACTCCTAAATTCCAGTAATATTTCCTGCCTCCTAAAATCACATTAATTTCATGTTAAAATGCTCTCCTCCCCAAAACTGTACAGTAGATTGAGAGTGAAAAATGCACAGTTATTATTTAAATGTAAATGTAGAGGTCATAGTATTCTTAAAGGTAGTGGAATAAATGCAGCCTCCTGGGGTTAGGTGTTTTTAACATGCAAATAGCATTGTGAAGTTCTGAAAGAGATAGAGTTCTCATTTATGAAGCATTACAATAACTCTAAGACCCTTCATTTCACAGCAGAATTTCCTGAGCTCATTATGTGAAAAGGAGCGTATTGTCTAGTACATTCTGTCCTGGGAAGCTCATCTGCTCCAACCCCAGTAGATGTGAAAGCTGTATGTTTACATGAGAAAAAAATTTCATTAGACATCCCTGATGGTAAATTTTGTAGGCAGGGAGCCTTGCGTAAATCACTGGTGTGGCTTTGCTGACTTCCTAGTCAAACTCAGGCTGTGTGTCACTGCATGCCGCAAATTAAATTTCGATGAGCTTGGAAAAGTAATTGGGCTGTGAATGTTACCCATTACTCAGAGAATTGTAAATGTCCAGAAATGAAATCAAATGATGTAAAATCTAATTAATGTTTTGGGGGCAACCATAGAGATATAGAGCAGTCACGGACCTAAGCTAAAGCCCTCATATTTCACGTTAAAAAAAAAAACCTCAAGGCCTAGAGGGGTTTGAGAGGCTCAACCAAGGTCAAACAAGTGGTCTTGGCTACAACTGGATTAGGACATAGTTCTACTGATTCCTTTACTTCGAGGTCATTCCTCTTCACACAGCTGCCTGTGTTTCTCTGGCGCCTCTTGCTTTCTGTGGCTCTGGCCATTTCTCTGAACTGTGTTGTCTTCTGAAAGGAGAGGAAGAGGAAGAAAAGCCGAAAGCTGTCAGCATTATTGTAATTATATGTAGCATATAATTACTCCTATCCCTGCCATAGCAGAATAAAAACATATGATATTATATGTAAATGTTGGTTTTGGGGAAAATATTAATTTCCTGAGCCAGAAACTGATGGAAGAAAAATGAAAGAAAAAAGAAAAAAGTGGGTCAGACAACTAAAGGAATCTGGGACAAGAAATACAATTCTGCTTGGAACTCAGCTGTTGAGAAGGGCAAATAGGTACTCCGCCAACACTGATTTGATCAGTGAATTGAAAGGGATGACACGGGAAGGAGAGGAATTGCTGGTGGTCCTTTACCAAGGTTTGGGGCCTTTTGAATTCAGAGGAGTTTGGGAGTCTTGAGAGTAGATAGAAGTGCCTTCACTGAGGTGATATGAGGGTAGGCGGGCAGTTTGTCTCCTATACATACCCGTGGCACTGGCATCGATGGGTCACACTCCTGGATAAACTGTTTCCCAGCTGTGTGCCCTAAAATAGCTTCTTGTCCTCTTTAAACAAGAGGGCTGATCGCAGTGACTCTTTCTGGGGTTCCTCCAGCAGCCCTGTCATTCTAGGATCTGTGGAGCTGTGGGGGAGCTAGTGTCACCGTTCATGGAAAATGGAAGAATTCAAGGAGTGAGTACGTCTATAGAAAACAGGCACATCGTGCCATCTTTCCCTTTGATATGAAGAAATGTGACCTTCTCTGCCTCTCTTGGTGGCTTAGAATAATAGGCTGAGGGGGACGGAGGGGGCCTGGGTGAAGCCAACAGAGGGAAGTTTTCTTCCCATCCTCTGAGAAGCTGTAACATGGCCTCTCCTCTCCCATTATGTTCTGCCTTAGAAACAAAGTCATCCCTGTGCCTCTGTACATGGGTTCTGTAACATTCATTTAATAGCATGTTTATTTTAAGTCTCTGACTCGGCACTGAGGAGAGATTGAAAAGCACCAGCCTCAGGCACTTTTGATCTCCTGCTCCTCATGAATGCGGCATTCATCACTTAAACGTAATATATTTATAATCAGGGCCAAGGCAGCATGACCTTGTTTTATTCTAAATGGATCAGAGGCAGCTAGACATGGGGGCTTCCTGCTTTAAATCAGATGCAAGACGTGTTAGCCGTCAAGGGCTTCGTTATAATTCAGTTGATCTCTTTAGGTTTGATGTGCTTCTTTCTTTGTTATTTATATAAGAAGAAAACAGAAAATTGGTGGTGGGTGAAGGGAATGTGTTAGGGGCTCCCCATAAAACCAAATTCGGGGCGGAATGGAAAGTTGGTCAATGTGACCTTTCCATCAGAAGGGTCTGGGACAGGAAGACAACATCACGTCCAAGGCTTTGCTCTTCCAGCCCAAGGTAATTAATTTCTAAGCCACATTCCCCTCCCCCAAAACATTAATCATGAAAATTAAAAAAAAAACAAACACCCTGAGTCAATTGTTATTTATCACTTCTCTGTGCAGCAGTGTTTCAAGAGCACTCACCAGGAATGTTCAAACACATTTTTTTTTTTTCCTCTCCCAGGACTTAGTCTGGGGCCAGCCCTGTATATAAATAACATTATAGGGCGACAACTCCAATCTTCTTCAACCTCATCTTCTACAGTGTTCTGCCTTATTCTGCTTTAACTGTCTCTACTAGATAAAGATGCAATCCCTTTCAGGGACTTGAATTGCCCTTAAAAGTCAGAATGGGCAAGTACTGCTTATTTTAGTGATTGTAGCAAGTGAGAATCAAAGATCCAGAACCGAACATTTACACAGAAGGAAATCCGCAGGGGCGTTGTTGCTTTAAGGCATCTGATTATTTATCCGCCTACAGCTGGTTCCTCCACTCTCCCATTCCACCCACCTACCCACCTACCCACCCACCCACCCACTGCTTCCCCTTGTTACAAGGTGTTCTATCTTGGAGATGAAGCAAGTGAGGGCTAAGCTAATTAACTAACCAGCAGTGATCTACAGCTTCAGCACCTTGCATTCCTGAAGATTTATCCCATTTCGAATTCATTGCCATTTCCCTCCAGGGAAATAAAGATTGCTGCCTATTAAAGATGGGGACAGAAAAAGGCACCTTCACTGGAGACAGCCTGTACAAGAAAATAATACTGTAATCATTCCCTCCAATCAGCTGAAAAGGATTAAATCTTCTGCTTCTAAAGTAATGTTCCAATTGAGCCTTGGGGAAGAATAATTCATGATTAGGGAGAAGGCTGGTCTAGCAAATGTGAACATTATGTCCATTACTTAAACACACTTCCTGGGCTGACTGCTAATGTACCCAAGGGGCTCCAAGCCCCAGCAACTGATAGGCGCAATGAAACAGGCAGACAAGGACAAGAAGTATTATCATCTGCATTCAACAGCACTACATAGACTTTACCACTGCTAAATCACTGCCTTTGGTAAATAGCCCAGATAACTCATTTTAATAGAAGAATTCTTCTCTTCTTTATGTGTATTAAACAACAGACTCTTATGAGCGGTGGCAGTGTATTGATTCCTGGGAAAGGCCATGTGAATACCAATTCTGTAATTTATGCTGTTTTGTGGCTCTGGCTGTATTTGTTATGCATAGTGTATTAAACATTCAATAGCTCAATTTAATCTTTGCAGCCAAATTGCACAGCACATCATGCCAGATAGTGGTTGTTTCATATACACAGCCCATCTGCTTCCTGTTCTATAATTCATTCAGCAGGCAAAGTTTCTGGCAGCCTCGGGCTACCAAAATATATATATATCCTTAGGGTACCAGAAGTGCTTGGCACTCAATTAGTTTTCCCAGTTTCTAGTGCTGTGTGTGCCTGAGCATGGGTATGCATTTCCACTTTTATGAGAATTAAAAATGGGAATAGTTTGCTAAGTTCTGTGTCCTCATCTGGACAAACTTTTCATAAACTTGTGGGGTTTCACAAAACCCAAAGAGGAAAAAAAAAAAAAAAACATTAGAAATGAAACACAATGATCCTTTCTCTTGGGAAATTATCCATTGCAATAAAATGTGTTCTCTCAACCATCCCTACCTAAATAGATTGATTTATATCTTGTTGGGTGGGGATGAGGGATAAATAAAACAAACCCCAAAGTACTATAAACTCTTGGCTCCTTTCTCTGGACGAACCATTTGGTATTAGCTCTCTTATGGTGAATGTTTATTTTTCCTAAATCCCCTCTTCTCGTGGAGGCCTGCGCCTGTCTCTCAGCATCCATGGTAACTTTGTCCTTGCCTCATCTCCATTTTCTGTTTGCTTTTAAAGAAGTCAGTGCCTAGTTATTGCCCAGTGGAAAACTACATATGCAGTTTATTGAAGTCTTTCTGCAACTCCCACTACAAATGCCCAATTTTCAGAGCATTTTATAGCTTTTATACCACACACAGGGGACATGGACCACCCTTGGTTTTGGGGGTTCAATTTACCCCTTTTTGGGAAAAGTGACTGATGAACCCTTCTTATGGACTCAAATTACAGCCTCTCTGAGCGGAAGTAGATCATCCATTCCAGTGACCTCATTTTACAGGTAATAACAGCTAACACTTGTGTAATGCATTAGAGCAAGATCAAACATGCGGATGCCAACGGGGCAGAGCGAGGTCTCTCAGACGATTGAAGTGTGAAGCCTGCGTGGTGGGGACAGCAGGGAACCTCAGCACCCATGCCTGAATCTGAGGACAGAGCTGACACAGGGCTATGGAGAGTGCAGAATTGCCACCGCGTGGAATGCAGGCCCAGTGTTTCCGGATCTTGCGGTTTTCAAGAGAAGCTGAAAACTGGATTTTTTTTTTTTAAGATTTTATTTATTTATTTGACAGACAGAGATCACAAGTAGGCACAGAGGCAGGCAGAGAGAGAGGGAGAAGCAGGCTCTCTGCTCAGCAGAGAGCCTGACATGGGGCTCGATCTCAGGATCCCGGGATCCTGACCTGAGCTAAAGGCAGAGGCTTTAACCCACTGAGCCACCCAGGTACCCCCCCCCACCTTTTTTTTCTTTTTAAATGGGAAATCTACTGTTGTTTTATTTATTCATTTTATTTATTTATTTTTACAATGTTGGCATTAAATATTATATTTTTTAAAACACTGCATGGGCCAAACAAAACACATCTGTGGGCCTGTCAGAGCAGATGGGCTTCCGGTTTGCACACTCTGTTTTAGAGTTTATGCCACCCTATTATATACATTAGTAGGATAGTCCCCTGGTAGGACACTGAGGTCTGGGGAGATAGAGTCTTTTTTTTGTTTGTTTGTTTATTTACAGCACAACAGTGTTCATTGTTTTGGCATCACACCCAGTGCTCCATGCAGTACGTGCCCTCCCTATTACCCACCACCTGGTTCCTCAACCTCCCACCCCCCTGCCCCTTCAAAACCCTCTGGTTGTTTTTCAGAGTCCATAGTCTCTCATGGTTCATGGGGAGATAGAGTCTTGCCCAAGTTTATAATCTAAGTGATAGGATAGAACTGGGGCCAGGACTTAGTCTGTTGGCATGTACCCTAGGGCTCCTTTGACATAACTGTGTTTCCCCTGTGGTATATGAAGATCCACCCCAAATTCTTCTTCTAGTAGTTAGGATCTTCTCTTTGTAGCAGAGAACTTCACTTTACTTCTGCTTTTCTTGTCCTTCTCTGGTCTTACCATCCTTAGGACACATCACTTTGGTTTGATTCAGCCCAGCTTTTCTCTGGGATTATTATCCTTGAGTAAACTTTGTGTCCAACAAGTACTGCTCAGGATGCAAGCAAAACACTTAATGCTTCATCCTACTGTCCTTCACGTTTATTCACTGGTGATAATCTCCCTGTCTTACCTCTTCTCCCCTGATGAAAACTCCCCCATTGACTTTTCTGTTTATTCTTCACTAACTGACAGTTCCACCATTCCTCGGTGTTATAGACAGTCCCTTGATTTAGTAATTTGAATATTCAGACCTGAGGAACAATTGTAACTTCCAATCTGACTTGTTTGTGGTAGGCAAATTTCTAAGAATGACCCCCAGTGACCCTGAGTATTATATAATGCCTTTTCTTTTGAGGGCAGGTGAGATCTTGGAATATGATGAGATACCACTCTTACTATGATTTGTGTTACTTCATGTGTCAAAATTATGACACACACGTTTGAGATACTTAGGAGATTATCTTGGTGGACCAAATCTAATCACATGTTACCTTTAAAAGCAAAGTTTTTTCTTGTAGTAGAAGGGGAAGTCAGAGAGATTCTAAGCCTGAGAGGTGTTCCATGTGTTTCTGTTGTCTTTGGGGCCACATGCAAGGACTAGAGACCCGTAAGTAGCTGAGAAATGGAGATCTCAAACTTATAGCCACATAAAACTAATTTCTTCCAACGACCTAATGAGCCTCAAGATAAGAACCTAGCCAGCCAACACTTTGATTTCAGTATTGTCAGACCCTAAGTAGAGAAACTAGCCGAGCCATGCTAGACTTCGGGCGTATAGAACTGTGAGGTAGTAAGTAGATGTTGTTATAAGCTGCTAAGATTGTAGTAATTTGTTACACAGCAGTAGCAAACAAATAAATCTCTCTTTCCCCTGCCAGGCCTGCAGTAATAAAGGGGAGCCTTTTGGCTTATCCTCTTCTCTCTCTAGGCTCACCTTTTCACCACTAGCTAGCTGTGGTTTTGCTGGGGAGGAGGGATGCAGAGTAGGAGGAAGATGTAAACAGTAGGACAGTTCTTACTAGGCCAGTGTTTTCTGCCTTCTGGGCCTGCAGAGGCTCCCAGTGGTCTCTGTTTGGGGCATTTTGCAGGGACTTCGGAAGGTCTTTGCTGCCCTTCTCTTCTATAGTCTTTTTGGTCTAGACAGATGCTTTCTTATTTTAAGTGAACATATTCTGAGTTCCTATGTAAGCTTGCTCTCCTGCATGGGCCACAAGAAACATGTGTTCCTCAACACTTCCTCCCCACCACCTCATTGCAGTGAACACAAGTTGCTGATGGATCCATGCTGCTGTGCATTTCTGGCCTTGCCATCAAAACAGTGACCTCTCTTCTTACCCTTTTATTTTGTGGTCTAGATTCAGGTCACAGTCCACAGTCTGCTTTGTCTTTCTGAGGAATGAATCAGGCATCAGTTCTTTTTTTTTTTTTTTCCATTTTATTTATTTCTTTCAGCGTAACAGTATTCATTGTTTTTGCACAACACCCAGTGCTCCATGCAAAACGTGCCCTCCCTATTACCCACCACCTGTTCCCCCAACCTCCCACCCCTGACCCTTCAAAACCCTCAAGTTGTTTTTCAGAGTCCATAGTCTCTTATGGTTCGCCTCCCCTCCCCAATGTCCATAGCCCCCTCCCCCTCTCCCAATCCCACCTCCCCCCAGCAACCCCCAGTTTGTTTTGTGAGATTAAGAGTCATTTATGGTTTGTCTCCCTCCCAATCCCATCTTGTTTCATTTATTCTTCTCCTATCCCCCTAACCCCCCATGTTGCTTCTCCATGTCCTCATATCAGGGAGATCATATGATAGTTGTCTTTCTCCGATTGACTTATTTCACTAAGCATGATACACTCTAGTTCCATCCACGTCGTCGCAAATGGCAAGATTTCATTTCTTTTGATGACTGCATAGTATTCCATTGTGTATATATACCACCTCTTCTTTATCCATTCATCTGTTGATGGACAGCTAGGTTCTTTCCATAGTTTGGCTATTATAGACATTGCTGCTATAAACATTCGGGTACACGTGCCCCTTCGGATCACTGCGTTTGTATCTTTAGGGTAAATACCCAGTAGTGCAATTGCTGGGTCATAGGGTAGTTCTATTTTCAACATTTTGAGGAACCTCCATGCTGTTTTCCAGAGTGGTTGCACCAGCTTGCATTCCCACCAACAGTGGAGGAGGGTTCCCCTTTCTCCGCATCCTCGCCAGCATCTGTCATTTCCTGACTTGTTAATTTTAGCCATTCTGACTGGTGTGAGGTGATATCTCATTGTGGTTTTGATTTGTATTTCCCTGAAGGCATCAGTTCTTTTGGGGTCTCAGTGACAGGCAATCCATTTCAAAGCTCTCTGAAGTGAACCTGTGCAGATATTCTCCTTAGAATGTGTAGTGAAGGCAACATTCCCCATCTTTTCCCCCAAGGGACAAGTGGTATGGCAGCACCAGGCTGTGGCTGTGTATAATTCTGGGAATAGTGTTTGTACTCATCCAATGTATCTCAACAGCTTCTGGAACACTGGAACACATAGAGAATGCAGTTGGAAAGGTGCTCCTGGGCTGTGCAAGGGGGTCCCCTTGGGATGGGGGTTCGCTGCAGGGCACAGCTTTCTTCTAAAACAAAACCAAAAACAAACAACAACAACTACAACAACAAAAAACCCAAACCAAACCCCTTTACCAATCCTTTCTTTCTACTTTCTCTTCCCTTTTATTCTTCTCAAAGTAGGTAGCTGGGTCAAGACTGGTGGAACAGATTCTCCTGCATTGCCACTGTGAATTTTGTGTGTGAGGGTCTGTAGCTCACACAAGCTTTGGTATCTTATCATATAAGGCCCCTCTTGACAAATGCAGTATGAACAACCTGTTACACTTCCTGTTACAGTTGTCTATCTGAGCATCCATATCACTGGCCAGCACCCTCTAGTACTCACCCAAGGAAGGCAGAGGGGGTGGATTGTTGAAAATAGCATCTGGATTGGATGCCTCAGCCATGCTGCTCTCTTCCTCCTTATTAGTTGGAGGGTTCTCCTACCAGCTAGGAGCTGGAGCTGTTGATGGTCAGACTTGGTGGCTTACTGCACATCTCTGGAGGGCTTTGGGTTCCTATCTTCGGCCTCAGTTGACTTTCCTACTAGCTGCCTGTGCTCACTTAAAAGTTCTTTTTACTCCTGAGCAGTTCTTATTCTCTGGGTATGTGCCTGTGTGAGTCTTTTTTTCATCTGTGCTTTCCCTCTTTTGGATGCTGGGAGCTTGGTGGTATTTCATTCAGGAAACCTGGTCTGGCTGACATCCATGATCACTCTCTCCTGCCTTTGCTTACTCACGACCTACACTTCCTTCTTCTCAGTGTCTACTTACCTTGTGCCAGGCTTAGGCCCTGGGAGATGAGTTTGTTGGCAAAACCTGCTCATGGAGAACATAGGTTCAGATGGTAAAGCGGCTTTTTGACACAGCTGGCCCTCTTCATGTGGGTCACCTGCATTGCCAGAAACACAGAGGCATCGTGTTCACGAGACTTAAAACAGCCGTTCTGAGTGATTGAGTGAGTGCCAGCCTCACAGGTTTTGGGTGAATGTCTGCTTTAACCAGCCAATGATTTCCTTGTCTAGAGGATCATACCTGCACAACTTGCTTGAGGGGCATCTGAACATTTTTCTTTTCCTGAGTCCTAACCTCTTACTCTTTGACTCCCAATTAGATTGATAGTACCTGCCTTCCTGTTCCCTCCTCTTTATCAAAACAGGTGCAGGAACCATTCACACTACATGACTGACAGCGTGGGTGTAGTAGTCCCAGGGTGTTCAAAACTTTCAGTAACATGGCTTTTAAATTTATGACATCAACCCAGTGTGTTAGGTGAGAACTGTATGGTGTGTGTGTGTACGCACCAGCCCAGAATTAACCACCTACCATCATGTAAGTCGAGCTTTGTTGCCTTTCCTTCTTTCCTCTAGAACTGGTGAGTTAGATTACTGCCTTGGTAGAAACTGAAGATCTTCCTAAAGACTGACAACTATGACATCTACTCTAGGGCCTGCCAAATACCCATGATTTCTAACAGGGAAATCAGTCATTTGGGTCAGGAAGGTATAAAAATCTTCATATTTATTCTTCTAAAGTTACATAGTAATAATCCGCCAGTTCTCATTGTTTTGTTGTGTGCTTTGTTTTTGTTTTTGTTTTTCCAGTGAGTATTATTAAATACTTGTTGTGTCCTCACAGTGCTAGAGGCCCTGGAGCTCACAGAGGGGTCAGATAGGCCATAGGAATTCAGTCTGGTGATGTTGATGAAATTTCTGAGAGCAAGGGGCAGTGGTGTCCCACCCAATGGGACACCACCTAATGGGATGGGTGGAAGGAGACTGCTGGGCACCTAACTGAGCATTGCTGAGAGCAATGAGAGGTCCATATAGAAAATGGAGAAACTGTAAACCACTTTGGCTTCCTTTATGATTTTGTCCAGGCCTTTTCTTTTCTGTCTATTTTCCAGCCTCCCTGTTCCTTATCTCCATCTCTTCTTGGCACTTTTGCTTCTCTTCTTCCATCTCAGTCTCAGTCTGGTCCTTCACCATCCTCTTTCCCATTGTGCTCATTGTCTCTAAACTTTTTGCTTCCAGAAGGGTAAAGGGGAATGGAGACCTATAAAGGTCACACCTTTCATTTTCTCCATATGCTATTCCAACTTTAAAAGAAGAGAAGGAAATTTAACCTTAGATTTTAGGCTTTTCTTTTTTCCTTAAGCAGTTCTAAATTCCAGTTTTTACTCTCCATTGAGGAGAGTGATCATGCACTAGGATTGAAAGAAAGAAGGTGCAGGGGTGCCTGGGTGGCTCAGTCTGTTAAACGTCTGACTTTTGGTTTTGGCTTGGTCATGGTCTCAGGGTCCTAAGATTGAGCCCCATGTGGGGCTGCACGCTCAGTGCTTGAGATTCTCTCTCTCCCTCTGCCCCTCCTCCTGCTCATGCTCCCTCTCTCTCTTTCTCTCTCTCTACCCCCCTCTGTCTCTAAAATAAATAAATAAATCTAAAAAAAGAAGGAAAGAAAAGAAGAAGGTCCAGAGAGTTGGTGACAAGAAGTGGGGTTTATAGCCTACCTTTCCCCATGCTAATTCTCCAAGAATCCTCAAACACCAACCCAAGGACAGAACAAACACATGGTGAGTTTAGAGTAGACACATATCCTTAAGTTTCAGGAGGCAGATGTGAAAATTGCCTCATCTGCCTATGGCTGTTTTTCTGTTATAATGCCTCTTGCTTTTCCAACTGGCCTGCAAATGAGTTCCCAACACGGATACTTGTCATTAGCTGGAGTGTGGGAGAGGCAGTGTGCAATTTGTTGTTGCTTAAATTAATCCCTGCATTCATTTTGCACCAGAAAGAATACAGGACTTGCTTTACTATTGGGAAACAGGCACACCCTGACTTGTATTCTCTTTCACAGGACACAGACCTGACTTGTATTCTCTTTCACAGGACATAGGACAAATGGTTTCTAAACTTATGTCCAGTGATGAAACCAGAGATGGGGCTCTATTTTCATTGTAAGCATGATAAAATATTTCCACAGCTTCTGAAGTCAGTCTCCTTGGCCACTGAAACAGAAGGGAATTAAACACAAGAAAACAAACCTAAAACAAAAAGTTATATAAAGCAATGATAATATTAGTGTTAATTGTTCTCCACATGCAGATCTGAAACCTCTGTGCCACCTTCCTCAAAGAGGAGGGTGGTTTTGCTAAATTAAATGGGCTTGGCATAAACCAGACTCCTTTACACTGAATGCTTCAGTAAAGAGTATATTCAGAGAAGACATAAACTCTCAATGCATCATAAGGCAAAGGGCTGTAGGGAATAGTCCAATAAAAGGAAAAAAAGTCTGCTCAATGAAAACACTTTACAAGTGAATATATATATTCGCACTAAAAGAGATATCTTAAACTCTAACAGAGGTACCATTCAGGTGATAACAAGTGGTGGCAATAGTTATATTCATTTCCCCTGGCCCAAACAGCCAAAATTGAAGGGAGTGCAATGTACAGGAAATTATAAGCACTTTATTCCCACTTTACCTAGATTTCCCTGTTCTGTAAATACATGAGTTTCTGACGTTCTCACCCATTTTGGGAGGAATGCATGCTCTTTCTCACTTTAACCATTTGGTCGCTCAATGAAAAGCATCACCATTGCCCTGCTCAACCCATTTAGCACCTCTAGAAGTCACTACATGGATTTAGTGATTAATGATGATTGATTTTTTCTTGCCAGCTTAATCGTCACACTTGAGTGGGGCTGATGTAGACCCAGCTGTGCTTAATTAGCCCACAGGACTTAGAAACCATATTTTAAAGACAGGCTTGTAATGGAAGAAGGCTTCTTGATGATACAGCCTGCTGAGGGGAACCCAGACATGTGGCAGGCACAGGTGTTCATTGGGTCCAAGGAGCATGTTTGGGAAATGTATATGATATAAAAAAGACCTATGTTTTCCCTGGATTTGAGAAAGCTTTTGTTGCCTTCTAGAACATGGATTATAAAGAGAGAGCGCTCAATAGGAATTTCTTTGTCTGTGGCATATCTTGGCTAATTACTTGCAAATGCTGGCTTCAATCTACACCATTCTATATGGCATATTTATTTTTAAGTTTTTGGTGGATTTAACTTTTCCTAGTGTCCACTTTAAAATGTGAAACTCCTTATTATCCCTGAAAATGTTCTATGTCTATAAGGTTGTTTTCTTTTATTCAGGATCTAAAATTAAAAAAAAAAAAATCAGCCTTCTTCATTCCCTTTCTTCTGTGTTTGGCTTTCTTCCTTCCTCCTTTCTTCCTTTCCTTCCTCACTTCCTCTCTTTCTCTCCCCCCCTCCATTTGTCCCTTCCTTCCTCCCTCCCTCCCTTTCTTGTTTCTACTAGATACATCCTTTGGGGCAATAGGAAAATTATTTCTAAACTCACCTTGTTCCCTATCAGTCAGAGGCTTCCTACTGACCTCTGTTGCATGAGCACTTGCCCAAGGGGTCTTAGGCCCCAAACCATAATCTCATTTCATACACACTAGAGAAACTCATCCAAGCATTATCGTAGCTTTTTCAGGTAACATCTGGCTTGAGTCAACTAATGACATAGGAAAGCCATGACTCTAATTAGTACTTCTCTTAACCTAGAAGGCCCAGGGGAACTTTATGAGGATGGGATGCAAAGCGAATTTTCAAGGGGTATTTATAGATGCACTTATATATATAGATATTGCTGAGAACTGTGGAAATGTCATAAGTGGAAGTCATAAGGGGATAGAGAAAAATCTTTTGCAAGGCTTGGTCCCCCCACACCATTGGGCTGTTGACTAGCAAAACTGATTATGCAGTTGGAGTAAAGGGAAGACTAGTGAGAACATCGGGGAGTGGGAGTGTTTAGTAAGGGGACTTCCACAAGATGCCCAGAAGCTTGGAAATTGATCCTCAGAGAGTTGTCTTCCAAAGGTGGTGGAAGTTCAGATTTGAAACTGCTACTGAGTGCTGATGAAGAGAATTGTCGGTGTGAAAGGTGATACTGTGTTGTTGAAGAATACAGTTTAAATATAATATTTAAAAGGAATGCTACACTTTTTTACAACTCTTTGGGCCACAAGTGACAGAAACTCAATTTCAACAGTTTAAGCAAAAAGGCTCACAAAGCTTGGAAGGCAATAGTATACAGCTTATAAGACTGAAATTATAGCATAGGATCCAGGGCCTCAAGAACTGGCACCAAGTAGTTGACTTCAGGTGTCTTTTCTCTGTCTCTTTCCACCATCTTCATCTTTCTACTCCTCTGCGCATGCGTGCATCTATTTATCCATCCATCCATCCATTCATCTGTCCCTCATCTCTATGGTTGACTTTGTTCTGCAGATAGAATTTCTCTAAGTGCCAGGATTTAGCAAACAGTGGAAAGGGCTTCTCTGGCCAATCATGCATATGATAGTTCTGGTGAGGAACACCATCTGGCCCTGTTGGGTCATCTGATCCTCCCCTAACACAGTCCAGGGGAATAGGGTATTATTTGGCTAGGCATGGGTCATGTGCCCATATCTGTGTGAGTGATTGTATTAGCACACACAAAAAAATAGAATAACTTGCTGGGCACACAGTAAATTCATTGTAATATTACCATGTATTAAGAATAATTTTTTCTGAACAACAGCTTATTCCATTTAAAGCATTTTGACTTACATATTACCTAAATTTTTGCTGACAGTGGCTCTATGAGAAGTTAAACACAATTAGTCTTGCTTTACTGAGGAAAAACCTGAGTCTAGATGAAATAGTAGTACATGCATAAAAGGGCATAAAAATAACAAATATATATATTTTTTAAATATTTTATTTATTTGACAGAGAGAAATCACAACTAGGCAGAGAGGCAGGCAGAGAGAGAGGAGGAAGCAGGCTCCCTGCGGAGCAGAGAGCCGGACGTGGGGCTCGATCCCAGGACCCTGGGATCATGACCTGAGCCGAAGGCAGAGGCTTTAACCCACCTAGGAGATCTAGGTCTAGTTCCAGTTCTGCCACTAATGAGGCTTTTATTGTTAGCGTATCAGTTTACTGTTTTGGGCTTCAGAGGGAATTGAACTAAATCAATTCTCAAACTTTAAGGTGATCATCTTCATGGTTTATCAAATGCTCATTTTTGAGCCCCACCCTAAAGATTTCTGATTCAGAAAGTCTGGGGTGGAGCCAGAGAATTTGCGTTTTTTTAAAAAAGATTTTATTTATTTATTTGACAGAGATCACAAGTAGGCAGAGAGGCAGGCAGACAGAGAGAGAGAGAGAGGAGGAAACAGGTTTCCTGCTGAGCAGAGAGCCCCATGCGGGGCTCGATCCCAGGACCCCGGGATCATGACCTGAGCTGAAGGCAGAGGCTTTAACCCACTGAGCCATCCAGGCGCCCCGAGAATTTGCATTTTTAATAAGTTTCCAGATCTGTTAGTTTCCAGGTCTGCTACGGTAACATATCACTACAAACCTAGTGGTTTTAAACCACACAAATTTATTGTCTTGAAGTTCTGGAGATAAGTTGAAATGTGTTTCATTGAGCTAAAGTCAAGGTGTTGACAGAGCTTTGTTCTTTCTGGAAGCTCTAGAGAAGAATTTATTTCTTTGCCTTTTCTAGCTTCTAGAAACTGCCTGCATTCCATAGCATGTGGCCTCTTCCTCCATCTTCAGAGCCAACAGTTCAGCTCTTTTAAATCTCTCTCTGACTAACCTCTCTGTTGCCTTCCTCTCCCGTGTTAAAGGACACTTGTAATTACATTGGACCCACTCAGCTCATTGAGGATAATCTCTCTATTTTAAGGTCATCTGATTAGCAACCTTAGTTTCATCTGCAATTTTAATACCGCCTTGCCATGAAACAGCATATTCATAGGTTCTGGGAATCAGACAGGGACATCTTTGGGGGCCATGATTCTGCCTATCACATCAGGGTTCCCTCCCTGAGAACCACTGGACTATAACTGTTATTCCATTTAACTCGGCTCCGAAACTGCAGTCCCAGGGTAGCTGTGCAGCAGCATTGTTCTCACTTCTTTGAAAATGGACTGATGCTTACATGTTTTTACATTAATTCCTTGCATTGGTTGAACTGTACTACAAAAATAATTTGCTCTGGCATTAAGGCGCTCCCCAAATAAAGGCCATTTATTCTTTCTCTAAACTAGAGGAGACCCAAATAAAGGGCTATATTCAAGGGGTTTTCTGTTCATGAGGCCAGATCTCAGTCCGTGGTGAAGTAACATGAGCTCTGAGGCTTAGAAAGTCTGTATTCTCAAGGTTTACGTCAGACTGTCTCATGTTTATTTTGTGGTTTCAGGTTATCTCCTCCATTCTTGAGTTAGAAGTTTTTCTAGCATTAACAAACTGCAAGCAAGAAGGGATTGAGAATGCAGGGAACGTTACAAAAGGCTTCAGGTTCTATCCACTGGGCTTAAGCCAGTTATTGGTGAGACAAGTTTTGGGTCAGGTCTCCTAAGAACTGTCCAGAGTTGCTGTGGGAACTGCTCACTTGCCTACTTTTTCTTGCTTCCTCCCTCTTCATCATTTCGAATCAGAGCAGATTCAAAACTGTCCAGCAGTGTCTCACATATGTATCTTCGATTCTGGTAATGGATGAAGTACTTCTCACATTTTTCCTTTCTCTCCCTTCACCTCATCTTTTGTTTGCATTTAAATCTGAGTGAATCTAAACTTCCCTTTGCAGGAAATCCACTCCCTGTGTGGTAATCTATATTTATAGTGAATTAAAGCTTATTTCACTCTGAAGTCATGGTACTATAACCCACTTTAGGAGACTGTGCCAAAGTAGATGCTCTAGTCTGGGCAAAGCCTCCCTTGGGGCCATTTTTGTTTCTTCTTTTAGCTCCTTTTCTTCTTCTTATATTCACCTCTTTCCCCTTTGCTGCAATTTGCTCTGAATTTAATGTGTCTTTCATTTAACATGGATTTAGGCATTTTATAGGGGACTGCTTGAAGGTCTAAAAAAATAAGCCCCTAATAACAGAATGGGGAGGAAAATTTCTGTTGGTATTTAAATAACAGTATGTTTGTTAACTGTAATTTTGTTAACATGCATTAACAGGAACCCTGCCAATTTTAGAAACTTTTCTTTTGAAACCACTCATTACCTTGATTTAAATTGATAAGTACCCTACTACCCTAAAATATTTAATTTATTTTATTGAAGATGCATATTTTCAAACCCATAAAAATACATATAATACATAGATAATATCTATATATAGTATGTAATCATATAATGTATAGATCTATGAATCTAGGTTAGTATAATTAGTGTAATTGAACATTACATTTAATTCTGACTTTTCTGACAATGAAAGCAAAAAAGGAAACTCAATTTACTATAATTGTCATCTGGAAAAATGTTAATTTAACAGTTCCTTAGGAGAAATAGTAAATTTTTTAGATATGATATATATTAAAAGTCCTTTCAGGGATATACAAATCCAAATGCTGATGTTCAGGATGTTTGCTATAGTATTGTTTATACCAGCAAAAAAGTAACTAGAAGTAAACACCGAGGGAATAATATTCCATGTCACTATTTCATAAAGTAGTATGTGTTCACATAATAGAATCTTATGATAGCATAAAAAACTCATGTTGAAATGATTATTTTTCATTCTGTGGAAATGTTTATGATGATACACATGGACTATGTATGCATACTCTATAACAAAATATCAACAATATATTTGGATAGTGGAATAATAGATCACTTTTATTTGCTTGCTTTTTTTATTTGTTTATTTGTATTTTCTCATGCAAACATGTATTACTTTCCAGGTTTTTCTTCTTCATTAAAAAAAATTGTTTTCTTCCATAGGTCTTTCAACCAAGAGATATTTGACAGCCTTAAACAATATATAATGCCTTAAACAATGGTTTTACTAAAAACCAAACATTCATCATGAGACTTACTGAAATCCTATGCAATAACTTAATGAAGGTGTTTCTTTGCATCATGAAGCAAGGTGCTGGCAATCCATGAGCACTAGGTTGATAACTTCAAGTGACTTAAAAGATAAAAGAAATTAGAGAGAAGTGCTTCTTGAACTTTACTGACCACACAGAATACCTGGAGATCCTGCTTAAATGCAGATTCTGATTTAGTAGGTCTGGGGTGGGGCCTGGGAGCCTGCATTTTTAATATGCCACTGGTTCATATATGCTTTGCAGGGTAAGGATTTAGAGCATCTAAGGCATCAGATGGGACTTACTGATTTCCACCCCAGGCTGTTCATCAGAGTCACCTACAGACTTAAAAAGTACAGATTCCAGAACCCACCTCAGATCTCACAAATCACAAGTTTAGGAAGTGGGTGTTGGGGATATGTATTTTATAAAACCTCCGCAGTCATCTGGATAAAGTCGGATGGTAAACAGAGTGTGTATGATGTTTATTTCCTGAGACTTATCTATCACTGAGTCCAGTGGAAATTTTGATAGGGGCAGCACGAAGTCTGCCTGGAGTATGGCCTGTCTCTCTGGCCCTGTGTAGGAATTAGCCCTGTGTCTTGACAGCAGACATTTAGGTGGCAAGCTTGTCCATGGCACTCTAAGTGAGAAGCCACATTGGTATTGCCACCATATCTCTGCCCACTGTGGGCCACTGTGGTTGCTTCTAGAAGTAGGATATTAATTTTCCATAATTCACTGTAAATAAATATATTGCCAACTGCACAATACTATCTAATTCTGTCAATGAGTTTATCTAGTAACATACTCAAAAAACCTATTATTGAAACAGTCATTTTTGTAATTTCATCTCTCCCACATTTAACTTCTTAGATAAAAAAATATTGCATAGACGATGCTGCAGTTGTTTACTGAGAGTGGACAGATTAATTATATTTGTCTGAGATACAGGCTGGACTCTGATTATGAAACACACTGTGCAAATACCCACATGCGCTCACTAGGTAAGGTTAGCATGGAAACTGAAAAACATGTGAGTTGCCAAGGAAGTCACCATCCTCTGGGATGTCTAGTGCATGCAGAAAGCAATGTGTGACAGCATGGAACACATCAGTTTATCCTCTGGTGAGGTCTGACCCAGCAACTCATATATGCCAGCCTGTCACTCAGAACTATGCTCGTGCTACAGGGATCTACATATGCTTCTATTTGAGAGCAACAAAACCCTGGCTTTGAGTTTTAATAAGGCATACCTAATTTCCGCATAAAAATTGCAGGTTAACCATGCTAGCATGTGGTGGGCGATTTCCATCTTATGTGCAAATTTGCTTTCCACAGACATTGCTTTCCAACAGGTTTCTGAGAAGGCCACGTAACTGTAGTGTGTAGGATAGCTAATGAACAATTCTGTGATTAATAGATTAACTATGGCTTTGTAAGAGGCAAATCAGTGCCTCTCACTAGCATACATTCTGACTGCCAGGTTTTATTTTCCTGTTACCAAAGTTAGACTTTGTACTGCAAAGGCAGTATGACCTGGCCCCCTATGGTAAAACTTCTTTTTGGTGAATCAAGCCTTGATTTCTCTGAGATGCTTTTTATATGATAATCCCTATTATTATAACCTGCTGAGCTAGTGGGTTGTATGAATGCTCAGTACAGCTGTCCAGGAATGATTACAAGATGAATAATTTTACCTCTTGGCAAAAGAGAAGAGTTTTCTCCATTTTCCCTGTCCTCCTTGCCCCCTCTCTCCTTGGCTGTACTCTTGGAGTCTCCCTTTCTCCTTCGCCCCAGGCGAAGTTCTTTAACATCACTGTTAAAGAAGAACTATGAGCTAAAGTTCAAGACCAGAATGATACTGATGAACATCATTTAGCTTCCCATTTGGAGTCCTTTCAAGTTTATTTTTCTCTTGACTGCAGCTGCCCAGCATATGTGGTTCACCAGGCCACACAGCATTTCCTCTTCGATGGGGACCATTTGTAATCAGGCTGTAGGTCTCTCCACATTTTCTTCCTTCCAGGCCTCTGCTGCTTTCTCTTCTTGGTCCCATCCTCTTTTTGGGTCCTCCATTCTTTTTCCTCTTGTGCCTTTTCTGGTTGCAAATAGAAGCTGGAGCCTGGCTCCTCCAGGGTCAAACCCATAATGTAATGGCTTACCTCCTGTTTGATTTCAGCTCTGGTCCCTGGGGGGACCCCACGTTATTGTTGTGGCCCAGCTTTGTAGCACCACAGGCTAATGGATCAATTCAGCCTTCAAAGCATCCTATGGCCTGTCGATATGAAATTCTAGCAATTACTGAAGTGGGAAGGCTGGGAAGCGACTGAAAAACATTCCCTATTGATCACTCTAGAGTATGATGAACTTGTTTAAGAAAAATTGATCCGACACATTGATTTTTTTTTATCAGAAAATCTCATGAATGCAATTTAAGTCACAATATTTCTTGCCTTGCACAGTGTTTTCTTCATGAAGAAACTGTGAGGCAAGCCAGCCAATGAGAGATACTGAGAAGAGTTGCAAGTCCTTGCTTGCTCCATCAAGAAAGGGAAACTCTTTCTATGTTAAACTGGTTTTTAAATGTAAGGTCTCTTTTTTACTTGGTGTTTTATACCCTCTCATAAACGTTCTTAACCAATATTCCCTTCCTCCAAGGCCCTCAGGTCCTCTTCACCTTCTAATTGGAGGATTTTTTTGGAGGAGCAGGCCCTCAGATACAGCATATGCTTTCTCGGTTATTGCATGGAGAGTAGGATTTAGAAAATGAGAATCTTTATTATGGCCAAAGGTAGCTCTGTCCCTCGACAGATCCAAAACTACTTGAACAGTGATGATGATAGATTGCAAACCCTCGAGCCATTCACTCTCTGAACAGTGTCACACCTGCAGCACATGCTTGGACAGCTGCTGTGTCAGCTAGAACTGCACCAGGGACTTGAAGAGGTGCCAGAAATCCTTTCCTACTTCTGAATACCTCTCACCATGCACCTCTGTTGGGTGACTGTTTCCTTTTTCCCTCCGTCTGACCTGGCATTCTCCTAGGGAGCAGATGACTAGTTTCCAGACTTGGGTGATCATCAGCATCCCTTTGGAAGCTTCCAAAAATACAGAGTCTTGGACCTTATTCCAGATCTAGTGAAGCAGAATCAGGGAGTAGGGCCGAGGAAATTATATTTAGAAAGCTCCCTGGTTGAGTCCATTGACCAGCCATGTTTGGAAACCACTGGATTATATAACAGAGGTGTGTGTGTGTGTGTGTGTGTGTGTGTGTATGTGTGTGTTTGGTAAAGAAAGAGTTGTTTAGAAGCATGAGAAGAGAAAGTTGCCCCCCCCAAAAAAAAGTGCAATATGTAATTCATCCTTTTAGAATTCCTTATTAGCGCCTTGAATTTGAATGTGTATGTACAAGAACTGATCAGAGGAAGCTAGCTGACACTTAAGTCCAAGAGAATAAGACAGAAAGGATGGAGCAGTTTCCAGAGAGAGTTGTACTGGGGGGTAGAGAAGAGCTCAGGGAACAAATTTGGCACGTTTCAGTATTGGGTCCAGAAGAAACTCTCCGGGCAGAGCTTCGGGACTGCATCACAAAGGCAAAAATATACCTATGTCTAAAAATTCTTGACAGCTTACTCCTACTAAAGCTTACACCCAGCTTCTCTGATGTGCATAAAAGGAATTAGTTTCCCTCGTATCTAACAGATTGTGTGAAAGTGGAGAACCGTACCCAGACCTTTCAACACAAGAATTCAGTAGCTGTGTCTTTAATAACTTTGTCAAGCCTCACAGAGAAAGTTCTAAAGTGGTTGACCCACAGGAGGAATGCAGGTTGCCTAGTCAAGAATACATCCAGGAAATCTGTTCCCAAATGATTTTCCATTCCATTATCTCAAAGACCGGCTTTCAAGGGTGAAATTTTTAAGCAACTTTGCTGCTTGCTCTGTGAGTTTGAATAAGGTGAGAGGTGGGTCAAAAGAATCTTCTGCAAGTCATTTAGATTGGAGATGTTCATGTACTTGGAAAATAATCTAAGTTTTAGTGCAGTCTAGTAAATCCAGCTTTTAACCATTTAATTCTTACCTGTGTTACCTTTTTCTCTGGGCTCCTGGTAGCCTAGACAAGTAGAATATGTGGAAAATAATTTTCCACAGTCGTTCTTATTCTTGACTGTAGTTTATAATCCTCTGGGAGCGTTAACTAGTATTCAGGCCTGCACCTGCCCCCAGAGATTCCGACTTAATAGGTCTGAGGTTAGGTCTGAGCATTCCTGTGAAAGTTCCCCGGGTGATTCTCAGTTGCGGACAAATTCAAGAACCCCTAGTCTATTTAGATTCAACTGAAATTCTGCCAGAGTTCAAAATATTTCTTTTAATTTTCTGCCTGCACACTTCTGGACTTCTGGAGAAGACAATGCACAGCAGAGAGAGGAGGTACCTTCTGTTTGCCAAATTTGTGAAGAAAACAAAGGCCTCCTGTTTCAAGTACTTCTCAGATAGCATGTGGGCTCTCCTCAATACAAGGCTCTGCTTTCAGCAAAATTGTTAATTATAGATCATAATAAGCTGTTAGGAGCAAAACACACACATAATTTGAAAGTGAAATGAGGCACAGTACATAGATAAAGCAATTGTTTGTTTAAGAGGTGATTAGCAGCAGCAAAACAAGCAAACTGATACTTGAACCTGAAAGAAATTACACCCATTTGGAATTGTTATACTCTCTAGTTATTTGTGCATTGCAGCCTAATGCAAAGGTGCACGTCTGTCGCTGTCGGCTTGCTTTCTTTCTGTGTGTGATGTAGGGAAGGTACAGTCTATGCCGTCTTAGAACTAAGATGATATTAAAAGAATAGCCTGTCAGAAGGAATAAAGAAAGGGAAGTGTCTCGGTTTCTCAGAGGAGCACAACTGAGATTTAAACTGTTCTGAGCTATGATAAATTATAAGGCTTTAAAACCACTGTAATCACTGAATGAACAAAACAGTTTGCCTTGGGTAATTATGCCTTTTTGGACTCCTTCACTTTCAAGTTATTTTCCCCTTGTAAATGTTACACTCTGGCACTGTGTGCTGTGTCAAAGAGTGTTAATCTCAGTGTGAAACACTGGGGTTGTCTTTAAGAGTAAGTGAGCCCAGAAATATTCTCAGCTCAGACCAACTTAGATGAAAACACTAGCAACACTCAAACATGACATTTGGTGACAAGAGTTTCTAACTCACAGCTCCACGGGGGGCAAGGTGGGGCGGGGTTTGGAGTTCCATCCTCAGATTTCCCACAGGAGTGTTACTTGATGAAGCAGTCTCGTGGGGTCAGCCTCGGCACTGGAAGTTCCCAGGATGGCAACTTCACGTGGAAATATGCCAGTTACTGAATAAGGGTGTACAGGCTGGGGATAAATAAGCATGTTATTAGGCGAGATTGCAGTGCTCAGGATGGGAGGGTTAATAAGCAACTAAGGTTAACAGAAAATCCTTAGCTTTTTGTTGCCTGAAAATGCATTCAGATTTTGCAGCTTGCTGCTTGGTAAAGTTGAGGAAGGGCTCAATTGAGACTTACCAGAGGCAACGCAGTTCAGAGCCCATGGTCCAGTCCCAAGCACCCCATCTGATTCCAAGGTTGGCAGCAGAATGTGAGGCTGCTCAGTGTGCCTCGTCTGGTATTGTTGTCTTTGAAAGTTCCAACAAGAAAGCCTCTACTTCGTGTGTTGAGTGAGAAAGTGAAGGCAACAGGCAATTTTGGTGCTGCCAGATTGTTAGATTGCTTGGCCTATTTGGGTTAATGTTCTGTTCTGTTCTGTTCAGGGGCAGAGCCTGCAACTTTCCATTTCCTCGGAGATAACAAAGTCAGCGTGATTACATGCTTGGAGAAGTCATATTGTGATAAGAGCTAACATGTATTGAGCAATTACTTTGTGCCAGGCATCATTCTACATACATCACACGTCTTACTTCCTCTAACCTTGACAAGTATCCTGTGAGGCAGGTGCTTTCATTCTCTCCATTTTATGAAAGAGGAGAAGAAGGCAGGAGTGGTTGGTGAACTTGCCCAAGGACGCAGATAATGGAGCTGAATTAGAACTGGATGATCTGACTCCCAGGTACTCAGAATGGACTGCTAAATACACAGCTTCAAAGATGCAGACCCTCCCCTGTCTCTCTACTGCCCAGACTCCCTGGGACAGCATTTAGGCCTGGTTCACCCACCTGCCCATCTCCTCCCCCAGCTTTCTCATGCCCCCAGGAGTCTCAGGATGCAGTGCATGTACAAACAGCAGTGCACCCCTCTCCCCTCCTGGTCCCTGCAGGAGGTTCCCAAGTCTATGTTTCAGAAAGTTAGTCTTTACCTGCCCTTGTGCCTTTGTGTAGTTTGGTTTGTAAAACGCTGGGATTTATGAAATTGCTCTGAAGCAAAGGACTTTAGGGAGAATCTGTCGATGGTGTCTGTTGTAACTTCCGTGGATGAGGTCATGATGCATCCTCTCTAAAGAACTGTGCACGAGCCCCCTGCTAGTTGTAAACAATACAACAGACCAGGGGATTTTAAAATCCTAGTGAGATTGCAGCTAGAGCTGCAGATGTATAACCTGAACGGCAGGGAGACAAAATGAAATCTTCTGATAGAGATGCATGGATATATGAGAGAGGCCAACAATCCTATAAATGCAATTGGACTTTTGAATTAGTTGTGGCGATGGCTTGTCAGGCTGCGTGTTTTATGCACCCTACCTGGCTACATTCAGGATTGCATGCATATTTGCCCTCTATGAGACTGGTCAGCCTAGGCCAATTATTTTGATTCAGACCTTCTGAGGTTTGCTTCTGGGGAAGGGAGTGCTGCTGGTGGCTCTCCTTTTGGGAGTGGGTCTCGCTCCTGAAAGTACAATGGCCTGATTCGCCTGGGAGACCAGGTCTCACCTCTCTTCCATCTAGGGCTCTCAGAATATTCTCTCCCCTAAGTCTCCTTCTGTAGCTTGTTTTGAATCTACTTGTGCCTCCTCCCACTTCCTGCCTGTTACTAATGAGGCACTCTGGGTGAGGGACTGTGACACCTTGGGGCCTCGGGAGTAGCAGAAAAAACTGTAGGTCTGTCCACAGAGGCGTCCCATGACACTGACCATTTATCTGGTGACCATGTGGGCCCGATAAACAAAGCAGATCTGTCCGGTTCTCCCTCCCTCTGTGGCTTTTGGGCCGGTGCGTTTGCATTTCCCAGGACAGTTGCAGGAGACACCAAAACTTGTCTTCATTACGGCTCTGACTCATAACCCAATTAATGGTGTCAAGAAGTGAAACATGGTCCCCAAGCCCAGCTGCCTTTTGAAAGCAAGTCCCAGCCTGTTCAGAGCAGTAACGAATTGTGCTCCAGAGAGCGTGGCTCCAAATCTGTTCTGCTAGCCAAAAGCAGAGGGGAGCGGGGTATTCTGGAAAGGCAGTGTGCATTGTCAGCTCTTGGTTTTGGGGTTTGAATGCACTTGGTCTCAAAACCAAGTGAGAGGGCCAGTGGGCCAGTGGGAGGAGGAGAAAAAGTTGTCCTATGTTTGCCCTGACTTCAAAGAAAGGCCACCTGCTTCATGGGTCCTGGATTTCTCCAGCTTAAGGCAAACAGATCTGTCACCCTGTGGTCGGAGTTTCTTTAGGGAGATTCCTCCTTTCACACGGGGGCTCGTACGTGGACTGTGTATCATGGGCCCTTCCTTACAACACTGGTGCTGGCAAGGCCAGCACCACGGGACCATTTCCCAACTTCCATTATGGAGGTTATTTTGTGAGTTCAGACATGCTAATTTTCAGAATGGGGTGTGCTCAAAGGGCTCTCAGCAAGACCAGGGCTTACTGTTCCTTCAGACACCTGCCTGAATGCATGTAATTTTTAAAACGGGCTTCCTGTGACTGAGTGGTAATGCTTCTTTCTAGGAAGCCATTTACTTCTTTCTGAAAAAAATCAGACCTCTTTACGAACCAAATGCAGGGCCTTTTAATAATACTGAGGAGAGCGGCCATTTAGTGCCATGGTGTCAGATTTGATGAGAGAGCTCTGTTATCTTGTCCCTGACGCTCAGAGAGAACCTTCCAGTGGGAAACCGCCCCCACTGCTCAAGTGATCACTGTTTTTCATTTTGAAGGAAGCAGGGTGAGAGAAGAACATGGACATGCTTTGCCTTGAAAAGGAGACGGAAACTCCTGGGTTCGCGGTTAAAAGCCCATCTCTTCTTACTACTTTCTCACCCTCTCTGAGTTGCCTGGGGACTTTGAGCATCCCAGTGGTCTGAACCTCATTTCATGTCTGCAGGAGACAAGGCAGGATTTCTAGAGGGTGGATCTCCCGGCGGTGGGGGGGAGGGGGGTTTCAAAGGGGAAAGACAGACCCCAGCGACTTCACCCCAAACACCTGCAGGGTCTCAGGTCTTCTTCAGTGACCCTACACCCCCTGTCTCTCTCCCCCAGCCCCCCACCCCGTGAGGACTGAACCCAGCTTTCCCTGGTTTATGGGCTCCTGACAAGATGACAGCCTGTGGCGACAAGAGAGGTAGTTGAATGCCCAGCCCCCGCCTTTCCCCAGGGATCCCTTTCTTCTGTTGCAGCCAAATGCTGCTCAGTTGAGAGCTCAGGAAACAAAACAGTCTTTGTTGCTTAAACTGAAATCATTCCCATGGCTGATTGTCCCAGTGGTCTTGTTGTTAACAATACTTCCTCCTCCTCCTCCTCCTCCTCCTGCTTTCCCTCTTCCTCCTACTCTGCTTTCTCTGCCCCACCCACTCCCCGCCCTCTATAATTCTTAATCATTATCCTTCTGAAACATGACAAACCTAACAGAATCCTGCCAAAGCTAGTGGCCCTAGGGAGTTAGTACAAAAACTAAAATAAGAGCCAAACTCATTTGGAAAGGTTTGGGTTTCATGGGAATGATTTGGTGCAGTGAGAAGGAGAGAAGCTGGGACGCTGCCCAGCTGGTTGTCTCCTGGGATGGTCGCCCAGGGAGTGGAGCCATAACTGGGTTAGTGATTGTTCACCTACTTTGGATCATGGATGTCTCGAGAATTTGAGGAGCACACAGCACACAAGATCTGGACTCACAGTTGGGTTTTCCAAGTGCTCAGTCAAAGGACTATTGCTCTGTACACTCTGACTTCCTTCCACTGGCTTCACCTATTTTAATTATAAACCCAGTGGATAATTGTAGTTAGGAGATGTGACCATGTCATTTACCGTCTTCACTGGAATACGTTTGGGAATGACAGAGGCACTATTAGTAACTATACCAGGATGATGTGCATCATCATTCAAGATGGGTCCAGGCAAACTGGGATATAGTATTTCCCTTCTTGTCATGCTGTTTGGTGGTAAGATCCAGGACTGGGGAGTGGGTTCATTATAAACTAATTAGAATCTCTAGGTAATTCTCAGCTTACCCAAATGTAAAAATAAATGAATTGGACTGTCTTCGGTATTTCATTGGGTGCTGGTGTTCTCGGTTGGTTAAATCAGTGCATCTACTCAAATATCTGGGGGTAGGCGCTTGGACTTGTGAGAATAATGTTGTACAGAGAACCTAGGAATATATGAGGATTTTTCCTTTTCTGGAAGAACAGGGCAATACTCTTATGAAGCATCTCCTTGTTCCAAATGACTGTGGTGTTGAGTACTAATCATGCAGGGACTTTACACAGGGCTTTCACCGGAGCATCTAAGAGGGAGGCACTCTGTCTCAAGGGCCTAACCTCTTGATTATATGGAAAAACAAGCTTGCATTTAAAGATAAAACTAGCTGGGAAGGCACAGAAATCCCAGAGCTCTTTGAGGTCAAGGTGTAGGGACAATCCGGGATAGATTCTGCCATTAGGATTTCTCCAGTCACCTTGTACATCTCGAGGAAGCAGGAATCAGAAATAAGAAAGATAGTGGGGGGTTCATGGGCAGGTGAAAATGAGTTCAGTGCAGAGAGCACTGGATCCCGGGATAGGCATGTTCACGGTTATTCTGGGTCCACCATTGATTTTCAGGATGCAAACAGGCAGATCCTTCTCGCTTCTTTCAACGGTTTCATTTTCTCCTGCTGTTCACGCTGAATGAGAATTGAGACCAGAACATTGGAAATAGCTCAGCCACTCTGTGTTTTGACATTAAAGGGTGCACAGTGAGGCAGGCAGCGGGGTGGAGAGAAAGCAGTGATCCAGGAGTGGGGAGGACACTGTTCCAGACACTGGCCCACACTCAGTCTGGATGAACTGGCCCAGTCTTTTTGCTTTAGAAATCTCTATGTTCTCATCAGAGGGTTTTGTTTTGTATTGTTTGTTTCTTAAATCAAAGGAATCCTTTGAAATAGAAGAAATCTGATATAGATTTCCCCCAATATAAAAATATACAGAGAAAAATATATGTATGTGTATGTATGTATGTATATATTTTGAAATAACTATAGGCCCAAGATGGAGCAGCTCCCGTCCAGGATGCCATGCCAGCAGACCAAAACTTGCATAACTTTCCTGTGCCTATAAATGCTCTGACTGACCAGAAATGCAGCATTTCCAGTTATCTAATACCTAAATGCCAAGCCAGCTCTGGGCTTTTTATGCTTACTTCCTTGCCCCTTATCCTTTACCCTAAAAAATCTGTCCCACCATCTGTTACATATTGCAGTTCTCTGAACCCTTAGGAATGAAGACTGCCCCCTTCCTGATGTGTTAAATACACTTTTTTGTCAGCTGAATTGTCTTCTTTAATCATTATAACATATCCATAAAGCTGTTTCAATTGAAGAGGGCTCAGGACCCAGACTGGCTGATTGGCCGATTAGGGCTAGCTCTCTCTGCCCCCTGGCAGCACACATAGCGCCCTGAGGCACTTCCTTAGCTTGGCTTCCACCGACCCTGAGGTTGGGATAAATTTTTAAAAGGTGCCACGCTCCCCTCTGTGCAGCTTCTGCACCAGGTGTTGGTGAGGAGCAAGGGCTGGGTGGAAGCCCCTTCTCTTCCAGGGGTGTGTGCAAATTGCCCACGGCCTGCCCGCTGACCCCTAGCCCTTGATAACCGTTGAACAATCCTCCAACACACTCCTTTGAGAATTTGGCCCTCTGTGTCACAGACATGGCTTTCTGGATTGAGGATTGAAGCCTGAAGGTGGTCAAGCCCTGGAGTCGTCCGATGAAAACAAGCGGCTAGAGACCGAGCGTTTGCCAACCAGGAAGCCTGGCTCAGTGTTGTGGACACCCCTGGAGACATCCACTCAGTCTCGAAGCCGGCCATCCTGGCTCTCTGGCTGCCAGATCCGTTGTTCCCTCTGCAATTCTGGTGCTCAGTTTGATTGTTTACCCGAGCGGGTTATCCGGGACTGTGAAATACGATTCCTGAAGGCTAGAGTGAAGTGAGTGGCCCTCGGGGACCAGACACCTTGGGCTGTAAATCAATCTTCGCCGCACAGACACTCCAGCGGTTAGACATTACAAGGTGAGGAGTTGCCCCCTTGTGGGACACCCTGCAGCGATTGCCATGTTAGCTGAGAAGATTATGTTACTGGAAATGCTGAGATGGAAGATACAGAATCCCCTCTTGGGACTGTGTTTTGGACACATGGGAGCATCTGTTAACAGGAAATGAGTATAGCTGGGCACTGGGAATGATTTGAGGAGTAGCTTTTTTCTTTTTTTGTATGGAAAAGGAACAGATGCTTGCATAAAATATATTTCTTGATAATTCTGTTCAGTGCTTAAGAAAACAAACAACCCGGAATCTACCCATCAGGAAATGGTGGATGCTTTGTAACTCGTTGAATCTCCTTTGTTTTCTAGCACACTGAGTGATTATATCCCCTAAAATTTCATTTTTTGGATGATTTCTAAATAGTCAGCTAATTTGTTTGCTCTATGTTTGAGTTATACTTGGGAAGAGTTTGGCAAGTGACCTGAATTAATGAATTGGTAAGGCCATAGACTGTCACATGGTCATATTTGAGAAAATCCAGAGTCCAAATGTGTTGATCTAGTGTTGAACTTAAGTTCTTCAGTTTGGGAAAATGAAAAAGTTCTGGAGATGGATGATGGTGATGATGGGACAACAATGTGAATGTATTTAATACCACTGAATTGTACACTTAAAAGTGGCTAAAAAAAAAGCAAATGTTAATTAACCTCTGTGTGTTTTATGATTAGAGAAAAAAAATATGTATATATATCAACTCCAGGTCTTCATTTTTTATTTTTAGGCTTTGCATAGTCCAAACCAGAGGTAGAATTGTTTTGTTTTTAGATTCATGACCCATGAGGATCTGGCATATTTCGTATCTCCCCGGACTCTTCCGCTCACTTGTGAGTCTCCAGCTCCCAAATGTTAATTCTCATTCCTCTCTCACATGATTCCTGCTCAGCTGTTTCAAATCCCAAGGAGCAAAATAAAAAGCAGGCAATGCTTCCATCACAGAAATCCTATAAAAGCTAATGCTGTGAGGGGCCTGCAAAGATTTCAGAATCTGTGTTTACTTTGGCCAAGCATTCCAAATTTGGAATGCTGGGAGCTTCTAACAAATTCTTGCCACTTACTGACCAATTCAGTAAGTTTTTACCTGTCTTCCTGCCTCTGAGTCCTTCGTTCAATACACGTTCATCACATCCCGCAGTGTTCAAGGTACCATGTTCAGTGCTTTGAGAAGTATCAGACTGACCTACCCTCAAGACAGAGGCACTAGAGATAATATTCTTTTTTTAAAGATTTATTTATTTATCAGAGAGAGAGAAAGAGAGCAGCGCACAAGCCAAGCAGGAGTGGGGAGGGCTGGGGTAGCGAGGATGGGGGCTGTGGAGAGGCAGAGGAAGAGGAAGAAAGGGAGAAAGAGAGAGAATCCTCAAGCTAACTCTTGGCTAAGTGTGGAGCCTGATGCCGGGCTCCATCCCAGGACACTGAGATCATGACTTGAGCTGAAGTAAAGAGTTCGATGTGTAACTAACCAAGCCACCCAGGTGCCCCTCAGATTTTCTATTTTTGAAAGTACCCATTGGCCTAAACTATAAGCCCAGAATAATCCCCAGCTCTTCTTTTCCCCTAAGAACATCTCATTAATGATCATACCTTACGGTCTTGGTTGCTTTCATATGTCCCATCCTCTTCATTCCAGCCACACCATGCTGGTCACCAGAACCCCTTCTACATTACTATAACAGCTTTCCAGTGAGACTTCCTGTTTCCTGACTTTTACCTTGAAATCAGTGCCAGAATAATCTTTATGAAAACTCAAAACTGAGTATGTCACTCTGGTTAAGAAAAAAAAATTCTGCATTTTATTTTTTTTTTTAAGATTTTATTTATTTATTTGACAGAGAGAGATCCCAAGTAGACAGAGAGGCAGGCAGAGAGAGAGAGAGAGAGAGAAGCCGGCTCCCCACTCAATCCCAGGACCCTGAGATCATGACTTGAGTCAGAGGCAGAGGCTTAACCCACTGAGCCACCCAGGCGCCCCTCTGCATTTTCCCATTGCCTACAATGTAAAACCAAAACTTGTAGGATGGAAACAGGACTTTTTGTGATCTGGCCTCACCTATGCTTCCAGCCTCATCTCCTAGCACCCCACTCCACCATGAGATCTTTCTGCAATTAACTTCTCTTAACTACCTTACAGGTTCATGCCTTTGTTTCCTTGCACGCAAATATCATTTCCTCTCTTGAAATTCAGATGAATACTTTGCCTGGTTTTTTTTTTTTTAATGTTTTATTTATTTGACAGAGAGAGATCACAAGTAGGCGGAGAGGCAGGCAGAGAGAGAGAGGAGGAAGCAGGCTCCCCACCAAGCAGAGAGCTCGATGTGGGAACCGATCCCAGGACCCTGAGATCATGACCTGAGCTGAAAGCAGAGGCTCAACCCACTGAGCCACCCAGGTGCCCCAAGGTTCTTATTTTTTTATTTTTTATTTTTTGAGAGAGAGAGAGAGAGAAAGAGAGAATGTGTGTGAGCAGGGTGGGGACAGAGGGAGAGGGAGAGAGAGAATCCCAAGCAGGTTTCACACGCAGTATAGAGCCTAATTCAGGATTCCATGCAGGGCTCCATGCCTGGCTTGTCACAGGGTTCATCATGGGGCTCATCACAGGGCTGATCTCATGACCCTGAGATCATGACCTGAGCCAAAGTCAAGAGTCAAACACTTAACCAACTGAGCCACTCAGTTGCCCCACTTTTTCTGGCTTTTAAAACTCAGCTTAAGTGACGTTTACTGTGTCCTTCCTTCACACATTTCCCACTAAAATGTCATGTCTTTTAATCTACCATAAATGACAGAATGGACAGAATTACAAGGTTTAGACTAGAGTCACATAAATCCTTATACAAATGTGAAACGGTACTTGTCATATCAATTGCTGATCATTGATACCTCAGAAGATACCCCAAAAAACCTGCTAGTCAAGCAAGGCTAAGCTTATTGGCCTTCTGAGTAGGGGGGAAGGCCAGTATGACCAATGTTTAGTAGCTTCTTAGCAATGGGGAAGATGATATTTATGGAGTTTTAGGGTCTGAGTGTATAATTTTAAAGTGGGGCTTTCAAGGCAGAGAATTGGATGAGATTGGGCAGTTTCTATGATAGAATAACTTGGAATTGGTGGGCATGGCAAGGCAGAGATCTTAAAGCAAGGCCTGATGAATACTTTTGGTCTTAATATAAGTAGGCTGTTTTAATTGGTTCAGTATGTCTTCCAGGAGCAAAGATTTCATGGAACAAAAGTACTTCCTTTTGCTTGGTTTCAGTATTTTTAGCACAGAAGCCCAGAATTGTCTAGCCAGTGTCAGGAAAGTATGTTGGTTTAACTTCTTGCTATCTCATAGGGATATTTCAAGGATTGAGGGCTTTTAATGCATATGAAGTATTTACCACAGAACCTATATAGCAAGTTCTCAATAAAAGGAGTTTATAATTGCTACTCTACATACTTTGCTTATTAGAGCACCTATAATACTTTATTTCAGTGATTTGTTTTAATGTCTTTCTTTCTCACTATATCACAAGTGCCCAAGTACCAGCCCTATGTTTTATTCATTTTGTATCTCCTGCTTCTAGCACCGAGCTTTGCCACTTAACGGGCTCTCAATAAATGTTTGTAGAGTGAAGGAGCGAGTGCGCTGTGTTAAATAAACTGTGTATGTGGGTTGATGCTGAGGAACTTGTTATTATATTGGTGACTAGCATGAGAAGGGAAGAGAAGACAAAGTCTTCCTGGAATGTAGGAGGTGAATGAAGAAATGACAAATATAATTTTTCTCCTTCTTTTGCATGCTAAGGAGCAACTCTCTTGAACTGCAGTTTAATACATTTAGCAGATAGCCATCCATCATTCCTTGTTTGCAGACAAGAGCAAGTGATAGCTCCATTAACTCTGCCCACAGAACTTGTGGAGCAAAACCACCAAGGTTGGTTGGATTGGGACCTGATGCTAGCTGATGTGGAACAGGGCAGAGAGGCTGAGAAAGACAAGCGTGGCTGGTGGCTGTTTCTCATGTTTAATGGGAAAATCTTGAACTATGGCAACCCTTTGCACTAAGAAGGTAGTGAGGACTCAAGAGAAAACCAGGACCATACAACAGCAGAAATGGGATTGATAGTTCTATCTCTTAGTAGTGAATAACACTGTTTAAGTTAAATAGCAGCAACACTGAATCTTCTTGATTTTGTCTACACTTTCATTTGGCTAGGGAAACTATACTACAAAGATAGCTGTTCTTGCAAATCATGTGTTTGCTCTCATCAGACCTTCCTTCTACTGAGGCATAAAAGAGTGTGGGTTATGTAATAGTTGTCTGCTCTTGGTTTATACTACTGTTAGAGGACTGAGTACAATGAAACCATACTAGTTTTGTAAAGATCTGTCTTTTTCACTAGAGTATGACTTCTATGTTGTATAACTGCCTTTTTGCCATGGACCCCAGTAGTGACAATGCCTGGCGAATAATAGAAAATTCTTGTAAAATTGATGGTGAGGAAATGATGGTACATAGATGGGATAGTTGAGGTGAACAAAAGATTTCTTTTAAAATAGTATTAGTTTTTCTTTATTTCGATTGTAAAATAATGCTTCATTAGGAAATATGTAACCATAACCAAATTTATGCAGAAGGAAAACAAACCCTTAAAGTCAATACTGTAAACACTTTATTCACTTACTTTCATACACACATACACACAATACATAAATATGTATTTATATATGTAAATATGTATGTATGGACATAAAATACATTCATACATATTTATAAGTGTGTATATAAGTACAATGTATATAAAATACATATATATGCATAAACATGAAATTAGATTTAGACTGTAGAAATAATTTTAAGCCTTATTTTTTTCTCATTATTATCCATTGAAGGATTTTCACATGTCTTAAAATATTTTTGAAAGAATTTTATTAGCTATATAGTTTTCATCTCATAACTCTACATTATTTCCCTAAGTTGTTTCTAAGTATTCCAAATTTACCAGGAGCAACTTTTTTTTTAACTGACTGAGCCACTCAGGTGCCCATGCAACTTTTTTTTTTTTAAAGATTTTATTTATTTATTTGACACAGAGAGAGAGAGATCACAAGTAGGCAGAGAGAGAGAGGCAAAAGCAGGCTCCCCTCTGAGCAGAGAGCCGGATACAAGGCTCAATCCCAGGACTCTGAGATCATGACCTGAGCTGAAGGCAGAGGCTTAACCCACTGAGCCACCCAGGCACTCCTACCAGAAGCAACTTTGTGACAAATATGAATGTACCTCTCTATTTACATCTGTAAAGGAAATTCTAAATTTGTTTTGGCTCAAAGGGTAAGAATATTTTTAAGACCCTTCAACCACATTACCAAATTGTTCTTCATAAAAATTTTACTGATATGTGATTTCCTCTGCAGAGCAGGGCTTTTCTTTTTCCTGTACCAGTTCCAATGCAAGTTTTTAACATTAGAGAAAAAAATTGGTTTCAATTTTAAAGGAAAAAAAATAGAATTTTATTGTGCTTTAATTTGCAAGTATTTCTTCATTTTGAATGATTTATGCATATCTTCTATTTTACTATAATGTTTACCATTTTCTTATTGACTTGCCAGTAAGAGCTTCTTATATATTGATATTGTTAGTCAATGTTTTTTCAAGTTGTCATTTACCTTTTATGTTAGAGTTGACAAACATATTAAAATTTATGTGAAATAAAATATAATTTTTTTTCACTGTAGCTTTTCCCTTTGTTGTCAGGCTTATGAATTTTATACAAAGATAAATGTTCGCCAAGAAGTTCACTCTTCTTTGGTTTTCATTTCTAACATTTAACCCTTTAATTCACCTGGTGCTGTTTGGTGTAACAAGTAGATTAAGGATGGTATATTTTTTTTAACTCCAAATATTTTTGTAATTGTCCCAGTCAAATTTAATACATAATTTCAATAATAATTTAATTGTCCCAATCTAATTTAATGCATAATTTAATAATAATTTTAATTGTCCCAGTCTAATACATAATTTTTCTCTTCCCCATTAATTTGTTGTACTAAAATCTAATGTAATTTGAATTTTCCTGTGCCTCATGAGCCTATGGATATTAATTGGGTCATTTTATAACAGCAGTTACTTAAATTTCAGTAGAATGTGTTCTGTATTTGAGCAGGAATTCCAGTTGCTCATCAGACACCCTCCATCCCCACCCCCATCCCAGGACCCATCCCCTCTTAAGTATTTCTGGGAATTCTTAGGGGCTGGCTCATTGGTGCTCTCTGAAAAGTCTGATTGGAGATTTTGGAGACAGTGCTCTTGCCTTGAAATGAAGTATGTAATCCTACCTTTCCAATTATTCCATCTAAGTGAATCCTAGTACTTGATGAAGTAATTCTTTATATATGCATTACAGTTAATCAAAGAAGAAAGAATGATAGAATAGAGTATGCCATTTTGCTACCTGCAAGGAAGCAATGGGCATAGGAAGTGTTATCACTGGCTGCTAAGACTATTTGATAAAAAGCTTATGGAGAACTTTTAGGGGTGGCTATGACTGATAACATCTAAACCCACAGATCCGTCTTAGATGATGGAAAAAGAGACAGCCAAACACACATGCTTCCTGATGGGATTCTATAACACAACTTTAAAGTATTCAAACTAAAAATATCCAACTGGAATCTGTTCAAGCCCCTAGATCTAATTACTAGCTCTCAGGACACTCAAGGGATGTGGGAACGTGTAAAACAACACTATGCTGATGTAATCAGCAAAATTCAGAATATAAGGAGCTTTTTGGGACAAACAATCCTGTTCATTCCATGATTAAATTGTGAAGAAATTTGCAAAGGAGTGGGGAATCTACATGTTGGTGACAAAAGAGACATAGCAACCAAATATAATGTGACCTTATTTCACTGTTGTTTCAGAATCAAGAATTGTGAGCCAATGAGGGAAATCTGAACCCTGATTGAATATTTGATGATGAATTACTGTTAGTTTCAGGCATGATAACAGTTATGTTTTAAGATAGTATTATTATCTTTTAGAGAAACACATGGAAATAATTATGGATGAAATGATATGCTGCCTGGGATTTGTTTCAAAATAATGCAGTGTGGAATGGAAAGGATAAGAATTTAAATTAAATACTTGCTATGCGTTAATAATTGTTGAAAATGGGTGATGGGTCTGTGGGGCTTTATTTTATTCTTTGTGTGCGTGTGTGAGAAATAATTAATTAATTTTTGTGACAGAATAGCACAAAACTTACATTTTATCCATTTTTAGGTGTACAACTTAGTGGCATTAAGTACATTCATGATGTTGTATACCAGTTACTACTCTCTAATGTCAGAATTTCTTTATTCACCCCAAAGGGAATGTAAAAGTTTTCTTAAAAAAAATTAATAATGAAAGCAGTATCTACTTAAATATATGGATGGCTGCTCAGTTTTTCATTTTGTCCCCTTTATCTTTAAGTCAAGGGTCAGATTATATGGGATATAAGAAGTTTATTTATTTTTTTCATCATGTTAGGGCATTTTCTGAGCTAAAGTCTGGCTATATTTCTCTCAAATTCCTTGTTGATAATGTTCTTTGAATTTTCTTCCAAATTCTGGTATTTATTTACCCTACATTTTCTTTTCTTTTTTTTTAAGTTTTTTTTTTTTTAAGATTTTATTTATTTATTTGATAGAGCGTGAGAGAGAGAATGACAGGGGAGAAGGTCAGAAGGAGAAGCACACTCCTCATGGAGCTGGGAGCCTGATGCGGGACTTGATCCCGAGATTCCGGGACCATGACTTGAGCCGAAGGCAGTCGCTTAACCAACTGAGCCACCCAGGCATCCCACATTATATTTTCTTTTAAGTAGTTCCCTTTTTCTACTTAGATATTTTAGCATTTAACTCAGAGGAAGGTATGACAGGATCTGTTAGGTGCCATTTTTAAAAGGAAACACAGTCAGATTTCTTCGGTTGCCCACTAGGGACATTTTTCCCTGTTCTATAGAGGAATAATATTAAGAAAAAATATTGACATTTACCACTAGGTGAAGAAATAGCATAATTATTAGGTGAGGAGGTCTGATTCTTTGTTCTAATGGGGACTCTGAACACCCAATATCCAAATGTGAAAGCCCTATACCCCCTCCCCAAAATCCACATATAAATGGACCCATACAGTTCAAAGCTGTGTTGTACAAGAGTCAATTGTGTATTTGAAGCTTAAGGCTACTAATTTGATGCACTCCCACTGACAACACACCTTCATCTGTCAGTGATGTTCTGATTTGGAGGATCAATCACAAATTGTGGCCTATTTGACAAATAAATTAAATGATGTAAGCAAAACAGTTAATGTTAAACAACAACAACAACAAAAAGATGCTCTAAGATAAGTAGCGAAGTTTTGCATGTGCTGTATCAACTGAGTTGAGGCCATATTGCTTCTAAAGATAATTGTGTAAAGGGCAGTGCTTACCTAAGAACAACTGCTGGAATGAATTTTTTTTTTAAACAAAACAACATATGACTTTCAATTCATTACTTTAGTATCACAACCTATAGCTTTTATCTACTTTTTCGGACATGTATTTACTATCTGTGTGAGAGTGCTAAAGCATCATAATAAAATAGAATAAATGTGTAAAGGCTATGTAGCCATCGCCATCAGCAAGGCAGAGTTGGAAGGACCTCCCCTCATTCACAAATGAGAGATGGAGAAGTTCTTTGCTCAGAATGAGGAGCGACCACTGCTAGGGCTAAAACTCCCGACTTCTGGTCCATAGTTCTCTCCACCATAACATTATGGAGATGGGTCATCAGGAAAGGTTGTGGGCACTTCTTTCTGATTATCCATCAGGATATACTAACTTCTTTTCTGCAAAAGATAATTTAAATGGAATTTCACCTGTAAAGGACATTTAGTTTTTCTAAGCCAGTGATTCTTACTGAATTTGAATATACTCATCTGAATTTTCTGCAAAGTGTGTTTTAACCCTTGATGTGTTTAGCATGTTAAGACCTGGGAAGTAGGTTTTCACAATTCCTTTGAATGAAGAAAAGAAGGAACTAATTTTGATTATTTTAATTCAATTGGTACAATTTCACTTGATAATAGAAATACTACAAAATTCTGTGTGGTGGGGTGAGGTGAGGGAGAGGGAAAGAGAGGGTGAGAGAAGGAAGTAAGATAGGAGGGAAGGAGTGATGAAGGGAGGGAGGGTCTCTTAGGCAGAGACAAGGTCTGTGAGGTGCACAGTGCTTCCCTAGGGTCTAGAAGACCTGGGTGCTAAATTTGTGATCAGCACTATTCAGCCATGTGACTTGGAAACACATCCCACCTATTCAGATTCTTTAGCTTCTTAAAGGCAGGAATATTGGTAAGGTGGTCTTGAAGTTCTCTTTTAGTTGGATAATTCTGTGACTTCAGGAAAGAATGTTGAATCTAAAACAGCTACAGTATTATGAGTTGACAGGAAAAGGCTAGCTTTGGTTTAGTGCGATATCATGTTGGAAGCAGCATCTATGTGAACATGAATGCCAAGTACAGCTGTCTGCAAACTGAGAAAAAGAAGTTGACAGGACGTCTACTCTATGCTATTAACTTTATCAAATATAGTATCAACAAAATCCTTGACCTTGAGAGTGTATTCCAATATACGACTAATTCTGAAAAAAATGTGTATGATAATTATGTGTTCATATGTATAATCATGTAGAGAAGAGGGGGGCTGAGAGAAAAATTGGGGAGCTTTAAGGTTTAAATTTCTTACTATCAGCTAGAAGAGGCTGGTTTTTTGTTACAAATCCAGCCTTTTCAGATGTGCCACGTGGGACATTTCTATCAACTTTTTCTTTGTTCACCTTCAGACAAAAGGAACTCAACTGTTCAAAGTGTAGTGAGTTTTCAGGAAGATGATTCATTTATAGCAGGACAAGATGAAAAATGAACACCAGAGTTTCTCAAATGAGAAGTCTAGGAAAGATAATTTAACTTTTCTGAAATTTTTCAAAAGCGCCTAAATTTGGACCAGGAAGTCATTCGCATCACTCACCTGTGGGACTGGTCACTCCTCAGATGAAACAGCAGCACAACCACCTAACAACCTGTGCTCAGGGCTGTGGGCTGCTGCTGAAGGGACCGATCAGGGCCTTTGTCAGGATTATGTTCTCCCTCTTTCTTTCCACTGAAAAGGAATCACTGTCTTTAAATGACACTTCTTGCTTTGTCTTTTGTGGTATGGTTTTATTTCAACTTACACTTCTCTTGAAATTCAGCGGCTGATAGGGTGTGAAATGGAATCCAGCATGCTGTGCAACATGTACAAGCTGAGTGGTGCCAGGGACCCTGGGGAACAGGTTGGAACCTTCATTAGTCTAGAATTTTTAGCCACAATGAACTGGAAATTACTGATGGTTCATACACAATAGCCAAGCCGTCATGAGCAATTAAGGGAGCTCTGGTGTAATTGACCTGATTTGAGGATGCAGGGCAGCTGAGCACTTCTCCCTGGGGCCAGCTCTCCCACGTGAGCAGAGCAGATGGCCATCTGAGGGATTACAATAACAAGGGCAGTTGAATAGTCAAGTGACCAGTCAGGGTAACCAAAGGGACAGGGCAGTTAGATCCCTTCTGGATGGATGGGCAGCTTATGTCTAACTGGGCTACACCATATGTCCCTGTCTGTGGCATCCCTCTCCCCCCTTCCAAAACTGTTTCTCCTAATACAAAGTGTAAAGGCAAAGTATGTGTCATTTCAACAAATTCCAGTGTGTTGGCCCTGTGATGATTTCTGGTAATACAGAGATGAGTAAGGCACTAGGAATAGACTCAAGGAACTTATGACTTAAAGGAGTTTGAGCAAACATGAATACAGGTGAGTATAATACAAGTTCTACTTTCTAATGCTGCTACAGCACATACCATATGATGAATCCAAAGAAAAAGAGACATCATTTCTTACTAGTGAAGACATGGAGAAGAAGTGACTGTTTCCACTATATAGTCACTAGAAAATGGCTCCATACTTCAGTACATTGCAAAACCACCGTGTAAAGATTTATAATACACATTAGTCTGTGTGATATATTATAAGTAGGAGATGCATAAATATGGTTGAGATTTTAAAATATCCCAGTTATGTACCCAGGAACTCAATTTCCTCAATGGCAGCAACCACTTTTACAAGTCAAGTCATTACACATACATGTGTGTATGATGCACATATCTACATCCCTTTCTTTCCTTACTCAGAACTTTGATTGTTTTTTTAAGATTTTATTTATTTATTTGACAGACAGCTCACAAGTAGGCAGAGAGGCAGGCAGAGAGAAAGCGGGGGAAGCAGGCTTCCCACTGAGCAGAGAGCCCGATGTGGGGCTTGATCTGAGGACCCTGAGATCATGACCTGAGCCAAAGGTAGAGGCTTTAACCCACTGAGCCACCCAGGTGCCCCTCCCTTTTTTCTTTTTTTTTTTTCATTTAAAATGTATCCTAAGACTCTCTTCTTACCAGTCCATTTTGAGCTAACTTTAAATGACTATCTTATTCCATTGTATGAGAAGATTTCCCATTATTTATTTAGCTTGCTGTCTTAGTGAACATTCTCTTGTTGCAAACAATACAGTGAATCTTCTTGCAAATGATTAATTACACTTTGTATACCTTCATTTATACGGGTAATTTCTAGGAGTATCATTACTGGGAAAATGGGTATTCTCATTTTTAATTTCAAGAGAGATGGCCAAATTGTTTTTGTTGAAGTGATTCATACCCACCAATAATACATGGACCTATCCACTTATTAATTTTTCATTACTTCAATGTGTAATCAAAGTTTTTTTTTATTTCTTAATCTTGATCAGTATGATAAATAAAAATGGCATTTTGTAATTGTTTTTTTTTCTTGTCAGTGGTGTAGGGGAGGAAAAACTTTTCTGCTCTTAGGTTCAGTTTCTAGGTACTGCAAATTAAATTGACAAGACAGATTAACAGGAGAAAAGGCATACTGTTTTAATTTATGTTAATATTTTATATGCATGAGAGCTTTAAAGAAAAGGGGCACCTGGGTGACTCAGTGGGTTAAAGCCTCTGCCTTCGGCTCAGGTCATGATCCCAGGGTCCTGGGATCGAGCCCCGCATCGGGCTCTCTGCTCTGCAGGGAGCCTGCTTCCTCCTCTCTCTCTGCCTGCCTCTCTGCCTAGTTGTGATTTCTCTCTGTCAAATAAATAAAAACATTAAAAAAAAAAAAGAAAAGAGGTGAAAACCCCCAAAAGCAGTTCGATTTGGGAGCTTCTGTGCCATTTAAGAAAGGACAATAAACTGTGGAGAAGTGAGTAGACAAAAGAAAGAGGGTTTGGGCTTCTAGGGCCAATGAGTTGTAGGCAAGACTGGGAAATATACAAGGAAGACCAGGAAATAAATGGGACAATATGAGGAGAAAATACATGGAAGAAAAGGGTTATTCTGGTAAGGACTGTGCAGACTCATCTCAGCATTGACTCCTCATCTCTGGTGTTATGAGGGTTCTCCTCTTCCTGGTATAGGGAGGGCACCTTTCTTACAGGAAATTCATGCCCTGCTTTTTAGACAGAGGCAGAAAGTTCTTCCAATACGTGCTGTTTCTGACTTGTTTTCAGCCCAAAATAATATGCCAGAGTGGCATATTTTGATCCCCTTCAGTGGAGTTGAGAATTTTTTACTTATATGTAAGAGCTGTTTTTATGTTTTGTCTATTTAATTTTTATATATTTCCCCTTCATGTTACTAATCATTTTCCTTTTTAAAAAAATATTTTATTTATTTATTTGAGAGAAAGTGAGAGCACAGGCAGGGTCAAGGGGGAGGAGAAGCAAAAGGAGGGTGAAGGAGAAGCAGACTCCCTGCTAAGCAGGGAGCCTGATACAGGCTCAATCCCAGGACCATGGCATCATGACTTGAGCTAAAGGCAGATGCTTAACCAGCTGAGCCACCCAGGTGCTCCTATTAATCATTTTCTTGTAGGCATGCAAGTTATATTAAAGAAATTAGGCCTTTGTGTCAAGTTCTGTTACAAAGCTGTCATCATCAAGACAGTATGGTACTGGCACAAAAACAGACACATAGATCAATGGAATAGAATAAAGAACCCAGGAATGGACCCTTAACTCTATGGTCAACTACTCTTTGAAAAATCAGGCAAGAATATCCAATGTAAAAAAGACAGTCTCTTCAACAAATGGTGTTGGGAAAATTGGACAACCATATGCAGAAGAATGAAACTGGACCATTTCCTTGCACCATACACAAAAATAGACTCCAGATGGATGAATGACCTAAATGTGAGACAGGAATCCATCAAAATCCTAGAGGAGAACACAGGCAGCAACCTCTTCAATCTCAGCTACTGCAACTTCTTGCTAGACACGTCTTCAAAAGCAAGGGAAACAAAGGCAAAAATGAACTATTGGCACTTCATCAAGATCAAAAGCTTTTGCACAGCAAAGGAAACAATGGATAAAACCAAAAGATAACCGGCAGACTGGGAGAAGATATTTACAAATGACATATCAGATAAAGGGCTAGTATCCAAAATCTATCAAGAATTTATGGAACTCAACACCCAAAGAACAAACAATCCAATTAGGAAATGGGCAGAAGACATGAACAGACATTTCTTCAAAGAAGACATCCAAGTTCCCACAGATACATGAAAAATTGCTCAACATCACTTGGCATCAGGGAAATACAAATCAAAACCACAATGAGACACCACCTCACACCAGTCAGAGTGGCTAAAATTAACCATTCAGGAAATGACAAGTGTTGGTAAGGATGCAGAGAAAGGGGAACCCTCCTACACTGTTGGTGGGAATGCAAACTGGTGCAATCTCTTTGGAAAACAGCATGGAGGTTCCTCAAAATTTGAAAATAGAGCTATCCTATGACCAGCAATTGCACTACTGGGTTATTACCCCAAAGATACAAATATAGTGATCCAAAGGGGCACCCACCCCCCAATGTTTATAGCAGCAATGTCCACAATAGCCGAACATGGAAAGAACCCAGATTTCTATTGACAGATGAATGGATAAAGAAGATGCGGTATATGTATACAATGAAATATTACACAGCCTTCAAAAAATGAAATCTTGCAATTTAATGACACGGATGGAACTAGAGGTTATTATGCTATGTGAAATAAGTCAATCAGAGAAAGTCAATTATCATACGATCTCACTGATATATGGAATTTAAGAAAGGCAGAGGATCATAGGGGGACAGAGGAAAAAAATGAAACAAGACGAAACTAGAGAGGGAGACAAACTATAAGAAATCTTTAATCATAGCAAACTGAGGATTGCTGGAGGGGAGGGGAGTGGAAGGATGGGGTAACTGGGTGATGCACATTGGGGAGGGTATGTGCTGCAATGAGCACTGGGTATTATATATAAGAGTGATGAATCACAGACCTGTACCTCTGAACAAATAATATATGTTAACTAATTGAACTTCAATTAAAAAAAAGAAATTAGGCCTTTGTGAAATGACTCTCAAATATTTCTCTCAGCCTGTGGTTATCTTTTTGATATAATTCATGGTATTTTTTGCCTAGCAGATAATTTAACAAAACCCTTTTGATTAGTCAAATTTATTAATTTCTACATCCTGGGTTTCTGAGCTTTTTGTCTTACCTAGAAATATCTTCTTTCAAAATTATATAAAAAAAAAGTTCTCCCATAATTTCATGTAGTGCTTTCTTACAAGGTTGATATTTGAATCTTTGATCTATTTGAAATTTATTTTTTTATGTAAGTGTGAGGTAGGACTCGAGGAAGCAAACCTCGTATCTCAAAACAATTTATTGAATAATCTATCTTTTTTCATTGAAATAAAATACCACATTTATCTTATATTAGGTTATTCTTAGGACCAATTTTGGACTTTCAATTCTGTTTGTATGATCCATCTACTTATGTATCAGCATTGTTAAGTACTGTAATTTTATAATAAGATTTAGTATAGGTTAGTGCAATTTTCTCTTCCTCACTCTTTCAGACTTTTCCTGGATGTTCTTGTTAATGTTTTTATAGAAATATTAGATTCAGCTTGTCTTGTGAAGAATAAACTGTTGGTGTTCTTCAGGGTGAGTTCCATTAAATACAGATCAACATAGGGAAAACTGACATCTTCTTGATATGTAATCAAGAACGTGATTCTATATATTTGTCTTTTTGTTATTCCTTAGTACCATTTTGAAGATTTCTTCCTATGGATTTCCTATTCAATTCTTGTTAAATTCATTTCCTAGGTATTTTATTTTTTGGATCCTATTGGTTTTTCTTCCATTATATTTGCTAACTTGTTTTCATATATGAAACTTTTGATTTCTACATATTATTTTTACCTAGTGAAATTAAGTAATTTATCTTGCTATTTGAAATGTCTTTTCACTTAATTCTTTTTGGAGTTTCCAGTTAATAATAGCAATGATAAACAAACAATTCCTTCAAACAGGGATGAATCTTAACCTTCATTTTTCCTGTTTTTGATACCTCATTTTCTTCTTTTATTTTGTCATTTCTTCTAGAACAATATTAAACATAAATGTGAAAAAAATCTTGTTTTGCTCTAGAACTTTAATGAGAAATTTTCTAGTTGTGCTTCCCTATCAAATACACATATGCACATATATACAAATACACTAAATAGCCATGTATTTTGTTTTAAAAATTTTTTATGAAGAATAGTTGTTAAAATTTGTAATGCCTTTTCAGCAATTATGTAGTTTTGTATAATTTTTCTATCCATGAAACAAAATAAATATGGTGAATTACAGGAAGAGATTCCTAATATTAATCTATTTTAGAGTCTTTGAATAAAACACTTTATCATGGTTTATTATTTTAGAAAATTCTCCTATATTCCATTTGCCAATATTTTTGTGACATTTACATCAATACTTGTAAAGGTAATTGTTTCGTAGTTTCCTTTTTTGTGGGTTCAGTTTTTGATAGGGTTTGGTATTGTGTTACATTTGCTTAGTAAAGATTATTTGGGTGCTTTCCCTTTTAAATTTTTTTTTTCTGGAAGAGTTGAAATAGCACTGAGGGTATCTGTTTCTTCATAAGTCATGGGGACGTATATACAGCATGATGATAATAGTTAATAATACTGTACTTGAAGTTTGCTAAGAGAATAGATCTTAAAAGCTCTTTTTCAGAAGAAAAAAATTGTAAACTATGTGCTTTGATGGATGTTAAATAAATCTATTGTGTTGATCATATTGCTATATGTACACATATCAAATAATTATGTTCTATGCCTGAAACTAATATAATGTTATATATCAGTTATATTTCAAAAAAAGGTTTGGTAGAATTTCTTGATGAAAGGACCTGGCCATTTACTGTTTTGAAGTAACTTTTTAATATTTTCTCCTTTTTTTCTATTTAATTTTTATCTTCTAAATATTCTTCCTATTTCACTTTGATTTCTTGGACTCCCAGTTGTTCCTGAAATTTTATTTTGATTTTGTTTCCTGTCTCTTTCTCCTGTGTTTTCTGTAGTTTTTGCTTTCTGATAATGACTACATGTTATTTGGTTCAAAGAAATTTGTGATTTTTAGATCTTCCCTATGAAGTGCACCCTTTTAATAATATTTACCCTAAATTCAACTTTGTCTGAATTTTTCCTCCATGTAAATACCCAATAAGCCTTTGCTGAGTTGTTTTATTTTCAACCTGTCTGAGCCACTTCCTTTGGGTGTGTGTATCATGGACAGCTTGTGCCCTATGTCTTAGTCCCTGAGCCCACTTTTTACCCCAGCTGTTACTGCAGCTGGCTCTTTGTGTGGGTGATCTGACAGCCTCTCACATCCTCTGTGATGTGAAGCTAAGTATCTACATACCTGCTCAGCTACTATCACCAGCAATAATTCATGACTAATAGAGGACAGGTGACCACAAATAAATATTCTCCTTTTCCATGTTTTAGAGGGACAGTTGGTATATTCACATGGATGCACAGAGGTTGCACAGAGGTTTTAGTGGTAGTATGCTCCATGACACACCCTTTCCCTGATTCACCTATCCCAGCCCTCTACTCCTGATCCTTGGGATTACATCCCCAAATTAACTACCTATATCAGCTCCTTTTTCAGGGAAGCCTAGATTAGAACAGTCTGTCTTTTCAGTTCGCAGTGAATTAAAAATCTTGCTTTTCCCTTGTCTTTTAACATACTCTTGTATTTTACTATATGTATGAGACATATGGTGTATTATTGATATGAGATATGTTTATCCTTAATTCTGTTGTATTTTATCACTCTTATATTCTTACCTTCATAAGGTTTGTATTTCTGTGTATATATATTTTCAGAGATTACGTTTTTGTTTTAGTAATTTTTTTTTTTAATTTTTATGAGCTATAGAGGAAGTTATCGAGAGGTCATGACCAATGGTTGACCCTCAAGCTAGATCTGGGCAATTCAGCAATTGGAGGCTCCTCCACCCTCCCCTATCCTTGGATGCATGCTTTGCACACCATTTCCACAGCTGGGGTCCCTTTCAAGGTCATGGCCTTGGGAGATCAGTAAGTCCTTGAGAATATCTGAACCCTGTTAACATCTCTATATATAAACTCTGAAGATTCTGGCAGTGGGTGTGGAGAGCTACTTATTGCTCGACTGCTTAAGCCTCATAAGTTTCCTTGCTTGATAAAACTGCCACCTGCCCATCTGCAGTGGCCTGCTTCTGTCTTCAGTCTCTTCTGGTCCTCTGTGTCTGGTTTATGAACCAACAACTATATTTATTGATTCCTTTCTATAAGCAATGATGGAATTAGTACAATTTTAAATTCTCTGTTTTTATCACTATTTTGCTACTCAGCTTTTTGTTGAATATATTATTTCCATTAATGTTATCTGATATCTTTAAATATTTTTAGACCACTATTACTTGATTTATTGTATGTAATATCTTTTTTTTTTAAAGATTTTATTTATTTATTTGACAGAGAGAGATCACAAGTAGTCAGAGAGGCAGGCAGAGTGAGAGGGGGGAAGTAGGCTCGCCGCTGAGCAGAGAGCCCGATGTGGGGCTCGATCCCAGGACTCTGGAATCATGACCCGAGCTGAAGGCAGAGGCTTTAATCCACTGAGCCACCCAGGCACCCCTGTAATATCTTTTGATATTGGTGATAATAGTTGAAGAAATCCACCCACATTCACTCTCTCCCATCTTCCCTTCTATCAGCTTTATTAATGAAAGTTTTACAGTTATATTGTCTTTTGTAACTATAGTCTCCACATTATTTTCGTCTTAATTTTATGATAAAATGGATCCAACACTCAGCTTTAATTCTTATGCCATAGGTTTTTTGTTCATTCTCTGGTAATTTCTGTAGATAACTGTTGGAAATTATATATAAATTTTTCATTTTAAAAATTATTTGTCTCAGGGCGCCTGGGTGGCTCAGTGGGTTAAGCCTCTGCCTTTGGCTCAGGTCATGATCCCGGGGTCCTGGGATCGAGCCCCGCATTGGGCTCTCTGCTCAGCGGGAGCCTGCTTCCCTCCCCCCCCCCCGCCCCGCCCCCCCCCGCCCCCCCCCTCCCCCCGTCTGCCTCTCTGCATACTTGTGATCTCTGTCTGTCAAATAAACAACCAAAATCTTTAAAAAAAATTATTTGCCTCTTACCTTTATATTTGGGGCACAGTTGTTCTGGTTATGTCTTACATCACACTTTCTTCAGACTTCATATGGATTTGCTTTATAGTTTCTTATCATATAAGACTTGCTATGGAAAAAGAGTCCGAGGCCTGCCTAAATTGTTACCTCTTTTTTGATGGCTTGACTTTTTTTGTTGGTCAAGCAAAGGACTCTTTATTCATCAATAAAATCCAACAAATTTTACTAGACTTTACCTACTTTATTCATCTTTTTTCATCCTTGAAATCCAATAATTTTACTAGAGTATATCTTCCTATTGATTGCTATAGATTAGTATTTCCTAAGAATTAATTTATGACTAAAGTCTTTTATCTGTGAAACTTTCTCTTCAAATTGTTTTCTTCTATTATTTTGCTCCTCTTTCTTTCGGATACCAGTTAACCATATGTTGGCTATTATTTGCCTATCGTTGGTCTATTTTCATTCCTTCACTCGGCTCAGTTATATCCACTCCGCCCTCTGGTATATTTTAAACAATGGCTATTATTCTTGAGCTACTTTCAGTAGCTTTATATGGCTGTTATTGTGTGATTATTATTCTTCCACTTCTTTTTGGATCTTTGAAATTTAAAATTTCACTTTTCGTTATCTTGATATAGTTTCTCCAAACTCCTATAGATCTCCTTTGTGTTTAGCATTTGAAGAACTAATTCAAAAATTTTAAACTTGTAACAAAATACATGATCATAAGATTTCAGTGAGTGATTTCCATTTGTTTATTCTCCAACGTGTTTCCTGCATTCATTTATTTATTTATTGCCTTCTAATATTTCTGGGTAGATACTGTGGTGGTACCTTTATACTCATTACTGGCCTTTGATTAAGTTTATAGGAGATTTGTTTACAAAGCTAGAGTGTTGTACCAATTTACTGGTATCCTAATTATTATAATTTTTAAAAAATTTTTATTAACATATAATGTCTTTTTTTAAAAGATTTTATTTATTTATTTGACAGACAGAGATCACAAGTAGGCAGAGAGGCAGCAGAGAGAGGAGGAAGCAGGCTTCCCACTGAGCAGAGAGTCCGAGGCAGGACTTGATCCCAGGACCCTGGAATCATGACCTGAGCAGAAGGCAGAGGCTTTAACCCCCTGAGCCACCCAGGTGCCCCTGGTATCCTAATTATTTTGCAGAGAATGAATATGTGTGAGTGACATGTTTTTTTATTAAGAAAAAAAAAAAGGCACTTTCTACTTTCATTCCATATTCCTTCTGGATCCCAAGGATCTTCTTTCATGTTCTTCCTCCAGAAAACTATCATTTAAAATTTTTTTTTAATATTTTATTTATTTGACAGAGAGAAATCACAACTAGGCAGAGAGAGAGGAGGAAGCAGGTTCCCCGCAGAGCAGAGAGCCCGATGTGGGGCTCGATCCCAGGACCCTGGGATCATGACCTGAGCCGAAGGCAGAGGTTTTAACCCACTGAGCCACCCAGGTTCCCCGAAAACTATCATTTAATATTTATTTTAGGGAGGGTCTATGAGAGATAAACTCTTATAGCCTTTGTATGTATAAAAAAGTCTTTATTTCACTTCTACTCTTAAAAGATAGTATAGCTGAGCATAAAATTCTAAATTATCAGGCATTTTCCTCAAATATTTGAAAGGCATTATTTTATCTTCATTGACTATCTCATAGATGAATTCACTTGCTTTTGATTGTACAATTTCTCCTCTGTTGGCTTTAAGATTTTATATTTTTTTCTAGATATGATATTCTGTGATATAACTATGAATAAGTTTATATTTATCTATCTGACTTGGAATTTGGAATATGTTTTGATTAGAGGATGTGTGTCTTTCTCCAGTCTTGGAGAATTCTCAGCTCTTCTTTATAGATACTGATTTTCAGCCTTTTCCTTTTTGATCTTTACTGAAATTCTTATACAATGTATATTGGAACCTGAACATTATACTTTATGTTCCCTAGCTGACTTTTTATATTTTTTATTCTTTTTTATTTACCTTTCTCTGTGCTCTAGCCCAGTTCTCTCTCTCTCTCTTTCTCTCTCTTTCTTTTTTTAGAATAGTATTTCATATACATTATTAGAAGAATAGGTCCCATGTTCAAAAAACTCGAGTCAAAGTAATTCTTTCACTCAGCTGACAAATGTTAATTAAGACTATACCATAGGCCAGGCACTGTGCTGACTGTGACTTCAGTACAGGAGGGAACAAGACCACGGATCTCTGCCCTCATGGAGTTTAAATTCTAATGGCAAGTATAGTCTGGTTCTCTTTGACTATATCTAGTCCAGTATAAAATCCACTTCATGAATTTTTGTTGTATTTCAACTTCTTGTTTTACTTTTTCTGTCTTTGTTTCTTTTCGACATTTATACTTATATTCCCTGTTATAATTGTAAGTACCCTTTAAAAATCTTTGTTAGTTTTCCTTAAAACTAATTATATCTTAAGTGTGTTTATGTTCTGATTGTTAGTTTTGTTTTCTATCTTTCTTAGCATTTCTTCACATGTTTTGATATTTTGATTGAAAAGGTCATTTTCTTCACTCCTCTGTTCCCACTCTTCCATTACTGTGGGTTTAGTACTTGCCTTTCAGGACTGCAATCTGTAAGCAGGTCACATTATTTATCATGTAGTTCCTGCTTCTAAGTGATATTGGGGAACTGACAGATCCAATGCCAGAGCCAGTGGACAATTTGGCTTATTAGTTTTTGGTTGAGAGACTTTGCCTGTGTTTTCTGCTGCCTCTAGACTTTAAATGACTAAAAGTGGGCCTTTAGACCAAGGTTTCTCATTGTTGAGACTTGGCACTCAGTAGTGCACTATTCAAATATGGGAACTATTGACATTTTGCACTAAACAACTCTATGTTGGGGGGCTTTTTGTGCATGTGTGTATTAATTGTAGAATGTTTTGCAAAATCACTGGTCTCTCTCTATTAGATATGAGTAGTATTTTTTTTCTTAAGATTTCATTTATTTATTTATTTGAGAGAGAGCATGTGCTGGAGGGAGAGGGAGAGAATCTGAAGCAGACTCCCATGATAAGTGCCAAGCCCTGCATGAGCCTTGATCTCATGACTGCAAGTACGACCTGCACCAAAACCAAGAACTGACTGCTGAGTGGCTCAGGTGCCCCATGAATGCATCTTTATATCTCCAGTTCTGACAACCAAAATGTTTCCTGCCATTACCTAATGTTCCCTAGGGGGGCAAAAGTACCTCCAGTGTAGAACCACTGCTCTAGACAATTGGTGGAACCTTTATCCAAAAAGGGAGAGAGCTTCACCAAAGCCTCTTGCCCCAAGTAATAACCTGGTTCCTGTCTCTTTTTCCCCTGCAGGCTATCACTGTCTTTTTAAGACTTAGAGGTCTATAGCTCATGGGTTCAGCTGAGCTGACCACTTTATATTTTTCTCCTTTGTCATCCAAGAGATATTTATCTTGATTTTGAGATAAAAGTTTTATGTATTTCTATTTCCAACTTTATGTATAATCGCTCATTGTCCAGAGCAGAGAGTTTGCATCAAAGTCAAAACTAATGAAGCTGTCTTTACTGGGAGACTTCACCATTTTTATTTATTTATTTATTTATTATTATTTTTTAATATTTTATTTATTTGACAGGGAGAAATCACAACTAGGCAGAGAGGCAGGCAGAGAGAGAGGAGGAAGCAGGCTCCCCGCGGAGCAGAAAGCCCGATGCGGGGCTCGATCCCAGGACCCTGGGATCATGATCTGAGCAGAAGGCAGAGGCTTTAACCCACTGAGCCACCCAGGTACTCCCACCATTTTTGTTTTTATGGGGTGATTATACTTGTACTCCTGTTAAGTCACCCTCAAACAGCACATAAAGCAAAAGAGGAGCAAGTAGAAAACTAGTATTATGTTGTTAGGTTATGATGCGCCTCTGCCCATCATCATCAATTTCTTCTTTTGTGCTAGACCTTTCCTTTCAGCACATGAATAAATTCTTATTCTAATTTACCAACATCCCATTGTAATCTGGCTCCTGCCTACTCTCCAACACCATCTGGTAACTCCTGTCATTTAGCCACAATGGACTCCTTTTTGTTTTTCACCAACTCAGGCTCATTCCATTTTTTAATTAAAAAAACTTACCTACATATTTATTTTTATTTTCTAAGGAAAATGGTACAACTTTGCCACAGATTGTTTTCAACAAAGGCTGAGTTTACACATAAAAAGATGATGGGGGAGGAGATTAACTAAGAAAAGCAACCCAAAGACTATTTCTAGAAAAGCTACAAGCTCATTTCATTTTAGAACACTGTGGTGGTCTTTCCACATTTTTGCTCAGTTTATTTCTTCTGATAATTTAAATATCAGCTTAAATAACACCTTCTGCAGAGGATTTGCCTGACTATCCAATCAATTATAACTACTCAAATATTTCATTGCATTGCCCTGTATTGGTACTCTGTCTTTATAAGTATCCACTCTCCAGTAGTCTTTTATTTCTTGTATTTGCTTATTGTCCATTTCCATTTACTGTAAAATAAGCTCCTTCAGGGCAAAGGCCTTCTAGTTCTGGTTTAAGGCTGTATCTTAAGTGCCAAGAATAAATCTGACATAGAGATTAATATTAAATATTTACTGAACAATGATAATTGCAAAAAAATGATATGCATACATAGTTTATTTGTTCCCTTAATAAAATTCATCCTAAAAGGAGACTTGAAACACCAACCTCTTATTCTCATTCTCCAAAACTTTTAGAGTAATTTCTTTATAAATGTATTAAATGCATCAGTAACATCTTGTCACAGCTTAGATCCTTTTCATGCAGAAATGCACAAGTAATCTCTGGTGCACAGTGTGTCACACAGTCAGTATTCACTAAGAGGCGGGTATACACACAAACTGAAGAAGAGGCTTTCCATAGCTGGTGCGGAATACTGGCCCTTTTTTTTTGAACTTTCTTAAGCATCTGGTATTGAGTGTTCAGGGCACTCCGTGTGACAGGATATATTTGGACTTAAAGGTTTTTTGCATTCTTCTTTGTTATTCTTACCAGGTATAAATTGTTCTTAGGAAATAGTCTGAAAATACGTAAATGTTTATTTAAGACTAGGTTACATCATGTCACTGGTTTATATTCCACATGTTTTTGTGGTGTTTTTACAAAGAAACGGCTTTAGGAAAGAAAGATGTGGGAGCCTGTGAACAAGTTGCAAAACCAAGAAGTTATATCTGTATTTCAATTAATTTATGTGGACAGTGATACTAATAATACCTAATCTCTTCTGACATTAGATGATGACTGTAATAATAAAATTAAATAAATGTGTAAATGCTTTGAATATTGGTCAAAATGCAAGTTAGTACTAATAGCTACAACAAAACCATCACAGTAATACTGATTTAGTTTTATGCTATTCAATAAAAGGCTAAAATTTCATGGAAGCCATTTCCTTTCTGCCTCTTGTAGGATGATGTCGTTGTTTTGAAGAGCTAAAGGAGCCCAAACCCTCAAGATTCTCAGTGCAGACTGGACATCATTCAGTGGGCCAGCATTGAGAATGACAGCCACTGGATGACCATCAATAGTATCTTTCTTTTTATTCCTTTCAGTAGTAAGTTTTCCCCCGCCTTTGTTTTTTAGCTGCAAGAATGCCAGTTTCTGGATTTCCTTTCTATTCTTTTCTTCTTTTGGGCAGTGTGTATTGAATCTAAACTCACTGCCAAGAATTTTGAGTGAGTACTGATATGCTTAGGCTTGGTTTTCAAATCAGACAATAACCAAGATTAAAAAGGTTATTGAGGCGAGATATACAAGATGGCGGGGAAGTAGGAGGAGGCCCGTTTCAACCTGTACCCTAAAGTGAGCTGATTACCTACCAAAGAACTCCGATCACCCATGAAATCAGCCTGAGATCAGAATTATACACGTCTGGATCTCTGCGGAGGCAGAAGACGCCAGTGGGCAGGTAAAGTGGAGTGGGAACTTTGGACTGATATCGGAAGATAAACAAAAGGGGGAGGGAGCCACCAGAGGCTACGACTGGAAAGTAATACCCAATACGAGAGTGCCCTGCGTCTGGGGACCAGCATTAACTTGGAGTCTGGTTGAAAGCACTCAAAAAGAGCAAAAGATCGCGGGGGGAAATTGTGGGTATTGGGGCAGTTAGGGAAAGGGGCTTAAGTCCCCGGACCTAAGTGTCCTAGGTGCTGAGCCAGAGAGAGTGCAGCGGAGAAACCAGGTCTTGGTTGCTGAGCCACCAGCGTGCCTGAGAATGTGTGGGGTCCCACTCCTGAGGGGCTGGGAGCCTCGCCAGATGGCAGAACCTGAGACGCGAGTGCCCCACAACTCCCCCGGGAGAGGTGTGCGCCAGCCCGGGGCTCTTAGACCCAGTGTGCACCACCCGACGCTCTCAGACCAGAAAGGCCAGACACTCCCAGCCCTGACCAGCGGGAAAATCTCAGTGTGCGATTGCTGCTTGGAACCTCTCTGGCGGTCTGGAGCTGCCCAGATAGCTGCCGCCACTGTGGTTTTGGGTACAAGGAGGAGATCCTGCATCCCCAGGGACCGAGACTCAGAACCTGCTCTGCCAGCAGCTCTGCAACACCCACAGGGAACAATCTGAGGCTTCTCTCTGAGAGGAAGGTCGGGGTGCAGTTTGCTTTCCTCTAAACCTCCAAAAACCATCAAAAACTGTCAAGGCAAGAGAAAAAGAAAAAAAAAATGAACAAACAAACATAAAAACCTCCAGAGAATAAAAGCCTGAAAAACCGGTTTCCTCAGAGCCCACCCCCTTGAGGGGGGGCAGGAGGACTTAACTCAGGAAACATCATTGACTGAAAACCCACGTGGCAGGCCCCTCCCCCAGAAAACCAACCAGGAAAGAAGGAAGGAAAAAAAAAAAGACTACAAGAGAACAACCACCACTACTTCATAAATACAACTTTTATTTTTAACTCTTTACCAATATTCTGGTTCTTTTTTTTTTATACATACAGATAATTTTTTAACCTATTTACCACCACACTGAGATGTCCAGTACATCAAATTCTTTAATAACCTTCTAACCTGAACTTTTTGATACATACACCCATGTTTTTCTTTTGCTTTTCTATTTTTTTAATTCTTTTTTAATTTTAACTTAGTTTAGTCTAGTTTATTCTTTTTTAATTTTTATTTTCTACTATACATATAGAGTTAAACCTCAAGGTAACTCCCTTTCCCCAATCAATGCTACCCCTATAGGCAAACCAGTTTCTAATCCCCCTGTAACTTAGGAAAGTTGAGTCCCTTAACAAAAACATCAAGATACCTTCAGGAAGAATCAAAATAACCTTCCTCACCCACACTGAGAATTTATAACCACTCTCCCAATTTTTCCTTCTGTCAGTGTTTCTGTGAATTTGTGTTTGTCCTGATAATATATAAATCTTATACTTGGGGTTCTTTCTGATGAGGTTCTTCCCTTTTTTTTGCTTATATATATATATTTTTCTCTTGTCATATACTTTTATCACTCTTTTTGTTTGTTTTTGTTTGTATACTTCATAAATCTTACCTTGTGGCCCATTTGGGCTGAGCCTTCTCTTTTATCTTCCCTTTTTTTCCTATCTCTCTCTCTCTCTCTTTTTTTCTTTTTTATTTCCCCTTTTTTTTTCTTTCTTCTTCTCTATTTCTTTTTCTTTTCTTTTTTCTCTCATTTGGGTGGGGAATCCTAATTGTACAGAAGCGTTCCAGGGTGCACATTGACTGCACCACAATCAATACATCCAGCTGCATCTGTTCAGTCATCTCTTTCCAAAATGACTAGGAGGAGGAATACCCAACAGAAGAAAAATACAGAGGATGGGCCTTCTGCAACAGAGCTAATGGCTATCGACATAGACAATATGTCAGAAAAGGAATTCAGACTAACAATTATCTAGGCAATAGCTAGGTTGGAGAAAGCCATAGATGACAAAACAGAATTGATTAGGGCAGAACTGAAAGCCACCAGGGTTGATGTTCACAATGTTAGGGCAGAACTGAAAGCCACCAGGGATGATGTTCAAAATGCTCTCAATGAGTTCCAATCTAATCTAAATTCCCTAAAAACTAGGGTAACTGAGACAGAAGATAGAATTGTGATCTGGAGGACAAACAGATAGAGAGAAAGGATCAGGAGGAAACCTGGAACAAACAGCTCAGAAGCCACGAAAACAGAATCAGGGAAATAAATGATGCCATGAAACGTTCCAACGTCAGAATTATTGGAATCCCTGAAGGGGAGGAAAAAGAAAGAAGTCTAGAAGATATAGTGGAAGAAGTTGTCTATGAAAAATTTCCCAATCTCACAAATGGAAACAACGTTCATGTACTAGAGGCAGAGAGATTTCTTCCCAAGATTTTAGATTCTCAAAAGTCCTCACGACACCTGATAGTTAGAATGAGGAATTATGTTTCAAGAGAGATCCTCTTAAAAGCAGCTAGTAGAATAACGTCAGACCTTTCCACAGAGACCTGGCAAGCCAGGAAGGGCTGGCAAAATATATTCAGAGTACTAAATGAGAAGAACATGCAACCAAGTATACTCTATCCAGCAAGACTGACATTTTAAATGGATGGAGAGATAAAGAGTTTCCAAGACCGACAAGGCTTAAAAGACTATGCAACCACCAAGCCAACACTGCAGGAAATATAAAGGGGGGTCCTATAAAAGAGAAAAAATCCTAAGAATATCATTGAACAGAAATATAGAAACAATCTACAGACAGAAAGACTTCAAAGGCAACACGATGTCAATAAAAACCTATCTCTCAATAATCACTCTCAATGTGAATGGCCTAAATGCGCCCATAAAGTGACACAGGGTTGCAGATTGGATAAAATGACAGGACCCATCCATATGTTGTCTACAAGAGACCCATTTTGAACCTAAGGATACACCCAGACTGAAAGTGAAGGGATGGAGAAGTATCTTTCATGCCAATGGGCCTCAAAAGAAGGCTGGAGTAGCGATTCTTATATCAGATAAATTAGATTTTAAACTAAAGACTGTAGTCAGAGATACAGAAGGACACTACATAATTCTTAAAGGGACTATCTGCCAAGATGATCTAACAATTGTGAATATCTATGCCCCCAATATGGGAGTACCCAATTACATAAGAAAACTATTAATCAAGATAAAGAGTCATATTGATATGAACACAATAATAGTAGGAGATCTTACTATGCCTCTCTCAGAAATAGACAGATCATCGAAGCAGAAAATTAATAAAGAAATAAGAGCATTGAATGAAACATTGGACCAGATGGACCTCATCGACGTATACAGAACATTCCACCCTAAAACAACAGAATACTCATTCTTCTCAAGTGCACATGGAACCTTCTCCAGAATAGACCACATACTGGGTCACAAAGCAGGACTCAACTGATACCAAAAGACTGACATTACTCCCTGCATATTCTCCGATCACAATGCTTTGAAACTGGAACTCAATCACAAGGAAAAGTTCAGAAGGAACTCAAACACCTGGAAGCTAAAGACCATCTTGCTTAAGAATGCTTGGATCAGGGGCGCCTGGGTGGCTCAGTGGGTTAAGCCTCTACCTTCAGCTCAGGTCATGATCTCAGGGTCCTGGGATCGAGCCCCGTATCGGGCTCTCTGCTTGGCAGGGAGCCTGCTTCCTCCCCTCTCTGGCTGCTGCTCTGCCTACTTGTAATCTCTCTCTCTCTCTCTCTCTCTCAATCTGTAAAAAAGAAAAAAAATTAAAAAAAAAAAGAATGCTTGGATCAACCAGGAGATCAAAGAAGAACTTAAACAATTCATGGAAACCAATGAGAATGAAGACACTTCGGTCCAAAACCTATGGGATACAGCAAAGGCGGTTCTAAGGGGGAAATACATAGCCATCCAAGCCTCCCTCAAAAAAATTGAAAAATCCAGAATACACCAGCTGTCTCTACACCTTAAAGAACTGGAGAATCAACAACAAATCAAACCAACTCCACACGCAAGAAGGGAAATAATCAAGATTAGAGCAGAGATCAATGAAGTAGAAACGAGAGATACAGTAGAACATATCAATGAAACTAGAAGCTGGTTTTTTGAAAGAATCAATAAGATCGATAAACCATTGGCCACACTAATCCAAAAGAAAAGAGAGAAAGCCCAAATTAATAAAATTATGAATGAAAAGGGAGAGATCACAACTAACACCAAGGAAATAGAAACAATCATCAGAAATTATTACCAACAGTTATATGCCAATAAGCTAAGCAACCTAGATGAAATGGATGCATTCCTGGAAAGCTACAAACTCCCAAAATTGAACCAGGAAGAAATTGACAACCTGAATAGACCGATATCTAGTAATGAGATTGAAGCAGTGATCAAAAACCTCCCAAAAAACAAGAGCCCAGGACCTGACGGATTCCCTGGGGAATTCTACCAAACTTTCAAAGAAGAAATAACACCAATTCTCCTGAAGCTGTTCCAAAAAATCGAAGCAGAAGGAAAACTTCCAGACACTTTTTATGAAGCCAGCATTACCCTGATCCCCAAACCAGGCAAAGACCCTACCAAAAAGGAGAATTTCAGACCAATATCACTGATGAATATGGATGCAAAGATTCTCAACAAGATCCTAGCAAACAGGATCCAGCAGCACATTAAAAAGATTATCCGCCATGACCAGGTGGGATTCATCCCTGGGTTGCAAGTTTGGTTCAACATTCACAAATCAATCAATGTGATAGAACAAATCAATAAGAGAAGAGAGAAGAACCACATGGTCCTCTCAATTGATGCAGAAAAAGCATTTGACAAAATCCAGCATCCATTCCTGATGAAAACGCTTCAAAGTATAGGGATAGAGGGAACATTCCTGAACTTCATAAAATCTATCTATGAAAGACCCGCAGCAAATATCATCCTCAATGGGAAAAAGCTTGCAGCCTTCCCGTTGAGATCAGGAACACAACAAGGATCCCCACTCTCACCACTCTTGTTCAAAATAGTATTAGAAGTTCTAGCAACGGCAATCAGACAACAAAGAGAAAGAAAAGGTATCCAAATTGGCAAGGAAGAAGTCAAACTCTCTCTCTTCGCAGATGACATGATTCTTTATATGGAAAACCCCAAAGACTCCACCCCCAAACTACTAGAACTCATACAGCAATTCAGTAATGTGGCAGGATACGAAGTTAATGTACAGAAATCAGTGGCTTTCTTATACACTAACAATGAAAATACAGAAAGGGAAATTAGAGAATCGATTCCATTTACTATAGCACCAAGAACCATAAGATACCTGGGAATAAACCTAACCAAAGAGGTAAAGGACCTGTACTCGAGGAACTACAGAACACTCATGAAAGAAATTGAAGAAGACACAAAAAGATGTAAGACCTTTCCATGCTCTTGGATTGGAAGAATAAACATTGTTAAAATGTCTATACTGCCTAGAGCAATCTATACTTTTAATGCCATTCCGATCAAAATTCCACTGGTATTTTTCAAAGACCTGGAGAAAATAATCCTAAAATTTGTATGGAATCAGAAGAGACCCCGAATTGCTAAGGAAATGTTGAAAAACAAAAACAAAACTGGCTGCATCATGTTACCTGATTTCAAGCTTTACTACAAAGCTGTGATCACCAAGACAGCATGGTACTGGCATAATAACAGACACATAGACCAGTGGAATAGAGTGGAGAGCCCAGATATGGACCCTCAACTCTATGGTGAAATAATCTTCGACAAAACAGGAAAAAATATTCAATGGAAAAAAGATAGTCTCTTCAATAAAAGGTGCTGGGAAAACTGGACAGCGATATGTAGAAGAATGAAACTTGACCATTCTCTTACACTGTACACAAAGATAAACTCGAAATGGATAAAAGACCTCAACATGGGACAGGAATCCATCAGAATCCGAGAGGAGAACATAGGCAGTAACCTCTTCGATATCAGCCACAGCAACTTCTTTCAAGATAGGTCTCCAAAGGCAAAGGAAACAAAAGCAAAAATGAAGTTTTGGGACTTCATCAAGATCAAAAGTTTCTGCACAGCAAAGGAAACAGTCAACAAAACAAAAAGGCAATGCACAGAATGGGAGAAGATATTTGCAAATGACAGTACAGACAAAAGGTTGATATCCAGGTTCTATAAAGAACTCCTCAAACTCAACACACACAAAACAGATAATCATATCGAAAAATGGGCAGAAGATATGAACAGACACTTCTCCAACGAAGACATACGAATGGCTATCAGACACATGAAAAAATGCTTATCATCACTAGCCATCAGGGAGATTCAAATTAAAACCACATTGAGATACCACCTGACACCATTTAGAATGGCCAAAATTAGCAAGACAGGAAACAACGTGTGTTGGAGAGGATGTGGAGAAAGGGGAACCCTCTTCCACTGTTGGTGGGAATGCAAGTTAGTGCAGCCACTTTGGAGAACAGTGTGGAGACTCCTGAAGAAATTAAGAATAGAGTTTCCCTATGACCCTGCAATTGCACTGCTGGATATTTACCTGAAAGATACAGATGTAGTGAAAAGAAGAGCCAGCTGTATCCCAATGTTTATAGCAGCAATGGCCACGGTCGCCAAACTGTGGAAAGAACAGAGATGCTCTTCAACAGATGAATGGATAAGGAAGATGTGGTACATATACACAATGGAGTATTATGCCTCCATCAGAATGGATGAATACCCAACTTTTGTAGCAACTGGGCGTGACTGGAAGAAATTATGCTGAGCGAAATAAGTCAATCAGCGAGAGTCAAGTATCATATGGTCTCACTTATTTGTGGAGCATAACAAATAACATGGAGGACATGGGGAGATGGAGAGGAGAGGGAGTTGAGGGAAACTGGAAGGGGAGATGAACCATGAGAGACTATGGACTCTGAAAAACAACCAGTGGGTTTTGAAGGGGCGGGGGTGTGGGAGGTTGAGGAACCAGGTGGTGGGTAATAGGGAGGGCACGTACTGCATGGAGCACTGAGTGTGATGCCAAAACAATGAACACTGTTATGCTGTAAATAAACAAATAAACGAATTAAAAAAAAATGGATGGAGAGATAAAGAGTTTCTAAGACCAGCAAGGCTTAAAAGACTATGCAACCACCAAGCCGACACTGCAAGAAATTTTAAGGGGGGTTCTATAAAAGAGAAAAAATCCTAAAAATATCATTGAACAAAAATATAGAGACAATCTACAGAAAGAACGACCTCAAAGGTAACACAATGTCAATAAAAACGTATCTATCAATAATCACTCTCAATATGAACGGCCTAAATGTGCCCGTAAAAAGACACAGGGTTGCAGATTGGATAAGATGACAGGACCCATCCATATGGTGTCTACAAGAGACCCATTTTGAACCTAAAGATACACCCAAACTGAAAGTGAAGGGATGGAGAAGCATCTTTCATGCCAATGGGCCTCAAAAGAAGGCCAGGGTAGTGATTCTCATATCAGATAAATTAGATTTTTTTTTTAAAAGATTTTATTTATTTATTTGACAGAGAGAGAGATCACAAGTAGACAGAGAGGCAGGCAGAGAGAGAGGAGGAAGCAGGCTCCCTGCGGAGCAGAGAGCCCGATGCGGGACTCGATCCCAGGACCCTGAGATCATGACGTGAGCCGAAGGCAGCGGCTTAACCCACTGAGCCACCCAGGTGCCCCAGATAAATTAGATTTTAAACTAAATACTGCAGTCAGAGATACAGAAGGACACTACATAATTCATAAAGGGACTATCCACCAAGATGATCTAACAATTGTAAATATCTACGCCCCCCATATGGGAGCAGCCAATTACATAAGAAAACTATTAATCAAGATAGTCATATTGATATGAATACATTAATAGTAGGAGATCTTAACATGCCTCTCTCAGTAATAGATCATCCAAACAGAAAATCAATAAAGAAACAAAAGCATTGAATGACACTTTGGACCAGATGGACCTCATAGTTATATACAGAACATTCCACCCTAAAACAACAGAATACTCATTCTTCTCAAGTGCACATGGAACCTTCTCCAGAATAGACCACATACTGGGTCACAAAGCAGGACTCAACCGATACCAAAAGACTGACATTTCCCCCTGCATATTCTCAGATCATAATGCTTTGAAACTGGAGTTCAATCACAAGGAAAAGTTCGGAAGGAACTCAAACACCTGGAAGCTAAAGACCACCTTGCTTAAGAATGCTTGGATTAACCAGGAGATCAAAGAAGAACTTAAACAATTCATGCAAACCAACGAGAATGAAGACACTTTGGTCCAAAACCTATAGTATACAGCAAAGGCAGTACTAAGGGGGAAATACATAGCCATCCAAGCCTCCCTCAAAAAAATTGAAAAATCCAGAATACACCAGCTGTCTCTACACCTTAAAGAGCTGGAGTACCAACAACAAATCAAACCAACTCCACACGCAAGAAGGGAAATAATCAAGATTAGAGCATAGATCAATGAGGTAGAAATGAGAGATACAGTAGAACATATCAATGAAACTAGAAGCTGGTTTTTTGAAAGAATCAATAAGATCGATAAACCATTGACCACACTAATCCAAAAGAAAAGAGAGAAAGCCCAAATTAATAAAATTATGAATGAAAAGGGAGAGATCACAACTAACACCAAGGCAGTAGAAACAATCATCAGAAGTTATTATCAGCAGTTATATGCCAATAAGCTAAGCAACCTAGATGAAATGAATGCATTCCTGGAAAACTATAAACTCCCAAAATTGAACCAGGAAGAAATTGACAATTTGAATAGACTGATATCTAGTAATGAGATTGAAGCAGTGATCAAAACCTCCCAAAAAACAAGAGCCCAGTACCTGATGGATTCCCTTGGGAATTCTATCAAAATTTCAAAGAAGAAATAACACCTATTCTTCTGAAGCTGTTCCAAAAAATTGAAGCAGAAGGAAAACTTCCAGACTCTTTTTATGAAGCCAGCATTACCCTGATCCCCAAACCAGGCAAAGACCCTACCAAAAAGGAGAATTTCAGACCAATATCACTGGTGAATATGGATGCTAAGGTTCTTAACAAGATCCTAGCAAACAGGATCCAACAGTACATTAAAAAGATTATCCACAATGACCAGGTGGGGTTCATCCCTGGGTTACAAGGATGGTTCAACACTCACAAATCAATCAATGTGATAGAACAAATCAATAAGAGAAGAGAGAAGAACCACATGGTCCTCTCAATTGATGCAGAAAAAGCATTTGACAAAATCCAGCATCCATTCCTGATGAAAACGCTTCAAAGTATAGGGATAGAGGGAACATTCCTGAACTTCATAAAATCTATCTATGAAAGACCCGCAGCAAATATCATCCTCAATGGGAAAAAGCTTGCAGCCTTCCCGTTGAGATCAGGAACACAACAAGGATCCCCACTCTCACCACTCTTGTTCAAAATAGTATTAGAAGTTCTAGCAACAGCAATCAGACAACAAAGAGAAAGAAAAGGTATCCAAATTGGCAAGGAAGAAGTCAAACTCTCTCTTCGCGGATGACATGATTCTTTATATGGAAAACCCCAAAGACTCCACCCCCAAACTACTAGAACTCATACAGCAATTCAGTAACGTGGCAGGATACAAAGTTAATGTACAGAAATCAGTGGCTTTCTTATACACTAACAATGAAAATACAGAAAGGGAAATTAGAGAATCGATTCCATTTACTATAGCACCAAGAACCATAAGATACCTGGGCATAAACCTAACCAAAGAGGTAAAGGATCTGTACTTGAGGAACTACAGAACACTCATGAAAGAAATTGAAGAAGACACAAAAAGATGGAAGACCATTCCATGCTCTTGGATCAGAAGAATTAACATTGTTAAAATGTCTATTCTTCCTAGGGCAATCTATACTTTTACTGCCATTCCGATCAAAATTCCACTGGTATTTTTCAAAGACCTGGAGCAAATAATCCTGAAATTTGTATGGATTCAGAAGAAACCCTGAATTGCTAAGGAAATGTTGAATAACAAAAATAAAACTGGCTGCATCACGTTACCTGATTTCAAGCTTTACTACAAAGCTGTGATCACCAAGACAGCGTGGTACTGGCATAAAAACAGACACATTGACCAGTGGAATAGAGTGGAGAGCCCAGATATGGACCCTCAACTCTATGGTCAAATAATCTTTGACAAAACAGGAAAAAATATACAGTGGAAAAAAGACAGTCTCTTCAATAAATGGTGCTGGGAAAACTGGACAGCTATATGTAGAAGAATGAAACTCGATCTTTCTCTTACACCATACACAAAGATAAACTCAAAATGGATAAAAGACCTCAACGTGAGACAGGAATCCATCAGAATCCGAGAGGAGAACATAGGCAGTAACCTCTTCGATATCAGCCACAGCAACTTCTTTCAAGATTTTTCTCCAAAGGCAAAGGAAACAAAAGCAAAAATGAAGTTTTGGGACTTCATCAAGATCAAAAGTTTCTGCACAGCAAAGGAAACAGTCAACAAAACAAAAAGGCAACGCACAGAATGGGAGAAGATATTTGCAAATGACAGTACAGACAAAAGGTTGATATCCAGGATCTATAAAGAACTCCTCAAACTCAACACACACAAAACAGATAATCATATCAAAAAATGGGCAGAAATATGAACAGACACTTCTCCAATGAAGACATACAAATGGCTGTCAGACACATGAAAAAATGTTCATCATCACTAGCCATCAGGGAGATTCAAATTAAAACCACATTGAGATACCACCTGACACCCGTTAGAATGGCCAAAATTAGCAAGACAGGAAACAACATGTGTTGGAGAGGATGTGGAGAAAGGGGAGCCCTCTTACACTCTTGGTGGGAATGCAAGTTGGTGCAGCTGCTATGAAGAACAGTGTGGAGATTCCTCAAGAAATTAAGAATAGAGCTTCCCTATGACCCTGCAATTGCACTGCTGGGTATTTACCCCAAAGATACAGATGTAGTGAAAAGAAGAGCCAGCTGTATCCCAATGTTTATAGCAGCAATGGCCATGGTTGCCAAATTGTGGAAAGAACCAAGATGCCCTTCAACGGATGAATGGATAAGGAAGATGTGGTCCATATACACTAGGGAGTATTATGCCTCTATCAGAAAAGATGAATACCCAACTTTTGTAGCAACATGGATGGGACTGGAAGAGATTATGCTGAGTGAAATAAGTCAAGCTGAGAGAGTCAATTATCATATGGTTTCACTTATTTGTGGAGTATAACAAAGAACATGGAGGACATGGGGACGTGGAGAGGAGAAGGGAGTTGTGGGAAATTTAAAGGGGAGGTGAACCATGAGAGACTATGCACTCTGAAAAACAACCTGAGGGTTTTGAAGGGGCGGGGGGTGGGAGGTTGGGGGAACAAGGTGGTGGTATTAGTGAGGGCACGTTTTGCATGGAGCACTGGGTGTGGTGCAAAAACAGTGAGCACTGTTAGGCTGAAAAGAAAAAAAAATGGGAACCAAAAAAAAAAAATTAAAAAAATATAAGTAAGTCATGTATCACTAATTCTGCTCCTGAAACTAGTATTATACTATATGTTAACTAACTGGAATTTAAATTAAAACTTGAAATGGAAAATGAAAAAAAAAGAGGTTATTGATGAAAATATTAGAATGCATTATGGAAACTATCCAGATGTAGACTGTACCCTCAGCATGGTTCTTCTGTGATGTAGAACTGTTTGAGAGAAAAGAAATCATGGAATCCTTTGTCTAAGGATCACATTTCTTTTAAAAGTCAGTGATATGTCCATACAACTCCAAAACAAACTCATTACTTGAGAAAATAGCCAAAAAACGGTGAAAATGATAAGTTTTAAGATAAAAAGATGATACTAATGGACTGAATTTCTTTTTTTGTTCTATGCCTGTATACTCACTTAGAGACACAAACGTGCATTTAGTTCGACAATTAACAAGGATAATAAGCTCAAGATGAAAATTCGTTTTTCTAAAAATGTTCTCTAAAGAGATCTAGATAGTAAAAATGAAACAGATTATCATTTAATAAGGCAAATTCAGCATTAGTAGTGCTTTAGGTTAAAAAGATGTTATGATATTTTTAATAAAGGAAATTTATGTGTTATTAAGAAACTAATTTTTATTACCCATAATAATTATTCTATCTTAACTTACACAACATGGTGCTATCTTCCCATGATCTCCAAATAGATTTTAACATATGTCATGGCATGTGATAAGCTATATGAGAAGTTTTTTTTTTTAATGTACTATTCAGTGGTTTATTATTGTGTTTGTAGATTGTGCAACCACCTCTGCCATCTTATTACAGAACATTTCTGGCACCTCAGTAAGAAACCCCTAGCTGTTGACAGCTATTAATCTGCTTTCTTTCCCTGCGGATTTGCCTATTCTCACCATTAAATAAAAAATGAATCATACAATACAAAAGAAGCCTTTTGTAATTATCTTCTTTCACTTAGCCAAATGTGTTCAGTGTTCTTTACTGAAATACGGGTAGCATTTATTGATATTTCAGTCCTTTTTATGGGTGGATAATATTCCATTGTATGGATATGATTTATTATCAATTATGGTGTTATGAACATTTGTGTACAAGTTTTTGTGGGATCATAAGTTTTCAATTCTCTTGGGTAAATATCTAGGGATAGAATTTCTGGATCATATGGAAACACTATTTAACTTTTTGAGGGACTGCTAAAGTGTTTTTCTAGAGTGGCTGCATCATTTTACTATTCCAGGAAAAAATGTATAAGCGTTCCAGTTTTTCTACATCCTTGTCAGCACTTGTTATTGTTTGTCTTTTTTTATTTTAGCAATCCTGGTAGATGTGAAGTGGTATCTCCTGGTCTTGATTTCCATTTTCAGGATAACTGATGATGTTGACCTTTCCTTGGGAGAATATCTTCCTTGGGGAAATGCTTATTCATACCCTTTGCTTGGCTTATTTGTCTTTTAATGGTTGATTTGTGAGTCCTTTATATATTCTTCATACAAGACATTTATCAGGTATAGATTTGTAAATATTTTATCCCTTTCTGAGGATTGTCTCTTCACTCTTTTGATAGTGGGCTTTTAAAAACTTGATGTATACTTGACATATAACCATATATTAGTTTCAGTTGTGTAACATAATGATTCAATATATATATGGTGAAATGACCACTACAATTAGTCTACTGATAGGGTATTTTGATGCAAAGTCATTTAATTTTAATAAAGCATGATTTGTATATTTTTTCTTTTGTTGTTTGTGCTTTTGGTGTCATTTCCAAAAAAACATTGCCAAATCCAAGTAAAAGAGATTTATTCTGAAGATTTCAGTGAAGAGTTTTATAGTTTTAGCAATTCTGTTTAAGTCTATGAACAGTGTTGTTAGTATTTGCATATTTTGTTAGAAGAAGGTGTAACTTCATTCTTTTGCATGTAGATATTTAGTTATTTCAGCACCATTTCCTACCTCCCTCACCTCTGTATTGATCAGGGACATTTGCTAAATCAATTGATCATAAATGTAAGGAATTATTTCTGGATAGTCAACTCTATTTCATTTATATATATTTCTGTCCTTATGTGAGTACCATATTGTCTTGATTACTATAGCTTTACTATAGTAAAATCTTCCCCAACTTTATTGAGATACAGTAGACATGTCATGTAATTACATAAATTTAAAGTATACAATGTGATAATTTGATACATGTATATATTGTGAAATAATTACCACAGTAAGGTTAGTTAACACACCACCACTTCACATAATTACCATTTTTCTTTTGTTGTGAGAGCATCTAAGTGTACTCTCTTAGCAACTTTCAAGTATGTAATGCAGTATTGTTAATTATAGTCACTATGCTTTATATTAAGAGTCTCCAAATCTTATTTGTCTGTAACTGGAAGTTTATACCCTTTGACCAACATCTCTTTATTTTCCTAACCACTAGGGCAATTACTATTCTACTCTCTATTTCTATAGGTTTGGCTTTTTTTATTTTCATACAGTATTTGTCTTTCTCTAATCGCATAGTGTAATGTGATTCCAAATTCCAGCCATGCTGTTGTGAATGGGAGAATTTTTTTTCTGTAGCTGAATAATATCCCACTGTTTTGTTGTTGTTGTTCATTCATCTGTTGGTGGACATTTATTTCCATGTCTTGACTATTGTAAATAATGTTGCAGTGTACACGGGAATGCAGATATCTCTTCGAGATTGTGATTTCATTTCTATCAGAAATATACCCTGAAGTAGGATTGCTGGAATGTTGGTAGTTTTATTTTTAATTTTTGAGAAACCTCCTTTCTGTTTTTCATAGTGGCTGCACCAATTCACATTCCCACCTGCAGTGCACCAGGGTTTCCACATCCTGGCAAGCATTTGTTATCACTTGTCTTTTTGATAATAGCCATTCTAACAGGTCTCAGGTGATAACTCATGGTTTTGACTTTCACTTCCCTGATGAATAGTGATGTTGAACATCTTTCTAGGTACCTGTCAGCCATTTGTATATCTTCAGGTCCTTTGCCCATTTAAAAATTGGATTATATTTTTTGTGCTATTAAGTTTTATGAATTCTTTATATATTTTGAACATTAGCCCCTTGTCATATATATATGGTTTGCGAATTATCCCATTCTGTAGGTTACCTCTTTTTTGTTGATTTGTCCTTTGCTGCGAAGATACTAGTTCTTTTGATATCATCCCACTTGTTTATTTTTGCTTTTGTTTCTTGCTCTATAAAAAAAATCGTTACCAAGACCAATGTCAAGGACCCTTATCCCTGTGTTTTCTTCTAGGAGTTCTACATTCCAGTCTTAAGTCTTGGCTCCATTTTGAGTTAATTTTTGTGAGTGCTGTAAAACAGGGGTTCAATTTTATTTTTTACATGTTGATATCCTGTTGTCCCAGCATGATTCATTGAAAAGACTGTCCTCTCACAATTTAGTACTCTTAGCTCCTTTGTTAAATATCAGTTGACCTTATATGCATGGTTTTATTCCCGAGTTGTCAGTTTTGTTCTGTTGGTCTATATGTCTGTTTTTATGCTAGTACCATACTGTTTTATCACTGTTGTTTTGGATTATAGTTTGAAATAAAAAATATGATGCCTCCAGTTTGTTCTTTCTCAAGATTTCTCTATTTGGAATCTTTTTTTGTTCTCTACAAATTTTAGGATTGTTTTTTCTATTTCTGTAAAAAATTGGGATTTTGATGGGGGTTACTTTGAATCTATAGATGGCTTTGGGTAATATGGACATTTTAACAATATTAATTTTTCCAATCCATGAACACAGTGTAACATTCCATTTGCTTCTGTCTTCTTCAGTTTCTTTCATCAGTGTCTCACATTTTTCAGTGTACATATCTTCATCTCCTTGGTTAAATTCATTTCTAAGTATCTTATTATTTTTGGTACTATTGTAAATGAAATCATTTTCTTTATTTTTCTTTCAGATAGTTTGTTTGCAATGAAATGTAACTGATTTTTGGATTCTTATTTTGTATTCTGCATCATTACAGAATTGATTTAATAGTTTAACAGTTTTTTGGTTGAATCTTTAGGGTTTTCTATATATACAATCATTCCATCATCAAACAGAGACTATTTGACTTTTTCCTTTTCCAATTTGGATGCCCTCCCACCCCTCCTTTTTTTGTTGCCTAATTACTCTGGCTAGGATCTATGACTATATTGAATAGGAATGGTGAGAGTGGGTGCCCTTGTCCTGTTCTTGGTTTTAGAGGAAGAGCTTTCAACTTTTCATCACTGAGTATTATATTAGTTGTTTTTATTTTATGTAGCTTTATTATGTTGAGGTATGTTCCTTATATACACATTCTGTTGAGAGCTTCTATTATGAAAGAATTTGAATTTTCTCAAATGTTTCTTCTGCATGTATTGAGAGGATCAGATGAATTTCGTCTTTTATTCTAATAATGTGGTATATTATATTTATTGATTTGTGTATGTTGAACTGTCCTTGCATCCCAGGAATAAATCTTAACTTGTTCATGGTGTTTGATCCTTTTAATGTGCTGCCAATGTGATTAGCTAGTATTTTGTTGAGAATTTTTGCATCTACGTTCATTGGGGCAAGTAACTCTAATTTTCTTCTCTTGCAGTGTCCTTATCTGGCTTTGGTATCAGGGTAATGCTGGCCTTGTAAAATGAGTTGAAAGTATTCCTCTCTCTTCAGATTTTTGGAAGTGTTTGAGAAGGATTGGCATCAATTTTCCAATGTTTGGTAGAATTCAGCAGTGAAACCATCTAGTTCTGGGCTTTTCTTTGTTGGGAGGTTTTTTATTACTGATTCAATCTCCTTAATTGTTATTGTTCTGTTCAAATTTTGTTGCTTTCAGATTTAGTATTGGTAGGTTGTATGTTTCAAGGAATTTATTAATTTTCTTCTAGGTTGTCCTATTTGTTAACAGTCATAGTAGCCTTCTATAATTCTTTATATTTCTGTAGTGTCAGTTCCAATGTTGCCTCTTTCATATATAATTTTGTTTATTTGAATCCTTTCTTTTTATTCTTGATTAGTCTAGATAACAGTGTGACTTTGCTTACCTTTTTAATAAACTAGCTTATTAGTTTTTATTTTTTTCTATTGTCTTTCTAGTCTCTATTTCATTTATTTCTGCTCTGTTTATTATTTTCTTCCTTATGCTAAATTTGAGGTTAGTTTTTTCTTCTTTTCTAATTCTTTGAGCTATAAAGTTTGGTTCTTTATTTGAGATCATTTGTTTCTCTTAATTTAGGCATTTACTACCATAAACTTTTCTCTTAGAATTGCTTTTGCTGTGTCCAGTAAGTTATGTTTTCATTTTCATTTGTTTCAAGATTCATTCTGATTCCCTCTTTGATTTCTTCATTGACTTTCATTGTTCAGGAGCATGGTGTGTAATTTCCATGTATTTGCAAGTTTTCCAGTTTTCTTCCTGTTATTGATTTTTAGTCTTATATGCATTGTAGTTAAGAAAGATACTTAATATAATTTCAGTCTTTAGTTTCTTAATTTTTGTTGCCTTCTGTTTTGTTAATATTTGCCTTAAATACTTACATGTTCCAATGTTGGGTGCATATATATTTATAATTGTTATTATAAACAATAATTGACACTTTAATTGACAATATTGACACTTTTATTATAATATAGTTACATTTTTTGTCTCTTATGACTAATTTTGACTGAAGGTTACTTTATCTGAAACACGTATAGCCATTGTTATGCATTTCACTCTCTTTTGATTACCATTTGCCTGGAATATTTTTTTCCAGTCCTTTACTTTCAGCCTATATGTGTCCTTAAAGCTAAAGTGAATCTCTTGTAGGCAATATATTGTTGGATCTTGGGATTTTTTGTTGTTTTTATTTTTGTTTTGTTTGGTATTATTTGGTTTGGTCCATGCAGCCACTCTGGGTCTTTTCATTGGAGAATTTAATACATTACATTTAATTTTTGATAAGTAAAATATTGCTAACCTTTGATATGTAGAAAATTACTATTGTTATTTTGTTAATTGTTTTCTGACTGTTCACTTAATTCCTATGTTCTTCCTCTCTTGCTGTTTTCCTTTGTGATTTATTTTTCTGTACTGGCTTGCTTTAATTCCTTTCATTTTATCTTTTGTTTATCTACTATAGGTTCATTCTTCATGGTTACCATGAGGCTTACATAAAACATCTTATAGCTATAACAGTCTGTGTTAAACTTATAACAGCTTATCTTCAATCTCATACAAAAACTCTACCTTTTTAATTCTCCTTCCTCCACATGCTACTATATTATTGAAGTCACACGTTACATCTTTTTATATTTTACATCCATTGATAAATTATTATAGCTATAGTTATTTTTAATAATTGCTTTTTATACTTTTATACTAGAAATAAAAGTGCTTTATACACACAATTACAGTATTGGGGTATACTGAATTTCATTATATATTTCCTGTTACTAGTGAGTCTTTTTTTTTGGTTTTTTTTTTTTTTTTTGATACAGAGAAATCACAACTAGGCAGAGAGGCAGGCAGAGAGAGAGGAGGAAGCAGGTTCCCCGCAGAGCAGACAGCCCCATGCGGGGCTTGATCCCAGGACCCTGGGATCATGACCTGAGCCGAAGGCAGAGGCTTTAACCCACTGAGCCACCCAGGTGCCCCACTAGTGAGTTTTATACTTTCGTATATTTTCATGTTGTTCTTAGTGTTCTTTCACTTCAACTTGAAGAACCCCCTTTAGCATTTTTTTTTTTTTTTTTTTTTGGTAAGGCCGGTTTAGAGGTAATAAACCTCCATAACGTTCCCCCCCCCCCCCCGGAAATATTTCTCTTTCATTTATGAAGGATACTTTTGCTGGGAATAGTATTCTTGGTGGCAGGTTTTTATATACCTGTCATTTACAATATAAATAACAGAAGTATCAGTGATCATTCATTTTTGGCAAAACTAAACCTGAGAGATGTGCTTTTAGATCTGCCTCTACTGTCAGAGAGTGAACTCGGTTTCACTACCACTGTATAGTAAGTATGAGAGGAATAAATTGTCCATAAGATGCTTAGTGGATCTAAAGTCTTATGAATCCTGGAACAACAAATATAGAGGCTTATGCACAGATTTCACACATGCCTTGTAGTCACAATGTAGGAGTGCATAGATTCAAGGATTCACTACTATTTTCATGGCTTCTGATATAGTATTGTTCAATTACAGTAAGAATACAAGGGAGGTGAGTGTCTAGGGAAAATTAAAAGAGAAATGTTATATTATCTAACACATTTGACAAGGTGGAAAATACAGTAGTATTAAGAGAAGTTAATAGCTCTGGAAGAATACAGAATGAACCCAGTGTGAAGTAAACAGAAAGGTAACCAAGTTTTTAAAATGTTAGGCAATTAATAACCCTAGGAAAAACAAAGAGTTGTTATAAGAGAGGAATGTAATAGTAGTATGCTAGTTGGTTAATAACTAATAACATTTATGCAATAGTAATGTTATAAATAGTAAATATTAATTTAAACAAAAGTAAATGTAACTGTATCTGTAGAAAGGAGGAAGCCAAATGAAGGTGGTAGTATAGGAGAATTAATATATCTATTATAGTAGGAAACAAATAATGTTTAACATTGTCTGTACAAATGAGCTAGATATAGCAGTTCAGTTATATTAATTGGCAATATAGTGGTAAACATCAAAATAAACAGCTGAAGAATTAAAAAGGAGAGTGTCTGGAAATAAGGACTATGGTGGAAGGGATGCACAGGGGCCAGCTACTTTTCACTGCAAGACTTGAAAACTTCTTTAACTTTCTAAACTTCCTGAAGCTGCTTTTTATTGTAAGCCTTGAAGAACAATTTTACTTCATAAATTAAAATAATGTATTTTTAAAAATCTATTATAAATAATGTACACTCATTTCTTCCATCTTGCAAGGAGAATTTTTGATGTAATCATTGTTATCATTATTATCATTAATAATATCTGCCGAACAACTTAGACATATAAAAAATTTCCACATTTATCTTCTCCATTCATCTTCATTAACCTGGGAATTGGGCAGGACATATTTAAGTATCTCCCCATTTTATCAATAAGGAAACATAGATAATGTGATTTGCCCAAAGTTAAATAATTAGTAAGTGGTAAGCCAGTAAATAGGCAATGATAAGCCCCAAATTCTGAACTTGCATTTCCCAAACTTGGGTTCTTTTCTTCATAACTATGTTCCTTCATTATCTTTCGCTGGTAACATAGAAATTAATAGTTTTATTTTAATTTACCTTGGAAAAATATAAGAACTTTTCATGGAGTCCTCATGCTAGAACATCAAAGTGTTACCCAGTTCTAATGGGTTAAAAAAAGCATTTTTATTTTCCTTGTATCTTTTTTTTCCCTTTCTCCTTCATTCTCTCCAAAAGTTCTTGCCACAAAAATGTTCTGATGACTGATGTCATGAATTTATTTTAAAAATTGCTTTAGAGAACTTCATTATTTCTATTAATAAAACTACTATTAATAACAATAATAATCATGTTGTGCCCTCTCCAGCACCTCTCATCCAGGGATCTCAGAATGCTTTTCAAACATTAATTAAAAATCCTCTCGTTATCCCTGTGAGTTCCTAGGGCAAGGAGAGAGGAGGAAATCGTATCTGCTCTGACATTAATTAAGCTCTCCCTTGGCTTGCAAACTAGGTAAATAGCTTTTCTTCCCCCCATTAACAAACAAGCCAGGTCTCCGTGATGATTATCACAGATGTTCACAAGTGAGAGGAGAAATTACTTCTGCTGGGCACTGAGGAGAGGGACTGACATATTTGCCAGACTTGGTTGCTGAGATTTTGCTTTCTAACTGTGGTTTCCAGACATGAACAATCAGCACGTCCTTAGGAGTTTTGCAAATATACCTGGATGTGAGCCATTTAGTCTTCCTTCTCATAGTTCTGACTTAGGTGTGGAGTAGTGCTCAGGAATCTGAATTTTTTAAAAAGTTTTCTTATACTTGAGAATAATTATTTTAAGTGGCATGTTCATTATTAATTTCTTTCAAATACTGTAAGTGTCTTTTCCTGTGTTTTGCTTTCTTACCTGGTTAATAGTTTGGGATATGTATGTCTAGACCAGAGTTTCTCATGGTTTATTTTTTGTTTTAATCTATAATACCTAGGAAAGTTGTTAATGATACTGATGTATTGGAATACTTAGTTCTTATATGCATTTATATTTCTCTCAGGGATATAAAATCTGTTTCTACATCAAAGAAAAAATGAAAATGTTATAGCAGAGGGCATGAGGATATAGGACCTTAGGCTCTATGAACCCCCAACACTGTGAATATAAGGTATGTGTGGATACTGTGTGTCAGCTTCTGTTTATGTTATTCCAGGATTCATAGGACTTTAGTGCTAGTAAGCATTTTGGGGACAGTTTATTCTTAGCGTACTTATACAGAGGTGAGGGAACTGAGTCTCGGTTCATTATAGGAGTCCACACTCCTACAGATCACTACACAGCCCGCTGATGGTGGGTGCAGGCATGAAAACCTGTCTCTCAACTCAGCCTCCAAGGCTCCACGGCTTATCACCAGAAGGACCCAGACCACCTCAGTGTAAACATGCCTCTTATTTGTCATTCTGAATCCCCTCTTTTTAACAATGTATGTTAAAAACAGAAGGCTGATGTTGAAAAATGTGATTCTCCAAATCTCAGAGAATAAGAAAAGGAAACAAACTAAGACATTTGCCTTATTTATGAACTGTGTTCCTCCCCTACTTTGTGTCTCTTTTTCTTCTCCTCTGGCTTCTGCAGATGTCATTGGGGTGGCATGATAGGGACTAGCTGATGGATAAGGAGACTGAGTGGCTATTCAGAGGAAGAGAAATGTTTGAGAATAACATGAAAGACTGTTTGCAAAACACAAAACACAAACAAAACAAAAACAAAAAACAACAAAAAACAAAACCATAACATTTAGTCTACATTTTATGTGCAGGAGTCTGTAAACCTTTCAGAGACCCTTTCTTCCAGAATATTTTCTGGGACAGTTTGGTTAGTTCCACTGTTACAGGTGGAGACATAGGGTGAGTTATTCATTTTTAAGATACCCTATGTCATTAACAAGTCTGGAACATGAGATCCCAAGGGATCCCTTCACCCCATGGATGATTGGTCACCTGCTTTAGTGGCCTGTGGTCTGGTCGTTCTTCACTGGGTGATAGTGAGAGACAGGGGACTTTGGGTGTGTGTGTAGGGACACCCAATTTTGCGTTCCTTAGATAAAGAAGAGGAGAAAGAGGAAAAAATGTTAATTAACTGAAGAACCACAATGTGAGTAACTGCCTTTTCTCATCACTTTCCATACTTGCAAGGATACTGTGGGCAAGTTCTATCAGTTACATTTTACAGATGAGAAAAGCAAGACTGAGAGAATTAGGTATCTTGCAGAGCTATGAGTGGAATTGAGGCTTACACATCTTTATGCTTTTCATGCTTTCTTAATACTTGGAAATTTTTTGCTCACAAAACAAAGACAAGTGTCTCTTACTTCAAAGTCCACACTCTCCCTGTGTACCTCACTGCCTGCACACACAAAATTTTCCTAGTTTTTGGTTGAAGTAAATAGACCTTTCTCTCTTTTATCCAATTCCATTAGCACTACCAGCAGTGAATCACTCAAAAAAGAGAATGCAGTCATGAGTGTTTTTCATCTATTCCAGAATAAAAGACAAGTGAAGCCAAACATTGGTATGCTCCAGCAGAGTCCTGTGGCCTAATGTCCTGAGCTCAGGTCTACAATTCAGAAACTCATGGATTTCTGGTCCCTGCCAAACCACTGCTTTTGGTAAATAGAGGGTGAGTCATTTAATCATTCTGTGCCATCTTTCCTCCTCCAGCAAAGCAGGGTAATTAGTGTTTGTCACCCATGTATGTAAAAAGGGTGTGGTGAGGGTAACCTCGTAATTATGAGGCTCTGGGCAAATATAAAAAACCCACATGGTGGTAATGTCGCCACTCATCCCAGGTTGGAGAGTGGCTTCTTGGGTTGGAGAATTTGCAACCCAGCAAATGCTTGCCACTTGGTGGTTTATAAGCTTGGAATGTTAGAACTGGAAGAAATTCCTAGAGTTACCTAGTATGAACCCCATAGTTTGCAGCTGAGAAGCAAACCTAGAGGGGTGCACGGATTTCATCAGGTCACAGTGAACTTGAGACAGACAGGGACTCGAACCCAGGTCTACTGACTCCTACATAGGCTCCCCTTTCCCTCCTCTGTCTTTGCCTGTCCTGCTGTGTTTGGGGAGGATCCTGACCCCCATCTGGAGAGAATGGCTATAGTTGAAAGCAGGCGTGGGATGCAATTGCCGGAGGCTGCCTTTCAGGTTGGACACACACCATTCACTTTCAGCTGAAAACCTCATTCAAATATGACTGGGTGAGCCAGGCAAACCAGATGGGTAATTGCCTGGAGTGTGTAGGGAGATGGTGGAGAGTGTGGTTCACTGAGTACCCAAGGAGGTTTGGCACACTATCATTTCCAGCCATCCAGAATGTGAATGGCTAAACCCCAGTGGTCTGATCCTGTCAGATTAGTTTTATTTAACAGAACCATGCCTCTGAGCTAAGCTGTGCTCTGTACTTTGTTATGCATAAACTTGCAGAGATGAAATTTAGTTGGGGAAGTTGGAAAGATCGATGTTAGAGAAACTGTACAAATAGTTGTGTCATTGCCTTTATGAGAAAATCATTAAATCTTATTTCCTTCCTTCATATTTTTCCTCCTTCCACACATATTTATTTAGTGTCTACTATGCTTTAGATAGTCTAAGCTCTAGATATAGTAGTAAAAAAATACGTAAGGTTCTTGACTTAGTGATGACAGATGAAAAAAGAAGGTAAACATAACAAAGAATGGGCGAGAGAGTTTCACAAAGGGATCAGTGCTATGAAGAAACTAAAGCAGGGTGGTATATTGCAGACTGATGGTGCCTCTGTGAAGATGGAGTTTGAGTTGTAGTAAGAGCCAGCCACAGAAAGAGCTGTCAAGACAAGAACAAGTACAAAGGCCTTGAGGCAGACAGAATTTGGTGAGTTCGAGGAATAAAAACAAAGCTATTAGAGTTGAAGTATAATGAGATTGGGAGAGAGCAGTAGGTCCTGAAGCTAGAAAGGTAGAACTGGGTCATGTTATTATTGGTTCTTATGGGCAACAAGAAGGACTTTAGATTTTATTCTGAGTACAAAGGGAAATAAATGATGGGCTTTAAGAGTGTGTGTGTGTGCGTGCACATGCATGTGTGGGATATGTTGTGTTACATGAGAAGATTTATGTTTTGAAACGATATTTTAGCAGTGGAAGTGATAGTGGAAAAGATACTTCCAGCAATGGAAATAAGCTCTCTTGTATATTAGAACAATCATGAAGGTAATAATGATTGCAACTGGAAGTGGCTGGTGCCGGAGAGATGAAAAGGAGTGGACAGATTTAAAATCTATTTTGGAGTTGAGGCTGGAGTAACTTGTTTAGGGATTTCATGTGAGGGAGGAGAATGAGGGGCAGAGATCAATTGAAATGATGCTAAATATTGTACCTGAACACCAGGTGGTTGGTGGAGATAATGGCAGGGAAGGAGTTCAAAAGTGCCCAATGGGGATAAAATCAAGGGAATCAAGGTTCTGTTTGGCCATGTTGGGATTAATAAGATGATTAGATATTCAAGTGGAAATGTCAATCACAGAATTACAGTTAATTACAGCTTAGAGTTTAGAGCTCAGTGGAGAGGTCAGTGATGGATATACAAGTTCTGTAGTCTCCACAGATAGTATTAAAATCATGGGAATATATGAAAGCTCACCAAGGAAAGCACTGGAGATGGGGAACAGTGGGGCTTTGGAGGATCTCTGAGGCATTCCAACCTTTCAGTTTTGAACTGAAGGGGAGAGTCAAAAAAAGAGACTAAGCAAAAGTGATTCACGTATAAGGAAGAAAAATAGCAAAATGTGGAGTCACAAAACTTAAGGATGTGTTTTAAGGAGGACTGAGTGGCTGATAATGTCTAATCTTGCCAAAAATTTGAACACGATGGAAAAAATGAAATAAAATTTTTAAAAAAGAATTAGAATAAGATGAAGAATTATAGTTGCCAAGTAAATTTGGAAATGTGGTGGACTTTGGTGATGATTCTTAATAACCTTGACAAGAAGAATCAATTGTGTAGGAAAAATAATGGACTAAGGAGAGTTGGCATGGCAGGAAGTAAAGACTGGGCCATAAATAAGCCATTCAAGAACTTTTGCTATAAAAAGAGAAGAAAAGTACTCCAGAAACTAGAGGTGGAGCATGGGGTCAGTGGATGTTGTATGGGGTCAATGGAGATGATGATCAGAGTGACATCAAGAAGAATGTGTATGTTTGAAGGGAATGATTCAGTAGAGAGGGAGAGATTGATTACCAGGAACTGAATGGATACCCTGAAAAGTAGAAAAAGAGTGGGGTCTAGAGCACAAGTTTAGGGGTGTACAGGGAAGGCATACTTCATCCAGTGTAATGGAAGGACAGCCAGAGACTGTGGTAAAGATTCAGGGAAGGTGGTGAACTTGATAGTGGTAAGATAAGGCAGTTTCTCTTTAGTTGCTTCCTTTTTCTCAGTTATGAGATAGTATCACTAGCTGAGAGTATATGTGTACATGTGTCTTTGGGGCATAGTTGTGCTGAAGGTCTGAGGAGAAAGAAATTAAAAGTCCATTTTGGTAAGTAGGTGAGCGAATGTATTCTGGAAGTATATTTGAATTATTGAGAGACCCTTTGACTCTCTGGTTATTATTTTCAAATAATTCTTGTCTTGATTTTCAAATTTAGACCTGACAGCATGGCTCTATGTCTTTTGTTTAGTAACATTCAGCTTTATGGAGAGAAGTATAATATGACTAGATAGTTGGGTTTAACCAAGGTAGGGATTTATCCAAAGGAGTGTGATCTAGGAAAAGTGGGGCAAGAAAGTTGAGTGGGTAACTAGTGAGTGATTACAATGATAATACATGGGTTCTAAACGTGTATGGAGGGCAGTACCAATGTGAGAAGTGCCAGATTGTAGAAAAGTGAAGCATCAGTGGATTTAGATACACTAGGATGCATAGTAAAATGAAAGGATATATAATAACACAATACAATACAATATGATCTTTCTATCTAATAGAAATTTGGAAGGTGGTGCATTTATTTGATGAAAGCAGAAAGGAGGTGTCCAGGTGAGCTGCTGTTGAAGTGAGGTGCAAGAAAAGATCACACCGAGTGAGGGGATCACAGACTTGCAGAGTTAGGCTCTTGGACACTTTAAACAACATGGTCATTGGATTGGTGACTCCAAGAATGGCAACTGAAGTATAAAGAAAAAATGCAGTTGGTGTTTTCCATGCATGATGTAGAAAGACCAGAATATTGGTGGAGAACAGCAAACAAATTAGAACAGCAACAGAACAACAACAGCAATGAGAGTCAGTGGGCAGTAAAAGCTGGGAGCACAAATATCAAAGGAGCATTGACATGGAGATACAGTAAAAGTGATCCCATCATATCAATGAATGATCAGCTTATTTTTAGTGCATTCAGATGATTTTAAAAATTGGAATTCTGTACTTAAAGAGGATCCCTTGCCATTAAGAATTTCAACAAATGTCATTTGCCGTGAAATGATAAAGACACCCTAATTTCCTAAGCTGTAAATGCCTTTAATGCAATAAACTCCAAAATTAATGAGTTTGTTTAAATATCTAGTGTAATTATTTCATGTAATACACCTGCTTTCTCTTGATATGAGGCAGTATTTCCCCCAATTTAAATACTGATATGAGGCAGTATTTCTTCAGTATCAGTATCTATGTAATATACAATGTATTGTTTCTTGATAACAGTGTTGACCTACCTCGGATTAAAGTTGATACCTTAGAAATAGGTCAGTGATTGCATGTAATGAATACTGTCTTCTGTACTATACAGTCAATATATCTGCTTCTCAACCAGAGTACGAAAGTGAATTCTGTTTAATGCAGTATTTTACTTGACTAGAAAGCTGCTTAGCATGTCAGTCTCATAAAAATCCAATCTCTTTGCAATAAGGAGCAGCTCTCCAATATTGTAACAGCTACAGGGGGACAATAAAGGATGGTACAATTATATTTTCTTACCGGGATGACCTCTCGTGTGAAACTATGGCATTTCAGCATTCTTTGGGGTTTGAATTAACAGTGCTTTGCCAATTATGACAAATTTGCTGTCCCCTCCCCCATCGTTTTCAAGATCACAGACAATTTGTCTTGGTGGTGTTTTCTTGAGCTGCTATTTGATTTTTGAAGTCAAGAAATCTATCTGCATCTTTTTTTCCCCTCCCTTACTTGTTTCGGGTCTCCACCTAGAGGTCTTTACTATTTTATTTTTATAGGTGAGAGATCTCATATTGCTTATGATGGCCTATTTGACTTCATTCTCAAGCTCACAAGTGCCACATTTTAATAGGTATCTTTTCATAGGTGTCCTTCCTGGGCCACTTCTTAAGTTATTGCCTCTCAGTTCCAAATTCATCCTTTTATAACTGTATCTCTGTGCTGCAGGGTCTGGGATTCTGCAAACCATATTTCTGCTTTGCCAGCTGCTTCTATATTAGAGTCAGTCAGTAGGGGCATTAGAGGGTCTAGATGAGGAAGGAAGGATATGCTCCTCCCTCTCTGCTTCCTGTTCTTAGAAACCTCTCCTCAGCAATGCTGCTTCTCCCAGGCAGCAGTATTTCCTTCCTGTAGGTGCAGCTGATTCACTTGCAGTGTTTTTTTTAACACCAGCTAAACAGGGTCCCTATTTTCAGAACCTAAGTTTCAGCCTGATGAGGTTCTTCTTTTAAATTTGTAAATTTTGACACGTTCAATCTCTTCATTTTCCGTTTGAATTTCCATTCTCCCAGGCCACAGGGAAGGTAGCTGCCTGCAATCACCACATTGTTAATACCTTGGAATTCTCTTCTTACCTTTTTAGTTATCTAATTACAACTTTATATCTAGTAAAAATTCTTTATATTACATTCTCTGTGTTAAAATAACTGCTATGATTTCTAATTCCTTATTAGATCTGGACCTGACTGCTACTCTGCTTCTGCTATCCATTTCTTAATACACATGAAATAAAAATCACACATTACTAATAGTCTCCAATCCTCACTTTCAAGTTAATTGTTTTTTTGTTGTTGTTGTTGTTTTGTTTTGTTTGTTTGTTTTTAATGTGAGAGGCAGTATATCTTTGTAGATAAGAATGGAGGTTGTTGAATTAGGTAGATCTGGGTTAAATGTCCCTTTCTCTTCCTCTACCGTGAAAAAAGGGGGTGGAAAAATGAAGAATGAGTTAAAATTAACTATATATTCACGGTTTTTCTCTCTTTACCACATGAATGCACTCACTGAGTAGGTTTTTTTTTTTTTTTTTTTTTTTTGTATATGGAACCCTAATTTATTTTTTATTCATTTATCAAGCATATATTGAACACCCAAAATGAAGAATGTTGGAGTTTTTTACTGAATCTTTTGGGGGTGGAGACGGAGAGAAGAATCTTCAGAGATTCTCATACCAGATTTTACACTGTATCAAGGGAGATAGGGCAGGAGCTAGTGTGATACAAGGTAGAAAATTATAATAACTGGAGAGAGGTATAACCTAACTGTAGTCAAGAGTTTGAATATGGAAACATTTCTTCTAGATGGAAGGTTAGGGATGACTTTGTGGAGAAGATACCATTTGAGCTGGGTCCTCCAATGTAGGTAGGAATTAGAAGACCAGGGTTGAGAAGGGCAGGGGAAAACCAAAGCACTGGAGAATTAAGTAGATCAGAAAGTGTTTGAGTGGCTAGGGAACAGCACATAGTTTGTTTTGACTACTCTTAATGGTGCATCCAATTAAAGAGTTGGATCATGGGGTACCTGAGTGGCTCAGTTGGTTAAGTCTCTGCCTTTGGCTCGGGTCATGGTCTCAGGGTCCTGGGATCGAGCCCCACATCGGGCTCTCTGCTTGGCAGGGAGCCTGCTTCCCCCTCTCTCTCTGCCTGCCTCTCTGCCTACTTGTGACCTCTCTTTCTCCCTCTACCAAATAAATAAAAAAATAATCTTTAAAAATAAAAAAAAGAAAACTCACTGAAAGAGTTGGATCATTAGTGTGGGGCTGGCTCAGAGAGGGTCTTTGATGTCAGGCTAAAGAATCTAGACTTAAAAAAAAAGACATTAAAAGGGCTTCGAAAGGTTGTAGGAAGAAAGAGAGAAATCAGAACCATTCTGAGGAAAGGGAATCTAACAGTACTGGAGAAATGTGGTTGGTGTCTGGTGTTTAGAATCATTTGGATGATACTGCAATGAACTTGGACAAGAGGTACAGAAAGCTTTCCCTTTGTTGTAGGAAGGGACAGGAGACACAGATATGAAATAAATATATTGAATTTACAGGATTTGTCCACTGGGTGAATATGAGCAGCTGGAGAAAGGAGGAAACCAAATACCTGTGAAAATTTTGAGCTGGTTTTAGCCATAGGGGTAGTAGTTACCCTGGCAGAAATAGAGAACAGGATATGTCATGTTTTCAAAGGGAAGTTGGGATTGATGAATTTAAAGTGTCTATAAGACATTCAGGAAGAATCATCTTACAGGCTTTTGGAATACAAGACTGTAGACTGGGTGGAAAATCAGGGTTTGAAATGCAGATTTGCATGTCACTGAAATACAAGTGGTAGGTCTATCATGTAATTAGATGAGATTGATAAAAGAACAAACGTAGGAGAAAGACAAGTACTGATCCATCTACACTTGCATCTAGAACAGGAATTGGCAAATTATGGCCTGTGGGCTAAATCTGCCCTATTGCCTGTTTGTGTAAATAAAATTTTATTGGAACACAGTTATGTTCATTCATTTGCATATTGCCAGTCATTGTTTTGGTACTACAGAGTCAGAGTCCAGTAGTTATGGTAGAAACTATGTGGTCCTCAAAACAAAATACTTATTGTCTGACCCTTTACAGGAAGTACTGACTAACCTTTGTTTTAGACAATGAGGGAAGAACTAGAATCCAGAGAAAAACTGATCAGATTTTAAAAAGAAAAATGAGTCAGGGAAGATAAAGAAGAATTTCAAAAAGACTGAAGGAATCAAGAATATGCAACAATATGAAAGCTAGCAAAAGCATTTCCCAAAAGATAAACAGAGAAAATGATAGGTAATCCAAGAGATATTGATCTCCTTAGTCCATCCAAGGCTGGGGTGGGTCTGGGATGACCAGAATCTTCAAACTTCAAATAGGACTGCCAGATTTAGCAAATAATAATACATGACACCCAATTTAATTTGAATTTCATATTAAAAAAATTTTTTTTTCCATTGTATTTATTTTTTCAGCGTAACAGTATTCATTCTTTTTGCACAACACCCAGTGCTCCATGCAAAATGTGCCCTCCCCATTACCCACCACCTGTTCCCCCAACCTCCCACCCCTGACCCTTCAAAACCCTCAGGTTGTTTTTCAGAGTCCATAGTCTCTTATGGTTCGCCTCCCCTCCCCAATGTCCATAGCCCGCTCCCCCTCTCCCAATCCCACCTCCCCCCAGCAACTCCCAGTTTGTTTTGTGAGATTAAGAGTCATTTATGGTTTGTCTCCCTCCCAATCCCATCTTGTTTCATTTATTCTTCTCCTATCCCCCTACCCCCCCATGTTGCTTCTCCATGTCCTCATATCAGGGAGATCATATGATAGTTGTCTTTCTCCGATTGACTTATTTCACTAAGCATGATACGCTCTAGTTCCATCCACGTCGTCGCAAATGGCAAGATTTCATTTCTTTTGATGGCTGCATAGTATTCCATTGTGTATATACAAGCAAGTTCCATATAATATTTGAGACATGACTTTTCTAAATAAATTATTTCTTCTTTTTATGAAACTCAAATTTAACTAAGTGTTCTGTTTTTCTTCTGGCAAACTCAGCCATGAGCAGCCTCATCCAGGACTTGCAGGGACCTGCCTGAGTGAGGAGGTCTGATGGCAAATCCAGCAGCCTACACAGGCAGCAAGGGTGATGGACAGAACTGGGCATTTTCTATTCCACTGGGGCACTCTCAATACTTCCAAGAAGGGGATTATCACTGAGCAGCTACTAAAATTCCTGGATCCAGAGTTACTGAAGGCATTTGTGTTTCATGGGTCCAAAGAGGGCACTGTAGGTCAGGGGTGAGGTCTTCTAACTAGCATAGCCAAGGGCAGCCTTGAATCTCTGCTTTCATAACTCATTCCTTTGTCCACGGTGTAGCTGCTATTCACTTTTAGTAACATTGAATTGAGCCACATGATGATAGCTCTAGCAATATGTGTGCAGTCTAAAAATAAGAGCTTCATTATTTTCAATTATTTAGTAAGAATTATTTGTGAAAATAAATGAATGAGACTTACATCAAACTTAAAAGCTTCTGCATAACAAGGTGAACCATCAACAAAATGAAAAGACAACCTACTGTATGGGAGAAAAATAATTACAAATTTTATATCTGGGAAGAGGTTGATTTTTAAAATACATAAGTAATTTCTACAACTGAATAGCAAACAAAACAAAACAAAAAACAAAGAGTCAGGTTAAAAATGGATGGATCTGAATAGACACTTCTTCTAAGAAGACATACAGGTGGCCAACAGGTATGAAGAAGTGCAGTATTCAACATCACTAATTATTAAGGAAATGCAAATCAAACCATAATGCCTGCTTCACTCCACCCTGGGGCCCACCACCTCCATTAGAAACCACACTGCTCATATGACAGTGGCTCTGGGATATGCAAATCTGCCTTTGCTGGGAATGACTCCCCCGACCCCCACCCAGGATGTATTCTTGTCCACTGTCAGGCACACCTGACACCAGGGCATCATTGTAGGTATGGAACAGAAGGACTGCCTGGGTGATGAGGCCCAGAGCAAGAGTGGCATCCTAACTTTTAAGTACACCATCAAGCATGGCATTTTCACCAACTGAGACAATATAGAGAAGATCTGGCATTACTTCTACAACCCAAAGGAGCACCCTGTGCTGCTGACTCATACCCTCTTGAATGTCAGGGCCAACTGAGAGATGATTCAGATCACATTCTAGATCTTCCACACTCTGCCTGTGTACATGACCATCAGGCTATGTGGTACCACTATTATTGTCATGGATTATGGGGACCAAGTCACCCACATGGTGCCCACCTATGAGGGCTACACTCTGCCCCATACTATCCTGTGTCAGGTCCTGGCTGGGTGAGACCTGAAATCATGAAGATTCTCATGGAGCATGACTGCAGGTTCACCACAGTAGATGAGCGGGAAAACCTGTATGGAGGTCTTCTATGTCTTGGAGCAGGAGATTGGGCCACAGCTACGTCCTCTTCCTGCCGGGTGAACTTATGAGCTGCCGGATAGTCAGGTGATCACCATCAGCCACAGGCAGTTCTGGTGTTGTCCAGAGGCACTCTTCCAGTCCTCTTTCCTGAGTATGGGGTGCTATGGCTTCCTTGAGACCACCTTCAGTTCCCTTCAACTCCCATCATGAAGGGTGAGGATGACACTCTGTACTCTTTTCTTTTTAAACATTTTATTTGTTTGTTTGTTTGTTTGTTTATTTGAGAGAGAGAGTGAGAGTGCACAAACAGGGGGGAGGGCCAGAGGCAGAGGGAGAAATAGATTCCCCTCTGAGCAAGGAGCCTGAGGCAGGACTCGATCCCAGGACCCTGGGATCTTGACCCAAGCCAAAGGCAAATACCCAAACCAATTGAACCACCCAGATGCCCACTGTACTTTAATTTGGTGATGTCTGCTGAAACCACCGTATATCCTTGCTCACTGATGGAAACAGAAGGAGATCATGGCCCTGGTCCCCAGCACAATGAAGATCAAGAGCACTGTTCCTCCTGACTATAAGTACTGAGTGTGGATGCGGGCTCCCTCCTGCCCTCACTATCCACCCTTTAGCAGTTGTGGATCAGTAGCAGGAATGCAAGGAGATGGGCCACTCCATCATCCACCACAAATGCCTCTAAATGGACTTTGAGCAGTTGCATAGTATTTACTACATGAGTTAATTCAACAGTGTAAATATGTTCTAGCAAACTTCATGGTAGCCTCATGAAACTGGAATAAGCCTTTGAAAAGAAATATGTCCTTGAAACATATATCTGATTCTAGCACTGGACTGTAGAACTTGTTGCTGTTTTTGACCTTGTATTAAAGTTAATCGTTCTGTTTGTATTTTTAGTATGCTGTATCTATCTTTGACCTAAAACCTTGGTACATGTTGCTTGGTCACATCATGGCTGAGGTGAGAACATGTTTATGGAAGACAAATCTATTGGCTTGATGAGAGTCTGTCAGACCATGAGTTTCTTGATCTGTGCAGGGTATTAATGTGTAAGAACTGCTATTCCAGGATTTCTCTAGAGGCTGGCAAGAGTCCTGAACCAGTTGTCATGTCTGCCCTCCTTGTCTGATAGGATTAGGAAGGTCCAAGCCTTTGGATCAACCTTTCTTTCTTAGCTTGTGTTTTCCCACCAGAACACCATGGGTTATTGCTTGCCTTGAGTTGGGAAACAGTTTGCATTTACACATGTAAATTTATTCATCCTTTTAATTTATGTAAAGTGGGGTTTTTTGGTGCACAATTCTCAATTCTTAAATTTTGATTTTCTATTGTCATGTGAGAACAGTAAGCCCCAGCACTGTGTCTTATGTGGGGAAAATAAAATGCTGCAGTAAACTAAAACAAAACCCAAAACCCCACAATGAGATATCAATTCACACCTGTTAGAATGGCTAGTATGAAAAAGATAATACAAGTGTTCGTGAGGATATGGAGAAAAGGAACCCCTTTGTGCACTGTTGGTTGGAATGTAAGTTGGCACAGCCACTGTAGATAACTGTTGAGGTTTCTCAAAAAATTTAAAATAGCACTACCGTATGATCCAGCAATTCCACTTCTGGGTATTTATCTGAAGGAAAGTGCCATAAAACTTGCTTTTGCCCCATATCCCTTGGGAAGAGTGTTTCACTGCTTGTGAGGCACTGTACTCCCCCAGTCTGTAGATTGTTTTTCCTTGAGTGAAGGACATCAACCTTGTTACTAAACTGTATCATTTTTTGTCTTTGTCATTTAACAGTTCCTCAGGAACAGAGGCTGAAGTGCAGTTTGTAGGGCAGGGTGTTCATTAGCGATCCATACCTCTGAAGACAAAGGGGGTGGGAACAGGATTTGGCAGAGGACACTGGATTGTGATGTGGTCAAAGTCTGGGCCAGCCCCCTCCCCACTTCACCCCAATCTCCAGGTAGCTCTGGAGCCTTCCTTCAAGCCCCATCAGACTTGTTCCCCATTGGACCAATACAGTTGGTTCTTTATACTCCTTTATACTCACCACACAGATCATTAGATGTGAGCTGCCCTAGACAGATGTGTCCTTGTGCAGGGTGGGTCAATCCATGAGCCAAGCCTTTCCATGAAGAGGGGTTGGAATGGTGCATTCCCTGCCCACCACAAATACTGCACTTGAAACTCTGTATTTTATTTTTATTTTCAAATTATCTGATATAAAGGAAATGTAATGAATTTTTTTTCTCTGTATCTGTGCACAGGCTCCCAAATCCCCTATAGTTTATTCAGTGTGCTGTTCAAACATAAGCATTTCCTAGGTGTGCCGTGAGATAGGTACATATAGATATAGATCTTTGCTCTTCTGAAGTTGAGAAGAAAAGGCCTTGAATCATCTTAATTTTTATCCTTTCAGTGTCTCAAAGGAGGTAGATATGGCTTGGAGTGCATACATTTGATCCCTGAGAAATATGAATATCAAAGGACCCTTGCTGTTTATTTTGGCAATGTTCTGATACTTAAAAGCCACCAGTGACACATATATTCATGGCTTCCTCTTAATTCGGTGGTTCTTGGCAGTAGCAAAGAGCATTAAAAACAGTTGAGTTTCATATGAAAGCGACAGGTTCCCAGCATCCTTCCTACTTGGCTGCACCTTTTACTGGTTTGTGTAACTCTGACCTGCTACCATTCAAAGCATTTTTCTCAACTGTGTTTTGGAATTGATACCTGGATATTGAAAATTCTCAGTTGCCTCAAGATCATAAATCATTGTTTCTTAAACTTGGAAAAATATCAAATTTACTTGGCGTGGAGAAGACTTTTTAAAAGGGTTGGAACCTGTTTGAGAAGGTCCTAAGTGAAAATCACAGAGCATCTACCCTCCCCACTCCCCGTCCTCTCTCTTCTCCTTTCTTCTCCCCCCCCCCCCGCCCCTTCCCTCCCCAGATTTACTGAATCAAAATCTCCAGGTTGAACCTGTTAGTTTACTGAATGCTCATGTTTGGAAAACACCGTGAAACAGTATGGCATTTAAAGCCTTTATATAGTCTTTCTCATCACATGTTTTTGCCCTGATTTCCCACTGTTTACCTTCATGCATTACTGTGGCTAGCAAGCCAAGCTGCTCACCACACAGATCATTTAAGGGCTGAGCTGGGGTTTAGGCATACATGAGATATAGGAGGGAAGGGCTTCTCATTCTGGTCTTTCTCCCAGGCTTTCAGGCTCTGCAAAGTTCTCCACAGGGCATGCTGATATTTTCATTTTTTTTAAAAAGATTTTATTTATTTGACACACATAGAAATCACAAGTAGGCAGAGAGGCAGGCAGAGAGAGAGGGGGAAGCGGGCTCCCCGCCGAGCAGAAAGCCCAATGCGGGGCTCGATCCCAGGACCCTGAGATCATGACCTGAGCTGAAGGCAGAGGCTTAACCCACTGAACCACCCAGGCGCCTGATATTTTCATTTTAAAAGGCGTCCCACCACTTGTGTTTTTCCAGGTGGGTGTTGCTTTTAGGTTGCTTATTTTTATTTTTAATAAAGAATTTTACAGTCCTGGATTTGAGTACTTAACAGTCCTCAAATTAATGCATGCCATTTTAATTGTTCTTTTTCTGCTATTCTTAGCCTATTTCAGGATGTTGCTAACTTTTCAAGTTTCTTATGTGCACTATCTTTCCCTGTATTTTCTGAAAGTTCTGTTTATGCTCCCTTCTTATTTTTGCTCCTGATACTTTATCATGTTAACTTGTATTAGGTCCTTTGTTTTTTACTTTAGCAGTTTTACCTTTTATAACTTGTATTAATAGCTCATTTTGTTATTTACAATCTAAAACATCTTTTATTCCTATTTTCTAATTAAATCTAGATTTTTATGAATTTAGGTTGTCTTTACTTTGAATTTTATTATTGATGTTAAAACATACTAATTTTATTAAGGTCATTTTTATATTCATGCTTGACATTTAAAAGTATTTATTATTTCTAAAGGCTTTCTTGCTTTATATTTATTTTATATTTAAACATATTTATTGTTTTAAAGGAGTTATGTGTTTCTTTGTTAATGTTGATTATTTTTGAACTTATATCTTCACCTATTACATAATCTTTATTTTTACCTATTACATACTTTTAATAACAACTTCTATTAGATTTTTGTTGTTGTTTTTAGATTTAGTTCTTGATTTCTATATAGTAGCTGGCCAGAATAGACAGTGGAGGGAAGCTCATCACAACAGGTGAGACTAGATGCTCTGTGATGGTCACTTTGATTTTCATCCAATGTGTTGGGGCATTCTTACGACATCCCCCCCCCCCATTCCCCTTCCATATACACACTTAATCTCACATTGTGAGAAGATACATGAGAAGCCTTCTAAAATCAATAATGATTTTATCTGGAGAAATGACATACTTGTTCCATAAGAATACTATCACTTTCTTTTGACACTGTACACTATTCAGTAGTAATGACACTGTACACTATTCAGTAGTAACATGCCCATTGTAAAATCCGTGCTCTAGCAGTTAAGGTTGTACTCTTCACTTTCCTTTGAGATAGTCTTGAGACTTCCCATTTGACTGATGAAACCATGAGTCCAACCCTGGTGTAGCAGATGACAGTTCCACTTTTCAGGACTGGTTAACATGTGCTGTACTCTTGACTCTGGGTGAGGATGATTTGTCAGGTCTCAGGGAGTCATGCCAAAGAGGCGTGATGCCAGACAGGTCCAGTGATTAAGATTTTGGTTTAGCCAATGGTTACATTGTTTTAGAGCTGGCAAACATCTTGAAATAAGCCTAACTTTCCTCTCTTGAAATGTTGTTAGGATTGTAGAAGTCTGACCTTTTCTGATGGGGTTAATATCCAGTCTGTAGGGAAAATGCAATTTATTTAAGATTTGAGATATTTTTCCTCTTCTTAATTTTAAGCAACAAACAAAGAGCCTTGAGGAGGCTGTGGTGGCTTGGCTGCCCAGTTCTCTGGGTTGTGTGAAGAGGACCTGTGTCTCTCAGCTCTGCTTCTATTAGCTTCAGGTTCGGTGTGATTTGCTTCAACATATTTATCTTTCTTATTGAGGCACCTGCTTTCTGCTTGGATATCAGTTTACATTTTCAAAATCTTCTTGAACTTCAATTTACTCAAAGCAAAGTTAATTATTTCTAGGGACCTGTAGCCAAGATTGAAAATAAAATTACTGGAGATGTATGTGGAATGATTGAGAAATGTGATGATTGCTTTCTTGTAGACCAGGGGTCAGCAAACTTTTTCTTTAAAGGGTCAGATAGTAAACAGTTCAATTTTTGTAGGCTCTGAAATCAGTTGCAACTATTTAAGTTTCTCTTAAAGCAGAGAAGCAGCCATAGGCAGCTAATAAGTAAATGAATGGATATTTCTGTATTCTTTTTTTTTTTTTTAAAGATTTTATTTATTTATTTGACAGAGAGAGATCACAAGTAGGCAGAGAGGCAGGCAGAGAGAGAGGAGGAAGCAGGCTCCCCGCGGAGCAGAGAGCCCGATGCGGGGCTCGATCCCAGGACCCCGAGACCATGACCCGAGCCGAAGGCAGCGGCCCAATCCACTGAGCCACTCAGGCGCCCCTATTTCTGTATTCTAACATCACTTTATTTACAAAAAAAATCAGTGGGGTGGGTAGGTCCACTGGTTGGTTTGATTTTGCTTAGGCATAGTTTGCTGACCCTTGATGTAGACCATTTCTTTAGGGAAAGCTGCCTTAACCTAATTTGAAACATTTGTACAACTCTGGAGAATTAAGGATTCCTACGGATTCTAGCTATATCTGCCATTGAGAGGTAAGCACTCATTCTCTTCTACTTGAATCTAGGCTGGCCTTGATGACTTACTTGTGCACCACAATGAAGTAGAAACAACATTTTGTCTCTTTTGAAGGTAGTTCTTTTTTTTTTTTCTTAATGATTTTGTTTATTTATTTGACAGAGATCACAAGTAGGCAGAGAGGCAGGCAGAGAGAGAGAGGGGGAAGCAGGCTCCCCGCTGAGCAGAGAGACCGGTGTGGGGCTCGATCCCAGGACCCTGGGATCACGACCTGGCCCGAAGGCAGAGGCTTTAACCCATTGAGCCACCCAGGCGCCCCTTGAAGGTAGTTCTTAAGAAGTTTTGGGCTTCTGGGAACAATCTGTGAGCCCTGAGCCACCATGTGAGAAGCCCAACCATGGTGACTCCATGACACAGTAAAAGTTCATGTCCTCATTTTGTTCAAGTCTCTGATGAAAAATGGGCTCTACAGAAAGACGTCTTTGACCAATTTGTATCTAAAATAGCATGTCTTTCTCTACTCTTGTGTAAGGGGAGGGGAAAAAAACTTTGCTCTCCTCAGTTCTCCAGTGGAAGCCATGCAAATTAGACTGAGAAGAGACAGTTTAATAGGAGAAAGGTATACAGACTTTATCTGATGTTAGTTTTTTGAGAAAGGGGTCTTCCTAGAAAAGAAATGAAGACCTCAAGAAGCAGCTGAGTGTGAGAGCTTACATACCATGTCTAACAAAGAGCAGTAGATTGTGGAGATGTGAAAAGACAGAGAGGGACAGGATTTTAGGTTTCCAAGTGTGACAGACTGTTTGGAAGGTAAATATATGGGGCAAATTAATGGAAGGTAAGGGCCATTTTAGTAAGGTTTGTTTGTGCAGGTTCATCTCAGTGCCAAAATTTTGTTTCTTTTCTCAGCCATAACTTTCCAAGGATAGGGAATTGGGGTGCCTGGGTGGCTCAGTCAGTTAAGCCTCTGCCTTAGGCTCAGGTCATGATCTCAGTGTCCTGGGATCGAGTCCCATATCATGCTCCTTGCTCAGCAGAGAGTCTGCTCGTCCCTCTGTTCCTCCCCTGCTCTCTCTCTCTCATAAATAAATAAATAAATAAACAAATAAATAAATACAAAACAAAAACCAACCCAAACTTTCCCAGAAGAGAGAATTTATGGCAATCTTCATTTCTCAGAAATTTGTGCTTTTATTCCAATAAGGGAAGCACCATGAAGACTTCTTTCTCCTCTTTTGATTTTCATTGCATTCAGCTCAAAATAATCCATATGCAAAAGTGACATATTTTAGTGTGGCTTATTCTGATCCCCTCCATGGCTTACCCTCTTCCTCTTTTTTCCCGCTTTATATTTTTTCATAGCATTACAGATTTGTTTATGTATTTATTTTCTATCTCTTGTGAGTCTCTCATACTAAGTTGTAAACATGAAAGCAGAGATTTTTTTTTCTACTAGCCTGGCTCATGTGAGGTGTTCAATAAACAATTTTTTTTTTTTAATGAATGAACCTTATAATTCTTGTTTTATTAATTTCATATGTATTTATTCAAACTACCTCTAGTATTTCAGAGAATGTGTTGACATATGAATAATAAATAAAATGACAGCTTTCATCTATTAAATATCTTTTCTTGATTATAGATACTTCCAGGAGCTGGAGTATTTTCCCTTGTCTTCCCATCACCTCTTTCTGGACATCTAAATGCTTATCCCTAGAGTAAATGCCACCTCTTCCTTGAAGTTGACCCTAATTTTTCATTCTAATAATCCCTTCCTTTTTTCCCCTCTGTCCCTGGTAAATAATATTTTTCTCCTCTGAAGCCATGGGGGGAAAAATCCCATTTATATCCTGTCTTTTAAAAAGTCTTTATTAAAATTATTTATCAACAACTCTTATTTTCCTTACTATAATAATAATATGATGTGAAGGTTAAAAGCTTTATGTGACTATGTTTGATTTTTACAAAACCAACCTACCACCTTACGTATAATGGTTTCTGTGTGTGTGTGTGTGTGTGTGTGTGTGTGTGTGAGAGAGAGAGAGAGAGAGAGAGAGAGAGAAAACTGGAATGAATGAAGGCATGTATTACTAAATGCAAAACAGAATCTTGAAAATTGACCAAAAATGTGTAGGCCTTTTAGTAATACTTTACTTCCTGCTGACTTTAAAGTTCTCCCTTCCTAGTCCTATAACTCCAAATAAGATCTGAAAATCACCATGTAAGGAATAGAGTAAAAAACAGTTCAAATATATTAATGAAAATTAGGCCAAAGAATAGAAGGTAAAATAAATAAAGGAATCCTAGCATCCTCATTTACTATCTTTTCCACTCTGATTCTTTATGGAGCTGTAGGATGATTTCCGATAGATTCATCTTTTTTTGTTTTTTGTCAAATATTTTTTATTTCATGAGCATTTGGAATGGCTTTCTTACACTGTAGATATTTATCCTTCATCTCCTACCATGACACAGGTATCTTCTGCTATAAGATTATGTTCAGTGGACAACCTGGTTCTTAAAAATTATTTGTAGATCTATGCTAAATCTGGGAGGAATGTAAATCATTATCAAAAATTAATTTTCTCCTTTGTATAGGAAAAATATGAAATCCCTATAATTCCAACGATGTTATCAGTTTCAGTAGAAAATCATTATTGAGATTATTTTAAATTCATTAACAAAAGAAATTTTATTATGAAGATAGCCTGGTCTTAGTCATATTAAAAATAATTTACCCATGCTTTTATTCTCTAATTAGAGTTTTAACCAGTGCCGGATGGTTACAGAAAGCAATATCAAGAAGAGAAAGGGGGGATAAAAACATATTAATCTCTGAGCCAAAATATTAAAAATAATCAGAAATAAATGAGGTTCTGAACCTTCTGAAATTAAACTAAAATGGAATATTAAAAATCACTTCTATTGTGTAACTTTTGAGACTGACTTCCAATTGTACTCCCCTGACAGCAAACAGTGCATGGATAGGAATGAGAAAACTTAGGTGTCACCCTTAGGAGAATTCTTGGGCCATGGATAGTGGGTGCATGTGATCTTTTACTGATAAGGTTTCCAGCTGAATTTAGAGTTTACTAGGGCTGTAAAAAAATAGACGATGCTCATGGACTTCCTTACTGGGAATCTTCTAGCAATGGCCATTGATCATCAGTCAGTCCACAAACATTATTGAGCCTCCATTTGCCTGAAGAATCTGGTGTTTGATAGGATATTTCAGGCTGTTTGACTCTAGAAAGAATTGAAGTAGTTACTTCCTTGAGGAGTTTACAAGTCTCCCTGAGGGCTTAGAAATAAATGAAAAAGTCTGGGAGGGTCGGGATAAGGAAAAGCCAAAAACCCAAGAGATGAGTTGACAGTTAAACTGGCTGGAGGAAGTCATTTGCTGGGATAGGTGGGGAAAGGGAGGTAAAATATTCTAGGTTAAAGGAATAATATTAGCAAAGCACAGGAAGTAACTGTACATTATTTATATTTCATTTCACTTCACATAATGTTGAACAAAGCTCATAGAATAAACCATAATATGGTAATTATTTTTTGGGGAAAACTAAGAAATTAGGGAAAATTAAAATGTGGATAAAATAATAGATGAATTCAAGTTTGAGGTCAGAATAGAATTCTACCAAGCGCAAGCTGCCCTCTATTTATAGGAAAATCAGCCAGCTGTCCAGAAATAAGGAAGGAGGAAGGAAGGAAAGAAGGAAGGAAAGAAAGAAGGAGGAAAGGGCTTTGAGCGGTTCTAATGATTGTCACTAAAGCTCTGCATACAAGTCTTTCCATTTCATTTCTTATGAAAGCCTCCAGTCGAACGCTGTACAATATGATAGCAACTTGCCACATGTAGCTATTTTGAATATTTGAAATCTGACTACTCTGAATGTGCAGGAGAGTAATATACATACTATTCTGAAGACTGAGTATGGAAAGATGAATATAAAATATCTCATTAGAAACTTTATTGCATGTTGAAATGAAAACATCTTGGATATATTGGGTTAAATAAAATACTTTATTAGAATGAAATTCAGCTATTTCCTTTTACTTTGAAAAGTGGCTAATAGAAAATTTAAATTCTGTATTTGGTTCACATCATATTGCTACTGGACAGTGCTACTTCAGGCTCTCTCTTATGACCTGTTTAATCCTTATTTACACAATTCTAACATGACTGTATATATTTAAAAGTCTTCCAGGGGCACCTGGGTGGCTCAGTTAGTTAAGCGTCTATCTTTGGCTCAGTTCATGATCCCAGGGTCCTGGGATCGAGTCCCATGTCATGCTCTCTGCTCACCAGGGAGTCTGCTTCTCCCTCTCACTCTTCCTCTGTTCTCTCTCTCTTTCTTTTTTTCTCTCTTTCTCGCTCTCTCTCTCAAATAAAATACATAAATAAAAGTCTTCCAGCAATTAGAATCATCATAAAAGAAGGTAGCATTGGGATAAGTATGATGTGGGGAGTGTGGTAGAGACTACCATGTTAATAATGATAAAAATGTATTGTTCTTGGGAAGTGTGTAATCATCCAGTGAGATAAAACCTAAAGATTGAGGGCCTATGTAGTTAGTTACTGCTACCACAAAGATGCCTAAGGACTTCCAATTCATTGGCTTCTAAAAAGCATTTATTTGTTACTTGTGCCTCTGTATGTTAGTTGCCGCTCAGCTGACCTAAGGTGGGTTTGGCTTCCAGATAGAGTTTGAGTAAAGTTTGCTCCTGTTTCTCTTATCTCATTGCTGTAACGGCTACCTGAGTCTTTATTTTGATGGTAAAGGCTCGACTGCCAGTGAGCAGGTCAAACTGCACAAGTTTGCAGAACATCTGCTAATATCCCAATGGCTAATATAAAGCATGGGTCACACTGAAAGTCAAGGTGTGGGAAGTACTTTCTCCACTCCCAGGCCATGGCAAGGACATAGATGCATATGCTGTAGAGAAAACCCAAGACAAATGATTATAATCTGCCACAAGTACCTTTAAAGCCACATGCAGACAAGCAGCTGATACCTGGACAGTGAAAGAGGAAATACAAAATCATTAAAAAACAGGTGCCAAAGCAAACTGAGAAGAAAATTCTAAGCCCATTTGCTGTAAATATAAACAGTTATAACATCTCAGAGGTGTCTGAAACCTTAATGATAATACTTTCCGTTCTTATTGATAGCTGGCCTATGAAATGTTTTTATTAGGGTTAGCTCAGGAGTAGATCATGTGATTAAGACCTAATCAATATATCATATTCTCAAGTTATCAGTTTTTATGATATAAGCATCATCTGTATAGTCTTAATTAGCATCTCTGGGAGAAAAACATATTGCTGTCCTTTTCAGATAAAACACTAACCTCAGCAGAGGTAAGAGATGTGGTTAGGGTCACATAGTTATGTGAAGTTCCAGAATGCCAATTATGTGTGTAAGACTCTGAATCCTATAGTCTGTTTTCTAACATGGTTTCTGTGGAAAGGAAGAAGGAAGTGATCAGAACTAATCTATATTATCATGCAGTCCATTATTTGGAGTTCCTATTGATGACCTTGGTTTGTTTTGTTTTTAAAGATTAAATTTTGGTTTGTATGGGTATAGTATGTATTGAAAAGATTTTTGAAGGGGATCTCAATATGCCACTCCCAAGTCTGCCACTTTGGCATGAGGATTATTTAGAGTTGCTGGCAATTGAGAATCCCCTGAGGTCAGTTCTCTACCTTTTCCTTTTCTGCCTAAAATAGGGCATAAATTTCCCTCTGCAAAGGTGTTCCTCCCCTGTACCAGGAAGAGGAGAGAGACTCATCACCACAGAGACAGAGAGTTATGCTGAGTCTGCTTAAAGAACCTTACCAAAATAATCCTTTCTTCCATTGGTTTCCCCCATAGTCACAACTGATCATCATTGGAAGCCCAAACTCCCTTTCCTTTATTAGAATGGTATATACGCTCCCAAGGCTGACTACTTGGTGTCTCACTTCTTTCCTGTGAACTCCTATGCACCCAAGACATTAATGAGAGTCATGTACCTTTTCTCTTATTAATCTGTCTTCCGCTAGTCTAATTCATAGATCCACAGTCAGTGAACGTAAGAGAGTAGTGCAGAAGTTTTTCTTCTCAAAAAATTAAAATAAGGGGCACCTGGGTGGCTCAGTGGGTTAGGCCACTGCCTTCAGCTCGGGTCATGATCTCGGGGTCCTGGGATCGAGTCCCATGTCGGGCTCTCTGCTCAGTGGGGTGTCTGCTTCCCTCTCTCTCTCTCTACCTGCCTCTCTGCCTACTTGTGATCTCTCTCTCCCTCTGTCAAATAAATAAATAAAATCTTTAAAAAAAATTAAAATAATGCTCAAATTTATTTCTGCTTAAAAAGATTTGCTATTGTCTGTGTGCATTCCTTTATATTTCTTTTTTCCGTGTACAGCAGAGAAACTATTTTAGTAATTTTTCACTGAAATCATTCAGAAATTTTAGTAATATGACCTACAGTCTCCCAGGTAATCTACAAATCACTTGATGTTGTCTGTAAATCTGTGTAATGTTGAGGAGAATACCTGTGGTAAGTAGTAACTAGCAAAGAAATCTTGGGGGATGAGTTTTTATTTATTCATTAGTTTGTTTTCCTAGAGGGAAAGACAGAGACCCATAGGGTAGGGAGAAGGAAGAGGTAATTTCTTGTTTATAGAATTAGTGGGAAGTGAGTTCTTTTTGGAAATTATAAGCTATTCATTCACAGCAGGGATGCCTGTTTTAGATTTTTGAGCCAAGAATTAGTGAAGTGGTAGAAGCATAACCATAACTATCCCTTACCTTGAGATAGCCCAAATTTGGATCACTCACAGAGCACCTTGGAATTCTCTAAGGATCTGTTGGACTTCAGACCCTTTACCTCATGGTATTAGAATAAAGACAGACAGTACCTTTATTTCTTTGGCTTGTGGCAAGAGTGATATGAAAACATTTCCATAGAAACTGGGAACTCATGAAAAAACATTAGGCTTGTGTGTCTCTTCCCACTAAGATGTTACAGAAATACTGAGCTCCATTTCTGAGATCCTGGAAAAATGACCCTTTCCCCCTTGTTTTTCATTTCTTCCTCTGCTGTTGTCTAGCTGTGACCCTGCAGTGTGAAGAAAATGAGGCACTGTACTGTTACAGAATAATATGAGATGAAGTTGGGTCACGAAGAAGGATGACTCTGCCCTCTTCGTGCCTGAGGTCACCCACTAACACTCCATGCATCGATCTCCTTCTCCTGGAAATATGCCACCTTCTGTGCCCCGCCCCTCACTGTATTCCTTCTGTCAGACTGTTCTTTTCTATTTCTCTTTTTTAAAGATAGTGCCAGTGTTTTTTTCTGGTGATGCTCATAGAGTCAAAGTTATGGAATCTTAAAACCACAAAAATAATTATTTTTTGGGCTTTAAACCCAGTGTAACTGTGGAACAGCTTGCCTTTTAAAAATTAATAAGGAAATAATAGGGACAAAAACCCAAGCAACATTTTAGGGTCACAGTTTTTTTAAAGGGTCACTGTATTTTTAAAGGGCCAGTGAGCTCCTGGCTGAGCTTCTAGAAATGGTGGGTCCTTCCGGGACTTGCCTCTTGACACTCTAGATTTTTAGTTTAGCACATTTTTTATACCATTGTTTAGTTATTTGAGAATTGGTGGTTGAAGGTCAAGAAAGGGGGTTTTCTGTGAAAGCCTGACAAGGTGAGTGAGATGAGCATAGGAAAACAACTCCTATAGACATGGTTTCATGCCAGCATCTCAAACTTGTTCTCAAATATATAGATGCTTCTTTTTGTTTTTTAGCTTCCAACCATTTTTTTTAAATGTATGTATGTATGTCTTTATATGTATTTGCCAAAGAGAGAGAGAGCATAAGCAGGGGGAATGGCAGGCAGAGGGAGAAGCAGGCTTCCTACTGAGCTGGGAGCCCGATGCAGGACTTGATTCAGGACCCTGGGATAATGACCTGAGGTGAAGGCAGATGCTTAACAGACTGAGGCACCCAGGCATCCCCCAAATTTATTTCTTAATTTACATGAGAGATAGTTCACTTTTTTTTTTAAGATTTTATTTATTTATTTGACAGACAGTAGGCAGAGAGGCAGGCAGAGAGAGAGAGAGGAGGAAGCAGGCTCCCTGCCGAGCAGAGAGCCTGATGCGGGGCTCAATCCCAGGACCCTGGGATCATGACCCAAGCCGAAGGCAGAGGCTTTAACCCACTGAGCCATCCAGGCGCTCCGATAGTTCACTTTTTTTTGATGTATAGATCTATGAGTTTTGACATAGGCACAGAGTTGTGAAACTACCACAATGCTGTGGATACAGAACTGTTCTTTCACTCCTAATATTCCCTTGCACTGCCCCTCGGTAATGAGCCATTTCCCCGCTGTCTACCTCTGGCAGTCATTGATCTATTCTCTGTCTCTATGGTTTTGTCTTTTCCAGAATGTTTTATAAATGTAGTTGTGAAAATGTGTAACATTTTGAATCTCACTTCTTTACTTGACACAGTGCATTTGCGGTTCACCCAATTGTCACACACATCAGTAGTTTATTTATTTTTTTTTTGATGAGTAGTTTAGTATTCTATTGAGTTGAATGTTACCCAGTTTATTCATTTATCAGTTGAAGAACATTTAGGTTGTTTTCAGTGTTTGCAGTTAGGAGTCAATCTGCCATAAACATTTGCATATGTACATATATATTTTTAAGAATCAGTTTTCATTTCTCTTGGGTAAAACAACTGGAAGTAGGATTGCTAGGTTATTAGATTTCTATTGCTGCTGTAACAAATTCCTACAAATTTAGTCACTTAAAAAAAACACAACATAAGCTTCTTCTCTTCTAGTTGGGAAGGTCAGAAGTCTAAACTGTGTTGGCAGAGCTTTAGGAAAGGAGGCTCTAGGGAAGAATTCCAGCTTCTAGAGGCTACTCATATACCCTAGTGACCCTGTATCATTCCAACTTCTACCTCTATGGTCACATCTCCTTCTGTGACTCTCCTTGCCTCCCTCTGAATGACCCTTATGATTATATTGGTATACATGAATAATTCAGGATCTTTAACTTTACCACAGCTTTAAGTGCTCTTCAAAGCCCCTTTTGCCAGAAAAGGTGACTACTCATAGGTTCTGGGGATTTGGACATTATTCTGCTTACCACAGTCAGAACATATGACAAATGTATGTTTAACTTTGTAAGAAACTGTCAAAATAATGCTTTATAGGAAAGTATTTTCATGCTATGAGTTTTTGCTAATAGTTCCCAGTGCATTAATAACATAGAGGGTTTGTTAATCAGGATATATTTCTATATCAGTTTGAAATTTTTTTGCTATATGTCAGAGAAAACCCAACTCAGATTAGTTTAAGAAAACGAGAGTTACTGGCTTACTTAAATAAAAGGTCTGAGGCTAAAGCTTTGCAAATTTTGGGATTTCTGACTTTAAAGCTCAAAAATTTTCATCATTTAGTTTTTAATCTTTCTATTGGGTTTGCATTATTCACAGGCTCCACAGGGTGGGAAGGTGGAAATGCTGGTAGTTCCTGATTCCTCCTTCAAGTCCCTGGTAACAAATGTCAAGTTATGTCACAGCATTTTCAGCAAAGGTCTCACTGCTGCTTATTTTTGTTATTGGATCACATGGGAATCCTGTGAACCAATTACTGGGGTGAGAGAATGTGGTGTACAAATTGGTCTTGGTCATATGACCCATGCCTGAACTGAGCTGGGAGCTTAACCCAAGGACTATGAGTTGAAAATGAGGAACGGATGGATCCAAAAGAGAAAACGGAGGCTATTTCTAGAAAAAGATTATGGCTGCTGGAGATACATTGGGCAAATATCCACTCTAATTTCTTAAACTTCAAATAGAGCTTTAGAATGAATTATCCTTGAGGAAGTTACTCTCTTAAGTATATTTACCCACTTTTACCAAATGAGGAAACTGAGGAAGAATGTTAAATTCAATTAGACCACCAGGGATTGCTTTCAGAGTCACTGGGGAGACAGGCAACCAAGGATGTGTGGCAACCAGCTGTGCTGCTCACACGCAGTCGTATGGGTCTCTATCCAACTCTACATCTAGTAACTTCATGTTGATGGCTTGAGATAGGCCACGGTGGAGTATTTACACCACAGAAATTGGCAAAGATGACAGATCAGGGCTTTTTACTCTAGAGAGCCCCTTACTAGACTATTACCAGCATACCATGGCTGACAGCCAATAAGTAACTCTACGCAATCAATATGATAGCACTGTGTGATAATTTTAAGATAATTCAGACATAATTACAACAGGAATTGAGAGAAAGGAGATAATCACTGTGTGTGTGTGTGTGTGTGTGTGTGTGTCTCCCTCCCCTCCCCAAAAAATTCATGAGAAGAGGAGGGCTTGAATTAGACATGGCATCAGAGAGAATATACATCATTTTGAGCCTGACTTTTCTTTTGTGCTTAGTACTTTTGGTGTTCTATCCAAGACAGTTTTTCATTTTTTACAAAATATTCTATGTTTTCCTCTAAAAACATCAGAGTTTCTTAAATTAACTTTTGTGTGTGGTGTGAGATAGAGGCCAAGTTTTCATTTTTTCCCCTAAGCACAAGAACAGAGATCTTATGTTCAAAACTACTGTGAGTCTGGTTTGCCGGTGTGTCTTGCTCTGTAGTCTGTTCTACCACTAGCTGCTCTGATGCTAGGTCACTGATCTGGGCACTGTTTCCCCCATGAGGAGCACACAGGAGCCCCTGAAATACTAGCTGAACAAGAGACATTCATTTCAACTTCAGCAGAATCTATGCAGATGTTCCATTTTTTCAAATACATCTCGTGCTCACTCCCACTGCACCAAAACCCCACCTCAGTTCCTCAGATTGTCATCTCCCAGGTTTTATTCTGCCCCCTTTCTTCATGGGGTCAGCTGAGGATGAAAGATGATTTTTCTTCCCAAGAAGAGCTTCAGTGTCTTGAGCCGCATAACTTTTTGTGTAATTTCGCAGTTCTCTCTTAGGGCACTGACTCCAAGAGCTGATTGATGTGGATGAGCTTTCCTTAGCTGAGCTGTTCCCTGACGATTCAATGCCCTGCTCTCCCACATTCTTTTCACTTCAGCTTTCAGGGAAAAAGAATTTTTCCTTTAGGTTATTTGCACTCTAATGATACCTCCCTTGCAAAGCCTACTGAAAGAACAATTTCATAGTTAGAATAAAGATGCACAGGTCCTTGTTTCCTGGTTTATGACCACACTTTTATATGCTAGAGTTCTAGATAGGTCTGGGGTGGGAGCATCTGAATGAAGGAAGTCTGAATTCTGGCTTTTGTGTTATTTGTTGTGTGACCTTGTGCATTTGACTTAAACTCTTAATAAAGCCTGAGACTTCTCCTTTATTAAATGGACATACTGAAACTACCTCAAAGTGTTATTCTTATGAATGAAATTTGAATGAAATGAAGGTATCTGAAGCTGTTATTGTATTTCCTGGTACTCAGCAATATTGCTCATTTTCCTTCTTTGAAAGGGTGATGGGGAGTTTGGGGTAAATTCCCAAAGGGGGCATGTTATGCCCTGGTAGAACTATGTAACACTTTTTTTTTTTTCCTTCATGATGTCTCTTCCATTTGCCCAATCATAGAGGTACTAACACATGCCAGAGAGCCCAGGGATACTCAGCCCATGGAAGAGTCCTACAGAGGACTAAAGTATGGTGGGCTAACCATAAAAATATTTGGTATCAAATTTTAGAGGATTAAATACTATATGAGATTGTCTGCCTCTTTGTGTCTGAAAATTTCCATGTCACTGCCATGAAGCAAATTAACGAGAGGTCTGCTTTAGAGAAAGGTTGAAACCCAAAGCTTTGGTAGTCTTGAAAAATGAGCCCCCCAAGTTTTGTGGGAATCCCAACCTTAGTAGACTGCCTGGCTTGCTCGAACAACTTTGGTTAATAGACAACCCTAAAGGTATCTGATTTCATTTTTGAACAGTTGAAACTGTTAAAAATTCCTTTATATTCACTCAAACCAACACCTTGTGCTGCAGTATTTATCATTTCAGGACTAGTTAAAGGCAATTTCAACTGCCTCGAGTTTTTTGAGAGGAGTACGCAGTGAAAGCTTATAGGTTTGATTCTTCTAATGCTCCTCTGTGTGCACCAGAAGGAACTGTCTCATTACAGTGGGCTGCAGCCCTGAGCCCCAGTGTTGTATAGAATGTTGTGCAGTTCATGTGGATATGTGAGTGGAAAGGGGGCTGATGAGGTCACACTGGGAAGCTCATCTAGTACAGAGCCATCGCCACTCCTGGAACAGCACCACAGAGCCCAGGCTGCCTTCTTGGTAGTTTGAACACCTAATTCTTTCAAAGCATGTCAGTAGGGTTCAGTGATATTTTCCCAGAGGATCTCACCCAAAGCAACTTTTTTTTTTTCAGTTGCTAATTATCTATAGGAGAAAACAATAATTGCATTTCTAAGGGTCTCCTGTATTTTAACATTCAGATCCTTGACATAGATTGCTCTTTGAAATTTCAAATACTGATGAAGGAAATGTGCTTGAAAGCAATGCCATTTAAATCCAGGCCTGTTAAAAGCCTGGCTGTCAGAGGAGTAACTCTTCAACTAATACTGATTTGTTAATGCACTGATCTGTTACCTGCCCCTCGTCAGAAGCCCCAAGAGAAAGCAGGGATTTGAAGTTGTCATCAGTAGTTTACTTTAAAGAATAATGACCAGAATAATGAAAATCATCTTTCTGGGGAATGACTTGCTGGAGGTGAGTTTCAGTGAGAAGCAAGCTTGTTAAGTGTGAGCCTGGAATAGGAGGCTGAATTCTGACCCTCCCTCTATGGGGAAAAGCAGTTTCCACGTTTATTTGTTCCCCATTAAATAATTATAGCTTTTAATGTAAATAATTAGCTTCAAATGTAAAATAATTAGCTTCAAATGTAAAAGAGTTTTCTAATTGGCAGGAACCTTAAAGATAATTTTACTCAATCTGCTTCATTTTATAAGGTAAGAAAATTGAAAGAAATTCTTAGCAGATAATTGGTGCATTCCTATTCTAGGCACTGTTGTGGGGAGTAGGGACATTGTAGACAAGGCAAATTTGACTGATTAGACCAATTAGAGAGGGATCATGGACTCATTAGACTAGTTAGGTCTGGACTAAACCAGAGCTAGATTAGTAGCCAACGTACTGTTTCTTTGATCAACAGTCCTGCTCCCCCCTCACCAACTCCTTTGGCACCTTGAATTGGTTATTCCTCTTCCCTCTTCTACTCTCTCACTTCTGGTTTTGTATTGTCTGAGAAGAACTATGGTTCTCAACATTGTTGATTTATCTTTTCCGTCAGATCCATGGTACGTGAGTACACACATGTAATTTTTCATACCGTCTCAGGTATGCATTATTCTCCTGAAGTCCATGGGCATCAGGACAAGAAACTCTGTACCTATGTGATATATGTCAACACACTAGTCACATAAAGAAAACTTTACAGGCCATCCACTTTGTATTGTGGAATTTTGTGGGGTCATCCACTATAAATAAATAAATAGTAAATCGTTTTTACTATTGGTGAGAATTTTATCAGTCACTCACTCAATCAATCAAATCAAGAAGCAATTAATACACCATTTTTCAGGCACCATGGCAATATACAGAATTTTAAAACATGATCCCTGTTTTACATATAAGGAAATTGAGATAGAGAGATGTCAAGTAGCAAGTCCCTTCAGCCTCTATTTCGTGAGACCAGGGTTTGAACCCAGGGCTTCACCATAATTTTAGGGCTTTTCTCTCTCAGAGCAGCAACTTTGAAATGTGAAAAATACCTACATATTGGAGACATTTTTTACTGTGTAACAGAGCATGAGTGTTTTAGGATTCTGAAAGTGAGGGAGATCAGTAAAGGCTGGAGCGCATAAGGAAAGGGAAAACTTCTTGGATAGATAATCCATCAAAGGATGAGGTAAGATAGGGATAAGTGAAGTAGGGTCAAAATAGTTAATTTTAATTTCACCCAGATGAATCTAGAAGGATGGGAATTAGTTTGAAGTGCCAGAGAGCAAATTGCTGGTATAATAATTCCTATTGCTTCAAATTCATTTTTATTTTATTTATTTTTTTTAAAGATTTTATTTATTTATTTGATAGAGATCACAAGTAGACAGAGAGGCAAGCAGAGAGAGAGGGAAGCAGTTTCCCCACTGAGCAGAGAGCCTGATGTGGGGCTTGATCCCAGGACCCTGAGATCATGACCTGAGCCGGAGGCAGCAGCTTAACCCACTGAGCCACTCAGGAGCCCCTCAAATTCACTTTTAAATATAGATGTGTATAATTAGGTAATCAGTGTTTTTTTTGTTGTTTGTTTTGGGTTTTTTCTTTCTACTAACACCTCATATTTTAAGATGGAGCAAAGAAGAAGGTGTCTGGGATCTGGTTATTTTAGCACACGTTTATTTATTTGTTAACCTACAAGTAGTAAGTGATAATAAGCAACAAACATAGTTTCAAGAACTTAGATTCTGACTGGGGAATTATGACTTCAACTGTATCTGAAGAATCCAGAATATAAAAATATAAAATTTCTTGATAATTTTGGGTCCTCTCAATGGTTTTCTCAGATTTCAGTTAGTATATAAAATAAACAAGATTATACTAGTATTTTTTACATGGCTCCTGAATACATTTTTACTTGAAACAGATAAATATCACTCCACAATTTTAAGAGGCTAACAACGCGGTATATAACCTTTGAAGTTACTTTATTTAATCTGTGGTTCTTTATTTGAAGCAACCGAATTGGTATATAGCTTGTGATGATCCCACTGCAAGAACTTTAAAGCTTTCAGTTTACCTTGATCTCAAGCACTGTTGTGTGAATGCCTCAGTGTATATAAAGTAATTATAGCCTATATTTATTGGGTACCATGCTAAGTACTTTGTAAGAATTATCTTTTTTTTTCTAAAGATCTTATTTATTTGAGAGAGAGAGCATGGTCAGTGGGGAGGGATGGGATAAGGCAGGAACAGAGGGAGAAGCAGAGACACCCCACCGAGCAGGGAACCCAGTGTGGGGCTCCGTCCTAGGACCCTGAGATCATGACCTGAGCAGAAGTCAGATGCTTGACAACTGAGCCACCCAGGTGCCCCTACAAGAATTATTGTGTTGAATCTCCATAACAGCGACATGTTGTACCACTCATGTCCTCATTCTGCAGGTGAGAAAGTCAGCAAAGGAAACCTAATAGTCAAGTTAAAAGGCAAGATGGCTTGCAAGATTGAACTCTCCAGATTCCTCAAGTACAAGCAGTTTAGTAATAATGACAAATCATTTAATCTTATCTAATATATTTTTTATGTAATAATCTTTCATTTGCTCATCATTAAAAGAGAGAAGAGTTGAAATTGCTGAGTACCTTTGGATTACCCTTACGTTTAAACCTATAAACCTTAGTGCTAGAGAGGTGTTTCTCATATAGACTTACTGCTAAGTTTCTACAGTTCTAGAATGTCCATGTTTCAGGAGATTATGGATTGCCTTAGTCTCTGTGATAAGAAGTTATTCCATTGTGTAGTAATTCTTAAAAATATATTAATATATAATATAATATATTAATAAACATTAATATATTAATTATGTTGTACCTTAATTGCTTTACATCATTACATGTATTATATGGAAATGCATGGTATACATTTTATGGAAAACAGTGCATTACATTATGTCATTATATTTAACTAGCTAATTGTGAACCTGTTTCCCTTACTTGCAAGCAACTTGGTGTCCTGCCAATTCAGGGAAGTTAAGTTAGTTTCCTAATTCTTAACAAGAGTAGGTGAAGAGCCAGGATTTAAGCCCAGGCCTGAATGAATCCAGAAACATGCCTTTCACCCCAATTCAAGAGTTACTTTTTAATCACACTCATTTTATCCAAGTTTGAATCATAAATTTATCAAATATTTTGGAGTCATTGTATATGTGAGAAGTGATGGGACAGAATAAACTGGATGCACATGACATATCATCATTACCTAGAGAACCATCACCCTGTGCTGTGGTCATATGAAATTATTTATGGAAACTCAGCCAAACAAAATACAGAGGGATCTATCCTTTATACATGTAATAACATGTTAAATGAGGTTTTCTGTTCTGTTTTGATAGAACACCCAAGAAAATAGATGCCTCTTATTCTCACCTTCCATAGTGAGGTGTGAATCTACTTGGCCTGAACTACTAAAGAAGATGGTCAAAAGCCAGTTGAAGTCTTCAGCTTTCTGCCAAGATAGAATAACAGGGATCAGTTTTACCTTCCTTTCTGGGAGGCTGGGCATAGTGCCTGTTCCACCAGCCCCTTTGGAAAACCTCATGATATATGACACTTTGTATAGAGCACTCAAAAGGTATAGTTCATCACTGAGGAATGATTAGCCCTAGACTGACCATTATTCTGATTCCACCTAACAAATCTTTTTTTAAAAATATTTTTATTTATTTATTTGACAGAGAGAGCACAAGCAGGACAAGGTGCAGGCAGAAGGAGAGGAAGAAGCAGGCCACCCTCTGAGCAGGGATTCCTGATATGGGGCTCAATCCTATGATCCCGGCATTGTGACCCACTGAGCCATCCAGACACCCCTCATCTAACAAATCTTAAAGCAGGACCTGAAAGGATCAAACCATTTTCAAGTTATTTAGCCACAATAAAATGCCACTATACAACTATTTGAGAGACTAGAAAAAACAAATCTAACCATATCAGACAGTGGTGAGGATATATAGGAATTAGAACGCTCACATACGACTGGTGGGGATATAAGACGTTATACGGACTTTGAAAAACAGGCAATAGCTTATAAAGTAAAATGTGCCCCAGCCATTTTACTCCTTCGTACTTGCACAGTAGAATGAAAAATTGCCTTTATGAAGACTTATACTTGAATATTCACAGCAGCTTTATTTATAACAACCTCAAACTGGAAACAACCAAAATCCCCATTAATAAGTGAATAAACAAACAAGTCATACAATGTAATTCTGTTCAGTGATAAAAAGGAGTGTACTATTGAACATTGAAATGAATGAATCTCAGAATACTGTAATGAAACAAGTCATATAAAAATTAGTACACACTTGTGAATGTGCTTAATACCAATGAAGTACACACTCAAAAGGATCAAAATGATAAATGTTATGACATAGATATCTTTCAATTAAAAAAACAGTATATACTGAATGATTCCATGTATATACAAATCTAGAAAATCAACTAATCTATAGTGACAGCAGATCATTGGTTTATAGAAGGACCAAGAGGGAAAGGGAAGGATTACAATGGGGTGTGAGCAAACTTTTCAGTGTGATAGACATGTTCATTATGTTGACTGTAGTGATGGACGCATGGGCGTGTGTATATACATATATTTATATATGTCAGAACTTGAATTGTACACTTTAAATGTGTGTAATTTATTCTATGTCAGTTATAGTTCAGTAAATTTTTTTTAAGTATCTTCAGCTGATTACCCCCTCCACTTTTAATCTAAGGGATTAAAAATGTCAAAAAGTCTGGAGATTAAAAAGAGGACTTCTTTAGAACTTTTGAATGTACTCAGAAATCCTCTTCTCATATTTCCAAATGACATATCAGATAAAGAGCTAGTATCCAAAATCACTCAACACCCAAAGAACAAAGAATCCAATCAAGAAATGGGCAGAAGAGGTGACTCAGTGGGTTAAAGTCTCTGCCTTTGGCTCGGGTCATGATCTCAGGGTTCTGGGATCGAGCCCCACATCGGGCTCTCTGCTCAGCGGGGAGCCTGCTTCCTCCTCTCTCTCTGCTTGCCTCTCTGCCTACTTGTGATCTCTGTCTGTCCAATAAATAAATAAAATCTTTAAAAAAAAAAAAAAGAAAAATGGGCAGAAGACATGAACAGACATTTCGGCAAAGACATCCAAATGGCCAACAGACACATAACAAAGTGCTCCACATCACTCGGCATCAGGGAAATACAAATCAAAACCACAAGGAGATACCACCTCACACCAGTCAGAATGGCTAAAATTAACGTCAGGAAATGGCAGATGCTGGCAAGGATGCAGAGAAAGGGAAATCCTCCTACAGTGTTGGTGGGAATGCAAGCTTGTGCAACCACTCTGGAAAACAGCATGGAAGTTCCTCAAAAAGTTGAAAATAGAGCTACCCTATGACCCAGCAATCATACTACTAGGTATTTACCCTAAAGATACAAATGCAGTGATCCAAAGGGGCACGTGCACCTGAATGTTTATAGCAGCAATGTCCACAATAGCCAAACTATGGAAAGAACCTAGATGTCCATCAACAGATGAATGGAAAAAGAAGAAGTATATATATATATATATACACACATATATATGACATATATATATATATATACACACACACACATATATACACATACATACACATACAATGGAACACTATGCAACAATCAAGAGAAATGAAATCTTGCCATTTGCAATGATGTGGATGAAAATAGAGGGTATTGTACTGAGGGAAATAAGTCAATTTGAGAAAGACAATTATATATGATCTACCTGATATGAGGAACTTGAGAGGCAATGTGGGGGGCTTGGGGGTTAGGAAAGGAAAAAAATGAAACAAGATGGGATGGGGAGGGAGATAAACCATAAGAGACTCTTAATCTCACAAAACAAACTGAGGATTGCTGGGGGGAGGTGGGTAGGGAGAGGGTGGTTGGTTATAGACATTGGGGAGGGTATGTGCTATGGTGAGTGCTGAAAAGTGTGTAAGCCTGATGATTCACAGACCTATACCCCTGGGGTTAATAATACATTCTATGTTAATGAACATAAAGAAAGAAAAAAAGCAAGCAAGCAAGGAAGCAAGCAAGCAAAAAAAAAAAAAAAAGAAGAAAAAGGAAAAAATTTTTTTAAAAATTGTCTGACAGAAAGTCAGTCCAGAATGTCAAGAAATAGATGGAAAGTGAATCTTGAAGGCATCGATTGAGCCCCAGCATGAACCCTTATGCCTTAGTCCAACCTTATTCCTAGACTTTTTCAGGTACCTAAGTCAACAGATTCTCCTATTTAAGTCAGTTAAGTTATATTTGCTGTCATTTACATCCAAATACTTCCGCACAGTATAAGGGGGATCTCCATCCCTGGCTCCCACTTTCATGCTAGCCCACTAAATATATATTACCTTCTCTGTCCTTCAGGTTGCCCTTCTATGAGAGGAAATTAAGAAATAGGCATTGAGATTGCAGTTCAAGATGGCAAAGGAGTAAGAGATCTTAGTTTTGTCTGGTTGCAGGAATTCAGCTAGATAGCTATCAAATCATTCTGAACCTACGAAATCAAGAGGAGATCAAAGAAAAGAATACCTGCAACTCTACAAACAGAAAAGTGATCCTGTGCTGCCAGGTAGGAAGTGCAAAGGAGGGAATCCAAGGCGATATATGGGAAGATAAACCGTGGAGGGGAGGGAGCCTCCATCAGCTGGCTACAGGCAAGTGATAGAGTAGCAGAGCACAAAATCAGAACTTTTAGAAGTCAGCTCCAGTGAGGAACATCCCTGTCTGAAAGATGCCTTGGTGCTGAAGCAGGCAGAATCCTAAGTGGGGCAGTGTGTTCTCAGGATCCCCGGATCACAGAAAGAACAGGGGTGCCTGAGTGTGACAGAGTTCCCAGCCATCAGAGCCTTCAAGACATAGGTACATGGAAAATATCCCAAAATGGGAGTATGCGCTCTAAGATCCCTAGTACTGCCTTTTCCAATAGTTGAGTGACCCATTCTCTCTGATGTTCAAGCTATGAGAATTAAATTTGAAATGATGGGTGTGCTATATTAAATATATTAACAAGAACAGAAATTAAACCTTGCAACCTGTAGGGTTCCCTTCCTCTATAATGTTGGATATGTCTACAGAAGCTGAAGGTTACTTCTACACACATATGGTGTGGGAGCTAGGTCAAAATAGAGAGGCTGTGGTAGAGCCAGATGAGCCATATTACACCAGCTTCCTTCCCTGCCCCCCAATTTGAATACTGGTAAGTCCAGTGGTTCTCAGGGTTTATTTTACTTAACCATTCAGGATAAGCCCCAACTACCTTGACCTCTCTATGTCACCTCTCTTTCCTTCTTTGGATGCTCCAATCACTTTGATGGTTACTTACCAGGTGCCACTTCATTTAGCCATTAAGCGATTTTGATCTTGATGACTTAGACATGAATGAGGACAAAGATCCACTTGGCATGTTTGGAGACTTTTGTGTCAGCAAACTGAGGAAGGTGTCTAAGAAGAAGAAGCCCTTGCATTAGGAAGACTTCTAAGATTCCAATCATCCTCACTTCCTGGTGTTCACACCCTTGTGTAATTACACTTCCCCTTAAGCACAGGCTGGACTTAGTGATATGCCTCTGAGTGATAGAATAAAGGAAAGGAAATAGGATGTCATTTCCATTACTATTTTTCAATAGATTGTAACTTTTATCTTGTTTGCAAACTCTCTCCTTGCTTTGATGAAGTAAGCTGCCATGCTGGAGAAGCCCACTTAATTAGGAACCAGCCAGCTCCAGCCAAGAGCCAGCAAGGTACTGAGGATCTCATTCCAACAGACTTTGAGCAACTACATCCTGCCAGCAACTATGTGAATGAATATGGGAGTTGGTCCTTCCCCAGTCAAGACTCCAGATGAGAATGTAGCCTCAGCTAACACCTTAAATGCAGCCTTGAAGCAGAGAATCCAGGTAGGCCTTACCCAAATTTCTGGCCCACAAAAGCCATGAGATAATAAGTATGTATTTTTTAACCCACTAAATTTTGGAATATCCATTATACAGCAATAGATAATTAAGGTACCCCTCAATTACTGTAACCTTGGGGTAAAATGTTGCATGTCTGGGAAGGCAGGCACCATAAAGGAGGACAATGTCCCTGGCAACATCACTGGAGATACTGTCTTCATGCTCAAAGACTATCCCGCATATTCATATGTTGAAATGGTATCATTGGGCCTGAGTAGCCTCCAGGAGGTGAGGCGTAGCTGACATAGTATCCTACCTGACAAATAGTTTGGGAGGAGATGAAAGAGAGTTTAAAACAATTTCTAGACTTTAAGTGTTTTTTTCACTACTTGTAAAGGCCTGAAGGTTTTCAGAGTAAGCACATTATACTTTTTATGAAAAAAAAAAGTAAATATTTTATTTAAAGACTTTTACTTATTTATTTGACAAAATCACAAGTAGGCAGAGAGGCAGGCAGAGAGAGAGGAGGCAGGCTCCCTGCTAAGCAGAGAGCCCGATGTGGGGCTCGATCCCAGATCCCAGGATCCTGAGATTATAACCTGAGCCAAAGGCAGAGGCTTAACCCACTGAGCCACCCAGGCAACCCAAAAAATGTTAATGTTTTAAATACAGGATATTGGAGCAGAATCAAATAAGGGATCCCAGGATAGAACTGAGAAGGCCACTGTCAGGCTTTGTACAAGGGACTGGTGCACTTGTAGAACCAAAAAGCATTAACTACGAAGAGTTGAATGCACTGCTTCCTTTCCCTGAGCACAAGCCCCAGCCCCAGTCCCAGTGCAGCACACAGAGAACACCAGTATCTATTAAAAGAATGTTTATTGAGGAGGATTAATATTCTTGGTTGTGCTGAAGGTTGTTCTCATCAGAGGATATACTGTCATGAAAATTGTGAAGCTTTCTCAATAAGGACTGAATGATTTCTTTAGAGAAATTTTTTTTCCCTGAAAGTGCTGGAGAAGCATTTTCTGCCTGAGTAGAAGAGTCTAATCGCTAAACACAGTACTTTCTTCAGGGTCACCCCTGATGTTCCAAAGGACCTGGCATACTTGACGCACACAAGTGGGGCTTAGATGAGGCACAGACCCCCCAGAGGGCCGAGAAGAAGGGTTGACCCCGGCTTCATAGTTGATCCTTGAAGGCTTCAGCTTTCTGGGGATGTCTGACCCTGTCTCTGTTGTGTCTGACACTTGAAGACAGTTCTGGTTAGCACAGGTCGTTTCTTGGCTGCAGGACATGATACTTGCCTGTTTCTTTTGTGGGTCAGAGAGAGCCCAGTAGTTGGAGGGAGGTCTTTTGTCAGACCTGTAGTTCCTCATGCTGCTGGCTTAACTCTGAGGCCTCAGATCCATACATATGTGCCAGCTTCTCTTCTAGGACACTCCCGAAGGAAGTGAGCTTGTGAGCTTCAGGAGGCCAATCACTCCCAAAAGCAGCTACACTTTCAACTGGGTCTTGGTGCTGCAGTAAGGTGGACATGAACTTTGCTTTTTGTGGGGACGTTCTTGATGCCCTGTGATTTTATTCTTGGAATTGATCCACTGAGAAAATTGCCTCATCTTTTTTCTGAAGTAACTTTCAAGAGGAAACTTTCATTCTGTGACAGAGTTGGGGAAGCACTCTCTAATTTTCTGTCCTCAGCATGGAGGCTCTCCTCTCTGTCTACACATGTTCCTACTCCTGAGTCCTCACTTCTGCATTTTCTTGCTTTGGAATCCTGAGGTCTCACTTTCTTTGCACTTTTACTTTGTGAGAAATTCATAGGCTGGCCCTTACATAAGGCCAGCTTCACGTCCAAGGATTCCTCATGTTGCTCCATGCTAATTCTGTTGTCCTTCAGTTGGACATGCAGCACCTGGGATGCTTCCATGTCCCTGCTGCACACACTCTGGGACTGAGTCAGTGAAGCCTTGGAAGTCAAGCTATCTGAAGTAAGGGGCATGTCAGTGGGACATCCTTGAACCTGGTTATGCTCCTCACTCTCCGGTTTAAACGTTAACTCACAATCTGTCTTTTCAGGTCTGATAGTTAAGAATCTTGGGGAACCAGTATTTTTGGTGGGGTATTCCATGTCAGGGCAGTTTCTACCTTGCTCGTGTTGACATTTATCATTTTGGAGCTTCCCAACTCACTGGTTGTCAAGGTGTCCCAAGATTGGGGTTGAAGGGTACAGAGCAACTTGGTGTCGAATATATCCCTGGACAGGTTGAACACGGAAAAATGTTGTAAGTTCTTCTCCACCACCACTTTGCCCTGTTCCAGTTCTACTCTTTTACTGGAACTCACATTCTCATGCATGGACTCATGTCCAGCCCTGCTTGCCTTGTGGGTACCTCTGGGCCACAATGTGTTCTCCCGTACAGTCTCACTGGGTCACACTTGAGCTCTGATGCTGTATGTAAGGGCCTGAAAAGTCTGGCTGCCCCAGTCAGCTATCTGGATGCAATCTGCAGTCTTATGGTCAGTGTCAGAGTGTGATGCCTTCAGGACCCCTTTCCTTCACTGCTCACAGATGACATAGCAGGGAGAGGATGATCCACAGTGGGGACCAACTTTGTTGTTTTCACCTTGTTTCCCCCCAAAAGTTTAGAGCTTCCCTAGAGGGGTTTAAAAAATTCAGCTTTGGAATCCACCCCAGAAATATGCATGGCTGATGTGGGAAAGTCAAATTGGGGGAGAGGCCATGTTTTGGCTTCTCTCAACATATAGAATTTTATGGATTCAAGAACCCTGAGGGGTAGACCCCACCTCTCACTCATGCAAAATCTAATAATATGGGCCTCTAGCGCCTGTCATGTACTGGGATCAAGAGAAGAATGCTCTAGAGTGATGCTCTGGCAGTAGACCCTACCCACCATTGTCTTTTGAGAATCTGTGTTTTCTGCAGTAGTCTGAGAACTTCCAGAGAAAGGCAATGCACTGTCATCAGCCAGCCACGAATAACATACACCTATAGGACTCCTACCCACAATGATCTGACAAAAATTCTTACTCATATGTAAACTAAGAATACTTTTCATTTGATTCCAGTCTGTGTCCTTCCTTGAGACATTTAATAATTCATTCCCTGAGTGATTCCTTGAATGACACATACAGTTACTTGTCTCCAAGGCAGCCCTCAGACCCTTCAATAGGGAGCATTCTGGGACCTTTGTCTTCTGAACTCTTCTCTAGGATATACCCAAGATTCCTCCTCATATCCTCCTTAGCGGGAACTTTGTTTGGAACCTCTCATGGAACCTTCCAGGGAGACTCAATTCAGTCTTTGCTAGATCCCTGTTCCTATGGCCCTGAAACTCATAGGAATTGTGAGTGAAAGAGTCTGCCTTTTTGCTGAGAGAGTTCTGATGATTTATGCCGAGGCTCCATCCCTTCTAGGGACTCTAGATTTCTACAGTCATGGAGGCACCAGCGTGGGATTACCTTCCTTGGGCTGTGTAACTCCAGTGTCTCCTGGGGTTCACAGATGATAGGAAAATGGCTAGGAAGGATGGAGACTGGTACATAGGCATGGGATGACTGGCAAACCAATGGAAGTTTGGAAGCTCGAGGACAAATGGTTTCTTTAGTTTTCTGGAACACAGGGACTAAAGCCCATAAACTTTCCTGTTGCTTCTGCAACACATGCCATCCCAGGTATTGATTTTCAGTCAAGATAAGAGACTCTGATTCTGGATCTATGGAAATATACTCCACAGTTCCTAATCTGGGATGAAGAAGGTGGTATGATCGGGAGGCAGGATTGAAAATGGGCGTGGGTATTCACCTGAGTGAAAGGTAGGGGCTGGGATGGGGACAGGGTTTGAAGCAAGGATTGGGGGTGTATGATGGGGAGAGGAAATGGAGAGGAAATGTTTGGGAATGAGGAAGTGTTCGAGATGCTTGCATTTTGATGGCAGAGGTATTATGAATTCCATTGAATAAGACAAAGTGAGACTCTAGTGGAGAAGTACTACTAGAAAACAAGAGAGTGGCTCCTAAGGACTCACTGTGCAAAGAAGGAAGACCCCAGAAGAGCTGGCTTTATTTCTGATGCAAGTTTTCTGCCAAAGCCTTGACATAGAGGAGCTGTTGAAACCAGAGAGCTGCTCTGGTTTCCCTTCAATATTCCAGCCAGTTTTGGGGGCTGTGCTGACCTGTACATCAAACAGATGCAATAAATTCCCTAAAGATGTCCACTGGTACTCTGACCACATTTGTTTGGAAAATAGGCCCTCCTCTTTTACTTTCTTCTCTAAAATCTGAAAATCCGTTCTCTTCTTCATTTATCTCTCCAAGAGGGCCTAAGAGCTAAGGCCAGGGAAAGAAATTCCACTGGCCTCCTTGTGCTTAGTAGCAGAGTCTCTCCAGAGATAGGTTTCTTGTTGATGGAGGTAAACCTGCTCTTGCTGAAAATCAGAGTGTGATAACGTGGAGAGGAAAGGAACATGTTCTTGGCATGGGCCTGTCAGTAGGAGAATTCTGAACTTGATGGGTTTGAACAGTTACTACCTCTGATTGTGGGGACGTAAGTAGACACCCCACCAGGCTATCTGGAGATGACTTATCAGGAACAGGTTTCAATGAGATGTAAATCAATTTAGATTGAATCACAGTTAAAGGCAGTCTGGCAATGGTGAAACAGACGGCGTTGGTGGTGCATGATGACAAGCAAATGAATCAGTGGGATTCCTTGTCTGAGACAGATGTGGTAAGAGGTTGATACCCTGTGAAATGGTGGGGTCAAGAGCAGAGATGGTATTCAGAGGTAAAGTGGCCTCTGTTTGAGCATCATATGGTAGGAAAGAAGTCAAAAGAAGGCGTAGAGGTATGGGATGGATCCCTGGGAATAAAGAATCCTGAGCTTTTGGCTGTAGTGACAGGGAGTGCCCAGGGCTGAGAGTAAGAAAAAGTCAGCTAAAGGGGTCATTGGGTTAGGTGAGAAGATGGAGGAGGGTTGGGGGAAATGTTCAGACAAAGAAGCTGGTATTAGGTCTCCTGGAGCAACTCTAGAGAAGTCAGGAGATGAAGTGAATGAGGAGTGAGTCACAGGAGCTGTAAAACCAAGGGGATCAGAGAAGGAGTAGCATCTTCCAGGGCCTCTGGGAACAGCAGCCAATTCACCTCAGCAGTTGTGCTGTTACGCATCCCACAGAAGGGGTCTGGACATAACAGTTGATGAAAGTGGATGGTATCATGACGCCAGCCTAGGGGCTATGGGAGACAGGAGGTACAAAACTGAACCAGGACCAGAACAAACATATGTGACCTTGGCTGGTCTGACAAATGTAGCCCTCCACCCACCAACATCCCCAACACTTTCAAATTCTAACTCTGAGAATTTTCCATCCCATCTCTATTCCAGGCTTCCTTGAGGTCCTAGAAATACATATACTCTGCTTAGAGAGTGGTAAAGAAGGTAATGTTTACTCACCTTTACAGAAGAGAAAGCACCTTTCTTGCCTCCCCTCCTTCTGACAAGTTCTCCACCTTGGGAAACCAGGAGAATGATGAAGATAGAAGCAAGAGATCTTATAAAAGGCTGAATAGAGTGTCCTTTAAAGATATTCTTGGAAGATTGGATTTGGAGAGCTCCAAGAATTAGGATACAAGGTCACTTGATCAGTGATAATAATAAGGCTTACATTATTTGCTCATTCACAATGGGCTTTTGTATGTATTATCTACCCCATGTGATATTGAAAACCACCTTATGTGGAACATAGGTCAATGGTTACCTCAAGGAAGAATTTGAGTATCCATGATGTCACAGGTCTTTCAGAAAGTTTCAGAACTTCACAAATTCTGACTCTTAGTGTCTCACATGGCCACCTATTACACAGCACCCATGTCCAGATCCATCACTGCTTCATGCTCAGTCATGGTCAGAGCAAGGAATCTGAGAAAGGTTTTGCACTCTGACTGTGTTTCCATGAGCCTCTCCTTTGAGGCCTCTGTTTTCTGAGAGGTAATGTACCTAGCAGCTCGCATCCTCAGAGATCATGGACTGGGCCCTCATGGAAAGGACAGCAAGGATCAGCCTTGGAGAACTCAGGTGGAATAGGCAGAACCTTACCTTCCAGAGTCCTACCTTTCCTCCTCCTCTTGGCTCTGCCCTCATGCTAGAAGAAAAATGAAAAGAATGAGGGGGGTGGGGTTGGGACCCATGTCTTACTCTTGTCTCAGAAAGGGAAACATTCTTTATCCAAGAATTCTAGGACTTAAATAGAACTTTGTGTTCCTTGCTTTTTTCAGTTTTTAAGGTGATAAAATGTTGTCAATATTTACTTCTTTGAAAAACTCAGGGGATGACTTTGTCTGGGAGGTCCACACTTGGTATTCCCTGTCAGAAGTCCTTTGTTCAATGAGGACATAGAAAATGAAGCCCAGCAGTCACATCTGTGCTGTCTCAGGTAGGATCCTGTATCCTAGGTCATAGCTCAGACCCCACTGTCTTCTCAGAGGCTTAGCAGTGTTCTCCTGATCAGCCCAGAATGAAGGAAGGCTTGATCGAGTGATGCTGGACATGGGAATGTGACTTGATATGATCGAGTGCTGGGAAACTTTCTCTTACACAGACCTCATCCTCTCAAAATCACCCAGTCCAGGACTACACATTCCCTGTGTTTGGAATTTTATCCACGAACCACCACCATACCCAGATAGACCGTACTTTTAAGTAGAAACCTCAGTCCTTTCTTAACCCTTACCCCTGCCAGACCTCTTTTCCTAGAGGAGTGAATGTCTATTCTCTTAAGACTTCCCGTTTTACATGTTTCTTCAACTCTACCAAACTCCTTTTGAATCCTGGGATTAGAGTGCCTGGATGGCTCAGTTGGTTAAGTGTCTGCCTTGGGCTTAGGTCAGGATTCCAGGGTCTCGGGATCTAGCCCCACATTGCACTCCCTGCTTAGCCCTCCCTCTGCCCCTCTACACCACTGTGCTCTCTTGCTTTCTCTTAAAAAAAATCTCTTAAAAAACAAAATAATAAAATTTGGGATTAGAAATGGAAACCATAACAATCTGTTTTGAGGGCTCCCCCCAGGATTCCTTACCTTTTGGGTGGGTTTGGTTTTCCAAGTTGGAAATGGAATCCCCACCAGGTAGCACAGGAACAGAAGGAGCAATCCCAACCCACACAGGAAGGTGAAGTTGGGATCAGTCTCCAAGCATGTTGAACCAAAGCTCAGACATGGTTTAGTATTGCTATTCAGAAATGAGAGAACATTCCAGTGTTTGAACTCCATAGTCTGAATCACAAGACAGCCTATACTGTGCACACACTGAATATATATCCTCCTCAGGTTTACATCACAGATCATTGTCACAAAGAGTTTCTGAGAGTGAGGGAGGGGACAATTGAACAAGGTGTGTCCACAGCCCCTCCCCCACCCACTAGCTCAGAAGACCCCTCCACCCCTCTTAGGTCCTTCAGGTCTGCCATCCTATTTTCCTACTCCTTTTCATCATTTATGAAACTTACGAAATTTTCTGTTGTTCCATGTATAATTCATATATTAATTGGGTCCCATTGACTGTTTGAGACCTTGACTTGTGTCTTACCAGATCTGTGCCTTGAAATTCTGCAAGACTACCTGGAATTTTTGCTTGTACCCTGACATTTACACTCAGGATCACATAGGTCCTCAGATCCATCTTTCATACAGAATTGTTGCCTGGGGGGCGCCTGGGTGGCTCAGTGTGTTAAAGACTCTGCCTTTGGCTCAGGTCATGATCTTAGGGTCCTGGGATGGAGCCCCGCACTGGGTCTGCTCAGCGGGGAGCCTGCTTCCTCCTCTCTCTCTCTGCCTGCCTCTCTTGCCTACTTGTGATCTGTCTGTCAAGTAAGTATATAAAATCTTAAAAAAAAAAAAAAAAGAGAATGTGCTTGCCTGGGACCCCTGAGTGACTCAGTCGGTTAAGTAACCGCCCTCAGCTCAGGTCATGATCTCAGGGTCCTGGGATCAAGCTCCATATCTGGCTCCTTGCTCCATTGGGGAGCCTTCTTCCCCAACTCCGTCTGCCTTCAGCTCCCCTGCTTATGTGCTCTCTGTCAAATAAATAAGACCTTTAAAAGAAAATATTTGCCTTACTTGAACCCAGATAGAGACCTTAAAGTTCTTTCATACTTACTTAGTTTTGTACATGTTGCACAGCACATTTCAGTTTTTGTTTTATTCAGCCTTTAGTGTCTTTATTCAGAGAAGCTGACTCAATTAAAATCAGTAATGCATTATTCAATAATCCAAAAACTAAAATCAATATAAAACAAATGTAAATAATTAAACCTGCAAATGAGAGAGAGGGGGAAGCAGGCTCCCTGATGAGCATAGAGCCCTGATGCTGGGCTCGATCCCAGGACCCTGGGATCATGACCTGAACCAAAGGCAGAGGCTTTAACCCACTGAGCTATCCAGGGGCCCCACATCATTAATTTTTGTCATAGAGTTCCAATATTCATTGATTATGTATAACACCCAGTGCTCCATGTAATATGTGCTCTTCTTAATACCTACCACCAGGCTCACCCATCCCCCAGCCCTCTAAAATCCTCAGTTTGTTTCTTGGAGTCCATAATCTCTCATGGTTCATCTCCCCCTCTGATTTCCCCCACTTCACTTTTTCTTTCCTTCTCTTAATGTCCTCCATGTTATGCTTTATGTTCCATAAGTAAGTGAAACCATATGATAATTGACTTTCTCTGCTTGACTATTTCACTCTGCATAATCCCCTCTAGTCCCATCCATGTTGATGCAAAAGTTGGGTATTCATCCTTGCTGATGGCTGAGTAATATTCCATTATATATATGTACCACATCTTCTTTATCCATTCATCTGTTGAAGGGCATCTCAGCTCCTTCCATAGTTTGGCTGTTATGGACATTGCCGCTATGAACATTGGGGTACAGATGGCCCTTCTTTTCACTACATCTGTATCTTTGGGGTAAATACCCAGTCATGCAATTGCAGGGTCATAGGGAAGATCTATTTTTAATTTTTTTGAGGAATCTCCTCTCTGTTTTTCAAAGTGGCCGCACCAACTTGCATTCCTACCAACGGTGTAAGAGGGTTTCCCTTTCTCTACATCTTCTCCAACATTTGTTACTTCCTGCCTTGTTAATTTTTGCCATTCTAACTGGTGTAAGGTGCTATCTCAGTGTGGTTTTGATTTGGATTTCCCTGATGGCTGGTGATGATAAACATTTTTTCATGTGTCTGTTAGCCATTTATGTGTCTTCATTGAACAAGTGTCTGTCCATGTCTTCTGCCCATTTTTTGACTTGATTTTCTGTTTTTTGAGGGTTGACTTTGAGAAGTTCTTTATAGATTGTGGATATCAGCCCTTTGTCTGTAGTGTCATTTGTGAATATCTTCTCCCATTCCATGGTTGCCTCTTTGTTTTATATTAACTGTTTTAAAATGTACCCAGGATTTGTTTTAATCAGGTATGGTAAGACATACAGACGTGGACGTGATTGTCATGAAGGAGAACATTTTTGTACCCACAGGTCCCTGGAAACAGAAAGCATGACATACTACACAGGGCAACAAGAAGAAGCAGCAGAGTTGGTTAGAAAGTAGAGGAAGTGAGGGGAAAATGTGGGCAAGAACCTTCATGGTGGTTTCCATAGGAAAGATAAGACAGATCAAGAAAGCAGTTTTAGTATTAGCAAGTTTGAATAATTTCAGAGACCTTGGGATGTAGTGGCTCCTACTTGTCTGGTACCTGGCACTGGGTTTATTAGGGAAAGTGAATAGTGGCTTGGCATGTGAGAGCCACATGTAAAGTTTAGGAGCTCTGATTATTTTGCTTTAGAAGAGCATGCTGTTGGGTATGTGCTTATAATCTTTGGGAATTAGCTAACCCCAGGAGGAATAGTCCCTCCCAGTATCAAGAAGGCCTCAAGATGTCAAAGAAAACAAAAAATAAAAAACATGATTAATGCACAATTGAGAAGATCAATATATTGCCAAAGAATTAGATCAGCCTATGGATAGAATTAACCATAGAGCAGGTTTAATTAGCAGTAATGCTTTCAGAAGGATTAAAAAATATATTTTTATAAATTAGGGTTCTGAAACTTTCCTGTGCATGCAAATCACCAGGGATCTTCTTAAAATACAGGTTCAGTAGGTCTGGGGTAGGACCTGAGAGTCTGGGTTTCTCACAAGCTGCAGTGCTGCTGGTGTAAGGTAACCTATTATATAGCAAAGTTGTAATGAACAATGGTTATGGATCCAGGTTAAAATTTTGGTTCTACTACTTGTTAGCTGGATGACTCTGGATAAGTTATTTAACATATAGAATCCATATATTCCTTATACATAAAGTGGAAGTAATAATAATCTGCCATAGAAAAATGTTGTGACGGTTAAATGATATATTACTTAATGGTGGTTAATGAAAGGCAGTCAAAAATAAGACGTGGGGGGGCAGAGCAGGTGGGATTGCTAAGGAAATTTAGGGTTTCCTAAATTAGAAGGGTGGGACAATTTAAAGATTCCATTCTTGCAAGGATCCCTTTTGCCACCTGTCTGATAAGGAGTTATTTGGCTTTTGTATTTTTAGTGATGGGAAGAATTCACATGAAGGCCATTTTGTTTCTAGACTGTTCTGTTCATTTCAAAGGGTTTTTACTCTGTGGAGAGAAGATCAGCTGCTACCAGTTCTATCCCTCGAGGGAACGTAAAAGATAAGAACCCCATCCTCCCAAACCCCTCTCATTTTTCTGATACATCTGGAGATTCACATTGAACCAAATCAACTCAATTATTCATTATTAACTATTTTCTGTGGTTGATACTGACAAACTTTAGTAGTAAGAGCTAAGTCAGGATTATTGTTCATCTCCCCCATAATCTCATTATAAAGAGGGATTCAGACAGAAGTATAAACATATTTTTTAACAAGCATGCACAAAAACTGGTAATATAATCCCCAGCAAACTCAATCCATTCCTGGCTTTCATTCCTTGTAAAAGACTCCAGTAGCACTTTGCATGAAGGAGTCACTTGGTAGAGACAATATTCCAATGGTGGGAATTATCTAACCTTCTAGATAAAGTTGTTACTCCTCTGAGAAGCACTCCTAAGCTCCTAGGATACAGAGGTTGAGAATCGTGTGCCCAGCATACCGTTCAAAAAAGTGTAGGATATTTGACTCTTACATCTTGTTCGCTCCAACAGGGGCAACAGGATCTAAAAATATTCATGGATTTGAATGATCCTTTGGTTGATTGTAAGGACAGAAACTTTTCACCCAGTTTAGGTGGAGGAGGATTTGTGATCAGAGAACAGGGGGACGTCTCACAGAATCCAAGGGTGGAGATCACAGCTAAGGCTGATAAGACTTGTGGTGGGAAATGTCCACCTGCAGAGACCAAGTCCACCTTATCTCCCTTGGTCTGGTATCACATAACTTCTTGTCCACCCCTCCCTGACAGTTTGCTTCACATGTTCTTTTGTTCTACAGAATGTATCTTCCATTTCACCTTACCTTACCCTTAATGACCATCTCCAAGCCGTACCTATAGCCTCTGAGTCTATGTTACTTCCAAACCAGGACTCTCAGCTAACCACCTATGGACTGTACCCCACTTGCAAGTATGGGAAGTTGATTGACACAACTTAAATCAGTTGTTTTCCTTTGTTGCAACCGGCAGTAGGTATGGTAGGAGTACTCAGAGAGCCCTAGGGCCAGTTCTCTAGTGGTAAGAGCAGAGTACATGCTTGGGCAGGGAATTTAAATGCCATGGAATTTAAATGACATGGCATTTAAGATGGTTTTTCCATCTTAAGCCATTACAATGGCTTTGCCCATCTAACCTGTTAAACCTATTAAACACCAACACTGTTTTGCTAACCAAGAAATTCATTGAATATACATTTTGTGTTGTGTCATAAGCAGTTACTAAGTATGAATTGATATCAGTTGTCATGAGCAATTATAAGTATGAAGTAGGGCTTTGGCAATGAGTGAGCTCTTGTGTGGCATTGATTGACTACAGTTGATAATTATTAATCACTAATCTTTCGAAAGAGCTATAGAATCAACTCTATCATACTGCAGGTATCCTTAGTATCCACCTAAATATTTCTGTTATCTATAAAGCTATAATAAATGCTAATGATATTTTTCTAGTGTTAAAGTCCTGTGGAAAAAATAAGTTAGATCAACAGGCATAAACATCAGAAAGAGTATGTGTAGAAATAGACTAAGCCCTGTTCTTAAAATCAAAACTCTCTCTCTTTGCCACTTACTGGATAGATGATCTTTGCTATGTCCTTTTCTACTCTAACCTTAAAATCTTAGTTTTTATTTCAGAGTCTTCTTTTAAATATGAAATGAGAGAGTTATATGAGGTTCTTTGTGTCTTCCAAGGTGGAATACACACACACACACACACACACACATACACACACACACATCTTTTATATATTTATATATATATTTATATATGTATCTTTTATATATTTATTTTAGAGAGAGAGTGTGTGTGAGTGCATGGCAGCTTAACTGACTGAGCCACCCAGGTGCCCTTCCAGGGCACAATATTAAAGTAGGAAACTGAAGAAGTCAGGTGTGGTCCTGTGCAGGGCTTCTTCCACCATATTCACTCCCCTTCGTGGACCACGATACTGAGATATCAGAAAAGGTGCTGAAGAAATTATAACCCCTCCCACCACCACATGTCTACAAGGACATCGGTTCTTCCAAGGATGGGGAGAACCATACTCTACTTAATTTTGTTATTCGTATATTTAGCTTATCAGATTCTGTGGGCTTTTTTTGAAAATAAGAGCAAAATGGTATATTTCAGGTAATGTGGGGACATCAGGAGAGTTTGAGAAAGGGACTATAGCTGAGAGAGTGGTAGTAGATTTTATGTGTACAGAATCTCCCTGGGCCTTGGCACAGCTGCTAAAAAACAAATCCCAAAGTGAAGTCTTAATATTTCCTCACATTTTGGAGGCTTTTCCTGTTCTTCAAAGACTGATAAAATTACCTGAAGGTAATATGTTTTCATTGTTTCCCCTGAATTTAAGCTCTTACACCTTCAGTCTCACAAGTTATAGACAATGAAGACTATTCATTTATTTTTTTTATTATGTTATGTTAGTCACTGTACATACCTCACTAGTTTTTGATGTAGTGTCCCATGATTCATTGTTTGCATATAACATCCAGTGCTCATTGCAATATGTGTCCTCCTTAATACCCATCACCTAGCCAAAACATCCTGCCACTCCCCACCCGTGAAACCCTCAGTTTGTTTCTCAGAGTCCATAGTCTCTCATGGTTCATCTCTCCCTCTGGTTCCCCACCTTCATTTTTCCCTTCCTTCTCCTTATGTCCTTCATGCTATTTCTTATGTTGCACGTATAAGTGAAACCATATGATAATTGTCTTTCTCTGCTTGACTTAGTTCCCCTTAGCATAATCTCCTCCAGTTACATCTATATTGATACAAATGGTGGGTATTCATCCTAATGACTGGGTAATATTCCCTTGCATATATGGACCCCATCTTTTTTATCCATTCGTCTGTTAAAGGGCATCTCAGCTCCTTCCACAGTTTAGCTATTGTGAACATTGCTGCTATGAATACTGGGATGCATGTGCCCTTTCTTTTCACTACATCTGTATCTTTGGGGTAAATACCCAGTAGAGCAATTGCTGAGTCATAGAGTATCTCTATTTTTAACTGAGGAAATGCCATACTCTTTTCCAAAATGGCTATACCAACTTGCATTCCCACCAACAGTGTAAGAGGGTTCCCCTATCTCCATATCCTCTCCAACATTTGTTGTTTCCTGCCTTGTTAATTTTTGCCATTCTAACTGGTGTTAGGTAGTATCTTAATGTGATTTTGATTTGAATTTCCCTGATGACTAATGATGTTGAACATTTTTTCATGTGTCAATTGGCCATTTGTATGTCTTTAAATATTGCAAAAACTACATGCCATTTAAAGCAAGTACTTGGGCTCAAAACAAGTTCTGTTGCATTTAACACATGTTTTCTAGAGACATTTTATTGACCAGGTAGCCTAATTAGGTTTGTAAAATAATGTCAAGAAGATCTGCCTTGTATGTCCTCTGTTAATAGCCCTTAAAACTCCTTTAAATTTGCTCTTACACAGGAGTTACTGCTTTATATGGGCAGAACAGGAAATTCGTATCTTGTACACAGAGAGCTGTTGCTTTCAAACCTATCTTCCAGAATACTTAAAGGCATGGCTGCTGTCAATATAGCTCTTTGATAAAGTCATTTTCTTTGGTCAGTCCCTTCCATGCTAGAACTCCAGTAATTGAACAGGGTGTTATTGGGCCAATTTGGAAATCTGCCTGAACCATTTGTAAAGGAAACATGTTTCTGTACTGACTTCAATAGAAACACAAAGTTTCTACATGAAAGGTTTTTGCTTTTAGCTTGCCCAGCCATATGGGGACTGAGACAGTGGCCAGTCACTTTCAGAACTGGTAGACCATTCAAAGGATATCTGTCAACAAAGTCACTGTGTTTGGGTGTGTGATGTCACCTGAGGTAGCCTTGTTCGGCATCCTGGAGATTACATCCTTTACCTCTGCCCTCTGCTGTAGGCTCCAGAGCATGGCACATGGGGTAGTTGGCCCAAGATCTTCAGCCTTTTCACCAGACAGTAACTAAATGAGAAGAGATGCTGTGGAAGGTGTGATGTTTTAAGACTGTGCGATGGTAGGTTTAAAAAAAAAAACACAAAACCTACTGAAACTGCCTCGTATTAGCTTAGCTAAAGTGTGATATTGTGTCACATAAAGCCTGAAATCTCTATGAAATCTTGATCTAAGAGACATCTGTTTCTTGAGTTTTATTTATTTTTTTTAAGATTTTATTTATTTATTTGACAGACAGAGATCACAAGTAGGCAGAGAGGCAGGCAGAGAGAGAGGAAGGGAGGCAAGCTCCCTGCTGAGCAGAGAGCCCAATGTGGGGCTCGATCCCAGGATCCTGGGACCATGACCCAAGCCGAAGGCAGAGGCTTTAACCCACTGAGCTGCCCAGGCACCCCTGTTTCTTGAGCTTTAAAGCCTCCTTGGTAAGGACAGGATGGCTACTCTACACATTCTCTTAGAAACTTAGGCTAAGGTGATTCTGACATCTTACACACAAGGCTTTCACTGTTGCCCTGGGTGATGGTACCCAACTGGCCTGTGAGGAAGGGGAGATAGTGGAGAATCATGGGGAAGATTTTTAATGTCAAGCCTAAAGTAGAGAATATCACTTCCTTTCACCTCATATTGGTTAGGGCCCAGTCACATGGCCACAGCTAAGCGCAGAAGAGGCTGGGAATAGAGTTTGGCTGTGTGCCCAGTGTGAGAGGGAATGGCTTGGTAAACAGCTGGCCAGTCTGCCACATAGCTTAAGTAAAATGGGATTTATGACAAAAATATAGAGGTTCTCACAGAGTCCTACGTCTTTGGGGAAGGACTGGAACTAGAAATGAGATAGTGCTCTCTTCCCCTCTCCCTTTTTATTTTTGTGCCACTGCTTCATTTCACTTTCTCTGTGTACTTTTTTTTCTTTTTTTCTTAAGCTGCTCCTTTATCCACAAGGCAGAATATGGCTGCTTCACAGTCTTGTTTTGATTCACATTATAGTCTTGACTACATGCAGAGTTGAACCATTTTCCAAATTTCAATGCCAGTTTTCTAGGCACAAGAATTTGGCCCCCAACTGCCCTAGTTCCATTCAACTGAGACCAACAGTGAAGGTTCCAAAGTGCAGACTTGCCTTCCACATGCCCCACCTCCCACCACTGTGACCCTGTGGAAGAAGGAGACAGTTTTCAGAACAAAATAGTTTTGGGCCACCAAAACTATCCACGTATTAAAATGGCAGGTTTTAGAAGTTGCTCAGAACTTTTTAGCCATAGACTGTGTAGTATAAGAAGGCAAGAGGTGAAGTTCTTTTGGCTATAGCTCTGGTATCTCCACTTCTCTCCTCTGTCACCCATTTCTTTGCATTTGTCCCTTTGTGACATTTTATATATCCCAGCTTAGACCACCACTTCCATGTCTTGGGACAGAATCACCTCCATGTATGTAAATATGCAACAGTTCTAGTTTTTATTTAGAGTGTTTTTCATTTTTTATAGTGCTAGCCCCTTCAAGCTAATAAAGCTAGTGGCCTAAATATTAAATTAATGAAGCATGCAAGGGAATGGAGAAGCCAGGAAGGATTTCCCTCATCCTGGATTCTGTGGTATTCTATCATTATTATGGAATATTCTGTTCTAGGATTCATCTTATTTTTAAGGTTGGAAAATATATCCAGTAATAAATCTGTCTCACTTTGGTTTGCACTGTGATTTTATAAAGTGCCTCCTGTAGGATGGTGAATCAAGGCCCTGTTTGGCTATTCACTTAATGTCTTTGAGCCTCATCTGTAAATGAGGATTATAATACATACTGGGAAGAATAAGTGTAATAATGTATGTTAAAAAAATGTGTGGAATCTGCAACAAGTTAAACAGAATTTCCATATGAGTCTGCATTTCCACCCCTAGGCAGGTACCTCAGATAATTAAAAACAGGTGTCCAAACCAAAACTTATGCTTGAATGTTGATAGCAAAACTTCAAAGAGCCAGAAGATGGAAATAACACAAATGGCCACCAAGTGATAAATAGGTAGGTAAGATGTGGTGTACCTACACAATAATACATCATTTAGCCATGAAAAGGAATGAAACCTTGATACATGGTATAAGATGAATGAGTCTTGAAAGCATGCTAAATGAAAGAGGATAAAAACAAAAGATCACAAGTTTTATGATCTCATTTATATGAAATATTCAGATCAGGCAAATCTATGCAAGGTTTGCAGGGGCTGGGGAAAGGGGAACTAAACAGTGACTGCTTAATGCAAACAGAGTTAGTGGTGATGATAGTGGTGACTTGATGCTACTACATTGCACACTTTTAAATGGTCAAAATGGTAAATTTCATGTTATTTCTCTTCATCACAGTAAAAAAATAAGGGCACCTGTGTGTCTCAGTCAATTAAGCATCCAACTCTTGATTTTTACTCAGGTCATGATCTCAGGCCCTCCATCGGGCTCCTCACTGGGTGTGGAATCTGCTTAAGATTCTCTCTCCTCCTCTCCCACTGTCCATCCCCCCACTTGTGCATTCTCTCTCTCTCCTTCTCTCTCTCCCCCCATTTCTCTCTCTCAAATAAGTAAATAAAATCTTAAAAAAAAATTAAAAGGGCACCTAAGCCCCTAACCCCTTTTTTAAAAAAACCTTTGTCAGTACTGAAATACCATATGAGATTAGCTTATGAATGATGTTTTGTTTTTGCGTTTTATGAACGTGGCTGTCTTAGGTGGCTGCAGGAATTTCATTTCTCCCTGATACTTGATGTTGTTTCATGACCTCTCAATGACCCAATTGAGGACCAGTACGAATCTGTGTCTCTTCAATTCAAGGTCCTCCTCCTCACTCCAATGAAGAAATGTTCATTTTAATAGTTTATTCAAGAAGAAAGAGTGGTAGGTAGATGTTGCTCCAAAGTAGTCCTCTAAATAATTGGTGAGTTTTTTTCTTCAGCTAATAGCTACCTAGCTTTCTGCAAAACAATGTAGAGTTTAGGTTGCACACTCAAAAGGAACAAAGCAAGAAAAGGTCCAAGTTCTGAATTTTGGTGGGGTCTATCAGTGCTTAGGTATTTCCAGTTCTTCTCTCCTTTGTCGGTATTTGGGAGAACTAGACTTCCCAGACCCCTAGGCGGGGTCATCTGACTAATTCTAACAAACACCATGGAAGCATTTAAGAGACAGTATGCCATCCCCTACTCTTTCTTCCTCTGCTGTAGTAACCTTTCCACAGAGGACTACAGGGGACCAGAAGACCCCTAATAGGGTAGGAATACTGATGGGAATGATGAAAACTATCTTCAAGTTAAGAAGAAATGGAAGGGCCTGCCTGTCTAGGACCAAGCACGATTCCTAGGGGAAACTGTTTCCAGGAGATTCCAGTGTCTAGACTAGCCATTTCTCCACTCTCCCTGGAACCTTCACCCCCATTCAGATCAGTCAGTTACAGGGGGTATGTTACTGGCATCAGCCCCTGGGGATCGAGGGATGGAGAGCACACAACCCCTGCCATCAGGGAGCACACAGTCCTGTGGAAGAGACGAAAAAGGGGAGAGATGATCACAGTACAGTGAGCTGAGTGTGGCAACAAAGTTTAGTCCTGAGAGCTGTGGAGCAAGAAAATGGGCCCCACAACCCAATCTGATGAGTAGGGGTTAGGGAAGGCTTCCAGAAAGAGGTGGCTACTGAGCTGAGCTGGGATGCATTGAGTTGTGAGAAATTTGGAAGAGAGGTTTTGTTCTCAATCTAGGGATGGCATCAGAGAAAAGTAGGTTTGGACACCTTGATTTGTAAATCTAATTCATTTATTACTGAATATCATTGTATGTGGTAGACACTCTAGCCCTGTTGGTAGGTTAGTTCTGTTAGCAGTAGTCCAAGGGAAAGTAGAGAATGGTGGTTATGAGTTCTGCTACGGGATCAGACAGACTATTTCAATGCGGCTTAGTCTTTTTTTTTTTTTTTTTAACTGTATGAGTTTGGGAAAATTACTGCTTTATATCTCAACTTTTGTTTGTTTGTTTAAATTTGAAAATGCTGGGATTGAAGCTTATACCTCCAAATCTTGATAGCATTTACAATGATATGGTTAAATTGATGAAGGCAAGTTGTTTTAAGAACTTACCTAAGATGTTGACATAGTTTCACTGGAAAAATGCTACCAATTTCCAATAACTGACCCAAAAGAAGCACAGGGAGACCCAAACTACTTAGGAGGGAGACTGCAACTTTATTTTAGCAGTGTTAAATTATTGCTATTATTTTCTGGCACCTACTAAAGAGGAAGATTTTGGTGGGCTAAAGATCTGTTTTGTAAATAGGAATACAGTGCTTCTCTCATAGGCCTCTTTCCTCATTTACCCTACTTGGAAATTTGCAACCAGTTGAGTTACATTTAAACTCCGTCTTTATCTTTGGCTTTGATTAATATGTACATACTTGGAAGATGGTTCTAGATAAGATTCTGAGCAGGAGCCCTTCATGGATCTATCCTTGAAGTTCTCCTCTACCCAGCCCTGGTGGAGAGGTAACACTGGGCACACACCCAGGTCCTACTGAAGAGGAAGCTTAAGAGCAGAAATTGCTGCTTCTAGAACTTCAGTGCAGGGACTGACTGTCCTTCAGTCTGAAATCTCTTTGCCTGTGGATATGATATAGGCGATTGTGCTGCCATGGGCAGGGGGAGGGAGACTGTACTCCTCAGACCCTGAGGTCTCAAGGAACTTCCAAAGCCATATAATCAAGCACTTGAATAAGTCCTTAATGAGGCTGTCAATCTGCAGGCCACATACCTTGGCAGAAATTGGGACATGCTAAGTGGAAGGAATTAATCAAGATTTGTGGATTGGATGGTGGGTCACTTGCCTTCTAATGTTTGAAAAAGGAATGAGGAGCTGAAAGTGAGCATTTTTCGAATTACTTTGGTGTCGAGGTAAGTGGATATTAAATATGTGACCCTCCCTGACAGCTTCAGGCTGCTTCACAGAGAGCTCAACTTACAGGATGGCATGGTAATTAATGTCAAGAAGCTGTTATAAGTTGACATCATTCTGAAAAGCACAGGGTCTGAAAGGAGTGAGTGTATTTCTGGAAAAGGTATTTTTCAGGTTTTAGTGGGCTGAGGTGTTCTTTCCAGGTTGTGCTTTATGCTGTCACATTAATCAAGGAGGGTCTTTGTACATCCACAAGTGTGAAGACCATAAATTGTGGGCCTGTTCCCTTCTCTCTGGTAGTCCTGGAGATAAGGAACATGGGGTGTCTAGTGAATCCTAACCACACAGATGCTCCTGTAGGTTGTTTTTCAAGGTGATCCTTGCAAAAGAGATGGCAGAAAGTGTGTTATAATCTTTAGTGCTTTAAGTTCTAAAAGGAAAAAAAAACAAACAAATCCAGTCAGTGGCAGAATGAAATTCTATATTTACATTTTTTTTAATTAACTAAGAAATGAGTAACAATCTCTATTTAGAACTCTAAACTCGGCTTTAACTCTTTTTCTGTCTTCCTGATCTCTTTTGCCTTACCCTTCAATGACCTCTTAATGAGGAAAAAAAACAAACCTGGTCTAGTCTCTGTGTGTTGCTTTCTTTAGTGCACGAATCCATAATTTCCCCAATTTTGTTCCTCCCTTTTCTTCATCAAGGCTGTGGCAGATGTTCTAGGTGGAGGGTGCAGATCCCATTTTCAGTCAGTATGGCCATACCCCGGCTGCTTCCAGTGCCCAGACTAGTGGTTAACACCAGCTAAACTTCTCTGGGGAACTCTCTGCTCCACAGTCCAGAGGATTCTGTAATTTACATCCTCTTCACTTGATGCTGATGACTGGCTAATAAAGGGTACAAAGCCTGGTCTCTTTGCCTTATAAGGGGACAATGCTGAATCCGGTCATGACTAGACTGTCTGCAAGTACATCCTTTTGTGCTTATTCTGCCCTGCTCAGTCCTTTGTAGAGCCTTCCGTTCCAGAGAGGCACACCCTCAGTCGCATGGGCCTGTACTTATCACCTGTTTCTAACAAGCCCCCTCCAGCTCGGTCTTTTGGAACATTTATCTGAATGAGGTTATTGTACACACATGTCCGAAGGTTCACAGGTTCGCAAAGTCATATTCACTTTATAGGAAGTCCCTTATCAGCAGATAAGCATTCCTAATTGGTGATGGTAACATACTGAACATTTTAGTGTGCGAGACAGTTTTCATGGGAATTGTTATTAATCCTACTTATCTGTTTAGAACAACCTACTGTATGCTTTGTTAAGGCCACAAAATGGTTGATACCATAAATATAAATATCATATGAATTTTAAAAAGAAAAAAATACTAAAAGATACAAGAGAATGCAGTTAGGAGGAATTATCCTTAAAACCCATTGATCTATTGATCAATGCTCCCTATGTAGTAAAGATAATTGTGCTCCCAGGTGAGGGCTAGGTAGACTTTCTCACTGCTCTGTTTCAGGCTGCCCTTTGCAAGTCATGTAGAACATTGCAGAGTTAGTGTTGGTGTTTCACTGGGGAATGACATTGGTCATGATAGGAATAAGAAATATGACGCATGAGATAAAGAAACATGGCCAAGTGTAGTCTTCTATGTTACGGTCAGTGTTAGAACATGCCACTTTTTACAATGCAAGGAACTTACATGATCCATATAATATGTTCCTAATAGGGAAGGTAGTTTATCATTAAAATGGATAATCGATTGAATGTTGCTCTTTTTTTTCCCTATTATACAAAAGAACAGAATTGTTAAAAAAAAGATGCAAATAATCTAGAAGAATAAAAAGTAAAAGTAGAAAACTTCTTTGCCGTTTACTTTCTATTTCTACTTTAATTTTACAGAGACAAGGACCATTTGCTGAACACTTTATATATCCTTCTAAATATTTTTGTACATGCAATTATATAATTACATGTATCTATTCTCATGTTACCACAAAAGCACATTTATAGATTTTCTAAATCTCTAAATGGACTATTATAATTTTGTTCTTCAACAACATTCCTTCCTCACCCATCAATATATTATCTATATCCTTCTATGTTGGTGCTTAAGGACCTACTAGCTTATTTTCTAAATGGCTACATACTGTACTATAGAATAATGTAACAATTATTTAACCATTTGGAACTGGAGGTACTGAATTATATTTCTCTCAAGGCCTTTAGCGATAGGAAAGTTGTTATTGGCTTAGTTAAACTCTTCCTCATATTTTTAGAAAGTCAATCAGAACCAAATCACCAGTGTAATTTGTAAATGTTTACTCTCTATAGTACAGCACTAAATGACATTCAAAGGTTTCTTTTTCTGTTTGTCTGGCTTTGTTTGTTTGCTTGTTTGTTTTTACAATTGCAGTTCTCAAAGTTGGAAATTAATATTTGCCTGATCTGTGCTACATGCTAGGAAATTTGAGAAAAAACTCTAGAGTCAGTGGGACCTGATTGTAACTTCTGGTTTTATTTTCAACTATATGATTTTGGAAAATTATCTACACACCTCAGTTACCTTGTTTGTAAAAAAAAAAAACAACAATCTTTAGCTCACAGGCTGTTTTCACTATTAAATAAAATGCCGTATATAACATTAGTCAACACTATCAAGTTGTATGTGCTCAATATTACATATTTATCTTATATATACTGTTAATACTATATACTGTAATATATACTAAAACTATATGCTGTTACTATATATTATATATTATAGATATAGATACACACACACACACTTCATAGTGACTGCCATCAAAGAGTATTCACTGAGGAGATAGTAAATATGTTGTTCAATTGCTATTTAAAAGTCAAATAATCAATACAAGACATGACTTTCTGAGGAATTATAATATGGAGAGATAAGTGTTAGCTGTAATAATGAGGGATGACTTAATGGAGCTACAAGATCTGATATTGACCTTGAAAGATGGGTAGGATCAAATGGCTGGAGAAACAATAGAATATTCTAAAAGTTATGATTGATTAAACTTTCTCTTTCAGAGATAGATGAATGACACAGTAAACATTTAGAATTTAGAATGTTAATACCAGATGGGACCTATAAAATATTTAGTTCAACTATTTGATATAACAGATAAGGGAAAAGGCCCATGGATTTTAAATGTCTAGCCTAACATCATAAACTGGTCAGCTACAAAACTACTGGAAAAAAGGTGAGAGATACCATCATTACTCACAAGCAAGAAATGGTGATAAAAAAAAAAGAAATGGAGATAATTTTAGGGTTATAAATAAACAGTCCTCAGAAATGTTTTAAAAACTTTAAACCAATATTTTGAATAATACAGGTTGTGAGGACTGAGAACAAATAAGACATGTTGATGGAAGTAAAAGATGCAGAGGGAAATGGCAAGCATTAGGACAAAATTTAATATATGCCCGGGGCCATGCAAACCACTGAATGATAAACACAATACAGGCTTTATAGAGACCGTGTAAATGAAGGAGCAGAACTGAGAGTAATCAAGGGTGAGCAAAGAGGCATATGCAAGATATAAAACATTCAGGATAGAAGAGGCTGGAAGAGATTACAGAATAAATTTAGAGAGTGTACAAAAGCTCAGGCAAATCAAAGGTGGAAAATGAAGAGAAGATTGCACAAGAGGATTGATAATAAGATGTGTTTCAAGAACATGAAAACAAGGTGTCTGTACAGTAGGCAAGAGTCTCTCACAGGTGGCAAAAGTAATTTATTGAGAGAAGGGGTAGAATTTCTGAACAAGATAATTAAATGACTCCGTTTTCCTAAGCATTAGTGATGTCAGGAGTGGACACATACCTCTCTGAGGAAAAACTGGGAGAGAGCAGGCTGATATTAGCATGGCTAGAAGGAAATGGATTGAGGATTTTGGTGACTTATTTAAGATCAAATGAAACATGATTCCTGTAGGGAAATCTAACAAGCTTCCTGATGCTGTGGAGGTTGTTGAACTTCTCAGGACCTCAGTTTTCTTAGCTATAAATCGAAGGGGTGGGACAAAATGAACTTTAAGCCAGTTTTACTCAGAAGTGTGGCCCATGGAACAGTCGTTCTGCGTTCTATTTGTCTGAAAACACTAGTACAAATTTTGAGAATGTTGAGCAACTTTTATAGCAGTTTGCCATTGCTGTAACGTCAAAGCATGGTATTTTGTATTTTACGAAGTATCGGTCTGCAGTTGATTTGGAATGTTTAAAAAAATGGTCCTTCACTGTAGATAGATTGACAACCATAATTATAAAGTATTTTTCAACTTTAAAAAAGTTACGCTTACATATTTTCAGTGATTCAAACTTCCCCTGAACTATGGAGAGGTCTGATTCATCCTTGTATTAACTGGCTGGGGCTGCCATAACAAAACACCACAGACTGGTGGCACAGCAGTTTGTTTTCTCACAGTTCTAGAAGCTTTAAGTCCAAGACTGAGGTGTCAGCAAAGTTCGTTTCTCCTGAGGCCTCTCTCCTTGGCTTGCAAATGGTCACCTTCTTGCTGTGTCTTCACATGGTCTTTCCTCTGAACACACGCATCTTTAGCATCTCTCTCTCTGTGTCCTAATCCCTTAAAAGGACACTAGTTGGTTTAGGTTAGGGCTCTCCTTAAGAGCCTTTTAACTTATTACCTCTTTAAAGGCCATCTCTAATTACGCCACATTTTGAGGTACTAGGAGTTAGGGCTTCAACATACTAATTTGGGGGACACAATTCAGCTCATAACAATGCTAGAGTAAACCTTTTTCAAATCATGACTGTATAACAACCTAAGTAGCTGTTGGATATTTTGGCAGGCTTGTTTGTTTTTTATTTTTGCCTAATAACCACCTTTAAAAGAATTAGTTATGATATGTTTTCATTTAATTTTGGTTTAGGTACACTTTTTCCCCCCAAAGAATGCCTCCATTCCAAATAAATTAACTAAGCACAACTGAAAGATACTGATGCATTTGATTTTTTTTTATATCTTCCCATCATATAGAAGCTTATCTATACTCTGTTACTCAGATTCCCTATATGCTGTCATTTCCCCCCTTTTATTTAAATCAGTATTTGGGCATGTTGTAGATTAATCTCATGGGTTAAATTTCTAGAAGAAGATCTTCTGGGTCAACAAATAGAGCATTTCTAAGGGTCTTCTTATCTACAGCAATTTGCCCTGCAATCAGGAATATAAATTGCCCTCTTCCCTGGTAGTATGTGATAGTATCTGTTTTTCTGTGTTCTTGCCAGAATTGATGATTATCATTAAATAAATTTGAAAGATGAAATGTGATACTTTTTTTGTATATTTCTTATTGCAGATAAAGTTGCACCATTTTTCACGTTTATTGGCTACTGTGTTTCTTAGTTTGCGAATTGCCATTCAATTTAGTATGATGTACTTTCAAAGCAGCAAAGGACATATTGCCCTATAATAATTTCCCTTGTGGTCAGAAATGGGCGTAAATTCAAAGTACTATAAAGTTCTCTAAACTTGCTTGCATTTTTTCTTTTTTCTCCCCAACTTTTCCTAGTTTCCATTAATCTACTCTATTAAATAACTTCTCTGTGTTTACCTGCGGAGTTCCAGAATGAAAAGCACGTTGAGAAATGCAGAACAAAGTTCAACGCCTGGTCTGTTTTCAAGCCAGATCCCAAAGAGAGGGAACCTCTAAATTCATCAGGAGGAATAGGAATTGATCTTGAAACTTTTGCTTTGCTCAGATCTTACCTATACTGTGCATATATGTCTGTGCATTAACATTTTTGCTCAACAAGAAATAGACGTAGAGCCCAAAAACTCTGAATAGCAAGGCTGAGATGTGACTTTATTTTCTTTGGCTTCCTATACACTTTGCCTGTGAGGAAGTAAATACTTCAGTTTACCTTACAGTCTGTCTTGTGCATGATTTACGTCAGATGGACTGAGACAGACATTTCTGGTGTTGCCGGGCTTTCAAGGGATGCTCTGGGTACTACGCAGAAAGCCCCACCTCCCTTAAAAGCCAGTGTTGAATCTGTCTTACTACACTGAGGACATCTGAATTCCGGAGGACATTTTTCATTACGTGAAGAAACTGCTTCCTGTCACACAACCAGAGGAACTTTGTGCAAAGGGTGGATAGGTGAGAGATAAAAAGCTTGCACGAGGAAATGACAGATGCTGGAGAGGATGTGGAGAAAGGGGAACCCTCCTCCATTGTTGGTGGGAATGCAAGCTGGTGCAACCACTCTGGAAAACAGCATGGAGGTTCCTCAAAATGTTGAAAATAGAACTACCCTATGACCCAGCAATTGCACTACTGGGTATTTACCCTAAAGATACAAACATAGTGATCCGAAGGGGCACGTGTACCCGAATGTTTATAGCAGCAATGTCTACAATAGCCAAACTATGGAAAGAACCTAGATGTCCATCAACAGATGAATGGATAAAGAAGATGTGGTATATATACACAATGGAATACTATGCAGCCATCAAAAGAAATGAAATCATGCCATTTGCGACGACGTGGATGGAACTAGAGCGTATCATGCTTAGTGAAATAAGTCAATCGGAGAAAGACAACTGTCATATGATCTCCCTGATATGAGGACATGGAGAAGCAACATGGGGGGGTAGGGGGATAGGAGAAGAATAAATGAAACAAGATGGGATTGGGAGGGAGACAAACCATAAATGACTCTTAATCTCACAAAACAAACTGGGGGTTGCTGGGGGGAGGTGGGATTGGGAGAGGGGGAGGGGGCTATGGACATTGGGGAGGGTAAGTGCTATCGTGAGTGCTGTGAAGTGTGTAAACCTGGCGATTCACAGACCTGTACCCCTGGGGATAAAAATACATTATATGTTTATTAAAAAAAAAAAATTTGGAAGGGGAGGCGAACCATAAGAGACTATGGACTCTGAAAAACAACCTGAGGGTTTTGAAGGGTCAGGGGTGGGAGGTTGGGGGAACAGGTGGTGGGTAATGGGGAGGGCACGTTTTGCATGGAGCACTGGGTGTTGTGCAAAAAGAATGAATACTGTTATGCTGAAAAATAAAATGGAAAAAGACTAAAAAAAAAAAAAAGCTTGCACGAACTAAGAGTGAGGAAAGAGAGCATCTGGAGCCTAATTACAAGTAAAGAATTGCTTAAATAAGATGATAAAAGTTCAAAGGGTAGAGAGGTGAGAGATAAAAAGTTTGCAACAACTAAGAGGGGGAAAGAGAGCATCTGGAGCCCAATTATAAGTAAAGAATGACATAAATAAGATGACAAATTTGCAGCTTTGTGGCTGAATTTGGGTTACAGATATTTTTGGATAGTAAGCTTTGCATTGTGTTCCATTCTTTTGGGTGTTACGTACACATGACATAAAACTTACCATTGTGGTCATTTTCAAGTGCAGTGGTACTAAGTACATTTTTATTATTGTGGAATCACCACCACCATTGATCTACAGAACTTTTCTCACCAGGCAAAACTAAACACTGTACCCATAAGCATTAACTCCCCATTCTTCTCTCTCCCCAGCCATTTTCTTTTTGTTTTTATAATCTGACTACTCTGGGTACCTCATATAAGTGGAATCATGTGTTGTTCTTCTTTTTGTGATAGCTTATCCACCAACAGTGCCCAAATGTTCCAATTTCTCTACATCCTTGCCAACACTTATTTATTGATTGATTTTTGAGTAGCCATGCTAATAGTTTTGATGTGGAATCTCATTGTGGTTTTTATTTTATTCCCCTAAAAGTCCTTTGCCCATTTTTGAATTGGATCATTTGTTTTTTCCTTGGCAATGTTTAGGAGTTCTCTATACATTCTGGTTATTAACCTCTTATCAGATATGTCACATCAACTTTTTTTTTTCTCATTCTGTGGGTTACTTTTTATTTAACACTGTTGATAGGGCCCTTTGAATGCAATCAATTTTGAAATTTTCATGAAATCCAATTTTTTTTTCTTTTGTTGCCTGTGCTTTCACTATTGTATCCAGGAAATCATGGCTAAATCCAATCCATTGCTAAATCCAATAAGGCAAATAAGTTTTTGCCTTATTTTTCTTCTAAGAGTTTTACAGTTGTAGCTCATATGTTTAGGTCTTTGGTCTATTTTGAGTTAATTTTTGGTAAGGGCTAACTTCTTTCTTTTGCATGTGAATATCCAGTTTTTCTAGCACCATTTGTTAAAAAGACTGTCTTTTTTCCCACTGAATGGTTTTGACATACTTGTCTAAAATCATTTGACCATATATGCAAATGTTTATTTCTGGGCCTAGTGGTAAGCAGTTAGTGATCTTTCAAAAATAAACTTCGGTGTGTACCCTCATGTCATGGTGAAAGAGCTGTTAACAGATTTGTAACCTACCAACCATTGGCATTTCTCTAATGGTTGGAGTTACCGGATATATTTTTTCTTTGCCGTGAAAACAGAAATGATCAGTAGGTTTCTTAGTGTTAAAATGGTCAACTTCTTTAAAAATTCAATAACTTCTCCCTCTCTAATTGCAGAACATTTGCCGTTTGCCATATTTTCTGGGATATATGATGCAAAGATATATTTGACATAGTTTTTTAGAGGGGAATTTTTTTTTTTAATGAGCCAGAAAATAATTGGTATTTGCAACTTGAAAATAAATTTCCTTATCATGGTTTGAGAGTCAGTGAATTTTTCTGAGTGTATTATCATATGTATGCATGAGTACATTCTGTAAGTAACTGAAGGTTATACGTTTAAATGCAATATTTATCACATGTAGAACATTTGTTTTCTCAGATACATCACATTTGACTTTAACTTCAGGAACTGAAATATTAAACCACAAGTTTTCATCATTTTTTGATATTGCAGCATTTTCTTTAAGTATAAAATATTTTACTCCCTCAATAAATGGTCTTATTTTTTGTTTGAATTGTTAAATTTGAATATTTTACAATTATTTTTCTGATTTCTTCTTTTTTTTTTTTTTTTTTTTAGCTCTAAGTTTTTCACATATGGCCTTTATTTACATGGGGTATGGTCTCTCTTAAACCTACGCAGCCTCTAAACAACTATTTTCCCCAGTAAGTGTCAGCTACTATTGGTACCGTTTCTCCTTCTGATTTACTGCATTTACTCTGCTAGGGATAAGCAAGGTTAGAATTTTGTGTAAAATAAAAGTAAGCCCCTTTCTCTGAAAAAAGGTGTGAAGAATTCTTTCAAAATTGTAAAGGCCTTGGACTTTAGAGTATGTTCCATGGGAGTATATGGTATGACTTCTATTACTACAGTATTAGCTGTTTTCTGGATGATTTAGGCTAGAACTGCTTTTTGTGCTCGAATTGGATTTGTGATTAACTAAAGTCTCTTTAGCTACCATTAAGAAGAATTGATCAGTTAACCGCAGTGTGAACAACCTGTCGTATTTTGCCTTTGCCATACAGTCTGCTAAACACTCTGTGTGACGAGAGATGATGCCCTATTTCCAGTCATTAGGTGTCAGGTGGACTTAATGGCCTGAAGGCTTACCCACAGGTTACTGCTCAATCTAGTGCTGACAAGTTCTACTGTAGGGGTGTTGATAAACTTGTTGTTCATCCCTTTTAGTTATAATTGCCCACATTCCAACTTTTTCCGTGTATCATCTCCTTGGAAATTCTGCTTTTAATTCTTTGTAAACGTCCTCTGGGAGGAATAATGCTGCCGTTACTGAATCTTTAGGATTGTTTGACTGGCTGTTTCCTTATTGGTTATTTCCTGAAAAGAAGCCTGTCTTTTATAGTTACCCTCATATTTACTATTTATAATGCCTTTCCTCCCTTTCTGTATATTCAAGTGTCCATCTGGTATAATCTTCCTTCAGCCTAAAGTTCTTTTTTTTTGAATGGTGGCAAATTTTATCAGATTTATCATTTCCCCAAGAATGCCTTTATTCCCCATCCTTTCTGAAAGATCATTTCATCAGATACAGAGTTTTTGGTTGATAGTTTTTACTGTCTTTCAGATTTTAAAGATGCAGTTCCTTTGTGGTCTGATTATTGTATCTGATGAGAGGACAGGTAATCTATATCCTTGTCACCTATATAGTATGTGTCATTTTTCTCTGATTGCTTTTGGAAGTCTCTTCTTTACCTTCAGTTTTCAGCAATTTGACTAAGATGTGTATAGGAAAGGGTTAATTCAGCAGGCCTAGGCTACTCAAAGCTAACACATTCCCAAGAAAGGCCAGTCTGAGACTGGCCTTTGGCTTGTTTCTGGCAGATAAGCTCTAAGACCTTGGAATAATCTGCCCTATAAGAATGTTTTAGTATGACTGAGGCCTTGTGCCACATAATACCAGTTTGATCTAATAGTTTATGTTAACAGTATGATTTATGGTGAATGCCTGTTTTCATTCTGGGAAGCTAGAGTTTGAGTAGTTGTGATCAGTTATGTAGACACTGCTTGCCTACATGAATGACCACCAATAAAAGCCCCAGACACCAAGGTTCAGGTGAGTTTCCCTGATTGGCAACACTGTACGTGTGTTGTCATATGTTATTACTGGGAGTCTAAGTGTGTCTGTGTTGACACCATTGTCAAACAGTACACTGTCACTGTAATTACTCACTGAAAACCATGAATATGAAAGGATTTCTGAGTCTGTGCTCAGTGACTCAGCAAATCATTGAGGCAGAGGTGGTGTAGAGGACATGCCATACAGCTGGCATCTGAAGTGGGATTGGCTATCCCTGACTCACTGAAAAATGGAGAAAGTATTGTCTGGCAAAAGGAAGAATGACAAACTTTTGATAGTTGGATAGCCACCAAGTCACCCATACTACGAAGTAGCAGCTACACTGCCATCAGCTACTGGAGGCAAAAGTTGCCACTGAAATTTAGAAGTGATCAACTCAACTATTGAGGAATTGGTTCACTGTATACTTAGGGAAATACAAAATAATGAGAAACGAGATAAACGTTCAATCCCTTGATTATTTTTCATCATCATCATTATTTTATCATCATTATTTTCATAACTGAGATGAAATTAAGGGAGAATATTAGGACAGATTATGGCACTGTGCTATGGTCAGATTTTGGCTGGTCTAGGCTGTGGCCATTGGCCTCAGTGCCACTACCAAGGGGGAAAAATATGCTGCCACAACAGATAACATCTCTATGCCTTTGGTCACCAATCAGATAAGTACTCTAGGAGTTGGGTGATAGGGAAAAACCAAAAAACTCTTGAAACCAGGGGATACAGTATGAAGGTGCTGTCTCACTTTGTGGATCAGTATGACAGTTTTCTGAAGAACCATTAATAAAATGAGTTGTGGGAGAGACTTAAGCTATGAGCAGTCTCCTTGGTTTTGAATGCTGCAGAATAGAAGAGCAAGTTCAGGTAGATGATCCACTGCTTACTACTGGATAATCACAGATGGTTATATGCATATTCCACATTTGGAAATATTACTAGCTCCCAGGCGTAAAACTGCCCGAGTAAAGACCGTATTTCAGTGGAGGCCCAAACAACATCAGGCTATGTCTGAGTTGCAAGAAACAGTGAGTTAACCAATGGCTTTGGATTCTTATGATCTAGACTCAGAAGTAGTTTTAAAGTATCTGCAAGTCCCATTTAATACAGACTAGAGCCTTTGACCAAACCCATTAGTGACTCCCAGTCCCTGCTGGGATTTGGATCAGAAAGTTTACAGACATTGTTATAAGATACATGTTGTTTGAGAGATGGTTGCTGGTGTTGATTGATTCTGACTCCATGTCCAAATGATATAAAATAACCTTGAAACCTGAAATGCCCATACGGTCTTGGTTCATGTCAGAAATACAATCTAATAAGGAAGGAAAAAGAATGATATGGTCTCTTAGCATAACCAGATATTCAGAATGCTGTATTATTGCCAAGACTACCCTTGCTTTTGGAACTTGAGAGATAATGGAAGCCCACAAGTCTGAGTGACATTGCTCTGGGAAATACTTTAACCATATAGTATGTTATTGAAATAGACTAATTTAAAATTTCTTTTCAGTGTTCCAGAATTCATTGTTTATGCCCCATACTCACTGCTCCATGCAAGACGTACCCTCCTTAATACCCACCACCAGGCTCACCCAACCTCCCATCCCCCAGCCCTCCAAAACTCTCAGATTGTTTTTCAGAGTCCGCAGTCTCTCGTGGTTCGTCTCCCCCTCCGATTTCCCCCAACTCCATTCTCCTCTCCATCTCCCCGTGTCCTCTGTGTTATTCCTTATGCTCCACAAATAAGCAAAACCATATGATAATTGACTCTTTCTGCTTGCTTGACTTACTTCGCTCAGCATAATCTCTTCCAGTCCCATCCATGTTGATACAAAAGTTGGGTATTCATCCTTCCTGATGGAGGCATAATACTCCATAGTATGTATGGACCACATCTTCCTTATCCATTCATCCATTGAAGGGCATATTGGTTCTTTCCACAGTTTGGTGATCGTGGCCATTGCTGCTATGAACATTGGGGTATAGATGGCCCTTCTTTTCACTACATCTGTATCTTTGGAGTAAATACCCAGTAGTGCAATTGCAGGGTCATAGGGAAGCTCTATTTTTAATTTCTTTTTTTTTTTTAAAGATTTTATTTATTCATTTGACAGAGAGAGATCACAAGTAGACAGAGAGGCAGGCAGAGAGAGAGAGAGGGAAGCAGGCTCGCCGCCGAGCAGAGAGCCCGATGCGGGACTCGATCCCAGGACCCTGGAATCATGACCTGAGCTGAAGGCAGCAGCTTAACCCACTGAGCCACCCAGGTGCCCTATTTTTAATTGCTTAAGGAATCTCCACACTGTTTTCCAAAGCGGCTGCACCAACTTGTGTTCCCACCAACAGTATAAGAGGGTTTTCCTTTCTCTACATCCTCTCCAACACATGTTGTTTACTGTCTTATTAATTTTGGCCATTCTAACTGGTATAAGGTGGTATCTCAATGTAGTTTTGATTTGAATCTCCCTGATGGCTAGTGATGATGAACATTTTTTCATGTGTCTGTTAGCCATTTGTATGTCTTCATTGGAGAAGTATCTGTTCTTGTCTTCTGCCCATTTTTTGACATGATTATCTGTTTTGTGTGTGTTGAGTTTGAGGAGTTCTTTATAGATCCTGGATATCAGCCCTTTGTCTGTATTGTCATTTGCGAATATCTTTTCCCATTCCATGGGTTGCCTCTTTGTTTTGTTGTTTTCCTTTGCTCTGCAGAAGCTTTTGATCTTGATGAAGTCCCAAAAATTCATTTTCACCTTTGTTTCCTTTGCCTTTGGAGACATGTCTTGAAAGAAGTTGCTGTGGCTGATGTTGAAGAGGTTTCTGCCTATGTTCTCCTCTAGGATTCTGATGGATTCCTGCCTCATGTTGAGGTCTTTTATCCATTTTGAGTTTATCTTTGTATATGGTGTAAGAGAATGGTCGAGTTTCATTCTTCTACACATAGCTGTCCAATTTTCCCAGAGCCATTCTTCTACACATAGCTGTCCAATTTTCCCAGAGCCATTTATTGAAGAGACTATCTTTTTTCCACTGTATATTTTTTCCTGCTTTGTCGAAGATTATTTGACCTTAGAGTTGAAGGTCCATATCTGGGTTCTCTACTCTATTCCACTGGTTGATGTGTCTGTTTGTATGCTAGTACCATGCCGTCTTGGTGATCACAGCTTTGTAGTAAAGCTTGAAATCAGGCAACACAATCTTGGATGTCTAAAAGAAATTCTAGTAATGTGCTAGTATCTTTTGACTCTCATTTTCCAGTTACAAAGATATCATTTGGGAAGAAATGTCTAGAAACTGTTCTCTACCAGATCATCATCAGATTGTGTGATACACAACTGCTGGCTGACTGATTACAGGGTAACTATAAACCTTGATGACTAAATGCTTAGAAAGACCTATGTGTTATAATGGACAAAATACAGCAGCAGCATGCCTAGCATGCCACAGACTGCTGTGCACAAATACACAGCACCCTTATTTTTGTGGTTTGAAAGCTATTAAACAGAAGAGGGAAAGGTGATGGGTTTATTATGAGAATAAAGCAGTAGGCTTTATATGTCTGGATCCTAACTGCCCTGGGGAATAGTCCACACTGAGACAAGAAAGGCTATGGGAAGTCTTGTGTCATATTCAGACTAAAAACCATCTCAGTGTGACTACTACTTATCTAGCACTACTATGGAAAACCCACCATTTTTGGATACACTGCAAGTAGTCTAACTGCACTCAGGCTACTCTTATCACTAGCAACAACACACCATGGTGGATTAAACATTGGCCCCACAGAAACTAATACCTAGATAAATACATAATTATGAACTACCAAGAGAATAAATTCTCTTTTGTGTGGTATTTGTCGGTCATCATGATAGTTTTCTAGCGTTATGCCCACATTATTCTTCTTCCTTAAACTTCAGTCATATAATCACACACATGTACTACATGAGCTTTTTTTTTTTTTTTTTTTTTTTTTTTTGGCTAATGCTGTTTCCTAAGCCTGAAATATTTTCTCTTACTTTCCACCTGCCTAAATCAAACTCATCTTTCTAAGCTCAGTTCAATGGCAGTGTTTGTGGATCCTTTCCTACTATAATTAATGTTTGAGAACTTGATTTTCTCTGAGTTCAAATTCCGCATTTGCCATACATTCATGATTTTTGAGCAAGTACCCTCTCTGGGTTATAGTTTTGTTGTGAGTAAAAGGGAGATATTATTAGCATCCATCTCATAGAATATATTTGAGGATTCAATGTGATAATACATATGAGGTATTTCATATGCCTAACCAAAAAAAAAAAAAAAAACCTCAGTAAAAGTTAGCTATTCAGTCTCTAAGTCAGAGTAATAATTGGCTTCTCTGTATTCTCATATTAATATCCTCTAGTTCTGTCATAGGGCTTATTTTATTCTGCTTTATGTTAAAGTGATAATATGCCCTAAGTTCCTTGTAGTTGATATTGCATATAATTTATCCCCTAGTGTTCTTCTGGGAGCTAACATACTCCTTTACACATGAGTGATACTCAGTGAATACTTTTTCTTTTTAAAGGAAATAGTTAACAAAAATTAGAGATGACACTTTGAATAATATGTTTAACAAAATTATATTAAATTAAATAAAATAATATGTTTAACTAAATTGTTGCAACTAGTTTGGCATCATAATCTTAGAGAAAGGAAGCAAAGGAGAAATGAGAGAAAATTTCAGTCCTTCTTCCATTCAGTATCTCAGCAACTTTGGCCTGAGATAATCTAGAGCTATATCAGTTCTGTATATTTGTAGCAAAAGTATGAACTGGAGTTAATACTCTTGAGTTTCTGTTAAAAATACCTCAGTGAAGACATGTAGTTTTTCCATTAGGTGTTGTTGACAGTTGCTGTTACAATTTTCCCTATATTAAAACCAGCTACATCAAGATTAATGCTTCTGGCATAAAGGAATACCAGGGATAGTATTTACCATCCTACCTTAATTAATTAGAAATAGGAAAACCATATGAAAAGCAATTTCCACACTTTGGAAAACAAGCAACATAGATCAGTGATACCAGAGGAAAATAAAACAAATAGAGTGAGCCCTATGACTGCCCTAGTTTACTACCTAATGGGAGTGTTCAGTCCATAATGCTGGAGAGCAGAAACTCAATGGAACTGAGCAGCTTTGCTGAATTAAAGAGTCAGAGTTGGGAGTTTGTAGAAAACAAAGTGCTTATCATTTGGGGGCCAGAAAAGAGATGCAGAGAGGCTCTGCCAAGGGATTCCCCAGAGTATTTGGCTAAGTGTTGATCTGTGCATGCATGGAAGGAAATGGCCCATGGTTACGGGCAAACACTAGAAAGAAGTTGGGGAAAGAAAGGCTGAGCTCACACAGACTGGAAATAAGTTTTCATTCTAAGCAGTCAGAATAGAGAAACACAGTTCATCATGTAGAGACCTCAGGGTATTTCCTCCGTGGTGGAGCCAAATTAGCTGTAGACTAAAAGCTTCTTTGGAATCACCTTTAAAAAGCTTAAAAGGAACTTTAAAACTGATCAATATGATTTCAAGTAACTAGCTGAATCCAAGAATAAATACCAAAAATACTTAAATGAATACAGCAACTACAGCAAAATCTAGTTGTAGTATTTAGCCTATTCCCACACATCCAGTCAAGCTCAAACACAGTGCCAACTATTCAGTAATCAGGCATTAAAAGAAGCTGGAAAAATACTATGAATACTCAGGAGGGATAAAAAGCGGCCCAGAATTGACAGATAATAGATTTAATAGATAACTTAAAAATATTGATGACAAATATAATCCATATCTTGAAAGCATAGAGAAAAACCTTATACTAATAAGAAGAGAAATGTGAAAGGATATAAAAGATACAAGTAAAACTTCTAGAGATTAAAAAATTGAACATCCAAAACAAAATATACATTGAGTAGGATTAACAGCATATTAGACATTATATGAGAAAAAGGTAGTAAATTTGAAATTACCAAAAGAGACAACCAAAGTGAAGCACAGAGAGATAAAAGAGATAAAAGAGAGAAGAGTAGGAGCATAAGGAAGTTGTGGTACAATGTACAGAGTCCTACATTATGTTTGACTGGATTATCAGAAAGAGTGGAGAGAGAAGAAGGAACAGAAAAACCATTTGAAGAAATAATGGCCAAAATATATCCAAATTTGTTGAAATCTCTATACTCACCATCCAGTAATCTCACTGAGACCCAAACAGACAAAACATGCTGAGGCACATCACACTCAAATGTACGGAAAGCAATGATAAAGAAAAATTTTGAAAGCAGCCAGAGAGAAAAGGCATATTATGTATACAGATCAGTCATGATAAGATTGACATCAGATTTCCTTTAGGTAATCATGCATGTCAGAAGACAATGGAGCAGCATCTTTAAAATCCTGAAAGGAAAAACAACAAAACAAAAACATAAATCTAGAACTCTGTACCCAGCAAAAAGAGTTTTGAAAATTGAAGTAAAATAAAAGACTCTTGCAGACTAACAATAGCTGAGAGGATCCACTGCCAGCAGATATGCATGGAAGACACTGACAAAAGTTTTCAGATAGAAAGAAAACAATATTCTACTTGAATCCATACAGAAAAATGATGGGCACTTGAAACAGTAAATATGAATAAATAAAAACCTTTTTTTTTCCAAAATTTTTTTTTAGTATATGGATAGATGAAGGGAACACAATATTTCCAAAATTTTTCTTTAGTTTTTTTTTTTTTTTAATTAACATATAATGTATTATTAGCCCCAGAGGTACAGGTCTGTGAATCACCAGATTTACACACTTCACAGCACTCACCATAGCACATACCCTCCCCAATGTTCATAACCCCACCACCTTTTCCCTACTCCCCTCCCCTGGCAACCCTCAGTTTGTTTTGTGAGATTAAGATTCTCTTATGGTTTGTCTCCCTCCTGATCCCATCTTGTTTCATTTATTCTTTTCCTACCCCCCAAATTCCCCATGTTGCATCTGCATTTCCACTTCCTCATATCAGGGAGATCATATGATAGTTGTTTTTCTTTGACTGACTTATTTCACTAAGCATGATACCCTCTAGTTCCATCCACATCATCATAAATGGCAAGATTTTATTTCTTTTGATGGCTGCATAGTATTCCATTGTACATATATACCACATCTTCTTTATCCATTCATCTGTTGATGGACATCTATGTTCTTTCCATAGTTTGGCTACTGTGGACATTGCTGCTATAAACATTCGGGTGCACGTGCCCCTTCAGATCACTACATTTTTATCTTTAGGGCAAATATCCAGTAGTGCAATTGCTGCATCATACGGTAGCTCTATTTTCAACTTTTTGAGAAACTTCCATGCTGTTTTCCAGAGTTAAAAATCTTTTTTTTAAAGAGAAAATATTTGTGACCTTGTGTTGGCAAAGCTTTTTTTTTTTCTTTTTAAGATTTTATTTATTTATTTTTGACAGACAGAGATCACAAGTAGGCAGAGAGGCAGGCGGGGGGGCGGGGAGCAGGCTTCCCACTAAGCAGAGAGCCCAATGTGGGGCTCGATCCCAGGATCCTGGGATCATGACCCGAGCCGAAGACAGAGGCTTTAACCCACTGAGCCACCCAGGCACCCTGGCAAAGCTTTTTTTTAAAATTGAACATAAAAATTAGGAACTAAAAAGAAAAATGGACAAATGAAACTTCATCACAGTTAGAAACTTTTGCTCTCTAAAAGATTCTTATAGGAACATTATGTCAGGGCACTGGCTGAGATAAACGTCTTTGCAAACTATATGATATATCCAGATTTGTGTGTGTGTGTGTGTGTGTGTGTGTGTGTGTGTGTAAACTCTTACAACTTCACAATAAAAGGATAGTTTGCTGAAAAAACAGTGAGGCAAAAATTTGTGCAGACATTTCACAGAAGACCAATATGCTTATAAAAGGATGCTTAACGTCATGAATTATTAAGAAAATGCAAGTAAATACCTTGAGGAGATGCCTCTGCATACCCACCAGAATGTTTTTTTTTTTTTTTTAAGATTATTTATTTATTTGATAGACAGAGATCACAAGCAGGCGGAGAGGCAGTCAGAGGGGTGGGGGGAAAGCAGGCTTCCCGCTGAGCAGAGAGCCCAGGTCGGGGCTCGATCCCAGGACCCTGAGATCATGACCTGAGCTGAAGACAGGATTAACCCACTGAACCACCCAGGCGTCCCAACCACCAGAATGGTTTTAATCCAAAAAACTGACAATGACAAGTGTTGGTGGGGAAATGTTAACAACCTCCTACGTAGCTGGTGAGAATGAGAAATATAATAGCTCCACTGGAAAATAGTATGGCAGCTTCTTATAAGCTTAAACATGCACTTACCATATGACCCAGCAGTTCTACTCCTAGAGTTTTGCCTAAAGGAAATAAAATTATACATCCGTTCAAAAATGAGTAAAGGGGCACCTGAGTATTCAGTTGGTTAAGTGTCTGCCTTTGGGTCAGGTTGTGATCTGCAAGGTCCTGAGATGGAGCCCTGCATGGGCCTCCCTGCTCAGTGGGGAGTCTGCCTCTTCCTCTGCCTCCTTTCTTAATTGGTGTGCATGCATGCTCACGCACTCTCTCTCTCTCTCACATGCATGTGCTTTCTCTCTCAAGTAAATCTTTTAAAAAAAAAAAAACTAGTACAGAAATGTTCATAGCCGCTTTTTTCATAACCATTTCAAATTAGGAATATGTTAAATTTCCATCAACAGGTAAATGTATAAATGAATTGGGGTATAACTATATAATTGATGCTACTCACTAATAAAGCCAAGACGTATAACACGGATGAAGCTCAAAAACATCTTGTCAAGTGAAAGAGGCCAGTCATAAAGAAGTACATGCTGTACAAATCCAAATATTTATATGACCCTCTTAAAAGGGCAGAACTCTTGTGGCAGAAATCAGATGTATTTACTACAAAGTGGCATAGTGGGTAGAAATGTTCTATATCATGCTGTGGTGGTGATACACAGTTGTCAAAACCCTTCTAATTGTATAGTATAAATTGGCAAATTTTACTGTATACAAATTATGCCTCAATAAAACTGGCAAAAAATCAGCCACCCATACTGGTGTCATTTTTGCAGGGAAGGAAAAATAGTCTTAGTTATTTTACCTTTCTTACTTTACACTGACATTATTGCTGGTATTACATCCTATTCATCATGTTTCATTGAAATTTAACATTCACCAAAAGTTAAGAGGATCCTATTAATAAACAGAAATGCTCTTTGGAAGGATGGCGTAAGCTTCTGTTGGTAGAATGAAGTGACGGGAAAAGTAAATAATAATCAGTCGTAATCTAATTAATTGCTAAGTGGTAGAATGCAATGTGAAAAGCTTCATGGAGATAAGGATAGCTCCTTTGGCTTGAAAGTGCTTTAAAGCCTCTTGAATCCCAGGTGTGGGAAGAAAAAAGAAGAAAAAAATCCATCAGCGAACCTGTCAGACACTTTGGGTCTTTGGCTCTCAGAAAGAAAGGTCACTCTACTGCCTTTTCCAAAATGCTAACAGTAATCTTTCTCAGGCAGCAGCGGTAGTTCCATTATCGGCTGAGCAAGCCCTGTTGTCAGTGATGGAGAAGGTTTCCACCTTCGGATTTCTACCAAAATTGTGCTTAACATTCTTAGGGCTTGCAATCTCCTGCTCATGATGAGAATTCAACAGGCTCAGGCAGGCAGAAGCCCAGCAAGGGCTTCCTGGGACATGCTTTCTTTTCACTGCACTCTGCTGGGGAATGTTCTGCATAGTAAGCCAGGCTGTTAAAGGCATAGATAACTTTGGAACTAAGAATATGCTTAGTGTAGCCCAAAACACCCCTTGGTTTTGTGACAACCTTGCAGGAGTCCAGTGTGGAGTGGATGATGACATTTCCACCTGAAAGTGAAAATGAGGAGATAAGCTGAAAGTCTGTTTTAATAGACATGTGAAAAGTTGGCATGGTAACTGTCGTTGGTAGTGGAAACCTCAGTGGACTTTACCTCCAGGTTATTGGCTCATATTGTGTAGCGCATGACCAGTTGGTCAGGTCCATGGGTGTGTGGTTCAGAAGGGGCCACACTTCATTTGATATTCTGCTGTTACTGTCTTGAAATTATTGATAATTTTATCTTTGAACCTGTATTTGGTAATTGAAACCCAGTGGGACAGTGGGACATGTGTGATACGTGCTATACATATTTCTTCCATTCATTGCTGCCCCATTCATTTATAATGTGCACAGTGCCCTATGAGTGCAGAATTCAGTGACCCCTCCATGGAGAATCTTGAGAGGCTGTGCTTTCCATTTGATCTAGAATTTGAACTTGGGTAGCTCAGTCAGTTAAGCATCCAACTCTTGGTATAACTCAGGTCTTGGTTTCAGGGTCTTGAGTTCAACTCCCACGCTGAGTCCACTCGGGGCATGGAGCTTACTTAAATAAAACAAAATGTGTCAAGGAGATAATGAGATTGTAAGAAACAGGAAACACTGGGGCACCTGGGTGGCTCAGTGGGTTAAAGCCTCTGCCTTCGGCTCAGGTCATGATCCCAGGGTCCTGGGATAGAGCCCCGCATTGGGCTCTCTGCTTGGTGGGGATCCTGCTTCCTTTCCTCTCTCTCTGCCTACCTGTGATCTCTGTCTGTCAAATAAATAAATAAAAAATCTTAAAAAAAAAAGAAACAGGAAAAACCAAGGAGTCTTATATATTTTCTTACTTGTATTACTTCCTACCAACCACTTACGTTGAAAATGGCGACATAGGAGGATAGAGGAAAGATAGCAAAACTCAGTTATTTTTTTTTCTTTTTAGTCCTTCATTATTCATCAGAAAGCTGAAGGTAGGCTGTTCGCCGCTCTCACTTCTTTTCCTCAGTCTCACTCCTCCGGCCTCCTTTCTTGTGCATGCGTGCAACTCCTTTGCTCAGCCGCGGATGTGGAGGAACCATGCGGCTGTGGAGGAGCCGTGCGGCTGTGGGCCGGAGGTCCACAGATGACATGTCAGTCTGATGCAGGCTTACAAGTGGATTTTCCAGTAGGATCTTCATAGCCAGCCTATTTTTCTTGTTTTTGGCTAATTTCTAACAGTCTTATTAATGTGTATTCCTATTCTATCCTGCATGGGAATCAGAAAATTGGACAGTGTTGCAGATACTCAATGATGTAGGCATGCTGATAGCCACAGAGTGAGAATTGACTGCACTACAAAAAATGTTAAAGAAAGTAATCCAGATGGAAGGGAAATGATATCAGATAGAAATACAGATCTACACAAAGGAATGATGAACACTGGAAAAGTCTTTTTGTTTGTCTGTTTTTGTTTGTATACCTCATAAATCTTACCTTGGGGCCCATTTGGGCTGAGCCTTCTCTTTTATCTTCCCTTTTTTCCCTGTCTCTCTCTCTCTCTCTTTTTTTCCTTTTTTCTTTTCCTTTTTTTTTTCTTTCTTCTTCTCTATTTCTTTTTCTTTTCTTTTTTCTCTCATTTGGGTGGGGAACCCTGATTGCACAGAAGTGTTCCAGGGTGCACATTTACTGAACCACAATCAATAAATCTAGCTGCATCTGTTCAGTCTTTTCTCACCAAAATGACTAGGAGGAGGAATACCCAACAGAAGAAAAATACAGAGGATGGACCTTCTGCAACAGAGCTAATGGCTATCGACATAGACAATATGTCAGAAAAGGAATTCAGACTAACAATTATCCAGGCAATAGCTAGGTTGGAGAAAGCCTTGGATGACCAAAAGGAATTGATTAGGGCAGAACTGAAAGCCACCAGGGATGATGTTCACAATGTTAGGGCAGAACTCAAAGCCACCAGGGATGATGTTCAAAATGCTCTCAATGAGTTCCAATCTAATCTAAATTCCCTAAAAACTAGGGTAACTGAGACATAAGATAGAATTAGTGATCTGGAGGACAAACAGATAGAGAGAAAGGATCGGGAGGAAGCCTGGAACAAACAGCTCAGAAGCCATGAAAACAGAATCAGGGAAATAAATGATGCCATGAAGTGTTCCAACGTCAGAATTATTGGAATCCCTGAAGGGGAGGAAAAAGAAAGAAGTCTAGAAGATATAGTGGAAGAAATTGTCTATGAAAATTTTCCCAATCTCACGAATGGAAACAACATTCATGTACTAGAGGCAGAGAGATTTCCTCCCAATATTTTAGATTCTCCAAAGTCCTCACGACACCTTATAGTTAAAATGAGGAATTATGTTTCAAGAGAGACCCTCTTAAAAGCAGCTAGGACAAAGAAGCTCCTTACATACAGAGGAAATCCCATTAGAATAACGTCAGACCTGTCCACAGAGACCTGGCAAGCCAGGAAGGGCTGGCAAAATATATTCAGAGTACTAAATGAGAAGAACATGCAGCCAAGAATACTCTATCCAGCAAGACTGACATTTAAAATGGATGAAGAGATAAAGAGTTTCCAAGACCAGCAAGGATTAAAAGACTATGCAACCACCAAGTTGACACTGCAGGAAATATTAAGGTGGGTCCTATAAAAGAGAAAAAATCCCAAGAATATCATTGAACAGAAATATAGAAACAATCTACAGACAGAAAGACTTCAAAGGCAACACGATGTCAATAAAAACCTATCTCTCAATAATCACTCTCAATGTGAATGGCCTAAATGCACCCATAAAATGACACAGGGTTGCAGATTGGATCAAACAACAGGACCCATCCATACGTTGTCTACAAGAGACCCATTTTGAACCTAAGGATACACCCAGACTGAAAGGGAAGGGATGGAGAAGCATCTTTCATGCCAATGGGCCTCAAAAGAAGGCCGGGGTAGCAATTCTCATATCAGATAAATTAGATTTTAAACTAAAGACTCTAGTCAGAGATACAGAAGGACACTACATAATTCTTAAAGGGACTATCCACCAAGATGATCTAACAATTATAAATATCTATGCCTCCAATATGGGAGCACCCAATTACATAAGAAAACTATTAATCAAGATAAAGAGTCATATTGATATGAATACAATAATAGTAGGAGATCTTAATGCACCTCTCTCAGAAATAGATCATCGAAGCAGAAAATTAATAAAGAAATAAGAGCATTGAATGAAACATTGGACCAGATGGACCTTATAGACATATACAGAACATTCCACCCTAAAACCACAGAATACTCATTCTTCTCAAGTGCACATGGAACCTTCTCCAGAATAGACCACATACTGGGTCACAAAGCAGGACTCAACCAATACCAAAAGACTGACATTATTCCCTGCATATTCTCAGATCACAATGCTTTGAAACTGGAACTCAATCACAAGGAAAAGTTCAGAAGGAACTCAAACACCTGGAAGCTAAAGACCACCTTGCTTAAGAATGCTTGGATCAACCAGGAGATCAAAGATGAACTTAAACAATTCATGGAAACCAATGAGAATGAAGACACTTCGGTCCAAAACCTATGGGATACAGCAAAGGCGGTTCTAAGGGGGAAATACATAGCCATCCAAGCCTCCCTCAAAAAAATTGAAAAATCCAGAATACACCAGCTGTCTCTACACCTTAAAGAACTGGAGAATCAACAACAAATCAAACCAACTCCACATGCAAGAAGGGAAATAATCAAGATTAGAGCAGAGATCAATGAGGTAGAAACGAGAGATACAGTAGAACGTATCAATGAAACCAGAAGCTGGTTTTCTGAAAGAATCAATAAGATCGATAAACCATTGGCCACACTAATCTAAAAGAAAAGAGAGAAAGCCCAAATTAATAAAATTATGAATGAAAAGGGAGAGATCACAACTAACACCAAGGAAATAGAAACAATCATCAGAAATTATTACCAACAGTTATATGCCAATAAGCTAAGCAACCTAGATGAAATGGATGCATTCCTGGAAAGCTACAAACTCCCAAAATTGAACCAGGAAGAAATTGACAATCTGAATAGACCGATATCTAGTAATGAGATTGAAGCAGTGACCAAAAACCTCCCAAAAAACAAGAGCCCAGGACCTGATGGATTCCCTGGGGAATTCTACCAAACTTTCAAAGAAGAAATAACACCAATTCTCCTGAAGCTGTTCCAAAAAATTGAAGCAGAAGGAAAACTTCCAGACTCTTTTTAGGAAGCCAGCATTACCCTGATCCCCAAACCAGGCAAAGACCCTACCAAAAAGGAGAATTTCAGACCAATTTCACTGATGAATATGGATGCAAAGATTCTCAACAAGATCCTAGCAAACAAGATCCAGCAGCACATTCAAAAGATTATCCACCATGAACAGGTGGGATTCATCCCTGGGTTACAAGGTTGGTTCAACATTGCAAATCAATCAATGTGATAGAACAAATCAATAAGAGAAGAGAGAAGAACCACATGGTCCTCTCAATTGATGCAGAAAAAGCATTTGACAAAATCCAACATCTGTTCCTGATTAAAACGCTTCAAAGTATAGGGATGGAGGGAATATTCCTGAACTTCATAAAATCTATCTATGAAGACCCACAGCAAATATCATCCTCAATGGGAAAAAGCTTGCAGCCTTCCCATTGAGATCAGGAACACGACAAGGATGCCCACTCTCACCACTCTTGTTCAACATAGTATTAGAAGTCCTAGCAACAGCAATCAGACAACAAAGAGAAAGAAAAGGTATCCAAATTGGCAACGAAGAAGTCAAACTCTCTCTCTTCACAGATGACATGATTCTTTATATGGAAAACCCCAAAGACTCCACCCCCAAACTACTAGAACTCATACAGCAATTCAGTAACGTGGCAGGATACAAAGTCAATGTACAGAAATCAGTGGCTTTCTTATACACTAAGAATGAAAATACAGAAAGGGAAATTAGAGAATCGATTCCATTTACTATAGCACCAAGAACCATAAGATACCTGGGAATAAACCTAACCAAAGAGGTAAAGGACCTGTACTCGAGGAACTACAGAACACTCATGAAAGAAATTGAAGAAGACACAAAAAGTTGGAAGACCGTTCCATGCTCTTGGATTGGAAGAATAAACATTGTTAAAATGTTCATCATCACTAGCCATCAGGGAGATTCAAATTAAAACAACATTGAGATACCACCTAACACCAGTTAGAATGGCCAAAATTAGCAAGACAGGAAACAACGTGTGTTGGAGAGGATGTGGAGAAAGGGGAACCCTCTTACACTGTTGGTGGGAATGCAAGTTAGTGCAGCCACTTTGGAGAACAGTGTGGAGATTCCTGAAGAAATTAAGAATAGAGCTTCCCTATGACCCTGCAATTGCACTGCTGGGTATTTACCCCAAGGATATAGATGTAGTGAAAAGAAGAGCCAGCTGTATCCCAATGTTTATTGCAGCAATGGCCACGGTCGCCAAACTGTGGAAAGAACCAAGATGCCCTTCAACGGGTGAATGGATAAGGAAGATGTGTTCCATATACACGATGGAGTATTATGCCTCCATCAGAAAGGATGAATACCCAACTTTTGTAGCAACATGGACGGGACTGGAAGAGATTATGCTGAGCGAAATAAGTCAAGCAGAGAGAGTCAAGTATCATATGGTCTCACTTATTTGTGGAGCATAACAAAGAACATGGAGGACATGGGGATATGGAGAGGAGAGGGAGTTGAGGGAAACTGGAAGGGGAGATGAACCATGAGAGACTATGGACTCTGAAAAACAACCAGAGGGTTTTGAAGTGGCAGGGGGGGTGGGAGATTGAGGAACCAGGTGGTGGGTAATAGGGAGGACACATACTGCATGGAGCACTGGGTGTGGTGCAAAAACAATGAACACTGTTACGCTGAAAATAAACAAATAAAAAACAAATAAGAAAATAAAAAAATATATTTACTCTCTGGGGTGCCTGGGTGGCTCAGTGGGTTAAATCCTCTGCCTTCGGCTCAGTTCATGATCTCAGGGTCCTGGGATTGAGCCCCACATCGGGCTCTCCGTTCAGCGAGGAACCTGCTTCCCCCCTCCTCTCTCTCTGCCTGCCTCTTTGCCTACTTGTGATCTCTGTCAAATGAATAAATAAAATCTTAAAAAAAAAAAAAAGAAAGCTGAAGGTAGAGAGTGTTGTAGAATATGTACATATCAAAAAGTACATTGTCTCACTAACAGTTGAGTTAGTTCAGTTCATTGTTTACGCTTTTTTGGTAAAAATGAAATTTATATGAATATATGAGTTATAAAACACACATGTATACTTTTGGTGATTCTGCCTATGAATTAAGTGCTCTTTTATTTGAATTTAAAACTAGCATTGCATAATATAAAGATAAATGGTAAAATTCATCCCAGTTATTAAAAATTTAATTTTTCTTAGAATTATATTAAATCACAAATAAAAAACATTATGATGAATAGTGAAAAAGTCTCCAAAAGAAATGAAAAGACTTCATTAACTTAGTAACTTTAATAACACTTCCTTCCCACTTTTTGTACAAGGTACCCTGCGTTTTCATTTTGAACTGAGACCCACAAATTTTGTAGTCAGGGCCCTGCCATCCATACTGGGTTGTCTCCCAAGCAAAATGCATTAGTGCTATTTTACATGTCAAATATTGGCTATGGAAGGCAGCCACATACTTTTTAATTTTGTGTCTCTGACTACTTAGGCTTCTAGCTTGGGTTGAGCAATCAAGTAGATTTTTTTCTATTTTAGTTAAGGCTGTGTTCTTTGGGGACACCTGGGTGGCTTAGTCGGTTAAACATCTGCCTTCTTCCCAGATCCTGGGATTGAGCCCCACATTGGGCTCCCTGCTCAAGGGGGAACTTGCTTCTCCCTCTCCCTCTGCTGTTTCCCCTGCTTGTGCTCTCTCATTCTTGCTCTCTCGCAAATAAATAAATAAAATCTTTTGTTAAAAAGGCTGTGTTCTTTGATTTAATACATCAAGCAATTCATTGGACATTTATGAAATATCTACTATATGCCACTTACTCATTATGAAAACTTTATAACTTATTTGAGGGAACGGATATTTACATAGCAAACCAGTATATGCTCTCTAAAATAGGCATGAAAACCCGCAGGTAAGAGTGATACAATTGCACCTGGCAGGACAGTAGGGGGATGACAAGTTGGACTTTACTGAGTTGGTACTGTTTAAGCACAGTTGAAGTGGGAAGGATTTTTGCAGGTGATGGAGGATGTTCCAGACCAAGGAATATTTTATTCTCATCACTAAATTCATTGCAATGCACTCTGGTTTTGAGCTTTAGAATTTGTTCTTTGCGTCTTTTCTTTCCTGTTGAGTTTGAATCCATGTGTGTACTGACGTATTTTTGGAGGTTTTTTGTATGAGGTAGGACTAATTTTTGCGTTTGTGGCAGTGAATATGTGCAATTCTTTTGTATTTTTCATTCCTTTTTTTGTCCTTTATAGGGATGGGGATGATATTTTTAAAACTAAAATGTGTTTATGTCATTATCACACCCATCACAGTTTTAAATATCTGAAAAAAAAATTTCTTTATTTTGAAAAATAACCTGGAACGGTTTGCCTTTTCTACTCCTCTCATCAGTGAGAGAGGATGTATGAAAGTTGAAGTGTTGATAGTGGGGAGAAAAAAAAAATCACACGAGTTCTGGAGAAATTCACCCAGGCCATGGCTCCATGAGTAACACCACCAACAAAATGACGGGAATGGGGTTACCCCTCAAGATCTACTGAACACTGGGGATTCTTGTGAAATTGGATATGATGATGACATTCCAGTGTATAGTGGGAGCAATAGAACACATCTGTAGGAATCAAAGAACACATCTGAAATTCCTCCAACTCTATTGTAAAGATGTTTCTGGTAACTGCACGGCTTTCTGGATCCTGGGTTGTAGGGATGGGAATGTCGTGGATATCACTGCTACTGTTTTGACTAAATAGGAAAGATAGGTCATGCAGAGCCACGTGGTTTTAAACTGTCCACCTCTCTATTCCCTGTGGTAATAGCAGAATGTGGGAGCCCAAGAGGGAATTATGGGGAGTGAGGTGGAGAGGACTAGCAGGAATGTGACATGGCTGAGGGCCAATGGCACACGTAGCACTCTCGGGCTCTCAGTCTCCCTGTTAATGCACTCAAGTGTCTGTGGGCCCAGTCTTTCCCGCTCACCTGAGAAAGTACTGGCCACAGAGCCGGAATCAATGCTCACGACTGAAGAATGGGAAATGAAAGTCTGCCTGGAGCTATGGTGGCTAAAGGTTACAGTTAAACCATGTTTACCTATAAACCTATCCATGTTGGAGGCCAAGGTATGTGCTTTGAGAGATTGTTTTCCTCCAGAGATAAATGTCTTGTAGACACTCACTCCCATCCTGACACTCTCTAAAGAGGCTTTTATAAATGATGTTCTCTCACTTCCCTTTGTTTGGCTTTTAGCAGCAGGAAGCCAAGAAAAGGTCCAAGTCGGGTTTTGAGGGCCCTGGGGAAGAGTTGCAGGAAAAACACCTGCAGGTGTGGAAGGCTGTTCGGTGACCCCTGGCGTGCAGGAGGCCATGAAGAAATTATGAGATTATAGGATCGAGAGAGTGACAGCAGCTGCCTTTCAGCAGCTTCTCCTGTTGCCGTGAGAATAATTCAACTCTAGCAGACTCATTTCAGGCCTGGGAAAACAGTGAAAAGCGAAGAAAGGGCTAGAAATGATAGTTGTCCACCTCAGGGAGAGAAGAGCTATTTGAGCTTGCCCCAGGATACTGAGAAGTGGAATGGCTGAGCAAGTCATGTTAGGAGAGCAGCAGAACACACTTTTCTACTTTGTATTTTCCTAGGAGGAAAAAAAAAAATGGATCTGCCTAAACATTGAGGATGTCTTTGATAATTTACAGGAGCATTAGTAAAGCCAGGAAAGCTAGAAGCCAAACTGAACACCTCCAAGTTTTCACAGTGACCAGAGAGTACAATGAAGAAATAATAAATGAAGATTAATGGCTTCTTTAAAAAGGATTAAAGCAACTTTCAGCTTAAAATTGCCTCAGGCTAGCAGTTCCTTGTGCATCCTCCTTTAACTTCCTGCTGAACTGCCAATGAAGATAGAAAGAAAGACCAAAACTTCCACCACCCAAACTGGAAATTTCAACCAAGCTCCATAATCTCAACACTCGTGATTGTAGGATGTGTATTTAAAAGTGTACTCAGTATGCTGAGATTTATTGAGATATAATTGACATATAACATTGTGTGCATTTAAGTTGTACAGTATGATGCTTTGGTACATATATATATCATGAAATGATTTCCACAATAAGGTTAACGAACATATCCTTGCATAATTAAGGTTGTTGTTCCTACTGTGAATACATTTAAGATCTGCTGTCTTAGCAACTTTGTGCAATGTTGGTGGGAATGCAAACTGGCGCAGCCACTATGGAAAATAGTATGGAGTTTCCTCAAGAAATTAAAAACAGAACAACCATATGATTCAAGAATCCCATTTCTGATACCTTTTATCAAAAAGACAAGAGAGAACTATCCTGCTAGCCTTTGGTTTCTTTGGTGACAAAAAGCTGCTGGGATTGTCCATAGAGTAGGGTAATGTTAGCCAGCTGACCCTGCTGTGTGGCTGATAGTGGTAGCTCATGCCCTCTTCCTTGTCCCTAGCCATCTCTATATATCTCAGCTTCGCCAGGTTCTGGGTGCGGTGAAACTGAAGCCAAGTCCTTCCCATGGTGTATTGAGAGGCTTGGGAGGCTGGTGGATCACCCAGCTCCCTTTCTCACTGCGGAGAATTCCTTCTACTTGTGGGTTCCCTCTTGGTGTTGAGTGGAGCTGGCCTGGGGATAGGATGATGCAGGCAAATGAGGCAAATGAAGCTGTCTTCTCTTTTTTTTTTTTTTTTTGTTTGGATATGCTCAGGTCTTTCATTCTACTATGTTGCTAAAATTTTGTAAGTGGACTCCTGAGCTCTCCCCGAGCTATTTTTATTCATGGATAGCTGGCTAATCGTTGATATTTGGGGGGGATGCGGTGGAGGCTGGGGTCTCTTTGTCAGTTTAGTGGTATCCCTTGCTTGGAGAACTTCTCAAGAACCTAATCCTCTGAGAGTAGATTCTTTCGTTTATCACTGGGTAGTGTAGGTTCAGATACACCAAGTCTTCACCTCTAAATAAAGGCAGAGGGTGGCTTACTAGTTTAGAGTTGCTCTTTTAAGTAACTAGACTTTTGTAATCCTTTTTTCCCCCCTCATCTACACCAACTTAGAGACCGCACTCTGAAAAAAATTTCACAGAAGGAAATCAGCAGGGAGAAAGAAGGAGAGAGTGACTCAGGATAAAAAATTGCATCCTGGGAGGGCTAGCTTGGTGAGTGCCCTAGTAGGGAGGGTGGTGAGAAGAATCCCTGGTAGCATTTCATATGTTTATAATGTCAGAGGGACAGGTTGGGGTTGTTGAAGATCTCATATTTGCATAGTTTACAAGAGTCATAGGAGAAGGTGTATCATTGAAGTATATCGATTTGGTATGTAATGCTTCACATGTTACATTTGGTACCTGCCTTTGGGGAATGCTGTTTAGAACACTAAGTAGGCTTTAGGCTTGCTTATTGCTCCCAGATATTTTTAGTGGAAAAAGCTAGGAAAAAAAATGTGTTTCTGAGTGTGTGCACACATATACACATGTATACATATATAAAGCACCATGAGTTTATACTGATACATTGACTGCAATCCTACAGGGTTCCTCGTTGCCTTTCTTACTCCATATTGGTCTCTCTCTTATGAGAAATGGGAATCTCAGCAACACCAATGTATTTCTTCATTTCTTCAGTGCTACATATACCTAAAATAGTTTCAGAATGTTTAAGCCTATACCACTAAAAAAAAAAAGAAAAAAACACAAACCCCACTGACACTGATAGTAGTGTACTATATATTTTCAGTTTTTTATTTTCTTTAGACTAAGAGTATATAGTTCAAAAATACTTGGGAGGATTATTTTCTCCCCTTCATTTGAAGTAATAGATGTGTTTCTCTTTGCATTCAATTTTGGAGTTCCTTGTGTGCTTATTGGTTTAAAAACTTTTTTGCATATGTAGATCATTAACATAATTCCAGATGTTAAAAATATACATTGCTTTCCTTATCCTTCCAACCCACCTCCCTTCCTCACATACACAGGTAATCAAATTCATTAGTTTCTGATTTAGACTTGAAGTATTTCTATTGCAAAACTAAGCAAATGCACAAATGGTTTCTATCCAAAAGCTAGGATACTATATATAGTCTTTTGTACTTCTTTCCATTTAACAATATATCCTGGAAGTTATTTCATATCCACTGGAGCAGATCTGCCTTGGAAAGGTAGAGTGAATGTCAGTACTGGATTTGTAACAGAAGAAAATCAAGAGCTACAAATAACAATATTCTAAAGCCACAATCTTCAAGCTTAAAATTAAGGCAGACATAAATACATAAGTGGAGCTATAGTGTGTTTTAAAGGAAACAAACTCTTCAAGAATGATCAGCATAAAGACTTATGTGTTGATAAAGCTTTTTTTTTTTAAAGATTTTATTTATTTATTTGACAGAGATCACAAGTAGGCAGAGAGGCAGTGGGGTGGGGGAGCAGGCACCCCACTGAGCAGAAAGCCCAATGTGGACCTGAGCGGAAGGCAAAGGCTTTAACCCACTGAGCCAACCAGGTGCCCCTTGATAAAGCTTTTGATGAGAAAAAAAAAAACACCCTGTGCTTATCCAGGCAGATGATAAAAAGTCATCTCTATGAGAAGTTAAGGCTGGTTCAGCATCCTTCAGTGCCAAAAAACAATAAAGCAAGGTCTATAGAGGGGAAGGGGAAATGTAGACCAAAGAGTCTTATTTAAATGTAGAACTGAAGCTAAACAAGTTTGGAATTGTTATGCCATAAAATTTAAATGTTACAAATGTTGAAAGAAATCTACATCACATACTATATAGTGTTGGTAAAATTGTAATGTACTTACTACAAAAGTCCCGATGTGATAATTATTTTTATCTTTAAAAAATTGAGTCAGTTGATTCTGGTTCACTTTTAAAGTTAGTACAAAGAAATGAGGGTGTGAAAGTAAAATCCGAAAACAAAATTTATGTTTTTTAAATTTTGGGAGGGAGAGAATTAGAGGAAAGAAGATAGATTCCACAGATCAAATAATAAAATGATAGGAAACAGCAAGAAAATAGTAAAGATTAACAACAACGAGAAAAAATAAAATGCCAAATTAAGCCAAGCATGATATTGCAGCAATTAATGGGTAAAGTTTTTTGTAACAACTAAAAGTTTTATCATGAGAAAATACCTAATTAGAAAGACTATCATCCCATATCTCTCATCATATAGCTACATAGGTAGAAATTATAAAATAAATAGCAGCAAAAATATTCTAACCACTTTGTAATTTATAAAACCTCCTCTGTTTAATTACTTTTGTGTAATTAAAAAATTAAAGTAAAAGAAAATTTAAAAAGAAAATTACATAGTAATAAGGAAATAATCGTAATGAAAATACTCCTTTCAAGACCTACAGGATGTAGGCAAAGCTTTGATTAGAGAGAAATGCAAAGCTTTTAATATTCATCTTACTGCACAAAAAAAAATGATAAAATAAGTCAATTATGTTCTACATGAGAAATTATAAAATGACCAACCAATTAAACCAGGGGAAAGCAGAAGGAAGGAAATAATCAAGATAAAAGCAGAAAATAATTTAAAAAGGAAAGAAAAACTCAATGTCAAAATTGATAATACATGAAAAGACTCTTTAGGGGAAAAGTCAATAAAACAGATAATCCATTAGCGAGCTCAATAAAGAAAACCACAGAGAGCACAAGAAACTAAATCAAAAGCAAAATGGAGAAATTACCAGAGATGCAGAAAAAAAAATTATTTAACTCTATTAAGACACATTTGGGATCCTGGAATGGATACTTTTCTGCGAAAAGAGGAACTGCCAAATTGTAAAAAGGGGAAACCTAAACGGGTCAGTAACCATGAAAAAAAATTGATAGAATTATGAAGCAACATTTCTTCCTGAACACCATCAGGCCTGGAGTATTTAACAAATGAATTCTCTCAAACTGATTAAAATTATTGTTCCTGAGAGGCTGGAAGGAGGAGGCGGGCTTTTTTTTTTTTTTTTTTTTAGTTAGATGTTAAAGGACTAGAAGGGAGAAGTCTGAACAAAGCCGCAGAGCTTAAACATCCTGAGCTGTCTGTCACTGAGAGACAATGACAGCATCAGGTCCCTGCTGTAGGAGTCCAGGAACAATGTGGATATTAACCTTATGAGTATGTGCAGTTTGGGTTTCCCAGGAAGGTCTTGGGATAGCAACTCCCTTTAGCCTCAGGCAATCCTTGGTGACTTTCAGCAGCTGAGGAACGGCGTGCTGGAATCCCAAAGTTACGAGGACTGAACAGAACCACACAACACCCACAACAGCCCACACCTTGTGTTGTGTGGGCCCAGTGATTTTTTTTTTTTCCTTTCCTAGAAGTTGTGGGAGAAGATCTTCCAGGATTCTGGGGGACCTCTCTTCTTGGTGTAGGATGAGAAACTGGGGCCCTTACCATTGTCACCACTATTCATTATCTCCCTTTTCTAGTATCTACTCTAGAATTTTCAGGCCTCTGTGGTCTAGATGGCTGACCTGGTGGGGTGACTCAAACCCTTTCCTCATACAGGTCTGAGTCCCTGGTCATCACCACCTCCGAGGCTGTGACTGCAGAACTTGTCCATTTCCCATCAAAATCAGGGAGTGGGATACCAAGAAATATTCATGTAGATCCCTTTCCCCCAACAGATTCTTCCCTGCTCCTATTGTGTATCAGAAGCTCTACCTTCTGATTGTCAGTGTCAGTTACCCCAACAGAATGATGAGGATTCCTTTGTTTGCCTTCTTATGGCACAAGAAATCTGAAGTGACTCGATGACAGCCAGAGCTTGAAATGTGATTGGATTTTTGCTGCATCCCCTGGTGAACTTATTCCTCCTGAGGCAACCTAGACTCCTAAACATACAGATCCTAGAGTTGCAGACACAGGATGCACAAATTCCTGTAGGTGGTCACCTGGAATATTTGTGTTTTACTATGAGGGACAATACAACTGTTGCTACAGTTGCTGATTCAGAGCTCTGGTTCTCAACAAAGGGGGATTTTTGTGTCTATAAGGGACATAGTGATGCTTGGAGATTCATTTTTCCTGCAACAGCCTGAAGGGGCGATGTGCTCCTGGCTATTCATAGGTACAGTGAGGGAAGCTGCTATATCCCACAATACAAGGGACTTATGTGCACTGCACCAAAGACTTATGTGACTTATGTGACTTAAAATGCCAGTTTTTCTGGGGTTGATTTAGGGGACGCACTGCATCTTGGAGGATGGTGCCCCATCCTTGCAGGGGATCATCAAGCTGGTACTCTAGCTGGGTCTTCCACGGGTTGTTATAGGCAAAAGCTTCTGGGTAGTGAATGAACTCAATGAATCCTCTGATCTTGAGCCACTCTCATACCCCTTTTCTCACACCTATAAAAATAAATCCCTCGACCTCCTGTAATATTATTCAGCATCCTGTGCCGGTGGACCAAACACACTGCAGGTCCATGATGGTATGTTGAATGAAGTCCTGTAGGGAAGAAAAGCAAACTAGTGCCAAGTTTGTGTTAATCCTGGTTAAAGATAAATCGCTATACATTCTAGGGCTCAAGGATCTCATAAAGTGAATTTGCTGCCAAAGGGTTGACTAGACTTCTTGAAGAGTTCTTTTTTTTTCTTTTTTGAAGATTTTATTGATTTATTGACAGAGAGAGACACAGTGAGAGAAGAAACACAAGCAGAGGGAGTGGGAGAGGGAGAAGCAGGCTTCCCACAGAGCAGGGATCCCAAGGTGGGGCTCGAAACCAGGACCCTGGGATCATGATCTGAGCGGAAGGCAGACGCCTAACGCTGAGCTAACCAGGCATCCCGAAGAGTTTTTTTTAATGTTTGCATCTGGCAGATTGGGCTTTGAGCAATGGAGGCAACTAGATTGGCCTTGTTGGATTGACAGCACTGCACTCAGGTAGGAAGTAATGAAAGCTGGCCGATGTCAACAAGCCAAGTCATTCTGCCCACTTGGTTATTTATGCCTATTCTGTAGTGGATGTTCTCAGAGGGAGTTAACACGCGATAGAAAAATCTTCGTGTTCCCTCTTTACTTATAAGCTCATGCATGGATCTCCTTGTGCCCCACCTTGAGCTCTTTCTCCTTCCAGGTCCTGATCCATCAGCTGAGCCATTTACCACTGCCCATGTGTTCATATGTGTTATATCCCCAGATCACTACTTTTTCCCAAAAAGTGGATAACTGATTGCACTTCCCCAAACCCTTTCGATTAGACTCATCCCCCCTTAAAGCTGATTTTTAGCATCATCCCCAAATGTGGCTATGATTCAGTTTTCTGCTTTCAGTTTGCACCCATATACTAAGCCAAGTGTTCTGTGTAATCCTCCTTCAGCTGATTGTAAGAGAACCCCAGAACAGGAAGGGCCAGTTCAGTAGTAATGGAGGACAGGGGATCTGGCCATCTATTTGTGCTGCTTACTTTTGCCATTTTGCCCTGCTCATTCCCAAATCTGGATATACCACTTTCATCATATTATAGATAGCTCTTGGGCTCAGTTGACCTTGTGTCTTGATGAGTCTGATAGAACCTTGATCACGATTGACAGTTCTGGTCTGCTTCTTTATCATCTACACTAGATTTCTTATGTTGTACAGATTAACACTTTCCTTGGTTGGTCATTGATCTTGTCCCTACAGATGCCACGTTTTATTATCCAATTCTATAGCTCTTTTCAGATCAGATTCCACTTACTGGCATCCATCCTTGCTGCTCACTGAAACAATTCTGCCCACCTTGTTTCTGATCTTTGAGTGCTTCTACCTGGCCTCTATCATGCTGGCAATTCTATAGTTTCCCATTGCTACTGGAGGGTCAAGTTCTGTAATAGTATCTCCTATCATCGGCACTGGCCTAGAAAGCAGAGCTACCACTGAGCATTTCAATAATGCTGGTGCCCTTTTAATGCGCACATATCTTACCGCTTAGACACATGGAGCATCATCTGGATCTGCCCCTGAAACATGGCGATCTGGTGGCTTCTCTGGCCTTAAGTTGTATTTCTTTTTTTTTTTTTTTTTTTTTTTTTTTTTCTCATTTTATTTTTTTCAGCGTAACAGTATTCATTCTTTTTTTTTTTTTTTTCCCCCTTTTATTAATTTTTTCAGCGTAACAGTATTCATTCTTTTTGCACAACACCCAGTGCTCCATGCAAAACGTGCCCTCCCCATCACCCACCACCTGTTCCCCCAACCTCCCACCCCTGACCCTTCAAAACCCTCAGGTTGTTTTTCAGAGTCCATAGTCTCTTATGGTTCGCCTCCCCTCCCCAATGTCCATAGCCCGCTCCCCCTCTCCCAATCCCACCTCCCCCCAGCAATATTAAGTTGTATTTCTACTCAGAAGTCCACTTCTCATTTTCCACAGTCTGCCTTGGCAGCTTTGACATTTCTGCTTCATGTAGTGTGGGCTGCTGCTTTGCCACACTGTTCAGACCAAGAAATTATCATCTTCTGTGGTTTTAAGCCCTATAGCACACAAGAGATTTCCCATATCTGTAAACTCTATGATTCAACTTTACTGTCTTGTCCCCTTTGATCCAGATCCCTTAAAATCCAGTCTTACACCATATTAACTCAGCCCTGCAACAACTTGAAGACATAGTGGTCCCAGTACTTCTGTGGCCAGATTATGTTGTGGCTTAAACTTAATGCCTAAACTGCTTTTTTTTTTTCTAAACCGCTTTTTGACATTTATTGTTAATAGAGAGATTTCTGAAATGATGCTGATTTTTTTTCTTTATGGGTAACAAATTTTCGCTCCCAGAATCTTCTGAATGTCTTTCTCTCAACACTTTCCTCCATTCATTTGTTCCTTCCTCCCCCCACCCTGCCTCCTCCCTCCTCTGCTTCTTTCCCATTTCCTTCTCACTCTTCCTCTCTCCCTCCCATCTTCTTCCCTCCTTTCTTTCAATTGAATAAGTAATACATTATCATTAGGAAAAGTTGAATGGTAACAAAAAGTACAAAATGAAACACAAGTGGTAAGGAGAATCCTTACCACTGGCCACTACAATGTGCTCGTTCTCATTCCTCAAAATTAAGTATTATTAATAATTTCTTAAGCATCTGCTTTTGGCTCTGGTCATGACCTCAGGGTTCTGGGATGGAGCCCTGAGTCCCTCATTGGCCTACTTGCTCAGCAGGGAACCTGCTTCTACCTGAGCTTCTGCCCATCCCCCTGCTTGTGCTCTATCTCTCTCGCTCTCAAATAAATAAGTAAAATCTTTAAAAAATAATTTCTTGTGAATTCTGAAGAATATTTCTTCAGTGTAGCATCTCTCTCTCTCAAGATACATACGTATGTATATATATGTATTTGTGCACAGATGAGATCATACTGTATAGTTCTATAAATTATAGTTCTTTAAAAACAATCAGGACACTGGCATACCTGGATGGCTCTGTTGGACATCTGCATTCAGCTCAAGTCATGATCCCCAGGTCCTGGGATCAAGCCCCGTATCAGGTTTCCTCCTCAATGGGGAGCCTGTTTCTCCCTCTCTGCCTGCTGCTTTGCCTACTTATTTGCACTTTCCCTTTATATCAAATAAATAAGTAAATACATACATACATACATACTTAAAAAGTCAGGAAATTATGTTCTTATTTCCATGTTATTATATTCCTCAGTGCTAGCTTCACTGATTTTATACTGGGGTAGTAATAACCTATGTATTATACAAGTCCTTGAGGGCAAAAGAAATGATTTTATGAAAACAGTCCAGGGGTACCTGGGTGGCTCAGTTGGTTAAGTGTCTGCCTTGAACTCAGTTCATGATCCCAGGGTCCTGGGATTGAACCCCACATCAGACTACCTGCTTAGTGGGGGAATCTTCTCCCTTTCCCTCTGACCCTTCCTCTCTGCTTGTGCTCAGTCTCTGGCTTTCTCATTCTAATTAACTAATTGATTGATTGATTGATTAATTAAATGTAAAAAAGAAAATACCCCAAAGAGCTAAAATGTAGGTTCCTAAGTAAATTGGACAGCTAATATTTTTTTTTTGTTTTTTAACTATGTTAACGATGGCTGAATGACGTTCTTTAATAAAGGTAGATAACTATTAACATAGTCCCAAGTGATGGATATTCAAGTGCGATGAGTATGTCCGTACAGATGAGTGCCATTCCTACCTTTCAGCATATGACTCACCCACAGAACTGATGGTTTTCTTTATTCTCTCCTCACATTTCAGTCTTGTCTTACTCTTCAGTCTAGCTTAATCATCAGGCCTTTTGGTATTTTTAGGACTTCTGTGTTGTTATTTGACATTTTTCTCTCCCTGTTATGCTCTTCATTAGTCTGTTTCAAATTATATATATTTGATTTTTATTTAAGCTTAGGGCCAGGTAATTCTTTTTTTATCTTAGAGTGTTACAATAACTTTAATTTGCTCCTTGCCTTCCCCCCCCCCTTTTTTTAACAAGACTTCTCTCTTGGTGTCCCAGACTTAGTATTAAAAATTATTTTCTTTCTTTTTTCAATTTGCTATTTAATCTGTCATCCAGTTTTCTTTTGATATATTCTGAGGAAGAAAGCATGAATATTTTGTGTGTTTTTGGTTATAAGTAAAGCCAGCTAGACCATGACAAGCTGTTCCTGTGGCTCAAGTTAAAATGTTTTGTGCTGAGTGTCACTCACAATATATCCTGGTGCCAGAGGGCATGAATGGGTATAGCATTGTGTCTAGTTCATTCATTCATCTAGAAAATTTTAAAGGATGACTTCTACGTGTGAGATACTGGAGCATTCGAGGAAGTATTTGTGTTAAGGGTTACCAAGACTACCACCAGATTTGATGACTGGCTAGGAGGACTCACAGGACTCAGAAGTTACTATGTGAATGGTTATGGTTTATTACAGTGAAAGGATTCAGAGGAGAAGCAGCAAAGTGAAAAGGCATGTGGGCGAAGTCCAGAGGAACCCATGCAGTGAGAGGGATATGAATTTGTATACAGCACCCAACAGCATGTAGCTTCTGTGCTTTGTATATTATATACACTATATATTGTAGGCAGGGGCCTTAGCAGGCTTTGGTCACCACGGTTTATTTTTACACTGTGATAAGTCTGTCAGGAGTTACACACATGGTTTGATGTCCCAGCAGAGAGCGATTCTTGGAAACTCCTTCCCAAATGAGAACTTATGTCGTAGATACAACCTGAAAAATAAGAATCGAAGGATCTCTGCATATTGCTAGAGTTCCATTCAGTTGTCAACAGCTGCCCCAGTTTAGCATCCTAACATAGGACCAGAATGCATCCTATCGTGGTCCACTCAGTCTTACGACTTTCCATCCAGTCTTGTCAGGTTTCAGAAGTGGAGGCGATCTTGGGAAACATACAGGTCCACCCTTTCACGCATTTGGTCTAATTGTGCTAAGAGACAAATTTATTCTCTTGCTCTGAGCCTCTCTCATGGGAGCAATGCAATGTTATATTTTTCTCATTGCATAACCCATTTTTTCCTTCTTTTAGTTTCAGCTGCGATTTCTCTTTCTCTCAATTGGTCCTTCATTTTAACCCAAAGTGTTGCACCTTGGGAAGGGGTGTCTGCTTCGGTTGTGGTGCTGGCCCAGGTTGCCAAACACAATGTGAGTCCAGCAAGTGCTTCCCTCTCAGCCCCTTCCCTTTATCTAAGGCACAGACAAGCAGAACAGGTGAGCTATCTAGGCCAGCTCACGCACTGGCAATCCCTATCTCGCAAAGAACTACATATTGTATGATTCTATTGATGTGAAATTTCCAGATTAGGTAATTCTGTACAGACAGAAAGTAGATTGGTGGTTGTGTGGGGCTGAGGAGGTTGGAGGATAATGGGGAACGGCTGCCACTGAGTACTGGGTTTCTTTGTGGGGTGATGAAAATGTTCTAAAATTGAATTGTGATGGTGGTTTCCTTTGTCACTTGCGCTTCTGATATTATATCTAAGAAACCAAGGACTAATTCAAGGATATGAGGCTTTTTGCCTAGTGGGTTTTTTCCTAATAATTTTCCTCTTTTAGTTCCTACATTTAGATCTTTTATTTCATTTTGAGTTTTTATACATGGCGTGATGTGACATTTTTCTTTTGCATGTAGATATGCAGTTGTGTGGGTACCATTTCTTGAAAAGATTTTCTTTCCCCATTTAATTGTCTTGGTACCCTTGTTGAAAATCCACTGACCATGAGGCCAGTTAGAGGAGTAATGCCATCGTAAGGATATTGAGTCTATGATCCATGAATATGAGATGTCTTTCCATTTATTAGGTCTTCTTTTTTTCAACAATGCTTTGGTTTTCAGAGTATAAGTTTTGCACTGCTTTTGTTAAATCAATGTTTTTCTTGTTTGTTTTTTTTTTCAAAAAATTGTATTTTTATGATTCTTTTTATTGTTTCTTGTCCTGTTGCATTATTTCCTGTCTCCATTAATTCTTCTCTATTTCTTTCTTTGGGTTTACTTTTTTTTCTTCAAATTCCTTGTGTTCATAAGTAAGGGAATTTGTAATTTTCCTTGCTTACTAATATGTGATATCAAGACTAAGTGTTCGGGCGCCTGGGTGGCTCAGTGGGTTAAGCCTCTGCCTTCAGCTCAGGTCATGATCTCAGGGTCCTGGGATCGAGTCCCACGTCAGACTCTCTGCTCCACGGGGAGCCTGCTTCCCTTTCTCTCTCTCTGCCTTCCTCTCTGCCTACTTGTGATCTCTCTCTGTCAAATAAATAAATAAAATCTTGAAAAAAAAAAAAGACTGTAAGTGTTCTGCTAACTATAACACTCATCCCACAAATTTCAAAATTGTCCCCGTTGTCCTTTAGTTCTATGTGTTTCCTATGACTTATTTGGTGACATTCTTGCAAGTTTTTATTTCAATGACAATCTTTTCACAGTGGTTCCACTCAAGCGTATCATTCCTTTCTCATATTGTTCTAATTTTTCCTTATTTTTTTCCATATCTCTTTTATCTACCTATGTATCTTTATACCCACTTTCCAACCATTCTTTCATTTCAAGTACTGGAATGTTCTTAGGTTTTCTGTTTTGGCCGATGTTCCCTCACCATGCTTATTTGGTAGCTTTTAATTTTTTTATTGATTGCTGTTCTTTAGGTAGGGTGTCAACTCTGATGGAATCTCATTGAGTGCTGAGATGCCAAAGGGCTTCTCCAGAGAAGGTTGGTTTTGCTTTTGTCGGGACTGCAGAAATTCAAATGGCCCTGGATGAAGGGTTATGTTCATGTTATAGTTACAGTTTGTGTTTTACAGAACAAATGAGTATTATGTATTGAGGCTCCATTCCCAAGTTAGAAATAGGCTTTGGGTTTTTGATTAATCCCTGATGATTTTTCTTCATTCCATTGCTAAAATAAACAGCCAGAGTTTTTTTGTTGTTTGCTCCTGCTGCTGCTACTGCTGCAGATTAGTATCCAGGAAGAAGTTTTGTATCTTCTCTTCTTAAATGATATTTAAAGAATGGATATAATTTATAGTTATAACTCTTCGTTTGAGAAAGAGGGAAGCTAAAGCAGTAAGAATGTTACCAAATTCTTGGTAGTCCTGTCTACCTGCCTTTCCCTCAGGAATTTAAAAATCATATATTTGAAAACCAGGTTTATTACATTATTTTTCTCTCCAAATGAATCCCTCTTTCTGTATTTCCGGTCCCACTTAAGATGCTTACAGTCTTCTAGTCCTTGAATGAACAAGTTCTTTTTGCTGTGTTTCCTCCTTCAGCTGCCGCATTACAGTATCAGGGCGGCCTTTAAATGGCTCCCTCCTGTGCCTGTCCCTAATTCCATGATCCCTGTCCCAGTTTACATCCTCCTTACTTCTTACCTGGATGACTGCAATCTCTTCCCAAGTAACCACTCTGCATCCATATCTTCCCTCAGGCTGTCTTCTTATGTTATTTAAGACAGAGATATGAACATATCATTAGCTTGCTTCCAAACAAATTTGGCAGCTCCCCATTGCCTAAAGATACAAGTGGATACATATTTTATTTTTCCAACCTCTTTCCTTCTCCTTGCCCCACTACTTTTCTTACACTGCAGTCAAACCAGTCTGTTGGATATTCCCAGGATATCCCACATGTAATGTTTTTCCTTTGCCAGGATTAACTCCTCCAGTCCATGGGTAGCTTCTACTAATTATTTTAGACCCAAATCTAGTGCAGTTGCCTCTGTATCCCTTCCCTGAAATAAAATTAGAACTAATCACTTTCCTCTTTGTATTCCCACTCACTTTTCTTATGCTTCCATTTCAGCGGTATCTTATTATAGATTAGACTTTTACATGCCTGTTTTGCCCTTTTGACTGTGAGCTCCTGCAGGGTAGAGACCGTTTTTCATTCATCTTTATCATCCCTCTGCCTAGCGAGCATGTTGCCTAGAACACAACAGATGCTCAATAAATGTTTTTAATAAATTAATGAAATAATGAAGCTATATTATTATATCAAAATAGCAACAGGAAAATGTTTTCAATTTTATATAATATGTATCTTCTCATCTAGTACCTGCTGCACAGACCAAGAATTCAGTGGGGGATCTAATTCTAAATGATACCTGCTGCTATGGAAGCAAAATTAGATTCTTTGAACGTTATTATCCTCTTCTTTAAAATATAGCTAGAAATCCCTGGCTCTCAGTTGCTATAGAACCAGATAAGCAAATGTAACTAGCAAATTATTTATATTAACTAATATTGGTAGGGACTTAAAAAATTGCTTTTCCTATCTTCTCATTTCAGTACAATATATTCACGATTGTAAATTCAGACTACATAGACACACGTACAAAAAGTCATGGATAATATCACTATAATTCTGTAAGATAATCAGTATTTTGGAGTATATTTGTATGTTTGATAACAAAAGTGAAGCCACAGTGTATATACTGTTTTGTATTCTTGCTTCGGAAAGTAATACATTAAAAATAATCTGTTACTGAGGATGCATTCAATTGTAATACTTTATAGCTGAGATAATGTTTATAATATTATAAACATATAATAATATGTTTAAAGCAAGAAATTTCAAGTAAAATTGTCCTAATTAGTTTATTTCCTCTCATCACTAATAACGGTCAAGAGATGACCCTGGTTGGTTTATACTAAGCATGATCATTCCTGGGGACTAGACAGAGGAACACCTTTACTGAGTCACAGGGGAAGGGGTGACTATATTCACAAAATCAAGAATTTATTCCAAAGGAAGATTAGGGTAGATTGATATTGACATTGGGTGACCTGGAGTGTCAATCGCAGTGGCTATTGATTTTCTTCCTTTTTAAATAAGAACTGATGCCTGTTTCACTTAAAATTGCTCAGTTCCTTGATGTGGTACATTAGATATTTGCCTTCAGTTTTCCAATATTATAAACAGCATAGTTGTGAATAGTCTTATAGCTAAATCAATGTGAATGTCCATGTTTATATGTACAATTTCAGGGTCAAATTAACCAACATGTTAAAGCTTTGATATATATTGAGTATGAGAAAGTCACATCATTCCCAAAAAAACGCATGAGAGTAAGTTTCTTTCACTTTGGACAACATTGAGCATTGTAAACAGACTATCATGACCAGGGCTTTTAAAACTGTGTGAGGGAAATCTGTGTTTCTGCAGAGCCCTGCTTAAGCCAGTGTGGGTTATTTTAGAAGCTGAACTTAGGTCCCAGTGCTTCTTTGTTATTATGTTATTACTGATGTTGAGCTTGTATGAGCCTATTGTTTTCTCAATCTGGTATATTTTAATTACCTTTTTTATTTTATTTTATGCCCCACATGTTTTCTTAAGAGTGATCAAGAAAGGGGGCACCTGGGTGGTTCAGTGGGTTAAAGCCTCTGCCTTTCGCTCAGGTCATGATTCCAGGGTCCTGGGATCAAGCCCCGCATCAGGCTCTCTGCTTGGCCAGGAGCCTGCTTCCCTTCTTCTCTCTCTGTCTCTCTGCCTACTTGTGATCTCTGTCAAATAAATAAATAAAATCTTAAAAAAAAAAAAAAGAGTGATCAAGAGATGAATAGCAAAAAACCCACCCAACCAACCAACCAAAGAAACAAACACAAAAGAAAACAAACTACTTGCATGTGGACACATTTTGGAAAAACCAAAGACCATCTGAGAAAGGATAAATTTTATTCTAATAACCCAGTCTCTTTTTCCTAGCTTTCAAAACACCCTTCTCCTATAAGGGACGTTTGGGTCTAAACCACCAAATATATATGTAATCATCATTTATATGCAATTATTAAAATTCTGTTGATCCTGGTTCTGTATTATTATTGTTGTTGTTTTTATTATTATTTTAGAGAGGCAGTTTGGGAGAAGGGCAAAAAGAATCTTAAGCAGGCTCCCTGCCCAGTGCAGAACCCCACACAGGGCTCAATTTCACAACCCTGAGATCTCGACCTGAACCAAAATCAAGAGTAGGGCTCTTAACCAACTGAGCCACCAAGGTGCCCTAGTTCTATATTTTAAAAGATTTCATTATTTCAAATAGGTTTATGATCCTGAGGCCAGGTACTGAGTTCATGTGAGACCAAGAGCTTTTAAACTTTTGTAAGAGTTGTTAAGACATTTAGTTGTCCCAGTGGTGATGATTTACTTTTATTTCTCCAAGAGGTTGCCTATTTTAGGAATAGGTGACTTTTGGAGTAGGGCATTGTACCTCTTGTCCGGCAATTTTCCAGCTCTGTATAAACGTAGAATGGTTGTAAGCTTTCCTGCCAAGTATATAATATCATTAAATATAATAGGTCTATACATTTGCAAGTGGTACATTTTGGTTTCAGTGTGTAAGACTTATTGTAATCCGTGGCATAAAACATTCTTCCCGGAAATCACACCTCTAATAGAAATATGTTTAGAGGCACATAGAGTGTTCTTTGCTTAGGTGGTTGCCGCATGCATTACTTCATTTTCGGAAAGAAACACAAATAGAATCCATAACCTTAAAATTGTACTTGTAAAAATTTTACGGGTCTGTCTTTTCTCTTCCTTTCTTCCTTTCCTTTCTTTCTTCATTTTTGTCTTCTCTCAACTCTTAATGAGACCTCAGAAATCCATTCAGCTCCTGTTCTGCTAAGACCAATTGGCTGATAGACTGGGAGGCCCGTGAAAGCCTCAGGTAAATTAATAGCAGAATCGGTGCCTGAGAACCATGCCTGGCTGCTCTTGAAATCCTTCTGAAGCCTGAATTATTTGTATTAAGATAGGCCAGCACTCAGGCCCCTATGAGTCAATTCTTTGTAACAGTTGCCAATATTTTTATACCTGAGAGAGCGGCTTCATTCTTTATTATTGCTCAGGAATCAATACTCCCATTGCCCTCACAAAATGCTATACAAGCATTATTGGCATTTCACTTGGCAGTGAAGGGTATCAACATCAATCTCGCCAACTGCACACTTCGCTAACCCTGCTCCACTTCTCCTGCGTCTATTTGTATTCCATCTGGGCTGTCCGGGGCTGCTCGATTTGAATGGGAATCCTTAGTGCTGCCCTGACACGTTCTGTGATAAGGAAATGGAAAAGCATCATCCAGCGGCTCACAGAAACAGCCCCCTCTCCCCTCACCCCTGCCCATTTTCTGCTTGAAGGTCTTGCAGCATTTCATAAAATACCATTTCCCACCACCCCGTGGTTTTCAGAAATAGCCATTACGGGGGCTCTTCGTTAATAAACAAGTGGCAGCTTCTAATCCCACCCACTGAAGTTACTGTGAATCTTAAAGTAATTTTTGGAGTTTGAGAGTGACTCTTAAAGCAACAGATCTTAAAAAATGAACACTCATACACATGGAGGTACAGGATGCACAGAGGCATGCTGGGAACTGCAGCTGTGTTTGCTCTGAATATTAAACACATGTGTTGCCCTGGTTGCTCCGTAAATTCAATAAAAACGCTCTTCGCTCCACATGTGAATTCTCCTTTAAACATGCAATTCTTTGGCAATATCTGAGTGGAAACCATTATAGGGGATTCTGTCATATATCAATCTCATGCTTGACATTATCAATCTGTAACAGATGTTGTTTGATCAAAAGGAGTATCTAGAATATATAAAGAACTCTAACAACTCAACAATAAAAAGAGAAAGTGAGCCAATTAAAAATGGACAATGGCCACAGTGGGATACCACTTCACACCCATTAGGATGATTATTATCAAACAAGGAGAAAGTACAAGTATTAGAGATGATATGAAGAAATTGGAATCCTTGTGTGTTGCTGGTGGGACTGTAAAATGGTGCAGCTGCTGTGGAAAAGGAGTTTGCAGTTCTTAAAAAAGTCAAACATAGGGGTGCCTGGGTGGCTCAATGGATTAAGCCTCTACCTTCGGCTCAGGTCATGATCCCAGGGTCCTGGGATCTAGCCCCGCATCGGGCTCTGCTCAGCAGGAAGCCTGCTTCCTCCTCTCTCTCTGCCTGCCTCTCTGCCTACTTGTGACCTGTCAAATAACTAAATAAAATCTTAAAAAAAAAAAAAAATCAAACGTAGAATTACCATATGACCCAGCAATTCCACTCCAAGATACAGACCCAAAACCACTAAAAGCAGGGACTCAAACAGATGTTTGCACACGTCTTCAGAGCAGCATTATTCACAGTAGAAATCAAGAAAGTTGTCACAAGCGATATACACAAAAATCAACTCTTTCACTCCTGGGAAACAATTAATAGCTTTGTCATTTTACCTCTACAAAAGCTAATGTCATTCGGAAACTGAATATTATTGAAAAGATTTCCTAATCTAGGTTCACACCTATGCAGGACTATAAACACTATAAACACAAAATGTGAAACAACCCACCTGGCAGAGTGACTTTGAACTACTTACATGATTGCTCTGAACCTCAGTCTCTTCCTCTGTCAAATGGCAGTGATAATGATGATGATGATGGTGATGGTGGTAATGACACCACTTCACGGGATTGTGGTCAAGATTAAGATACAAGGGGCACCTGGGTGGCTCAGTGGGTTAAAGCCTCTGCCTTTGGCTCAGGTCACGATCCCAGCGTCCTGGGATCGAGCCCCGCATCGGGCTCTCTGCTCAGTGGAGAGTCTGCTTCCCTTCCTCTCTCTCTCTGCCTGCCTCTCTGCCTACTTGTGATCTCTGTCTGTCAAATAAACAAATAAAATCTTAAAAAAAAAAGATTAGGATACAAGATGAATAAATTGACCAAGTAAGGTTGATGAGAATATCTAAAACTGTTAATACACCGTAGTTCTTCATTGTAAATTTTATTTTAAATCCAGGAATCAGAATATTTGTGTGCTTTGTATCAAGGAGATATATTAAACAGGCTAATATTTGCTTCAGAAGACAGACAGATATTTGAAAATTACATAGTCTGTGTTTATAGTCCTGCATAGGTGTGAACCTAGATTAGGAAATCTTTTCAATAATATTCAGTTTCTGAATGACATTAGCTTTTGTAGAGGTAAAATGACAAAGCTATTAATTGTTTCCCAGGAGTGAAAGAGTTGATTTTTGTGTATATTGCTTGTAACAACTTTCTTGATTTCTATTTTCTGAGTCCCTCTTTGTACTAGGTAATACTGAAAAGGGCTTTGAAAAGATAAATTGTTCATTTGGTGTGTTTTTTGGCTATCAAAAGGCAAGGTTCTCCTCCTGAGTTTTTATATATTGTAGATATTCTTTTCCACTAGACCTTAATTTACATATAATATTTCCATAAAAAACAAATGAATCTATGATTTTTTTTTTTTGATAGAAAAAGCCCTGAAATAGGAGTCAGGAGCCTTTAACTCTACTTTCAGTTTTGTTGTGTTAAACATGTGACCTTAGTCAAGTTAATTAGCTACTGAGCATTCATTTTCTCCTCCGTTAAATGGTTTTAAAAAAGACCTACCCCTATTTCATGTAGCTGTTGAGGTCAATTAAGATGACATTTGTGGAATGCTTTGTAAATTATAAAGTTCTGTATAAATAGAAAGTGCCCTATTTCTTCAATCTAAGATTATTAGTTGTAAGGTGTAACAGTTCTATTTCACTAAGAACAAAAATGCTGCCAGCTAGACTATGATACAGTGCCTTAGTATACTGTTTGATGCGTGGATGGGTCATACTAGCCTCTTTTAGTTTTGAACAGTGTTTCATCTCGTCCAAGAAATATGGCAGTACTTCTGGCTTTCAATAATGTTGCTTAGCAGGAGATAGGTAATCTTTTTGCATGTAAATCAGGTACAAAAGCATAGCAAAATGCCCTGTATTTTCCTAAGTCTTGTAAAGTATTTGATTGTTTCATTGAAGTAAATATAGAATTGCAGTCATTCCTTCCTGTATTAATATTTGCTCTGCTAATTTAGCATTTGCTCCAAAGACATGTGCGTTTTTGCCTTGTTCCCATGCTTTCCTTCATAGGCAATAGTTTCATCTCATTGCTAATCCAAGTACAGTATTTTTGAAGAAGTGGTAACTCAACATTGCGATATGCCAGCAATGTACCTAACTCAGTGGAAGTGACAAAAACGTGAACAGCTGTGTCCAAGCTTGTCTAGGCAGAGTTGGTGAAACTCCTTTATCACTGCCACCTGGCAGTCGGTGAGTGTAAGACAACTGCTCATTTCAGAGTAGGAAAAACTGTCTCAGAATTCATTGGATATTGCATTTATGATATTAGCCACAATATGACACTCTGATTCTTACTACAAATTGCAGACAGCACATTGCTTGATGTACTATAGCCATAGGAGTGTGAGACCCTATGAAACTATTCCAGCCTCTGGAAATCACCGAGAAACATTCCGGTGCCTCTTGGGGTCTGTATTTGTGGACAGCGTAGTATCTGCTCTGTGTCTTCTCTTTTTCTCACTAACTTTTGTCTCTTTATTCACTTTATTTATCTCTCACTTTATTTTGTTACTTTCTTCAAGCATTAATATGGCTTGGTTTTGAGGCCTTTCCTTTAGATCCTTTTCCCTGAACTAGGCCTCACCATTCCTACTTCTTTAATGTGTTGTTTTTAGAATTAAGCTTTCTACTCCAGTGTTGCTTACTAAAATGATAGAATTGTCTATAATTAATTGATTAAAACAAAGTTATTTTATTGAATTTCTGGGTAATGAAAAATTTAAAAACAAATTCTGCAGGTACTTGTGTAGTTTTATTTTTAAATTGTGATAAAACTATATTTAACCAGTTATATGGTATTATTTTAAATTAAGTACATTTTTATCCTTATAATTTTTGTTTCTAGTCTTTTTAGCATGTCTGCTGTGTCTTTATAATTCTTTTTAGAGTGTCAAATGGACCAGAGTCAGAAGCGTGTTCCTGATTCTAGTACATACCTGTGATATTAGTTTCCCAGGGATGTTGTAACAAAATACCATAAACTACATAGCTTCCAAAGCAAAAAGTTATTCTCTCACAGTTCTGGAGGTTAGAAGTTGGATATTAAGAAAGGGAAGGTAGGGAGACTCCTTCCTCTCCCCTTCCTGGTTTCTGGGGGTTTGCTGGCAATCCCTGGCTTCCCCTGGCTTGCAGCTGCAGCCCTTGGATCTCTGTGTCCGTGTCACATGATGTTTGTCTCTGCGTGTCTCTGTCTTCACATGGTGTTTTTTCCCTCATACTGTGACCTCATCTTAACTGGATTACATTTGCAAAAACCCTATTGCCAAGAAGGTCATATTCCTAGGTACCAGGGGATAAGACTGATTCAGCTTGTCTTTTGGGGGGAGACAGTTCAAACTGTAACACCTGTAAACATTATTTTATGGGTTGACCCCAATTCCTTACAATCCAAGTCACTACTCCGTGTGTATGATAAACCCACCTGCTACTAACCCAATAATCTTTCTTGGCATTGAATGCTTATTTCTCCATTTTACACAAAAGGATCTAAAAAGAGAACTGATTGGTAGTGGACTTGCTGAAGTCCCCATGAGCTTTGTGTCCAGAGTTCTCATAGTAATCAGGTCCTGTCTTCCTCTCAGAGCAGAACATACTGCAGAGTGTGACAAGCTCTTCTAAGACTATTTTTGATGACTATCCTATCTTCTGGGTGCTCACCATCCATTTTGTCAGTAACCTATCCAGTGGTTTGTTTGACAGACCTATCATTTCCCACTTAGAAGTGGGACCAACATTGGCTTCCTTCCAATTTTCAGCTGCCTTTGTCCTTCTTTAAAATTTCTTATTAAACAAGAATGGTTGTTAAGTGACTGCATTTATAAGTTCTCTTAGAGCCTTAGGATAGAATTCACTAAGCCAAATGTCTTGAATTCCCATAAAACAACTTTACTGCTCTTGGACTTTGTATCCCCTTATGAACATTTGTTCTATACTTGGCAGAGAAATCAAGAGCCCCAGACAGAAATTTAGATACTCTGTTGTTTCTATCAAACGTCAACATAGCAAATTTTGTCCCATGCAGTGGTCCTGGCCCTCTTTTGTTCACTTTTTTGCTTGCAAAATATCATTTAAAAATTTTTTTGTTGTCCTTAGCATGTGGTAACTCTTAAGTCCACTCATTTTGGACTTAGATTCCTTGGTACCATGGTTTTACACACATTCTTGGTTATTTATTTATTTTTTCCATTCTTGGGGCATGTACTTACTTTCTGAATTTCCTCTTGTGTTTTTCTTCTTTTTCCTAAGATGATTTGCCATTCTGTAGTTAGAATTGCATCCATAAGAGCAATCGTTAAAAAGTCATGCTTGGAAAAAAAAAACAAAAAAACAAAAAACAAAAAAACAAAAAACAAACAAACAAAAAGTCATGCTTGGAACCATATATAATGGTACCATAAATTATATTATTTTTGAGATCTCTCTTCCTAAATATTTCAGCAGGGTGTTTTTAACAGGTTTTGCTCAAGCATTTTTACTGTAGGCATTATGATCTAAGATGACAGGACTGCTTTCTTCTAAGACTTTTATTATTTCTTCATTACCAAATAACTCCCCTCCTGGTTAGAAGTAGGTGTAGAGTAGTAGTTCCTCATGTCATTTTTCTACCACTGGAAGACTGAGATTATCATAAAGGCTAGACAAGGATTTCTCAGAACTGTTAACTTTAGCCAAATGAGATTTGCTACCTTTTCTTGGATAGATGCAGTCCTCATTATTAATATTTTTTCTTGGCCCTATGCCAGGGAGGGATGCACTATTTAGTATCTTCACAGAGTGAAGTGAACTGTGTTGTCAGTAATGTCACCTTTATTTTTTTCTCTTATAAGTTCTACACCATGTTTTTCAAGATGCCTCCATCAATGCTTTTGGTATTTCTAAATGGGATTATATGAAACAGAAATGTTTAAATGGGATACCACCTCGCCTAGATTTGACTATGTTACTAATACTATAGAATTCAAGTTCAAAAGTACATGAAAGAGAAGTCCTTCATTGCAAAATTACACATTTCTGAGAATATTTCAAGAGTAATCCCTTGTCTTTTGCATCATCCAGGCAAATCAGGAAAAGAAAAAGCTATCAGAGATTTTCCTGCCAATTAACCTCTTACTGGAAAGTGTGTTTGTGGGGTGGGGTGGGGAGTATTGTGGGGTGAGATTCCATTTTTATGGACTTCAGCATGAGGGCAGGCTGTGATCACATTTGCACAGGGTAGCTAAAACTCTGATAGGAGACCATAGTTCTCTGGCCTGCAGAATCAGAGAACAGAGATTGGAGTTACCATAGCCACAGGAAAATTAGGGTAGAATCCTAGAAAAGAGAGATCTGAAAAAAGGAAACTTCCAGATCTCTGTGTAAGCTTTGCCCAAATCTTGGCATGATTCCAGAACCATTATTGTGTGGGAGAGAATTCAGATACAGAGAAAATAATCAAATGACTTTTGAGCTGCTAATCAGAAGACAGAATTGGCAGTTTGAATCCAACCAAGTTAATTGTCTGCTTGAAAAAAAATTAACACTCCAGGGATTAAAATAGAATTCATATAGGGGAGCCTGGGTGACTCAGTGGTTTAAGCCTCTGCCTTCGGCTCAGGTCATGATCTCAGGGTCCTGGGATTGAGCCCCGCATCAGGCTCTCTGCTCAGTGGGGAGCCTGTTTCTCCCTCTCTCTCTCTGCCTGCCTCTCTGCCTACTTGTGACCTCTCTCTGTCAAATAAATAAATAAAATATAAAAAAAATAGAATTCATATAATGTTCACAGTGTCCAGGTACAATCCCAAATTACTTGAAATATGAAGAACTAGGAACATGTGATTCATTAATAAGTAAAAGAACAATTAAAGACCAACAATTCCAAGCAGACCCAAAAGTTTGAATAGCAAAAATTTTAAAGCACTTATTATAGCTATGGTCAAAGAGGTAAAGGAAAATATATTCAAGGTGAATAAAAAGATAAAAAGAACTCACCAGATAAATAGAAATTTTATAAAAGAACAAAATGTATATTCTAGACTTGAGGAATAAATTACCTGAAATAGAAATTTCACTTAGCCCTAAGGTGGAAATTACAAGAGTTGGTGACTTTGAAGATAGTTTAATAAAAATTATCCAGTTTGTGGAACAGAAAGAAAAAGACTAGGAAAAGACATAAACAGAACTTCAGTGACCTATAGGGCATTATCAGAAAGGTAGGAGGGAGGGAATAAGGGAAAAATATGTCTGAAACAGTGGCCAAAAGTTTGTCCAATTGGTGAAAGGCATAATTTTACTTATTCAGGCAACGGTGAAACTCAAACAGGATAAACACAAAGAACACAATACATGGGCAATTATAGTCAAACTGCTATAAACTCAAAGATAATAAAAAAAATCTTGAAAGCATCCAGCAGAAAATGACACATTTCATACAGAGAAACAATGATTTAGTTGCTGAAAACAAACAAGCAAACAAAACAAACAAGCTATAACCTAGAATCCTGCATCTGGTGAAGATTTGGTTTTTGAACAGTCATGTGTGGGAACTTACTGGGACATCTTGCCAAGAACGCTACAACAGTCCTAATAATTTTTAAACAGCTTTAAGAGGGTATGTACATAAACAGTGCTACATTATAAACAATGTTTGAATTCTTGCCTTTTGTACATCTTTGTCTTCTGCTGTATCACCATTATCAGAAATGCCTCAGGGCTAGGACAGAGTAGGGTTTTATTAATGAAGGAATCTTTGTTGGATTATCAAGGAAGTGGCCTCTTAATACTCAATTGGAAAAAAATTCCTGTCAATTCATCTCATATGTGAGATGTCAATTCCTGTCAATCATCTCATATGTGAAAGAAGGAGGTCAGTCACTTCAAGTGAGAAAGGCATTATTTAAGAGCTTGTCTGTAGAGGAACATTTTTTGTTGTACTCCACCTAACATCAGAGGTATGTGTGTGTGTGTTGGGGGGGGGATGTATTTATTTCTGTTCTTCATTTGAAATGATTCAAGGTGTAAGGTTTTCAAAAAGAGTACTGAAAACCCAATGAGCATAATATCTGATCATTTTTTAATGTTATTGTAGAGGAAGAAAAATTCTCTGCTCTCTTAGGGTCTCCATCTAAGCCTAAGAATTAAACTGCGTAAGACAGATTAAGGAGAGAAAAGTATACATGAATTATTGAACTTTTACCTGTACTTGGAGGCCTACATAAGAGAACGAAGACCTGAAGTGACCAGAGCAGAATGTTTTTATACTTTTTAGACAAAATGACAAATTTGTGAAGAAATGACAAAACAAGGGACAACAAATTGTGGGGTAATGAGTACAAGATATATAGAGATCTATATATCTCTACAGATAAGTATATGGAGATGGGGGAGCAAAACTAGTGGAAATCAGGGTTATTAGGGAGTGTGTTTTTGCAAAGATGCATTTCAGTTTTGGCTCTTAGTCTTTGGTGATTAAGGATGTTCTCTTCCTGGTATGGGAACTTTATGACCTATTTTTGATAAAAGGTTAGCTCAGTGAGCTCTTCCTGCACCTGCTATTTCTCGAGTGCCTTTAGCCCAAAATAATCAATATGCCAAAGTGACATATTTCGAATTAGTATGTCCTAAACTTTTTCATTATCTTCAGTCTGAAATAAATGGATTCAGTTAAAAAACCCTAATGACTTAAGTTCAACTCTTGGGAGTTCTGAGGCTTTTTTATTCACTGCCTTATAAACTTTGGAACTTAGTAAGTTGGAATTCCAAATATTTAGTCAGTTTGACCCCCTAAATCATATCTCAGAATTTATTTGTATTTTAATAGTCACATAAAATATTCACTATGATATTTAAACATTTTATAACTAAATATGTCCATCTTCTTTCCTAAATTCTCTATTCTGTGTCAATTCTCAAAATGTTATAGATATGCATTCTGATTTTTAATTAAACAGAAAGGGTATATGAATACTTTTTATAAAATATTAAAAAAAAACCAGAACACACATATAACTTCAGCTCTTCTGAGACATTCTCAGAACCTGTTCTTTTCCTTATGCTTGAAAGTAGTGAAAGTTATGAGTTTAGCCTGTCATTCCAAACATATTCTTTATATCTATAATTATCTCTATTCAACAGAGAAATATACTTTTATTTTATATATTTTAACATAATATTATACTGTAAATATTATTCTGTAATTTGCTTTTGACAGTTACCAGTATGTCTTCAATATATCCATATTTATATAAATAAAGTTGGTTAATTGAAAGAATAATAATAAACATATATCACAGATTATTCAGCCATTTTCCAATGATAGATATTTAGGTTTTTCCAGTGTTTTTGAAAAATAAATCATGCTATAGTAAATATTTTGTACATGACTTATTGTGTTTATGTCCAAGTGTTTCTCTAGGGGCAATGCCAAATAATGAAATTATTGGATCATAAGGTGTGAACATTTTTATGTTTCATAGTTAATACCTTATCATTATCCATATGGTTCCAATAAACTTTCTATTTGCAGGACACTCTTTTTACTTATATTTTTACCATCACTAAATATTATTAAACTTTTGAAGTTTTGTTCATCTAATGGAGGAGATGACAGACTATGGCTTATGGGTCAAATCTGGCACACTACCATTTTTTATAAGCATGTAAGCTAAGGGTGGTTTTAACTTTCTTTTAAATGGTTACATTTAAAGTGGTTATATATACATACCTACAAAATAGCTTCTATTTTGCTAATTCTTAACTCACAAAGCCTGAAATATTTGATATCTGACCCTTTAACAAAAAGTGTGCTAACTCTTTATCTAATGGAAATGGAATGGTATGTAATTATTGACATAATTTGCATTTCCATGGTCATTTAGTAAAATTGAATATATTTTCATGTTTGACGTTTGTATTTCCTTGTCTGTAAATTGTCTGTCATTTTTGTTCATGTTTCTAAATTTTAAATGGATTAGATGAACTCTGTATGCATTCTGAGTACTTACTTTGCTAGACACAGCTGTTTGCCTATCCAGTGGTCATCTTCCCCAGTCATTTTTTGTTGGTTGTGTTTTATGTTACTTGCAACCAAGTACATCCTAACTAATGTATTTGGCTTTTGGCACTCTTCCATATGAATTTTGAAGCCATATTGTCACATTCATAATCATGTCATATTGTCATGACTAGAACTACTTTGCTGCTTTAGATTAATTTGAGTTTAGATAAGATCTATAAAACACTGAGTCTTGCCATAAACTTCATTATTCTGTCCTCCTGTTAGGTCTTTTTTTTTTTTTTAAGATTTATTTACTTATTTGAGAGAGAGGGAGAGAGAGGGCATGATTGGGGGCGGAGGCAGAGGGAGATGAAGAGAAGAATCTTCAAGCAGACTTCCCACTGAGTACAGAACCTGACTTGGGGCTCAACCTTGGGACCCTGAGATTGTGAGGTGAGTAAAATCCAAGGGTCGGCTGCTTAACCGACTGAGCCACTCAGGCACCTGTCATTAAATAAAATTTTCTCTAGAAAGATTTTGCAACTTCTTATTCGATTTATTGCAAGGTTTATTATTATAGGAAAAGGCTTTTATTTTTCTTTGTATATTATATAACTTTTTTGTTAGTGGAAAGATACAGAAATTTTAATATTGAAGTTGTATACTACTAGCATGCTACATTTCTTCTTTCAATCGTAATCATTTCTCTGTGGATTTCCTTGAGTTTTCTATGAAGCCAGTCACATCATTTGCTAATAATTATCATTTTGTGTCTCACATCCATTGCCTTGTAACTTTTACATCTTGTATCTTATTGCTTTGTTTGGAATAAGTACAATATTAAATAGAAAGTGTGAAAGAAGTCATTCTTGTATTGTTTCTGCTTTTTTTTTAAATTTAATGAGAAATGGCTTTAAATATGTCATCTGTAAGTAGGATGTTTGTCATATTATGAATATGCTTTATAACAAATTGAGTCCCTTTTTTATTCATTTATTTATTTAATTTTACTATTTTTCCAGATCTTATTTTTTACTTATATTAACGAATGTGGAAAATTATAGAATACTTAGCTTCTCTTCAGATGACATAGATTTTTCTCCTTTTAATATGTGTCAGTGTACCGAATTACACTGATGGATCTATTATCCGTTACTGTATTCCTAGAAAAAAGCCCACTTTGTCTGAAGTAGATACAGATAGGTACTTCGGAATTTTTTTTCCGAGTTTTATTTATATACTGTGTATTTTCCCCCCAAATAGCTAGCTCTTAGATTTGTTTGCTTCTTTGTCTTTGTTTTCTTATTAGTTCTGCCTTCATTTCCTTTATTATTTTCTTAGATTTTTAAATTTTTTAAAAAAATACTTAATTGGATATATAGTATAAATTTAGTCTGTTTTTTTCTTTAAAACTTTTTTTTTTTTTGAGCAAGAGTACATGAGTTGGCAGGGAGGGGCAGAGAGAGAGGGAATCTTAGGCAGGCTTCATTCTCAGAGTGGAGCCTGACATGGTGCTTGATCTTATAACCTTGAAATCATGACTTGAACTGAAACCAGGAGTCAGACACTTAACTGACTGAGCCACCCATGTGCCCCTCCATTTTTTTTTTTTTAAATAAAATCATTTAAGGTGATGAGTTTAACTCTCGGAATTGTTTTGGCTTGGTTATATAGTTATTATTAACTTCCCATGAAAAATGTTGGGTTGGATTTATTTGTTTGCTTATATTTAGCCATCATATATCGAATGCTTATTCTGTCCCAGACTTTTCACATATATAATCCAATTTCATCCTCAAACAACCCTATTTTTATCCTAATTTCCCAGTTCAGAAAATAGATTCTGAAAGATTAAGTGACTTGCCTAATGTCACTCAGCTTGAAACTGGTGGAATCTCTGTCATATCTCTGCTGCAGAGAATCTTTTAAAAATAACATTTAAGCAGGACAGGACCATGCTAGCAACATAGTCTCTTTCATAGGATTTTCATCAGTGATACCTTTACCCAGTGTGTGTTTGGATTTCATGGGTGGGATGGAATGTAGGGATAGGAATGAAAAAATAAAAGACTGCCCTTTTCTTTTTTTTAATACCTGGGATAATCCTTATCTTCTGTTACTGGTTCTTTGAGCCTTGCTTCTTCAGTGGTAGCTAGCTATATTTGCTTCATGTAAACAAGTTTGATAAGGGCAAGGGCATGGGTCTTTTCTTGGAAAATGTTGATGCCGAAGCCATGAGTTTAAGGAAGTTTCATGGAAAGAAGTATTTCAGAATTACAGTTGTTGGAGTGAGGAAAATTATATTTTGCAATTTAGTTTCTTTAACCTTACTTCACCAAAATGCTATTAGTCATAGCAGCCTCACCCCACATGAAAGTTATAAATGAAAATAACTGGAGTATTTTCTGAAAGGGACTTTTTTTAAAGTCAAAGTTCCTTTTTTTTTTTTTTTTTGGTCAAAGTCCATTTTTAACTAGTAAAACCAGGAGTGTTAAAATTGGATTCATGATCTTGCTCAGGATTCGGAACTAATTTTTCTTCTATAAAACAGAAAGGGATGACCATATGTCTGCCTTTATTGGTCTTTATGGAGTACCCTGATTAAACCTTTAGGAATAGGATATAACCTCTTTTTTAACATACTGAACCTCCAAACTGGCATTATTGAAAAACGTGTGAGAGAAACCTGCAAATGGAAGTTTTCTTTTTTTTTTTCTTCTTTAGTGAACAACATATCTACCAATGTTTAAATTACTGGGCTTATGTTTATGGTGATAGAAGTGATAAACAGTCTTTGAGAGAAACTCCCAGTTTAGTGACCTCACAACTTTCATTAAGGAAAACACTCTCTAGAAGCTTTGCAGTGTGATTATATTGATTAAGCTTTAGCAACTGACTGCAATTTCACTTTATTGTTCTTTCCCACAATACTTTTCTTTATATCGCTTTGATGTCTTCATTAGGCTAACAGTGCATTAGAAACCTGGCTCACTGCTTCCTTGAATATCAGGGTCAGATACTTTCTGTGTCATTTTTAAAATAAAAAATATGGTTTTCCAAGTCTTCAATATTTGAGTCAGGTGGTGAGAAAAAAAAATCTCCTCTTTGCTAAGCAAGCCTGCCATATTTAGAACACATTCATTTCAGAATTTAGGGAAATCCCCTTTTAAAAAAAATATGCTTTGACTTTGGGGGGCTTTTTCTAATTTAACATTATAAGGAGCACTATTTGTGTTATCCATTGTGTTGTGCTCAAGTTTATTAAATAATATTGTGAACTCACTAACAAATGAATTGTTTCACTCCAGGCAATGAACCCATCTTAATTATTGGTAGATCTTGATTTTTAACAAGGAATACGGGTTATCGTATGTGGATTCGTAACTATTTGTAAAAATCTTTTCTTGTTTTCTAATGAGAGAATGTAACTAGGAGCTAAGACACTTGACATCTGATTTTTGTGAGTGATTTAATTTGAACCCTATCCCTCTGGGCAGAGCAGAGCTTACGATCTTGGGAGGGAAACCTGTTTAGAAACAGTCTGGAAGCATGGAGGTCAGTCTTCATTTCATCTAGGTTGTTATCCAGATGCAGTCCTATTTGTGCTTCTGCTTCACTTCACTCAGCTGAGCATGGCTGCTTTCTTGATCCTTTACATTTCACACCACTAAGCTTGATTGTTCTCAGGTCTGTAGTTGCTCAATGGTAGCATTACTCACACTAATATTCTAGCTTCAAATCCCGGCCAAAACCAGTCCCTCAAGATTCACAGATGGTGAGTCCCTAGAGGGCATGCAGAATACCCAGAGTATCAAAGGCTTACTGAAGTTATTTCTGCCAGGTAAATCTGGAGTATAACAGGCTTGACCACTGAATTTTGGAGGTAGAATGTCCAAATCCTCATTTCAGCCATCTGATGGATGAATTGTCTCAGTGATTGTGCTGGAGAGAGAAATCCACAAAAAATTCTGGCATGTTGCTCCAGGATCTTTCTTCAATATTGTCTTTATTTGACAAAATAAGCCCATCTCTTGTTAATACTGATGAACTGACAACCTGATTTCTCTCTTACTCTTTGCAATATTTTTTTTTGTTGTTTCTCCTCCCTGATAGTCATTCTGATCATGTCGTTTGTATTAATAAAACTTTCTATGTAACTCAAACTGTTCCTTTGGAGAGTCATGAATAAACTATTAAAATCCAACCTCTATCTGTATATTGCCTGCTTTTTGAAAAATGGAATTAAAGGACTCATCTGTGAATACCAAATTCATTGCATTTGTAATGCTAGTGGATTTATAAATCCATTCCCCAGGGCTGCAGTGCTTCCAGATGAAAGAGACTCTCTGTGTTCACTGGAGGGTAGACTCATGAAGTTTTAGGGATCCCAAGATGTAAACTCTTCTTATGTTAGACAGGAATTATTGGTTGGGGCTTGATGTGCCGTGATCACATCTTTCTGATGCGCCAAGAAGATTAGTTCTTAGACTTATGCAAGGTGTCCAAAATCTAGACTGCCTGCAATGCTGATTGTTCAGTATCAGCACTGAAAGTATTGGAAATCTCCATCCTTTCACTCATGTATTAATATGTCTTGATTATCTGTTATGCACTAGAGACTCTGTTACACACTGAAAATACAAAGTTGAAAAAAACTGTCTCTTTGAAAGAAAGATTGCTCAGTTTCCTGCAGCATCCTTGGATGTATAGTTTCCACATCACTTAGACATGTATTTGCTTAATTCTTAAATCTATTTAAGCACCAGTGTTGATCTAGATGCCATAAGGGAGTAGACTGACATTGTCCTCAACATTCGCCCTAAATTCTCCCACCTCTCTATCTGCCCAACTTTCTCATGATTTGCCTTTGTATTATTTCGTATATTCATGTAGAACCATACTCACAATGTTCTCCTACAATACTGTAAGCTCCCGAGGGAAAGGTTAATAGCTGATTAATGTTTATAACCCCTGCATTGAATATTTCTTCATAAACTCTGGAACTGGCAACTTACAATGCACAGCACTGACATAGGTAAGAAAGGGTCACTAATTACTTAATTATTCAAGCAGTTATTTTTCTAGTCTGCATGCCCTAGCACACTCATTGCTAATTTTGTTCTCATGGTGGGAGTCAAAAACCTTGAGTTTTTAGTCTGGCTCTATCACTGGCTGTGTAAGCTTCAGCACATCATATAACGTTTCTGCTCCTCAGTTTCCCCATCAGTTTCTAAAAACAGTGGCCAATTTAATGCAAATTCTATAGATAGATGTGTGTCTTCTTTTTTACCAAGCATAACCAAAATCAACCATCTGTGGCCTGCTTGGTTTAGAATGCTTTCTTAGGGACAGATCCTATTAGGATGTCTCAGTTTTTAATGTTGAGACCTAAGGAATTCCTTCCCAGGATGTATCCTCAAAGCAGACTTTATGGTATCCATCACTATGATCTTCAAGCTCTTCTAGAACACATAGGAACACAAAAGTAAAAAAAGTAGGAAAAGGATGGGTGAATTCAATAAAAATCGTGGTCACATTTATTGAGGAGAAAGAGATCTTGCTGTGGAATGAAGATTCATCCGACCCTAGTGGTCCTAAACAACATCCTGTCTTTATGCTGGGAAGGACACCCCCATTTCCCAGAGTGAACCAGACTTTCTCTGAGATAAGAATGGATGTATTTCACCTTTCCCTAAGTTGTGTCTTTAAAAATACAATGGAATACTATGCAGCCATCAAAAGAAGTGAAATCTTGCCATTTGCGACGACATGGATGGAACTACAGGGTATCATGCTTAGTGAAATAAGTCAATCGGAGAAAGACAACTATCATATGATCTTCCTGATATGAGGACGTGGAGATGTAACATAGGGGGTTAGGGGGATAGGAGAAGAATAAATGAAACAAGATGGGATTGGGAGGGAGATAAACCATAAGTGACTCAATCTCACAAAACAAACTGAGGGTTGCTGGGGGGAGGGGAGGTTGGGAGAGGGGGAGGGGGGTTATGGACATTGGGGAGGGTATGTGCTATGGAGAGTGCTGTGAAGTGTATAAACCTAGCGATTCACAGACCTGTACCCCTGGGGATAAAAATACATTATATGTTTATAAAAAAATAAGAAATAAATAAAAAATTAAAAAAAATATATAATCCCCCAGAACTTCTTTTTCTTTTAAGAGAAAAAAATGCAAGTCGTTTTATGGAGATATGTTGTCATAGATTTAAAAAACACATTAAAAATATATATATACACACTAATGTACACACACTCATTAAACAACATATTTGTATATGTATATATACACACTTCTCATGATAAAATATTTTAAAACATTAGGATAAAAAAAAGATCTTTTTTTTTCTTGCCATTCAAAATGGAAACAAATATTCATGGGGTATGTCCCGCTCAGTAGAACAGATACCTCCAACTCTTAAGAGCCACGGAGTTAGGTTCTCAGGTGAAATTGTGACTTTCAACCATCACAATGCATATTTTGTCAATATGAGCTAATCTGAGGTGTGTTTTCATCCTTCTAAATTTCTTTGCTCTGATTACTGTCATTTAATTATGAATTCATGGAGGGAAACAGCTGCATTTAAATTTAATGCACCTGGAGACAAATATATTAAATATTCATTTTTATTTTAAGAATCTAAATCACTAAGTCTTATAATTTACCTTACATAGCTTAACTGTGGTACATTTGTTTGCACATTTGAGTTACTGTAACTCCTAATTTTTATGGCAAATCCATAGCAAGTAAGCAGAAGTTCACTATTACTGGCTTGGCTAAGAGGCTAAGTGATTAGGATTTCCCAAATTAGGGGTAGTTTTAAAAATAAATACTAGCATGTTCCACCTGATATCCTGAATTTATAAAACAGTAATTGATAAGGTGACATTCAGATAAATCAACTGATACTGTGAGTAAAATTTCCATATGATGAAATATATGTCTTCTAAAGAGATCATCCCCAAGAGTTAAGGTTTGAAAATTCATGTGTCAAAGGGGAAAAGAGTGGCATAAGCTAAAAATAAATCCCAAGACCAGCATAAAGCATGAAGGATAATGTGAGAAAGCAGTATTCCCAGCAAAAGATGAAAAGTGATGCCTCAGAATAACAGTAGGGGCAGCATGGACCCAGAAAGGAGAGTGCTCAGGGAGTCAACACAAATCAATAGAAGACAAAGGAAAATATGCAAAGTATGATATTTAATACTATTAGACATCAAGAAAATGCAAATTAAATCACAAGATACCTCTATGAACCCATTAGAATGGCAAAAACTAAGAGTATTGACAATACTAAGTGTTGATAAGGATATGGAGTGACTAGAACTCTCATATACCACTGATGATAACATAAAATGCACTACCACCTTGCAAAACTGGAAGTTTCTTAAATGTTAAACATATACTTAACATATCACACAGCTATTCCACTCTTAGGTACATACCCAAGAGAAATGAAAGTATATATGATAATACCAAGACCTGTATGTACACATTCCTTGCAGTATTATTCACAATATACAAGAACAATCCAAATTTTCATGAGTGTTTGATTATATAAAATTCTAGAACATTTTAGATTTTCTAGTGAAATAGTTCAGATTGGTGCTTACCTAGGGCAAGGGCACAGGGAGGGGTAAATTTTACAGGGACACAAGGAAAGTTTTGAGGGTAATGGAAAAGTTCCATAACTTGATTGTGGTTTCATGGGTACATACATGTGTCATGGATGCACACATGCATCAAAATTCATCAGACTGTACATTTTACATGGATACTATTTCTTGCACGTAGATTGAACCTCAATAAAATTGTAAAATGATCAGTCAGTGCAAGACCCTAGATAGGCAGCTATGAGCAAAGAAAATCAGGATACAAGTAAGAATTCATCCTAGAATGAGAAACAAAGACGAGGGCATGATCTAAATAGGACAAAAGTTGAGCTGGATGTTTCCACCTCTAAACTATCCCCTCTTTTTCACTTGACTAACGAATGTAAATTTATAGTATTAACTGATAATGAAGTCTGAGTTAATAATAATGACAACACATCAAATAATAATTTTATCTGCAATTCATAGCCTGCTTATTATATGACAAAGTATACTACCAGATGCTTGAAAATGTGTATTCCATGTTTTTGGACTTCAAAACTGGGGGAGGGTGTTCCCCGGGGAAGTCCTTTATAATTTCCTGACTCTATTTTTCCTTTTATTTCCTCCTTTTTGTCCTACTTTCTATTACCCTTAAGGAATAATTCTTTGTGTCTCTTACAAGATGTGAGTTTACACACTCGGGCCTCTTTTGGGGTTTTATCTGTTATTTCAATCAGTTTTTCAAGAAATTCTCTTTAAAAAAAAAACAAAAAACTCCTTCCTTTCCTAAAGGAGCTTTTAGGGAATACGGTTTGTTTTTGTTTTGCTTTGTTTTGTTTTTCAAATTGGAGTTATATGCTAGCAGGCCAAAAATTGGGATTCGCTTTTAATAGCTACAGTAGCCCTTTGGCATGGACACTAGTCCCAATTTTCTTATGAGGCAACTGAGCTAGTAAAAATGAAGAGATCCTGCCTGAGTTCGTATGCATAGTAAGCGCTGAGTCTAAGATTTGGTTCCAACAATGCACTGTCCGTCCCTTAAACTTGGTCATCAAATGAAAATTGGGGCTTTGCCCAGATTGAGTCAGAAGTGGCCCGCAGCAACCGAAGCCAGTAAGTGGTAAGAAGGTAATATATTCAGATCAATATTTTTCTCGGAAATCTTAGAGTCAGACCGGGGGTGGGGGTGGTATGGTGTGATAGATCAAACAAAACAAGGATGAGGTTGGCATTCATTGGTTAGATAAACTTTAATATATTCCCACAGTGTGCCAAAGCACCTTAGCAGACCCTGAACATCCAGCTTCAGATACAGCTTGACAGTGGCCTCCTGTGAGATTCCAGTTGAGAGAGGGCAAGTGTTTGTAATGCAGCAATTTGCGATACAGATATGTCCATGATGCTGTGAGGCTTGGATGTGGGCATCTAAGTTATACTGGAGAAGCCCGAAAAAATTTCAGAAAAGCTGTGGTTTAAAGCACAAGCAGTCAGATGAAGAGTGAGTGAAAGTCATTCCAGGAAAATGCAGCCGTTTCTGCTCATGCAGAGACACATGGCATAAAATGGAGTTGTCCAGGGCCACTGGAGCTATTTGTCAGGGCTGGAGTGGTGAGTATGAGGGACACATGCATTAGAAGCTAAGTGAGGGTGACTGGAGCAGCAATAGTTCAAAGGGGTCTTGTGTGTTACATTAAAGTGTTTCAACTTTTTCTGTAAGACGGGGAACTGGGGCGCCTCAGTGGCTCAGTGGGTTAAAGTCTCTGCTTTGGCTTGGGTCATGATCCCAGGGTCCTGGGGTCGAGCCCCGCATCAGGCTCTCTGCTGGGCAGGGAGCCTGCTTCCTCCTCTCTCTCTGCCTGCCTCTCTGCCTACTTGTGACCTCTGTCTGTCAAATAAATAAATAAAATCTTTAAAAAGAAAAAACAAGACTTGGAGAACCACAGAAGGACCCTCAGCAGATGAATGTTATAATGTACATTTGAGATATTGGTGATCTGAAAACATGGCCTGCAGGTTGTCATGTAGGGATATAATCACCAGATTATATTTGTGGTGCCCAGAGCAAGATGTGAGGGTGCTTTGGCTGTAGTATCTAAGAACACAGAAGTTGCTGGAGCTGGTTCTGTAGGATTGGCAAAGTTCACCTGTGAGATTGGGGGTAGGAGAAAGGCCTTAACATTTATAGAATTCTAAGTACATCCCAGACCCTGCACTAGGTTCTTACTCAAAGTTATTATATATAACTCTCACACCTACTCTGTGAGTATCAATGCCATTCCCAGACATTTAGGCACCCAAGCAGGTAAATATTTTGTCATCTTGGCCCAGTAAATATTGCCTATAGTTCCCAGGTAAGCTGACCCATACAAATGTTTTGTCCAAGAGACTAAGAGCGGAAGTAATGAATGCCACTTGGAGACAAAGCAGATAAAAGCCAGTATGTGTTTTCTATCTCTTTATTTCCTTACCATAGCGAACTTGGAAATACCATGTATTTCAGATGACATAAATTCAAGTTGGAGAACAGCTGACCAATCTACACGTGACACTAAGTGAGTAAGATATAAACCCTTATTTTTTGAGCCACTGACTTTTCAGTTATTTTTACTCCCCTGACCCTAAACTGTCCTCACTAATGTAGTGTCGCTTCAAAAAAAATATTCATATGTTTGTGCATTTTTAAATTTGGAGTCAAGTTGTTTTTTTTTTTTTTTTAAGATTTTATTTATGTATTTGACAGAGAGAGAGAGAGAGATCACAAGCAGGCAGAGAGGCAGGCAGAGAGAGAGGGGGAAGCAGGCTCCCTGCTGAGCAGAGAGCCAGATGTGGGGCTCGGTCCCAGGACCCTGAGGTCATGACCTGAGCCGAAGGCAGAGGCTTTAACCCACTGAGCCACCCAGGTGCCCCATGGAGTTAAGTTTTAAAAAGGTCTACTAGAGGACTGTTTCTGCTTTGGTTAAAAGAGAACCAAGGACATGTCACTAGTTTTATCAGAAGCCATACCTAGAAAGTTGACTTACCTTGCACCACAGCTTCCATTCAATCCATTGATCCTCCACCACTGCTATTGATCAGCACCTCGGGCAGTAGTATGATTAGCCTGCCCCTTAACCCAGTTTTAGATAATATTAGCCCTAGTGTATAGATGAGAAAACTGAGGCTAAGAGAAGTAACTTGCTCAAGGTCAGCTATAAATTCTATAGGTAAAATTATCAAGGTAAATTATAGAGGTTATATTTGAATGAGTTTATTTAATTATAACTTTTCTGACTTCAGAGGTCATTGTCTTTCCAAAACCGTAGGCCATTATTTATATTATGGAGTTGTTCAACAAAGACAGTTTCTTAATGTGCGGTTGTATTAGTATTAAATCATTTCATCTGTGGGTCTCTTTTGTATTGTCTTCACACCCAGCCTCTTTTGTCCTAGCTTAAAGGTGAACTTGGAAATACCATGTATTTTTGATAGCATGAAGTTCAAGTCAGAATAGTAAGCACAGTATTTTTTTTAAGATTTTGTTTATTTGGGAAAGAGAGAGAGCACAAGCAGGGGGAGTGGCCAAGGGAGAGGGAGAAGCAGGCTCCCCACTGAGCAGGGATTGTCTCCCCTCTCCCAACATGGGACTTCATCCCAGGATGCTGAGATCATGACCTGAGCTGTAGGCAGATGTTTAAGTGACTGAGCCACCCAATAAGCAGAGTATTTTTAAGTGCTCTGGCCACCTTGGAAAAATTGCAGGGCTTTAAAGTTGTTGACACAATATTTCTTAAATAAATAATTCTGGTTGAGAAATATCTAAAAAAGAAAAAAGAAAACTATGACCTTTTGCTGAAACAAGAGCACTAATGAGGGGGGGATGGTTGTATATGCCGTCACTCGTTCTGATCTGGGAGAAACGCTCTGTGTACGGCCGCATCCCCAGCATCTTTGAAGAGGAGTGGGTGGCCAGACAGATCAAAAGGATGCTTAACAGGAAGGTCAGCCTGATTCTGGTGCTGCGTTTTTGTCTGAACATCACCCTGTTCCATCACCTCCATGCAGTTAGGCATGTTTATTGGAAACCATCATGTCATGGTACCAATGCTAATAAATGAACACTTTACATGCAAAAAAAAAAAAAAAAAAGAAAGAAAGAAAAGAAAAGAAAAGAAAAAAGAAGAAAAAGAAAGAAAAGAAAAGAAAGAGAAAAGGTATCCTGGATCTACAAGGAAGCAGTGACTTGCTGAAGGAAACACAGAGCCAGATAGTGACAAAATCACAACCATAAACCTTTGCCTATTGTTCTAACAAGAATTTTTCTACTGCAAAATGTTTCTCTCTCTCTCTCTCTCTCTCTCTCTTTGTCCTGCAAGATTGTGTGTTGGATTCTATGTGCTTATTAGCAGAATTAAACTCAACTGCATTTTTGTTTACTCCCAATTAATAAGTAGCTTGGGTTGCCTACCAGGCACCTCTTACACCTTACTTGACTAGGTGTGTCTGTGACCATGAGGGGAGACATTTAGACGTTTCTCAGCTCTGACCTGCCCATAACTGACTTATTTGCAGTTATAGATTTGGTAGACAGCAAAGCAGAGTGAAAATAATATCAGCTTTGGGAATTTGGAACTGCTAAGTTTGCATTTCATGTTTGCTGTGTGATCTTTGGCAGTTCACTTAAACTCTCTTAGCCTCTGTTTTCTTAGCTCTAAAATGAAGATAGAGTAATATGTGAATGTTCTCTTGAAGCAAATGTCAGTCACTTCAGAGATTCATCCTTGGGCAAGAATTGTGTCAGCTTTTAGTACAAGAAGAGACATGAACTTCAACTCTCAAGGGCTTGGATGGGGAAGTCTAGGGATAGGCCTACATCTTGACATGAATGTGGCCAAGAATGTGGCTAAGAATGTGGTCCTTACCTCCATGACCTTGGAACCATGGTCACACCCAGGAAAGTGCTTCTGCTTCTGCTTATTAGAAACTATTTATATAGTGAGCTCTAGGGCTCAGCATGACAATAGAGAGAAGAGCATTATGTTTTTGAATCTCAAACACTGAAAATTCACAATCTTGTGAGCTTCCTCAGTGATGATGGTAGGACATCAATGGGAGAAACTAAGAACGTAACATTTGACTATCCAGAGTTTAGCCATCTTGGTGACTGATTCTGTTGTCTTTGACTAAATTATTACAGCCTTCTCCTAGCTGAAAGCAGGAGGCAATAAGCAATGAGACTGATTTATAATTCATGTAAGTATTCCTTTGGTTCCAAATAGTCCCTTAGAGTGGGAAGTTTGGAGAATGCCTTTTTCCTTTTTCATTATAGGGATAGGGCTTAGAACTTAAATTAAAATTTTAAATATATTACTGTTCCCTTGAAGCCTTACTTTATATTCCATGCTGACCAAGTTAGGCCTATGACTTTATTAGGTTTGTTATAAAGATTAGAAGTAATATAGTCCATAGCCTTGCATAGATAGGTAATACAGTTCATAGCTTAACATCTAGTAGGCAGTCAGTGAGTGGTAACAATCAGTATTATTATTTTTAAAAATAATATTATCAGATAGTACTGCTTGGATACCTGGGGCATTAATAAGTTGTAAGTCTGTGAGGCCTAAATTTTATATAATTTTTTAAAGATTTTTTAAATGTATTTATTTGACAGAGAGAGAGAGATCACAAGCAGGCAGACAGGCAAGCAGAGAGAGAGAGAGAGGGAAGCAGGCTCACCGCTGAGCAGAGAGCCCGATGCAGGGCTTGATCCCGGGACCCTGAGATCATGACCTGAGCCGAAGGCAGAGGCTTAACCCACTCAGCCACCCAGGTGCCTCTTATATAATTTTTAACTGATTTTATTTATTTTCAGAAACACTCATATCTTCTGTTCAGTGGTTATGTTCAAAATATTTAAAGCCAGTGCAGTATAGACCCGACTAATCACAGTGGAGTCTGGCTATGAGGCACCTGGCTAGTCATACTGGCACATACCAGAATAATAATGACCATTTTATGTCTCTGAATACTTCATACTGCCTTCCACATAAAAAAAGCCTCAACAAAGATTTATTCATGATTAAATTAGGAAGTTTCTGTCAAGTGGTTTTAGGAGAGGCTGACTAGCTGTTGAGTGTCCTCCTCTAGATTACTATTACCTTGAGAAATTTATCTTGGTTAGGTCTTCATCTTTGTGGGCTCAGAAACTTAGGTTAGTTGAATTTACAAACTTATGCATTAATTGGAATTCCAATTAATTTATTTTAAGTAGAACTACGCATTGACATTCACACTGACCTCAGTACTGAGTTCCTCGAGTAAAGGCTGATTTATTTGGGGAATCAAGTTATTATGAGGGGATAACTGTGATTTGTGTAGTTTCAAGGAAGAAGTCCTTATATATATTGTCAATTGTTTTTCCACCAAGCTACCAAAGCTATTCAGTAAAGGAAAGGAGAGTCTTTTCATCTGGGAAAATTGGCTATGCACATGTAAAAAATGAGTATAGGCTCTATGTCACATCATACAGAAAAAAAGAAACTTGAAATGCATTGTAGCCCTAAATTTAAGAGTGAAAATCATGAAGATGGTGGAGAAGTAGCAGGCTGAGACTACATCAGGTAGCAGGAGATCAGCTAGATAGCTTATCTAAACATTGCAAACACCTACAAATCCAACGGGAGATGGAAGAGAAGAACAGCAATTCTAGAAACAGAAAATCAACCACTTGCTGAAAGGAAGGACTGGTGGAGAAGTGAATCTAAAACGACAGGAAGATAGACCGTGGGGGGAGGGGCCGGCTCCCGGCAAGTGGCGGAGCAACAGAGCACAAAATCAGGACTTTTAAAAGTCTGTTCCACTGAGGGACATTGCTCCAGAGGCTAAACCGTGGTGAAGCCCATGCGGGGTCAGTGTGGCCCCAGGTCCCGCAGGGTCACAGAAGGATCGGGGGTGTCGGAGTGTCGCAGAGATCGCAGGTATTAGAACGGGGAAGCCGGCTACAGAGACAGAGCTGAGGACTGAGCTCTCAGCTCGGGTTACCTTGAACCGGACAGAGGCTGGGTGAGCTCGGAGCAAGGCTGGAGGCCAGGGATACAGGAGTGATTGGGTGCTGTTCTCTGGGGGCTCACTTAGTCCAACCCCCGGTAAAGGCGGTGCAATCCCGCCTCGGGCAAAGACACTTGAGAGTCACTACAACAGGCCCCTCCCCCAGAAGATCAACAAAATATCCAGCCAGGATGAAGTTCATCTACCAAGGAAAGCAGGTTCAATACCAAGGACAGCAGCGGAATTCCACAGGAGGAGAAAGCAAAGCATGGAACTCATGGCTTTCTCCCCATGATTCTTTAGTCCTGCGGTTAATTTAATTTTTTTTCAATCTTTTTCTTTCTTTTTTCTTCTTCTGCTAATTTTTTTTAAACTTTTACCCTTTTGTTTTTTAACGTTTTTTAGCTAGTTTATCTAATATATATATATATATTCTCTCTTTTATATTTATTCTTTATTTGTTTTCTTTTTAATTTTTTTTCTTTTTTTTTCTGAACTTCTTTTTATCCCTTTCTCCCCCCCCCCCCCACTATTTGGGGTCTCTTCTGATTTGGTTAAAGTGCATTTTTCTGGGGTCTTTGCCACCCTTTTAGTATTTTACTTGCTCCTTCATATACTCTTAACTGGACAAAATGACAAGGCAGAAAAATTCACCACAAAAAAAAAAAAAAAAAGAATAAGAGGCAGTACCGAAGGCTAGGGACCTAATCAATACAGACATTGGTAATATGTCAGATCTAGAGTTCAGAATGACAATTCTGAAGGTTCTAGCCAGGCTCGAAAAAGGCATGGAAGATATTAGAGAAACCCTCTCTGGAGATATAAAAGCCCTTTCTGGAGAAATAAAAGAACTAAAATCTAACCAAGTTGAAATAAAAAAAAGCTATTAATGAAGTGCAATAAAAATGGAGGCTCTCACCACTAGGATAAATGAGGCAGAAGAAAGAATTAGTGATATAGAATATGAAATGACAGAAAGTAAGGAAGCTGAGCAAAAGAGGGACAAACTGCTATTGGACCATGAGGGGAGAATTAGAGAGATAAGTGACACCATAAGATGAAACAACATTAGAATAATTGGGAATCCAGAAGAAGAAGAAAGAGAAAGGGGAGCAGAAAGTATATTGGAGAGAATTTCCCTAATATGGCAAAGGGAACAAGCATCAAAATCCAGGAGGTGCACAGAACCCCCCTCAAAGTCAACAAGAATAGGTCCACACCCCGTCACCTTATAGTAAAATTTACAAGTCTTAGTGACAAAGAGAAAATCCTGAAAGCAGCCCGGGAAAAGAAGTCTGTAACATACAATGGTAAAAATATTAGATTGGCAGCAGACTTATCCACAGAGACCTGGCAGGCCAGAAAGAGCTGGCATGATATATTCAGAGCACTCAACGAGAAAAACATGCAGCCAAGAATACTCTATCCAGCTAGGCTATCATTGAAAATAGAAGGAGAGATAGAAAGCTTCCAGGACAAACAAAAACTGAAAGAATTTGCAAACACCAAACCAGCTCTACAGGAAATATTGAAAGGGGTCCTCTAAGCAAAGAGAGAGCCTAAAAGTAGTAGATCAGAAAGGGACAGAGACAATATACAGTAACAGTCACCTTACCCGCAATACAATGGCACTAAATTCATATCTCTCAATAGTTACCCTGAATGTTAATGGGCTAAATGCCCCAATCAAAAGACACAGGGTGTCAGAATGGATAAAAAAACAAAACCCATCTATATGTTGCCTACAAGAAACTCATTTTAGAGGCGAAGACACCTCCAGATTTAAAGTCAGGGGGTAGCAAACAATTTACCATGCTAATGGACATCAGAAGAAAGCTGGGGTGGCAATCCTTATACCAGATCAATTAGATTTTAAGCCAAAGACTATAATAAGAGATGAGGAAGGACACTATATCCTACTCAAAGGGTCTGTCCAACAAGAAGATCTAACAATTTTAAATATCTATGCCATAACGTGGGAGCAGCCAACTATATAAACCAATTAATAACAAAATCAAAGAAACATATCGACAATACTACAGTAATAGTAGGGGACTTTAACAGCCCCCTCATGGAAATGGACAGATCTTCTAAGCAAAAGATCAACAGGAAATAATGGCTTTAAATGACACACTAGAACAGACGGACATCACAGATATATTCAGAACATTCCATCCCAAAGCAACAGAACACACATTCTTCTCTAGTGCACATGGAACCTTCTCCAGAATAGATCACATCCTGGGTCACAAATCAGGTCTCAACCAGTATCAAAAGATTGGGATCATTCACTGCGTATTTTCAGACCACAATGCTCTGAAGCTAGAACTCAATCACAAGAGGAAAGCTGGAAAGAACCCAAATACATGGAGACTAAACAGCATCCTTCTAAAGAATGAATGGGTCAACCAGGAAATTAAAGAAGAATTGAAAAAATTCATGGAAACGAATGATAATGAAAACACAACGTTTCAAAATCTGTGGGATGCAACAAAGGCGGTCATGAGAGGAAAATATATAGCGGTACAAGCCTTTCTCAAGAAACAAGAAAGGTCTCAAGTACACAACCTAACCCTACACCTAACGGAGCTGGAGAAAGAACAAGAAAGAAATCCTAAACCCAGCAGGAGAAGAGAAATCATAAAGATCAGAGCAGAAATTGATGAAATAGAAACTAAAAAAACAATAGAACAAATCAATGAAACTAGGAGCTGGTTCTTTGAATGAATTAATAAAATTGATAAACCCCTGGCCAGACATATCAAAAGGAAACGAGAAAAGACCCAAATAAAATCATGAATGAAAGAGGAGAGATCACAACTAACACCAAAGAAATACAGACAATTATAAGAACATACTATGAGCAACTCTACGCCAACAAATTGGACAATCTGGAAGAAATGGATGCATTCCTAGAGACATATAAACTACCACAACTGAACCAGGAAGAAATAGAAAACCTGAACAGGCCCATAACCAGGAAGGAGATTGAAACAGTCATCAAAAATCTCCAAACAAAGAAAAGCCCAAGGCCAGACGGCTTCCCAGGGGAATTCTACCAAACATTTAAAGAAGAACTCATTCGTATTCTCCTGAAACTGTTCCAAAAAATAGAAATGGAAGGGAAACTTCCAAACTCATTTTATGAGGCCAGCATCACCTTGATCCCAAAACCAGACAAGGATCCCACCAAAAAAGAGAACTACAGACCAATATCCTTGATGAACACAGATGCAAAAATTCTCACCAAAATACTAACCAATAGGATTCAACAGTACATTAAAAGGATTATTCACCACAACCAAGTGGGATTTATTCCAGGGCTGCAAGTTTGGTTCAACATCTGCAAATCAATCAATGTGATACTACACATTAATAAAAGAAAGAACAAGAACCATATGATATTCTCAATAGATGCTGAAAAAGCATTTGACAACGTACAGCATCCCTTCCTGATCAAAACTCTTCAAAGTGTAGGGATAGAGGGCACATACCTCAATATTATGAAAGCCATCTATGAAAAACCCACCGCAAATATCATTCTCAATGGAGAAAAAACTGAAATCTTTTCCATTAAGGTCAGGAACACAGCAGGGATGTCCATTATCACCACTGCTATTCAACATAGTACTAGAAGTCCTAGCCTCAGCAATCAGACAACAAAAAGAAATTAAAGGTATCCAAATCAGCAAAGAAGAAGTCAAACTATCACTCTTCGCATTTGATATGATACTATATGTGGAAAACCCAAAAAACTCCACTCTAAAACTGCTAGAACTTGTACAGGAATTCAGTAAAGTGTCAGGATATAAAATCAATGCACAGAAATCAGTTGCATTTCTGTACACCAACAACAAGACAGAATATAGAGAAATTAAGGAGGCAATTCCATTTACAATTGCACCCAAAACCATAAGATACCTAGGAATAAACCTAACCAAAGAGGCTAATTATCTATATGCAGAAAACTATAAAGTACTCATGAAAGAAATTGAGGAAGTTACAAAGAAATGGAAAAATGTTCCATGCTCCTGGATTGGAAGAATAAATATTGTGAAAATGTCTATGCTACCTAAAGCAATCTACACATTTAATGCAATCCCTATCAAAATACCATCCATTTTTTTTTTCAAAGAAATGGAACAAATAATCCTAAAATTTATATGAAACCAGAAAAGACCTCAAATAGCCAAAGGAATATTGAAAAAGAAAGCCAAAGTGGGTGGCATCACAATTCCAGACTTCAATCTCTATTACAAAGCTGCATCATCAAGACAGTATGGTACTGGCACAGAAACAGACACATAGATCAATGGAGCAGAATAGAGAGCCCAGAAATAGACCCTCAACTCTATGGTCAACTAATCTTCGACAAAGCAGGAAAGAATGTCCAATGGAAAAAAGACAGCCTCTTCAATAAATGGTGCTGGGAAAATTGGACAGCCACATGCAGAAAAATGAAATTGGACCACTTCCTTACACCACACACGAAAATAGACTCCAAATGGATGAAGGACCTCAATGTGAGAAAGGAATCCATCAAAATCCTTGAGGAGAACACAGGCAGCAACCTCTTCGACCTCAGCCACAGCAACATCTTCCTAGGAACATCGGCAAAGGCAAGGGAAGCAAGGGCAAAAATGAACTATTGGGATTTCATCAAGATCAAAAGCTTTTGCACAGCAAAGGAAACAGTTAACAAAACCAAAAGACAACTGACAGAATGGGAGAAGATATTTGCAAACGACATATCAGATAAAGGGCTAGTATCCAAAATCTATAAGGAACTAGCAAACTCAACACCCAAAGAACAAATAATCCAATCAAGAAATGGGCAGTGGACATGAACAGACATTTCTGCAAAGAAGACATCCAGATGGCCAACAGACACATGAAAAAGTGCTCCACGTCACTCGGCATCAGGGAAATACAAATCAAAACCACAATGAGATATCACCTCACACCAGTCAGAATGGCTAAAATTAACAAGTCAGGAAATGAGAGATGCTGGCGAGGATGCGGAGAAAGGGGAACCCTCCTACACTGTTGGTGGGAATGCAAGCAGGTGCAACCACTCTGGAAAACAGCATGAAGGTTCCTCAAAATGTTGAAAATAGAACTACCCTATGACCCTGCAATTGCACTACTGGGTATTTACCCTAAGGATACAAACATAGTGATCCAGAGGGGCATGTGCACCTGAATGTTTATAGCAGCGATGTCTACAATAGCCAATCGATGGAAAGAACCTAGATGTCCATCAACAGATGAATGGATAAAGAAGATGTGGTATATATACACAATGGAATACTATTCAGCCACCAAAAGAAATGAAATCTTGCCATTTGCGATGATGTGGATGGAACTAGAGGGTATCATCCTTAGTGAAATAATCGGAGAAAGACAACTATCATATGATCTCCCTGATATGAGGACGTGGAGATGCAACATGGGGGGTTAGGGGGATAGGAGAAGAATAAATGAAATAAGATGAGATTGGGAGAGAGACAAACCATAAGTGACTCTTAATCTCACAAAACAAACTGAGGGTTGCTGGGAGGAGTCGGGGTTGGGAGAGGGGGAGAGAGGTTATGGACATTGGGAAGGGTATGTGCTATGGAGAGTGCTGTGAAGTGTGTAAACGTGGTGATTCACAGACCTGTACCCCTGGGGATAATAATACTTTATATGTTTATAAAAAATAAGAAATAATAAACAATTTTTTTAAAAAAGTGAAAATCATGAAACTTCTAGAAGAAAACTTCTAGGAGAAAATATTTCTGACCTTAGGTTAGGGTATAAGTTTTCAGTCAATAAAAGGAATAATTGGTAAATTTGGCTTTATCAAAATTAAAAATAAAAACCCAAACCTTCACTTTTCTAAAGAAGAAAAATGAAAAGACCAGTAATAGTCTGGGAGAAAATATTTGTAAAACATTTTGGACTTGTATCCAGAATATATAAAGGACTATCCAAAAAGGACTTGTATCCAGAATATATAAAGAATATTTATCACTCAACAATAAGAAGACAAACAACTTAATTTAAAAAATGCAGCTTATTTGAATAGATCTTTCACAAAGAAAATGTACAAATTACCAATAAGTGCATGTTAAGATGCTTAATGTTATTAATTAGATTAATATCATTAATTAGATCATTAATTAATATCATTAATTAGAAAATGCAAATTAAAACTACAATGAGAGGGGGAGCGGGCTATGGACATTGGGGAGGGGAGGCGAACCATAAGAGACTATGGACTCTGAAAAACAACCTGAGGGTTTTGAAGGGTCAGGGGTGGGAGGTTGGGGCAACCTGAGGGTTTTGAAGGGTCAGGGGTGGGAGGTTGGGGGAACAGGTGGTGGGTAATGGGGAGGGCACGTTTTGCATGGAGCACTGGGTGTTGTGCAAAAAGAATGAATACTGTTACTCTGAAAAAATAAATAAAATGGAAAACTACAAGGAAAAAAAAAAAACTACAATGAGATACTTCTACACTACCACTAGAATGATTATAATCCAAAGATTTACAATACTAGTGTTGTTGAAGATTTGGAGAAACTTAAATCCTGTACATCACTAGTGAATATGTGAAATGGTATAGTTGCTTATATATACTTATATCTGACCCAGCAATTCCACTTCTACGTATCTACCTACCCCAGAGAAATTAAAACTTATGTTCACATTAAGACTTGTTTATTCATGGCAATTTATTCATGCAATCCAAGTATTCCAAAGTTAATAGATAAAATGCAGATCCATACATATATATGAATGGAATGCTATTCATCATTTTAAAAAATGATCTACTAATACCTTCAACAACATAGGTGAACCTCAAATATGCTAAGTGAAAGAAGCTCATCACAAAAGACTACATATTATATGACCCTGTTTATAGAAAATTTCCAGAAAAGGCAAATCTGTAGAGACAGGAAGCAATTTTATAGTTGAGACTGAAAGTCTGGGTGGAAATTGATTGCAAATGAGCACAAGGAAACTTCAGATGATGGGGAAATTCTAAAACTAGATTTTTGTCATGATTATACAACTGTATAAATTTACTAAAAGTCATTGAACTGCACACTTATAATGGATGACTATCATGATATGCAAAATTATGCCTCAATAGAAGTGTAAAAAATTCAAGGATGGGAGTGTGGGCTGCTGGGTAGAATCTTTGAGACATCAAGCCTTACAGAAAGGCTTTGCCTATCCGTGGAACAGAAACATTTGCCTCCCAAAGAAATATGCCAGGATAGACCCATCTTGAACACTGAAGAAATGAGTTAGAAACAGTGATTACAGTGATTCGTTTATTGAAAATTCTTCATTGATCAAAGCCCATTTGTATGAATATATTCTGTTTTTTATTATGTTAATATAATCAATATTATTCTGGTCTGAGAATAATTTGTGAAATGATGTGGCATATTTCTGTTCTAATTCATTTTCGCTCATTTTATGGTTTAACAATAAGAGGGTACTCAATTCTGGTAGTTTGTACTCAATTCTGTAGTTTGTAAATCCAAAGGATTTAAGTCGTTTCTAAATTTCTTTATCTCCAAATTACTGGAGAATATTTAACTGTGGTCCCATGTATAACTACACACACACATGCTTACACATGCACACACACACACACACATTACCACTTCATTAATAATCTACAAGTTTTTTTCCCTAGAGAAATATTATCTGTCATTCCCATAAACTTACAAATAAATCTTTACAGCGTTTGAGTTTCATAGATATGGAAAATAGTATTTAAATGGGGGGAATATATGTCACTGTAATCTTTATAGATATTCATAAATTTCTCCAAGTAGAGGTGAAATATGGAGATATATTTTATTTATTCCTTAAAAGCAGAAAGTTGGATAAGAGATGGAAAATACAAATATATGTGCAAAACAGGGCATTCACATCACCAAAATGTAAATAAAGTATTTAGGGGTGAAAGAACTTAAAGACTAAAAAATTTTAAGTGTTGGTTGGTGGATTATAAGTTTATTTTCCCAATCAACGAGGTAATTCAAGGCAAGACTAATGAAACTTTGCTTTCCAATAAATAGATTCAGGTGGTGGCAACAGTCCTTTTGAACTGGCCTCTCTTACCAAAAAATGATACTAGAAATAATCAGTAGGTTCTTTTCTATCATTGTACTATGTACTAATGTACATCTATCATTGTACTCTTACTACTGTGGAAATTGTGAGTCAATACAACCAGGTCTGGTTTGAGAAGGATGACATTGACAAACAGATAAGGTTCAGACACACCATAAATATCACACAATACCTCACTCAGCAGGCCAAGGCAAAGCCTGGTGGAATAATATATCATTCTGAGTACAATGCATTTGGAGGATGTTCAAAGAGGTTGCTAATTGTTGCTGCCCCAGCAAAACTTCTTTTTTTTTTTTCCCCATTAATGATGGTGTTCAAGTCAACATTCTTCTTTCCAGCTTCTCTTTTGCTCATGTGCATGGGCCCATGAGCACATGCCTCATTTAGAAGCTATTCACTTCTACAGTCCTACAATTCAGGATTTCTTCAGTTTGAGGTTCTTATCAGATAACGTTTTTTAAGTGGACTCCCATAAGACTAGTTGTATTGTTCCTAAAATGTTTCAGATGCTGTTGAAGTATTTATTACTTTAGGTAAACCATTCATATCAGCGGTCTCCAAAGGGGGATGGAGAAGTGATAGCCAAAGGAGTGGATAGAATGATCCAGTAGGGTGTGGGGACAAAATACCAGAATTTCTTTTTCAGTTGTTCTTTAGCATAAAAGACTACTTGAGCTTCATTAGTGTTTAATATATGGATTAGAACTGGTGTGCTCATCTGGTCACAAATTGTGAGTTACCCTGAGGGAAGATGGGAGTCTCACATTTTGGAGGGATTGATTGATACAGTGTTATTCCTGCTTGTTGATTAATTTTAAACATACTATACTATGTGGAAACAATTTTAGTAGGCTTAAAACAAATCAATGGATTGAAAAATAGTAGGAAAAATTCCAGTAATAAAATGATTAAAATGTGGCAGCAGGTAGCTCTTTGGCAACCACACCAGGAAGGAGAAACAATAGTTATCTAATTATATGTGTCAAGAAGATGGCCAATTAATTTTTTTAATTATAATGAAAATTTGTTGAAATTTTTACATCCACCTTTGTTAACAAGAAATAATGTGTGTTGAAGCTTAGTTAATGATAGTAGTACATATGGCACACATATGTTGAGGTTGCTTCTTTTTCTAATTGGATATGCATTCAAGCTATATAGAGACCACTTTGTTGGAAATATCAATTGGAATTTGTGTACATGACTCTGGGTGTTTCTGGTTGAGCAGACATATCAGGAGAAGTGGCAGATGTGAATTCAGGGTAACATCAAGGAATCTGACAAATATCAAATATCAGAAGCAGGTGTATTCTGTGGTTTAATAGTACAGCTGACACTCTGGGTGTAGGAACCTTGATACTATGTGAGTTGCTAAGTGTCTAGGTATATCCTTGTCAAAACCTGGACTACTGTTCCTATGTTCTACGTGACCGAGCGGAGAAGTAACATGTTGTTCTGCTGCTACATGCACTAGGTCAGGCATTTGAAAGTGGTGAGTGACACAATGCTGCAAGCAGAGGAAACATCTGAACTTGTCAGGTGGTAAAAGGTGAACCATGAGCCTATCATATTAAAATAATTTACTCATAGCAACTAACCCCTCTAAGTAGGGGGGAAAGACATTTTTTTTTTGGATTAGCTCAGGTATTTTATTAGTGGTCATCTATCTAGAGACTCCAACTTAATTTACACTTTGAATTAATTAGTTAAGCAAATATTTATTGAATGCCTACTAAGTGACTAGTGCTAGTAATTGATGCCACTTGTAAAGCATTTTCTATGCCAGGCTGTGGGCTAAACCTCTTAAGCATGTCATCATGATTAATCCTTTAACAACTTTTAAAGTAGGTCTTGTAATCCCAGTCATAGACATAAGAAAATCAAAGTACAAAAAGATAAAATAGTTAGCCCAATTCTGAACAAGGGTTTCTGGAATGACCTCAGCTCTATTGACACAGTGCCTTGATGGATAGAAAACTATACAGAGAGTTGAGTGAAGGGGGCAGGAGGGAAAAACTGCAAAGTGGGAGACCAACAGCCTCTCTCTGAACTACTTTTTTTTTTTTTTAATTGAAGTATAGTTGACACACAATGTTACATTAGTTTTAGGTGTTCAACATAGTTGCTAAACTGAGCTACATTGGGGAGGGGAGGCGAACCATAAGAGACTATGGACTCTGAAAAACAACCTGAGGGTTTTGAAGGGTCAGGGGTGGGAGGTTGGGGCAACCTGAGGGTTTTGAAGGGTCAGGGGTGGGAGGTTGGGGGAACAGGTGGTGGGTAATGGGGAGGGCACGTTTTGCATGGAGCACTGGGTGTTGTGCAAAAAGAATGAATACTGTTACACTGAAAAAATAAATAAAATGAAAAAAAAAAGAGTTATTTATTTCAGTGAGAGAAGAAAGGATGGGGTTGGGAGGAACAGAGGAAGAGGGAGAGAGAATCTCAAGCAAGTTATGCACTGAGCAAGTAGCCCAAAACAGGACTTGAGCTCAAGACCCTGACATCAGACCTGAACTAAAACCAGGAGTCTGACACTGTGCCACCCAGGCACCCCATGCTGAACTTTCTTATGGGAACTGCCTGGTACTTTGTCCTCAGATCCCTCCAGCTGTGTTATTTGAAACTTTCCACAAGCTCTAAAACAGTCTGGCACCACAGAGAGGAAACAGAAGACTTCTATAGCTGTAGCCCTGTCTGAGTTTCCGGATTTATTATCAATCTCCCAGCCCTTCTCATTCTGATTTTCATTGTATGGACCCCAGTACCTGGCCTTCTGCTCATTCCTCAGGGGAAGCTCTTCCTGTCTTTGAAAATCAGACTCTTACCCTTGAAAATCAGACCGTCTTTGACATCTCTTGCCAGATATTTCTCAGGCTAACTGTAATATTCTTGGATCTTTGCTTATGGGTGACACAAGCTTGAGGTCCAAGAGAGTATCACTGTCTTCCAGACCCCCATCATCTGCCCAGTTTTTGTTTGAATAAATTCTCCAGGTCTTAGCTCTTTTTAAACAGAGGTTATGGGTGTTGCTACGTCTAACTTTGACTTCTTGAGAAGTTTTTCTGTCTGTAGATCAGCTTGCTCAGCTGCCCTGATTAGAAGTCGTCTTTTCAGGCCAGTACAACAGCTCTGCCCAAAGACTTTCCTCTTGCATTCCTTAATCCAGTGTCCTTTCCATGCCTGAGCCTCAGAATAGGGTAGGCCTCTTTCAAAATTGTGACATTTGTCTTGACTCCTTCCCAAGTGCTCCTTTGTGTTGCTTCTACTCTTTGATATTCTGGCTTTAAAATCATCATCATTGGGTGCCTGGGTAGCTCAGTGGGTTAAGCCTCTGCCTTTGGCTCAAGTCATGATCTCAGAGTTCTGGGATCGAGGCCCACATTGGGCTCTCTGCTCAGTGGGGAGCCTGATTCTCCCTCTCTCTCTGCCCTGCTTGTGATCTCTCTTTCTGTCAAGTAAATAAATAAAATCCTAAAAAAAATCATCATCATTAACCTCATCGTGATCATCACCATGATCATCATTTTTACCATTATCATTTCTATTTGGTTCCATATATTTGTTTTGTTTCAATAAAAGACACAAAATAAAAGTGAAGTTCTCATTTTCTTACTCAACTTCTCTGCTCCCTTTCTCCCTAGAGCCATCCAATATCATTGATTCCAGTTGGTTTTATATTCTTCTACATATATGTATCCATAAATAATTAATAATAAATCATGTTTATTGAGCACTTAGTATGTAACTAGCAGTATTCTAAGTTCTTCATGTGTGTTCCTTCCTTGACTTTGAAACAATTCTATATGAGATAGGTACTAATATGATCTCTATTTAAACATTAAGACATCAAGAGCTTAAATAACTTGGGCAAGGTCACACAGCTAAGTGGTGGAGCTGAGATTCAAAGGCAAACAGGCATCCCACTCCAGAACCATGTGCTTCATCTTATGCTTGATGCTTTTAACCATTCTAGCATGTTATAAGGCCCTTGGTGGTAATGCTTAGAGGATAATTTTTTTAATGCTCAAGAATGCATTTTAAAATTTTCTCTCAGTTCATTTTTCTTTTCAACATTATATTTCTTGTTTATATTTTTAAACTTTTTTTTAAGATTTTATTTATTTATTTGACAGATCACAAGCTGGCAGAGAGGCAAGCAGAGAGAGAGGAAGGGAAGCAGGCTCCCTGCTGAGAAGAGAGCCCAATGCAGGGCTCAATCCCAGGACTCTTGAGACCATGACCCGAGCTGAAGGCAGAGGCTTAACCCCCTGAGCCACCCAGGTGCCCCCAACATTATGTTTTTGAGATATTAATTCAGTCATTGTTCTTTACTGCTATGTAGTATTCTGTCAGAACTCTCCATCATAATTTACTGTATTCTCCTTGATGGGCATCTCAAGTGCTTCTGATTTTTTCATTACTACATGTTATGCTGCAGTGAACATTGTTGTGCTTGTCTCCTTGTTAATAGTCATGTTCCCTCCAATTCAAATGTGGCTAAAGAAATATATACGGCTATTTCGCCAGTGCCTTTGTCAATTGATATGAGGAATTGATAAATTTAAATGAGTCCTGCAATATCTGACTAATTCGTAGAAAATGAATTCTTTGTTGGACTTTGCATTCTAGTAGACTTATTAGAGGAAATAATATAATGCTGTGAAGAATTTCAGAACTGAGGAAGAAAGGGTGCATTTGAAGGTTGTATATCAGGGAAGATAGTGCTAGTATCTTCATGACTCCAGTTATCCATCCACTAAGACTGACCTTTCTCTTTATGTCATGGAAATGTAGGTCTCTGTGTCTTTGTTTCAGCACCAGTATTCCAAAGTGGTTCTAATGCTACCTGAACCACTTTCAGTGCCCTTTTTTCTACCTTACAAATGGTAAGTGAATAGACAGTATTTGACAGTATTTACTGGGTTACAAAATCCTCTGAAATGTAATAGCCTTGTGACTTTAAGATATAGGAAAATGTATTTCCAAATCTTGAAAACTATGGGGTGAATATGTTTGCACATCAAATGGAATTTCCCCTGCAGTCCAGGCAGCCTTGCTCTTCAATAATTTAAGTTGCGTGGCCTTTGGAAGGCAGCTGTGCTCACCACCATACCACCAACGCACGTTTCTTGCCCTTTGCATGGAGATGGTCCAAGTAGAAACATCAGAGAGCTATCTGCCAGAAGCCCAAGAATATTTCATGTTGTGGCAACTGCAGTATTTTATTCATGAATTAGCTTCACTAGAATAATTTTTTTTTTTCTGAATGAACTCATTGTGAATGAACTCAGTTGTCTGTTTTTTTTATGTCTATGTGGCTGTCCACAGACATCTCAGTACAGGCACAGATGTTGTCCTGGAATAGGAGACACACTGGACCTGAACTTTAACAAGTGGAAAGATAGAATTTTCTATTAAGAGCACAGAATCAAAGAAGAACATTGGGCATGAAATTAGAACACCTATTTCTAATTCTAACACTTACTGGTTTGGTGAAATTGGGCAAGTTAATGTAAATGAGAATCAGTACATTAGTGATCTCACCATATTCTAAGATGATTACAATAATATCTTCTAAATTACTATGAGTTAGCCCATTTATTTTTAAAACCTAACCTGTTTTGTAAGCACTTATTAGGATACCTGACGTACTAGAGATATACAGAGAAAAATCCTGTAAAATTTACTATAAAATGGAGACATCTCATTCCTAGACTTTCTGTGGGGAGAAAAATGGCTTGCTCTGTGTAGAGTACTATGTGTAAGATGAAAGCTTGGCCATATGGCAAGCTTTCTCTAGTTGTGATTCTCTTTTTCAGGGATCACTGTCCTCGTGACTACAAGTGAGAATAACAGGCACTAGTTACTTTAATATTTAAGTGCAGCACATCTCATTCTAGGAGTCCAGCCACTTCTCCTCAGGAGAATCCAGGAATAGCAGTTTAATGGAATGATCATACCTACCCTTTTCTTAACCCCCATGTATAAAATAAATCTGCAGGAGTGTAGGATATCACTTCTTAAGGAAATATGGATTGTATTCAGTGGTAACTATTGCATCCCCAAGAAGAAAGGATTATGCAATTTGTTCTCCTATCTCCCCAGAAGGTTAGGAGTGCCTAAGCTGCCTTCTATGACACCATATATAGGTCAAGAACTGAGGATAAATGATTAGAAATTGCTGAGCCACTGAACTGGTAGATCATCTGTTCTTTGGGCTTAAGCATGGAGGGAGGGACCAGAGAGAGATGATAGAGGTGAGGGAGAAGATCCAAGGTGATGCCTGCACATTCGCATTTGGTATGACCGGGATATGTGAGTGGACTCTGACTGAAGGTGAGTAGGTGACTGAGTATTAACCTTTTCTCAATCCCCGTTCCACATGCCACCCAGTGGGCAAAGGAAGCCCAACAGTAAGAGGATATGGGTGGACCCTGAGGCAAGGAGGGAGAAGCTAAGCCCCAGTCAGATACCCAACATCAGGGAGTTAAGCAGGAGAAACTCCTAGAAGTCCCACCTGAGAGTCCACCAAATGCCTCCCATTAGGAAGTCAGCATGTGATGGAGAGAGGGAACTAATGGACAGACAGAAGTCCATTGACAAAAGAGAGAGGCCAACTTACTATGAACTGTCACTTAAAGAGCATCTTCCTTCCTTCCTCTCCTTCATCCCTGATCCAGTCCCAGAAGAGCAATGATGGCAAAAGAGATGAGGCTTGGCAGGAGAGAGAATGCCCTATCCACTCCCTCTCACCTCCCCTTCCAAGCCACGGTATATGTGTCTGCCCCATCTTGGTTGGTAGAGGGAGTAAGCTATGACTCAAAACTGCCATTGAGGTTCTTAAACAGCACCAAAATCAGTCTGAAAAATTAGGAAATTGGACTGAGATACCACTTGGGAGCCTGAAATCCACAGGGAATGAAGTCTTGATAAAGAACTGTTATATATTTATTTATTTATTTATTTTTATTTTTTTTTTTTTAAAGATTTTATTTATTTATTTGACAGAGAGAGAGATCACAAGTAGGCAGAGAGGCAGGCAGAGAGAGAGGAGGAAGCAGGCTCCCTGCGGAGCGGAGAGCCCGATGCGGGGCTCAAAAAAAACTTTTCATGCTTATACCACAAGTTGATACACCTTGATGAAATCCATTAAATTGGTTACCAGTTATTCATTACAAGTGTTTCTATCCTTAAGGGACTAGATGTCCTGAAAAGTCATTCCTCCAGATAGATCTTGCAAGCTTTTTACACAGTCTTGGCAGAAATGAAACTTGGCCTGCTTTCTATATGGCTAATCTTAAATTGTTCATGCATTTGTTCATTTATTCAATCTACATTTATTGAGCATTTAGTGTGCCAGACACTGAACTACTGAACCAGACTCTTGGGATAATTAAGCAGGCCAAATACTCAGTTCACATGATTTCACATGGAATAAAAAGACTTTCTTTTGTTCTGAAGCTTTTGAGGCACTGGCAGACACTGCACAAAATAAATTGTGGGCTTTACAACCAAAGAGCATTCTGAACTGCCTGGTATAAATAATAGTGACCATGCATTCTGGCTGTTCCGGGACAGCCTTGATTTCTTATAATTTCATTTTTTTTCCCATAAAGTAAATTTATTCAATATGTTGCTAAGTGCAATTTATTTTTTATGACTTTGTAACACTTTTCATTTAAATTTATAAATAATGAAAGATGCTTTGTTAGACCACATGCTCCAGGTTTTTAATTTGAAAAATGTAGGATGTTTATTTGTTCTGTGGATTTTTTTTAAAAAATCCAAATTGAGATCTAGATGATGATGACAAAACTATGAAAGTTATTTCCTTTGGCTCTAGATTATGATGACAAAAATGAAAGTTATTGTTTCTTGGAAACCCAGCTTTCCTGGCAGTAGTATCTTTTGGCATCTGACACTGTTCTTGAAGATAGAACAAGGATAGATAAAGCAACAGGTTGCCTGATGCCAATTTTAACCCACAGCGATGTGAAGGCCACTGATTTCCTGTGCTTTCAAAGGTAATGAGCAGAGACACCTGAGTCTCCACTCAGGTCATCATTCCTGTAGGATGAAAGGCACAATAGCACAGTGAGAGGGTCGAGAGAGGTAGAGAGAGGCAAAGAGAGATTTGTAACCATCTCAGCTCTCATCTCAAAATAATGTCCTGCATGGGCCATTCAAGGCACATGATGAAGCTAATAATCAGCCGTTGTTTTTAGATTCCTTTTAGTTTTATTGTGGAATAATTTAATTAAAATACATTTTTATTACCACTTTACGGCCTATGACTTCTCTATCTACTGCAGTAATTTCCTGGAAAGGAGATGTATGACATCCTGTGGGTGTCCCGGGTAGCTTTTCAATCATTAATCCCTGTCTTCTGAGTTTGTTTCGTTCTGCCAACGGAATCCTGTTCTTATTAGGCATTCTTGTCACTGAAAAGAAGTGGTCTGATTATCTGATATACTACTTGCACAGTTATGGGGGAAAAAATCCTTAAAATTTCTTTATCTCCTCCTTGAACATGATAGGCTTAGAAAATAGAAGGCTGGTCGTGATGTTTCTTTTAAAAACATTCCCTTCCACTTTCCCAATGTGGTAGGAAGAATAGTGCCCCCTGCCAAACTGTCAGCATTCTAGTCCCCAGAATCTGTGAATATGTTACTTTCTGCAGCAAAGGGGATTTTTCATATGTGATTAATTTAACCTTGAGATGGGAGATAATCCTGGATGCCTCAGGTGGGCCCATTGTAATCACGGGGTCCTTAAAATGGGCAGCAGTGAGGTCAGTGAAAGAGACATGATAGAGAACCGGAGTTAGAGAGATTTTATACTGCTGGCTTTGAAGATGGATGGAGGGACCACAATCCAAAGACTGTGGGAAGGTGGAAAAGGCAGGGAAGCAAATTGTCCCTTCAGAACCTCCAGAAGAAACAGCCCTGCTGACACCTTGATTACCCAGTGAAACCTGTGTCCAGACTTTTAAACCATAGAACTGTGAGAGGGGCACCTGGATCGCTCAGTGGGGTAAGCATCTGCCTTCGGCTCATGTCATGAGCCCGGGGTCCTGGGGACAAGCCCTGCTCAGGCTCCCTGCTCTTTGGAGAGTCTGCTTCTCCTGCTTCTCCCTCTCCTTCTGCCCCTCCACCCCCCCCCAACCCTGGCTCATGCTCTCTCTCACTCTCTTGCTCTCACTCTATCTAAACTAAATACATAAAATATTTTTTTTTTTTTTAAATGAGCTGAGAGATGCCTGGGTGGCTCAGTGGGTTAAGCCTCTGCCTTTGGCCCAGGTCATGATCTCAGGGTCTTGGGATCGAGCCCTGCATCGGGCTCTCTGCTCATCGGGGAGCCTGCTTCTCCCTCTCTCTCTGCCTGCCTCTCTGCCTACTTGTGATCTCTGTCAAATAAATAAATTTTTAAAAAATGAGCTGTGAGATAATAAATCTGCATGGTCTTAAGCCACTGGTTACAGCAGCACTGGAAAGCTAATTCATCAAATACTCTTTCTGTGTATAGGTGGAATGCTTAAACTTATTAGCTTTTAATTGCATTATTTAATAAAAGTCTTCCTAACTTCATGAGCCTTTGATTGCAATATTTTATATAATTGGAGATGCACTATTGGCAGCAGATTTCTCATTTCTCTGCACTTCCTTTCTAATCGATGCTGTTTTTAGAAACCAATTTTCAGTGGCAACATCCTTATACTTGGACATTTCCATTCCTATTTTTTCTCAGGTCTAATTTTAATTACATTTGTCAGTAGATAGAAGGCCCAAGCCAGACAGGGCTTCATGAATTTTATAGCAATTGATGAAATAGGAGGGAACATTCTCCTTCCTTTTATATTTGGAGGATTTCTCTTAATTTAAATGGTAAGAGTGAAATCTATAAGATCACTTTCATGTTGCACTGTTACGGTGAATATTCTGTGGCCAGTAATGTTCTCTAGAAAGGAAGCCACTTCTGCAAAGGTTAGTACCTAAGACAAGGAGAATCTTGATATGATTCAGTCTGCAATTTCCCTAACTGGAAGCTACAAATCAATGTAAACCCGAGATTCTCTTATACAGATGTTAGTTTTTAAGCACTTTACCTGTCATGCATTTTTTCCATATAATCCCAATTCCTCTGTAACACACTGAAGTTAAAATAGCTCTTACATAGGTTTCTTGGGCACTCCCATGAAATGTATGGAAAAGTAAGAAAAGAATTTGTGGCTGTCCCCTTTTTCTTTGTAGTTTTAATAGGGCCTTCGTAAAGGCTGTGCAGTCTTTGGATTAAGGGAGTGCCTCTGCCACAAGTTCAGCTGTGATAAACAGAGACAACAACTCTCCAGGGAGGTCTTTTCACAGATCTCGCAAATGTCAGGCAATGGTTTTTTTAGGTTCCTTGTTAGCGGGGAACTAAATTCCACTGTGATTTTAGCTGTAAAATTTGTGGCAGTAGGTTGATTTTTAAGAGCAATATTCACATAGCATTAAGTTTTCAAAGGATTGAATGGTGTGATGGTATGTGATTGTGTGCGTGTGTGCGTGTGCTCCTGTGCATCTGATGGGGGTAGCGAGGGAGACAGAGAGAGAAAGAGCATGAATATGAGGAGAGAAGCCTCAATGAGACACAAAATAATCTTTCCAAAGGAAACTGATATTACTTCAAAGAAGTACTTCCTAATTTGAAGTCAAGGTATACCAAATAAGAAGCCAACTAATACAGTCATTAAAACTTGAGATGGGAATGCCCTGAGTTTCTGCTTTCTGCTTCCTTTCATTTTCCAAAAATTCTTATCCTCTAAGCTATTCTTCCCTCTTTCCAGGAAGAGGACCTTGACTTGGCAAAGGAAAACCTTCACAAGACAATTTTATTATCTCCTCAGAAACAACAAAGCATCTTTCCAATTGCAAGCAAACGTGTGTTTGCACCTCTCCTGTCCTTCCTTCTCATTACAGTGGAAGTGTCCCAACTGCCTAGCACTTTGAATTCTACCCCCTCTCGATTGCTCCAGAACTTCTCACTCTTACAAAGTCTTTCCCTCTTCACTGGATACTTTCCATCAACTTTTAAGCATGCTGATCTCTTTTATGTTTTAAGAGCAACAGAAAGAATCCCCTTTCTCTTCAGATATTGTGTTCTCTTGTCTTCTCCTCTACAGCCACTTTCTTCAAATTGCTTCTCAGTTCACCCCAGTTTGGCATTTGATCCCCTGACTCCACGAAAATTGCTGTCATTTATGTCATCAATAATGTCCATGGACACTTACACTTTTCTTCTTCCTTACCTCTCAGCAGGTTTGGACATAATCCTCCTCAAAACACTCTTTGAATTCTGTGATACAGCACTTTCTTTGCATTTACCTTGTCCTTCGTCATTATAATGGAGATATCCCTATTATTTCAAACTTTGAATTGTGCCCCTTCTGCCTTGCTCCAGAACTTTTTCGGTAAAATCAGTTTTGCTTTCTCTATCCCTGTGTGGTGACACTGGTTTTCCTCCTGTTGCTAATCTGTGGGTTGCTTCCTGATCTCCTATTAAGTTTCTTACCTCGGCCAACACATGTGCAACAATTTGCTTGCATTAAATTTCTTTTATTTGAAATACTTAAATTGATTTATATTTTCCTGGTTAGACCTTGACAGAATTTTTTTTACTTTTTTAAATTAAAAAAAATTTTTTATTAACATATATTATTAGCCCCAGGGGTACAGATCAACCAATAAAAAATATAATTTTTTAATAGTTCCAGGAAACAAATTCTCAAGAACAAATTCTGAGCTTAGATTGCTTGCTTCTTTTAGCTTGAACACAGTGCAAAACTTCTTTCAGGTGGAAAATGGGATACTATAATTAATCTATCTCATCAAGTGGCATTGCAATTACTTAAATTATAACCTGGTTTGTTTGCAATGATGTGCCAATTGAAAGCTAGGCTTTGGGAAAACAAGTAGCTATTGCATTTAACTACAAAAATGAGATGGCTGTTTTTGATTGTCCTGGACTGCTTACAAAAAGAAAATGATAAGCTTAGAGCTTTAAATTCTTAGCCGAAGGGACATGGCCAGAGAATCAGAAAACTGCTATAGCAATGCTTAGAGTTCTTTATATCAGAAGGGAAATCAAGGTTGAGGATCAGAACCATGTATAATTTGCAGAGTTACCATGCGGTTGGAAACACAGGCTCACCAGTCTATTAGGTTAACATTAAGGCATTGATTTTAAATGGTAGATCACTGAGAGTGTGGAGGGGATGTTTGTGCAGATGCAGTTGAATTTGAGAACCATGAACACAATATGTCCCCAAAGTTTCATTACCAGCAGATACAATTATATCTGATGAAGGTAGTCTTCCCTGACAAAAGAGCTCATTATTTATTCACCTGAAAAATTTGCTTTGAAAGGAGATGTGCATTTTCCTTAGGATTCACGGGAAGCATATCTTATTGCTTCCAGATCTATTACCAGTTGATGAAGACAAAAAAAAAAAAAAAAATCAAAGCTGGTTTACAGATGAGTCTATAACACTGGCTGGAACCAGCCAAAAATCATTGTTGCTGTATTATAAAATTACTGAAGTAGCCCCTAAAGAGAGTTGTCAAGGAAAATCCCATCAGTGGGATTAACTTAAAATAATTCACCTGGTTACCTCTTTTATTTGTAAATAGATACGTCTTGAGGTATGGATCTATACTTTCTTATTAGCAATGGCTAATGATTTGGCTTATTCAGGAACTCAGAACAAATATGATTAGAGGATTATCAACAAGGATATTTGAGAGAAGATATGTAGACAGACCCCACGCAATAGTGTAAGCATATTTGTGTTCCATGTGAACACTGCTCAAAGGATGTCCATGTAGAAGTATCTTGTAATAATCAAGTGGATATGATGATAGTTTCTGTAGATGTCAGTCTCTTCTCTTAACCGTGCTGATGCTTGCTCCACAAACTGGCCTCTAATGGTGGGAAAGGAAGCTCTGCATGGATGCCAAAACCTACACTTCCCCTCATTCAAGTTGATATGGCTACCTGGCTCCTAAGTGCTTAATGAACCAATAGCAAAGACCAGTCCTGAGCCCCTAACCTGGTACCTGGTCACCAGGGGTCAAGCTATCCATCTGGTAACAGTTTGATTATATTTCACTCCTTTTCCATCATATGTTAGGGGCAGCAATCTGTGCCTACTAGAAAATACCCCAACTGCTTTAGAACTGTTCTACATGGCTAAAATATTCTGTACGCATTTCTGTCCTGGACTTAGTGCCTTACTTATCATGGTAGTAACCCACACAACATTGCTTTTGACTGAGGAAATTATTTTACATCAAGAAAGGTGCCCATAAAAATTGTTAATTTTCTTCTTATATTTTTGCTTTCAGAAGCAGATCGCCTGATAGAATGGTAGACATCAACTGAAGATTCAGTGTCAGCACTAGGTAAGAGACAGCATTCTGTGAGATTAATTTGCTCTCCCACAGGATAAAACATTGCTTTGAACTATGTGACACTTTTTCTTTCATGGCTAGAATTTACAAGTCTTGGCACCAAAGTATAAGTAGGGGTAGACCCTGTCATAATTACACATAGTGGCACATTTACAGAATTTTTGTTTCCTGTCCCTATCTCCATTCAGAGGTCTCAGTTCCCAAAGGAGGATTATTTCTACCAGGGAATGCAACACTTGTTCCATTGGATTGGAGCTCTTTTGGGATCCTCATGCCATTGATCCAATAGTCACGGAAGGGTGATTGGTTCTGGCTGGGTGATTAACTCCAATTGCTAGAGGTAAACTGGGTTGCTTCTATACAATGGGGATATGTAGATAGAAACTCAGAGCCTCATTCTTAGATTCTGGACATTAGTGGATTCGCTAGAGTGTCTTTGGGTAATTTCATGTCTAATAATAAATGGCAGTGGAAAACAACAGTAACCCAGTAATAGCAGAAAGCTAAATAACCAGACATTTCAGGAATGTTTAGAACACCCCACCAGTGAAAGAACCCTGACCAAAGAGATGACTTAGGGCAAAGGTAACATTATGTTTGAGGAATATTAACTAGGAATGATACAACCTTGGGAAAAACTTTGGGCAAGAGTTTGAGAGTTTTCTTAAACAGTTAAACATATTCCCAATATATGATCCTCTTCTACATATTTACTCAAGAGAAAAGGAAATATATGCCCATTTGAGGACATATATATGAATATCCATAGCAATTTTATTTGTAATAGCCCCAATGGCAAATGATCCAAATGTCCATCAACAGATAAATAGATAATCAATTATGGTATATCTATATAATTTATTTATGGTTATCTTACCTATATCTATATTTCTATATATGTATATGTAAAATATGTATTATATAATGTTACTACTCAACAATAAAAAGGAATGGATTTTCCTACATACAACAACATAGATGAGTGCCAAAATAACTTTGCTGAGTGAAGGAAGCCATGCAAAATACTGTATGATACCATTTATATAAAATTCCAGAAAATGCAGTTCATAGTGACAGAAAGATCAGTGATTACTTGGGACCAGGGGTGTGGCTGGTGAGGTGGGGAATAGAGAGAAACAGAAGAGAGGAATTTCAAAGAGGCATGAGGAAACTTTTGGTGGTGATGACTTCATTGGCATATTCAAATTTCAAAATATATCAAATTGCATACTTTAAATATGTGTACTTTATCGGGTATCAATTATGTCTCAGTAATGCTGTTTTAAAAATTATCAGCTATGGCCTCATGATCAGTTACAGACTATAACAGCTATGCATATGATTCTTGTTTCATTTTCCCTACAATTTTGTTTCAAAGATGTCAGTAGTGATTACTTTTAGAAAATTGGTTCATAGGTCACTGGACTAGTGATGGCTTGAAGGGGAGGACTCATATCATATAGAGATATTTACTTCAGTATGGACATTGTGATTGATGGGCCTTTATATCTCCCCATTTGGGAAGTGGGTGAGAAACATGTTCATTTTAGGTAAGACAGTTATTCTGTGGATTCTGTGGATAATATGCTATGAAACAGGTTATAGTGTGGGAGCTAAATGTGGACAGAGGAGTGCAATGAATCCTGAGAAGCAAAATACGAGTGGGCGGTGGAAGTCACAGACGGTTTCAGTCATATTCATCCACTGTACTTTTCCTGCACTGCTCTGTGCACGGTAAAGACAGTTCCCATATTTCCTTGTCTGCTGCCTTCTAGATATGTTTGCCCAATGGGAAGCACAGGGAGAAAACCAGAGGAGAAGGAAGAAGCCGGCGTATTTCTTCTTTCTTCCCTCTATCTGGTGGCATCTTGAAGCAGGTCATCTTCTCCAGGGTCCAGCCTCTTGCTGGGGTGTCTATCACTCTATCTTCTAGACCTGCTACCACAGTTCCAAGGGTCCCACCCAGACATCGTTGGCTTCTGGGCTCCTATAACATCTCATAGTAATTTTCTGCTATTGCTAATTTCTAGGTTGCTTCACTGCCTCCGTTTTGCTTTTTGACATTCCCATCACTATGTAAACAATGCCCTGTATTAAATTCTCTGTTTGAAAAATAACTCCTTTTGTTTGAAATACCTGGACCTGATTGATACAAAAAGTGAAAAAGCTGGACAAACAAAGAGAATATCGGTTATTTCTATTTCAGCTCAGGCTGTTATCCCAAGTGGCATTGAGTAAACTTGTTAATCCTCTTCGATGTGGCATAAAGCTGAGGGTCCATCTCGTCACACTAAGCCTTCCCTAATATGGTTTCTTCCTGTCTCTTCAACTTACCTTCTGACAACTGCCACCTCACATCACAGTTTAGCCATTCAGAATCACTCGTCCTACCCCTAGTGGGTGTGTTATTGCTCCACTGTATACCTCTGCCAGCTCTGAAAAGCCGTGACTTCTGAAATCTGACTTACTTTCTCAAGACTGAGTTCAAATGCCTCTTGTAATGTGACACCTTTGCTGACATGTAGCCAGAATGGATGTCTCTGCTCTTTGTGACCCAATCTGTATTCCACATATTTGCATGCATATTTACTCTGCAAAACCCTCTCCGCTCCTTTTAGATAAGGAATTCATCAGTTCTGTGTCCTGGCACCTGGAAGACTATCGAGTATTTGTCAAATGAATCGTTGCAAAGAGAATGGGGGATGAGTAGTGTTTGTACTAGGCATTTCTTAAAGATCAACCCATTTTTTTCCTGGTAGCAAGGTAAATGTTGTCAGTCATCAAAAGTGACTTGACAACTGGAAATATTAGATAATAGCCTATGGCCATAGCCTGCCTTCTGTATAAAGAAGTGGAGCGCATTTGGAAGACATCTGTACATCACTTGGGCCCTCCAACTAGATAAAAAAAACAACAACAAAAAAATCTAACAGTCTGCCAGCAGCTTGCTTGCTTCATTGTGGCTTGTTTTCCAGCCCATAGGATATTGGCCACAATCCCAATGAACAAATGTTGATGAGACTGAGGGAGGGCAGGCTGCGAAAATGGAATAAACAATGGCCCTCGAACATGTTGGAAAAAAGCATATTTAATGTCTTTGGAATTCACATTAACAATCATTTATATTATTGAGCAGACCTTCATATTCTAGTTGCTGGAGTATAGCAGTTGCCTTTGGGGATTGGAGCTACTGTCCTGGCAAAACAGTTCAATTATGCTGGCCCCTTCAGTGATAGTGACATAACCATTGTTGTGCTCTCCAGGAATTTTTCCTCCTTTCTCCAGAAATAATACATCATGAGTGTTTCTCTTGAGTAAAAAGTGAAAGTGATTTGTAGAAACCTGTGAAGACTGGGGGCCCAGTTTTCTACTATTTTAGTGATGATTTATGCTTTTTTATGATCCTGAGATGCTGTACTCTGAGACGGTTTGCAATTTTGTGGTTCTGCTGGTTTCAGACTCACCAGCATTAAGCCTATTGCATTAGCAGGATGGATTTTCACCAGCCTCGCCTCTCAGCCCTGGTGGGCCAAGGCAGGGCTGAAAGTTGGAGAGACATGACCTCACTCTTTTCTCCTTTCCTGGGCAAGCCACTCCAAATAAGACACAAGTAAAAAAAATGCATCCTGTCAGAACTCTAATATTCATCAGCATTTCTGAGATCCAATTGAAAAGTATGTTTTGGCTTTGCCAGGGGAGAACGGGCGAATGTCCGCTCATAACAATTCTAGTGTCTGGAAAGATCCAGTCTTGTGCCTGAGGCAAAGGGCATTAAAAAGAAGAGCTCTGCTGTCACCTGCTTCAAATTATTTTTGCCTACAGCACCTAGGAAAAGTGTCTGTGTTGAAGAAAGAGGAGACAGGGAAAGAAGGGCTGCCTTTTCTCTCCAGGAAGCTAAGAGAGGCAGGAACATGAGATGTTTAGGAGATAAAATCTTTGCAACTAATACCAAGGGGTGATGAAGTGAGTTATTCTCACTGAGCTTTAAATGTTAAATACTGCCCTCTCTTCTATTTTACTATTATTTTTTCACCCTAATCAAATTGTTTATGCTCAACATCAGTGACCCATATCTCAGGATAATTGTAGGGGTTGAATTATACCATTGTTCCCCAAACTCTGTTTCTTGAGGTGGGTGTTTCAGGGAATAAAAGGTTCAATGACAAATAAATTTAAGAACAAAGACTTACTATATCCTTCTGTGTTTGTTTTCTATGGTACTCTAACAAATTGCCACAAATTTAGTGGCTTAAAACAACACAAATTTATTCTCTTATGATTGTGAGGATCAGAAGTTCAAGATGGGTGTCAACTGGGCCCAAACCAAGGTTTTGGCAAGGTTCTGTTCCTTCCTAGAAGCTCTAGAGTAGAATTGATCTCCTTATCTTTTACAGCTTGGATTGTGTCTTGGACCATCTTATTTCAGACTCTACATCTGTCTTCATATCATCACATCCTCTCTGATCCTCACATTCCTGTCTTTTTGATATAAGGACCCTTGTGGTGGCCTTAGGACCATCAGGGTGAACCAGGACAATTTCCCATCTCAGAATCCTTAATTTAATCACATCTGCAAAGTCCCTATTGCCATGTCACATATTCACAGGTTTGGGATTACGACGTGGGCATCTTGGGGGCCATAATTCTGTCTACCACACTCTCACTCATGGAAACTAACAATGCTTCATAGCACCTTACAGGTTCTGCAAAGTTTTTTTAAGAAATTATGTTTTCCTTAACCCGGAGGGTCCCAAACCTATTTCCATTTTCTCTTTATTTATAAGAATACCTGCTCTTATAGGGAACACAGCTTAAGAAATGGAAGGCTAAATAATTTCAGCTTTAAGCATTTAATATCTGTGACCTTATTGCCACAGTTCAACCCTTTCTTGAGTTAATGGAACAGAAATGGGCTCAGAAGGGGTTTTGGTACTCTTTTCATAAGAGTGCCCTTGGACGAACTATATAAAATTATAGAGCCTCAGTTTCTTCCTCTGTGAAATGGAGATAAGGCTGAACTGCTTTGTTGGATTGTTATGTGGATCTGAGGTGATGATATGTGAGAAATTTCCATATAAATTATATGAAGTCAAATAATGTCAGTTTCAATATCCTAGGATAAATAAGCTGCCATACAATAAAGTTGCAACCAATTTTCATAAAAATTTTCTCCATCTACCTCCCTAATGCGGTTGATTAGTTATAATAACTTTTCTTTTGAGATAGTATAGAAGCTTTGGATATTCTTTTTTTTTAATTTTTTTATAAACATATTATGCATTATTAGCCCCAGGGGTACAGGTCTGTGAATCGCCAGGTTTACACACTTCACAGCACTCAGCATAGCACATAACCTCCCCAATGTCCATAACCCCATCATCCTCTCCCGGCCCCCCTCCCCCCCAGCAACCCTCAGTTTGTTTTGTGAGATTAAGTGTCTCTTATGGTTTGTGTCCTTCCTGATCCCATCTTGTTTCATTTATTCTTTTCCTACCCCCAAGCCCCCCACATTGCATCTCCACTTCCTCATATCAGGGTGATCATATGATAGTTGTCTTTCTCTAATTGACTTATTTCGCTAAGCGTTATACCCTCTAGTTCCATCCACATCGTCACAAATGGCAAGATTCCATTTCTTTTGATGGCTGCATAGTATTCCATTATCTTCTTTATCCATTCATCTGTTGTTGGACATCTAGGTTCTTTCCATAGTTTGGCTATTGTGGACATTGCTGCTATAAACATTCGGGTGCATGTGCTCCTTCGGATTACTGCATTTGTATCTTTAGGGTAAATACCCAGTAGTGCAATTGCTGGGTCATAGCCTAGCTCTATTTTCAGTTTTTTGAGGAACCTCCATGCTGTTTTCCAGAGTGGTTGCACCAGCTTGCATTCCCACCAACAGTGGAGGAGGGTTCCCCTTTCTCTGCATCTTTGCCAGCATCTGTCATTTCTTGACTTGTTAATTTTAGCCATTCTGACTGGCATGAGGTGGTATCTCATTGTGGTTTTGATTTGTATTTCTCTGATGCCAAGTGATGTGGAGCATTTTTTCATGTGTCTGTTGGCCATCTGGGTATCTTCTTTGCAGAAATGTCTGTTCATGTTCTCTGCCCATTTCTTGATTGGATTCTTTGTTCTTTGGGTGTTGAGTTTGCTAAGCTCTTTATAGATTTTGGATACTATCCCTTTATCTGATATGTTGTTTGCAAATATCTTCTCCCATTCAATCAGTTGTCTTTTGGTTTTGTTAACTGTTTCCTTCACTGTGCAAAAGCTTTTGATCTTGATGAAATCCCAATAGTTCATTTTTACCCTTGAGAAGCTTTGGATATTCTTGATTTAATTATGGTACTTTTTAAGTCTAGGGAACCAGAAACCTGTGATATACAAAATACTTATATGTGTTCCATCATTTTATCCTTGCAACTAATTTGAGGGATTATTTGAAAAGTGTTTTTCATTCCTGATTTCATTCTTCTTATGAACCATGCTTAGTCCTAGGACTTCTCTTATTTTTATTGGTATCTACCCACAGACTACAAATAAATTTTAAATAAATTATAACTGAGTTATTTAATTACTGTTTAGGATAACCTTTATGGATGCTTATTTCTATTTTGAGTATATAGTAATAATTTTGATTGTTCACACATGTTCCCTTTCCTTTCCTTCCATGCACGTGGTAAGTTAGTAGTACCCCCTTCCCTGTGAACTTAGGCAGAATTTATGCAACTTACTTTAGCCAATAAAATGTAAGTGGAGTAGACCTGTGTCACTTCAGGTGGGGGCTTTAGAGCTGGTGTGCAGGTCACGGTCTTCCTCCGATTGCTTTAGAGCCTGAGACAGTATGTACAAGATGGTGCTCTCTTAGCCTGTATCCGCAGAGGATTATGAAAAAGAGGTCCATCTGTTGAACTTTCTTTGGACTTGGATGTGTGTGAAAATAAACTTACTGGGATACACCTTCTAAGATTTGGGGGATCTCTTTATTGCAGTTTAACCTGGTTGAAACAATGTAGAATCCTCTAATGGATCCCCGTTACCTTTAAGCACATGAAAGCATATGTATGAAAGTTCTTGGTAAACTATAAAAAGGACTGGAAAAGTTCCTTTTGTTACCATAGAGACAGCTCAGAGCTAAAGCAATAGGGAAATTTGCAAGGAAAATAGAAAGATCACAGGATTTGGATCAGATGACCTGGTCTTAGTCCCACCTTCATTCTTATTCACCTTTTATGTAAATTTTGTAAATTGAATAGCATAAAACATTATTGAATTTTTAAAAAATATCATCCCTACCTAAGAAAGTGATTCAGAGTGCATGGAAGTGTTCTCACAATTAATTACCATAGCCTTGTAAAGACATAGTAAAATGTGACTTGTTCTCCGATATTGTTTACTCAGTAATAACAATGAAGTTATTTATTGAATCTCTCTTTTTTCTTTAGATCTTTTGATTAAGCCTGTTTTGATTAAATAAAGCATTTCTTGGGATTGATTTATAATCTAATGGCTGCTGCCTCCATTACTTGGTTTAGCAGGTGCCAGTGAAGAGGGGAGTAGCAGCTTGGAAATGCAAATATTTTCTGAAGAAGAAGCCACACTGGTAAACCCTAAACCTGAATGCAAATGGCAGATACTGCAGTCATTCCTAGAAGCCACTTTGTACCGAGGTGGGGGAAGCAGACATCTCGGTTGCAGAGGGAAGAGCATGACTTTGCTAGACATCCAGACTTGCAAGAAGCTGTGGTGACTTGGGGTAGGGGAGCAGGTAAGTTCAGAGTTCCAGAGTGGGTAAAGGGAAAGAAATGTTGAATTCTTGAGGACAAGTTTCCTACCCTGAAAATTTGCCTGGGGCTTTTCTAAGTCCCCCTGAGCTGTAGCCAGACACAGGTGACAACTATTGATATTATAGCTTGCCTCCTCTTTAATACTCTCTATCATCTCCTGGCCCTGTGTTCATTAGCAGCTCCCAAGAAACACCTTTCTGCTCACCTGTCATGGCCACTTTGGGAAACTAAAAATGATTTGGAGACAGTGGCAGCTTCTATCCTTTCTCAGCAAGGATGGCATTTTTCATCCCTGTCTCCTATTGAGCTTTTTTTTTTTTTTTTTTTTTTTTTTTTTTTTTTTTTTTTTTAATTGCATTAGGAAGCTCAGTGCAGATAGTAGGAAGATGGGCTTTGGAGTCAGATGGTCAGTCAGATGGCCAGGGCTCTGGTCTCACCTTCATCAATTACTTATGATGGCAACATACTGAAGCATTTTTATTAAGGTTTAAATACTGCTTCCATCTAATCACATTATACATAATGTGCAGAATGGTTCTAATGGTGAATTCCTTATAAAGACATACAGGAAATTAGGTCTTGGTTTTTTTCTGACAGTAACTCTTAACCTGTGAGAGAGCGGGATTTGAATTTAATATTACACATTCTGGCTCACTGAGGAGGTTAACATCATGACAAAGTTCTAGCAATTATTTATAGGCACATGGTGGGGGGGAGAATTGTGTGGGTCTCACAGTGGTCCACTCTCTATATTCCATCTCCTATAGGAGGTCCAAATGGGACAAAGAGATAGATAGTGTGGGTGAATTCCTATGCTGTCTCCTTGTTTTTACTGTGAGGACCGCCATAGAGTGTCACAAGCATGGCATCTACTTATGAGAAGGATCTTAGAATACAAACTTTGTTTTGTTTTGTTTTTTCCTTCATCATGATGAGAAATAATGATCCAGGGGATGGCTACTCCAAATGCCTCCCAGTTTAATGAAGCCTCTACTGAGTTACTGTGACAGATTAAGGATGGACATAAATTCTTTGATACTCCTTCCATTGAGAGGAGAAATCTGTTTATCCTCTACTTGAATCTGGAGTGGTTTGTAACTGCTTTGACCAATGGCATATGGAAAAATGATGTCATTCAAGTGTCAGAGGTTTAAAAGAGGCCTGACATCTTCTGTGTCGCTCTCTTGGAAGCCTGCTGCCAGGTAGGAAGGGAGACTATCTTGAAACAATCACTTTGTAAGAATCCCATGCCCCATGAATGAATCCCAGAGAATAAGATATCATAGAAAAAGAATGAGGGAGAGGAGAAGGAAAGAGAGCAAGAGACAGAGGGAGAGGGGAAAGCAAAGGAAACTTGAAGGTGCCAGTATAGAGTACAGAGGCCATCTTGAAAGTGGATCCTTCTTCAGTCCCGGCCATCAACTAATGCCTTGTGGATCAGACACCAGCCACCCAACCAAGCTCATTCTGCATCTCTGACTCATATAATTCAAGTGGTTGCTTTAAGTCATTTGGGGTAATTTAAGTCCTGCAGTAATTTGTGATGCAGAAATACATAACTTCATAAATCAGCTTTATAATCCTAAGGTCAGTCTTTTTTTTTTTTTTAAATTTTAGAGTTTGTTTTTATCCTTAATTTGTTGGGAATGATTATCCCATTTGAATTAAGAATATACTGGATTTCTGCACACATTGTTCCAAGCAGCCAGAGGTTCAGTGTGTCTCCAGGAACCTGAGGTATCAGTGGGAAAACTAGGGCCGCTGCAGAGAGGAGAGAATATGGGGGGAATAAGAGGAGCCAGAGTAAATGACACAGGGTCTGAGAAATGTTCGATGCAGCACTGTCCTCAGTCCTGGGCACTCTGACCATCACACCAAAGCATCCTATTGCTTGAGGTATATGGGGCCCAATGAGCAGCATCCATTCACAAAAACTGTCTTATACCTGTCTCCTTCCATAATGTGCTTGGCCAAGTGGTAGAGCATAATCTGTATCTTATGCTGTTCCTTCTTTGGAAAGTCCTTCCTATTCTTTTTTTTAAAAGCCCAGCCAGCTCTTACCTGTCATGTGAGACAGCTGTGGGAGAACTCCCCCAGGCTTATCTAGATGTTCTTTCTCCTTCATGCTCCCATGACAACCCGAGTTCACCTCTGCCCTTTAAAATGCCATATTGAATCATTTGCCAATGTTTTGGTCATTTCCAGGAATGGCAGATTTCCAAAGGGCAGAAAACCTTTCTCGTTGATTTCATTGTCTACAAAGGGTAGAGAAAGAATTTGAAACTTAGGTGCTCCAGGAGCACTTCATTGCACAAAACTGAAAGGAATCATCTTGTGCAGAGGTCGTTTCTCTGGTGATTTCTAAACTACTGAGTGCATTGCACTAAGCGAGAGAAGTCAGATAGACAAAGAGAAGTACCATGTGATATCTCTATGTAGAATCTAAAAAAATTAAACCTGTGTAAAAACAGAGTAAAACGGTGGTTATCAGGGGATGGGAGAAAAAGAGTGGTGGTGTTAAAAGGTATAAACTAGCAATGAGTAGTAAATAAGCAGCAGAGATCTAATGCACAGTGTAATAATCTAGACAATAATACTGACTATAATTATGTAATGTGATAAATATCACTACATTGGCAAACGTATTGCAGTATGTGAATGTGTCAAAGTAACACATTGTACACCTTAAGCTTACACAATGTTACACATCAAAATTATGTACAAACAAAACAACAACTGATGATATTGAGACCATGGGAGACCTGCTTTTCCAGAGTCAGTAGGCTTTCCCTGCAGTCAATTCTTACTACAAAGAACTAATTCTCTTTCCCTCCTCCTCACCCCTCCTCTCTTTCTGGCAGTTTGTCTTTCCCTCTTTGTGGGGCTTTAGCATCACACAGCATACCCTGAGTGGGGGTGGGGGGAAGTGGGGGAAGTGGGGGCGTGATTTGAAGGTAACTCAATCAGGAGCCTTTTTCTGTCTCCTTTTCCTCTCTCTCCTTTTGCTCTTTTCTTTTACCTCTTTTTGTAGGACCGTTTTCCCCATTTTATTCCTTTGTTTTCATGATGGCACACGATGAGGTAAGGCTGGTCATTTGCTGCTCTTCCACTTCCTCGGTGTGGGTGAAACTGCACGGGAATCCCCCCGGCTCTGATTCAGCAGAGACTCTCCGGTCTCCACTTCTAGACTATAAAAGAGGCAGGGTAATTAAATAGCTCCCAGACCAGTTAATGGGAGAGAAGCAAACTCGGAGTGAAATGGTAGGTGTCAGAACACTTTGCAAAGTGAGCAAATATATAAATATTTGGTGCATCGTGTAAGTTCAGCTGGTCTCTGCCTATCACTATCTAATTGTGTAATTGACCCCCTACTACTCACCTAGTGTTGTTTCTGACCACAAATCCTTGAAACAATTAAAGTCTGCATGTTAGATTTGTCTTCGAGGATTTCTATGGCCTGCCACTGTGGCATTAATGGACAGAACCAGAGAAGCGGAAGCAGTGTTTGATGAATGTACTGTAATTGCTCTTTGGTATGACATAGTAATAGGAAAATTCATATAATTGACAATGTAAAGGCCCCTACTGTTAGCAGCTGCTTTAAATTTAATGGAGCTGAGATTGTTAATAGTCTTTTCTTCACAGGGGTCTTTCCTTTGGCAGCCATAGCGCAGAGCAAGCTTGTCCCATCCTCTGCACTTTCCCTCCAGGCCCACAACCCAGCTCACTGTGACGAAAGATGATAGGGAAGAGGTCCATTTGCACTTTTCCGTCTTGTCTTAATTATCTGGTGGAACCATTGGTGTGTGATACACGGCATTCCCCCCTCCTGTGAGACTTCTCTTTATGCAGCATGATGTTACAGAAGGACAGTTCCGGAACTGAACCAGGGATATGCCACTTCCTTGCAAGTTTTGGACAAGTTCCTTAACCTCCCTGAGCTGTAGTCTCTTTTAGGCAATTTGAAAACCCAAACCTACATATTGTAAAGTGACTAGCACTGAATGTCAACCTCCTGTTTTCTCTCCAGACACCATACCAGATCTCTCAAATTAGCTAATATCTACCCTACCAGTTTCTCTGTCCTCACTCTATGGTTTGCCACTTTTCTCACCGAAATGCCACGGCAATCTGATTCTGCACTACAAAATTCCTTAGAGCTGTTTCCCCTTTCCCTAGAAGGGCTACTTTGTTATACCAACCAACCAACTTGGGGCTTTGGCTCTAAGAAAACTGCAGAAGATTTAGCACTTGGAGTCCAGTTGCTAGAAACCTCAGGTCATTACTGTGGATTAGGTTTATTGGCATAGGACTGATCCATAGGTGCAAATCAAAGCCAGAGTAAAGCGTAAGTAATTCTACTTAGACATTGATGCATGTCTTTTAGATGAAAAACAGATTATAAAATTATGTGTGTGAGTGTATGTGTGTCTAGGACCAAAAAAAAAAAGGAGGGTGGGTGGGAGGCAAACAAGATGAGAGAGAGAATTCTGCTGGGGCTCAGGCACCTGTGGGAAGACACTTGTGTGCCTGTCACCAGCCTTCTCCAGGTAAACCAAAGCCACAGGTGCTGAGTCCGTTCTCTCAGCCATCACTGAGACCATTATCCTGTGCAGTGATTTCGTGACTGATATTAACTGGGGACTATATCATTTATCCTGAGAACAGATGGACATTAGGATGGGCCAGATCAGACCAATAGAATACTTATAAACTGTTTCTGTAACAATTCAGGAAGAACACTACAGTTTGCTCACCTTCTCCTGGAAGAACTCTCCTAAGAAGGAAATGGGTGTATTAATTTTATTAAATTCCTGGTTCCCTACTGTCTGAGCTTCTCCCTTACTGATTCCTTAATGTGTGTGCTGCTGAAAGTAACCATCTTTTATAAGCACTATTGATTTTTTTTCATGTCTCCCAGTCATTTTTAATCAGAATATTGTCACCTCAGAATCTTTCATTGGAAGATTTTATTTGACATAAGAACTATTAATGGCTGGCACTTAACATTCTACCAACTCTTATGCTCGGATGAGCCCTCTGATGTGGTACACTACAACTTTCAGGAGCACGTTTCCACTCCACCACTGATATTTGCTTTTATGCTTTCCTTTACACTATTTTTTTTAAATAAGTTGTTATTATCTTGAAATGCAGTAACAGGTGGCAACAAGGTATCACTCAACACAGAAAAGAAGATCAGAATGCTGCCATCCATTAAAGAAAAAATGGAAGATGTGTAGTTACTTAAATGTGTACTAGGATTTATAAAACAGGGAAAACAGATACGATCTCCGAGATATGTCATTTCCCTGAAGTTATGAGCACTTGGTGATATATACTTATATTTCTGATGAATTGATCTTTGCCAATAATCATCTTAATACATCACTTTGCAAATATTTTGAGGAATCATGTATGTCTGCCAAATGTTTGTGCTATTGGTACAGTTTGAGGTTGTCCTATCTACATCATTAGTCCCACTGATGTTTAGATGCTCCTGTTTGGACAAAGACAGTTCTCTGGAGACAGGAGTTGTGATTAGCCAATGCTCGCATGTATGCTTCTATTGAAGACATCTGCAAGGGGGACAACAGCCTTCAACTATCAACTCCTTGCACTTCTCATCACTTGCTACCTATATTAAGTTCAAGTCTTCAAAGCACAGCTTCTTGAGGATTTTCGTTGGTCATATTTGGGGGAAAACAGGTTAGTGGGATGAACCGTAGTGTCTGCTGCTGTGCCTTCATAGGTAAAATGTGCTTATCTGCAACATTTTGGTAGATCAGGTGCTCCACCAGCCTTTGGATAGTGGCTCTAGCTAAGACCAAGTGGATCCAAAAGGCAAACCTTGGTTCTGTTCAGTGATGAATGGCTGCCACTCCTTGGGGGCAGAGTGGAGAGGGAGTTTAATAACATCAACTTGCTACAAGTGGCCCCTTGGTTTTCTTGAACAGTGGTACTCTTCTGAAGTCTCTGTTTTGTTCTCTTTGGCTGGTGGGTGGGATATTGCAAAGGGCTGGAGATAGATTGCATTAGTGAGGGAGGTCATGCTATCTGAATCACAAATAACCTCTGCCACTGTGGCTATTGTGGCCACTCTCTTTGTGTGAGTTCATAATGCAAGCACTGTGGTGGCCAAGGACAAAGGTTAGAAGATGTCTGCTCATTGAGTCAGCTTGTCCACGAAGTGGTTTAATGTCTCTTCTTAGGTGCATACTCTCTGCTCAGCATTAATGTGTGATACAAAGATGCTCATACTTTGTGCTTACTCTCAAAAATCCATTTGCCTGACATTTTTCTGACTTCCTGTTTCCAGTTCTTTGATCTAGTTTTTTTCAAGCTATTGACCAATGAGATAAGTCATTTCATTTGAAGATTAGCAGAATATGCTACCTCATATATAATATATATTACATATAATTGTACATAAAATATATAATTATAATATATAATAATTATAATATGTAATTATATAATTATAATATATATTATGTATAATATATATTAAATATATAATATATATACTTCTTTGTATAAAATATATAAATATAATATAAATAAATATATATTTATATATAATATAAATTCTTTTTATATAAAGACGTATATACTTCTAAGAAAGTTCTTTGCCCTATCCCAATATACTTAAAGGCAGGATATAAATTTATAAAGGTGTCCCCTTTCCTCTTCTAGCAGGAAGGAGAGAAGTTAATCACCAGAGATAATCAGGTATTTCCCAGCCCAGAGATGATACCAAAGGAATCTATATAACAAACCTTATTGTTAGGGTCCGTGATCAAAGGAACGAGACTGACACAAAGCAAAAATCAAGCAAAGCTTTATTTCATGCCAAGCATCGAAAATCAAACCGAACGGTCGGGGCCATTTCTTATGTAGAGGCAACGACGAGGATGCTGCTCCTGCGACAAAGAGGCGATGACGACAAGGACGACAACCCGGATGACACAGACTCTGCTCCCCATGACACCACTCCGACAAGGCCGTTCCCCAGATGAGGCCGCTCTGGACGAGGCCGCTTAGGACGAGGCTGCACGCCGACGAGGCCGTTCCCCGGAATGACGCCGCGGCTCGGGGCGGTGAGGCCGCTCATGGCGGGGCCATGGCTTGGGGTGGTGCTGCTCCCGATGACCCTGATACTATCACTATGACTACCATAATGGCTCCCAAAGGCTACTTTAACAGCTACTCTAACGGCTATTCTAACTGCTATTCTAACTCCTCCTACTTCTCCCCCCTCCCAGCCTCACAGACTAACCTTTATAGAGGTGGCTGAGCCCGACCCACATGCAGGTGGCCAATGAGATTTCAACTCACCACAGTTAATATATGCGCACCCCACTGATTGGATACGGCTATGTGGCCTGGCCCGCCCCTATATCCAGGGTTTACAAGTAAGTTCCTCTGGCTAACCAGGCCCCTACACTTATAACTAGCTCTTACATACTGTTAGTTTCCCCTTATGTTTGCTTTCCCACAGAATGCTCCCCCTAGAACTTAAAGTCTCTTGTCTTTGTCTTGTCACATCTCTAAATATATATTGCTCTTTTGTTAAGATGTTATAGATGCCTGTGCTCTAACCACTGCTGTGAGTTACCCATCTCTGAGTACTCGGAAGTATGTGTGCAGTCCTCATGTTAATAAAGTTCTGTTTGTTTTCTGTTGTTATTCCATCTTTTATCAGGGTAATTCATAGGGCCTCACCCAATGAAGCCCAGATAAGTAGAAGGAGTACTGTTTTCCTTTAATACACAATCCAGGCACCTTCAATCTATTATGTGCCAGAGATTGTGGAAATTAGCATAACCTTGGGGTATGACAGAGAATGTATATCCCATGTGAATATTAACTCTCATGTTCCTTTTTTGGGTGGGTTATGGATTCCTAGTACAATATCCACACACTGTGTACCTGAGCCTGTATTAATCTTCTCTAGGAAAGATACCATATGTGGTACAGTGGATCCATCCATTTTTGTAGCAGCTATTTTGGTGGATGAAATGGGAATATGGTGGGAATGTTTTAAGTCTTTGAATGTAGCACTGATCTTGTTATTGTGCTGTGCCATGATATTTGTGTTTATTCTAATTTCTGGGGTGGGTGGGAATAGTTTCAAGGGTTACCACTTGCCATTTTGACTACAGCCATTCCTAATCTATAGATCAAGGTACCAATCTTAAGTTTCTGCCAACGGCTAAATATGTGTATTTGAATTGTACACTTGGAGACCAAGGGAAATGACAACCGACTGGGTCCACAGAGACAATAGTCCCTACTGTGGGTAGACCAGAGTCAGAACTCCATTTATTACCTTTATTAACTGAACCCCTTATTCCCTTAACTCTAATGGGGGAAGAGAGCAAGGTGGCACTTTGAAACTCTTGGTATCAGATTGAATTTGGGCCCTATATATTTTTTAAATTTAATTTAATTTTATTTTATTTTCAGTATTCCAAAATTCGTTATTTATGTACCATACCCAGTGCTCCATGCAATATGTGCCCTCCTTAATACCCACCACCAGGCCCTCCTGACCCCCGACACCTCTCCCCTCCAAAACCCTCAGTTTGTTTCGCAGAGTCCACAGTCTTTCATGGTTTGTCTCCCCCTCTGATTTCCCCCAACTCACTTCTCCTCTCCATCTCCCAATGTCCTCTGTGTTATTCCTTATGCACCACAAGTAAGTGAAACCATATAATAATTGACTCTCTCTGCTTGACTTATTTCACTCAGCATAATCTCCTCCAGTCCCTTCCATATTGATATAAAAGTTGGGTATTCATCCTTTCTGTTGGAGGCATAATACTCCACTGTATATATGGACCATATCTTCTTTATCCATTCATCTGTTGAAGGGTATCTTGTTTCTTTTCACAGTTTGGCGACTGTGGCCTTTGCTGCTATGAACACTGAGGTACAGATGGCCCTTCTACTCACTACATCTGTATCTTTGGGGTAAATACCCAGTAGTGCAATTGCAGGGTCATAGGGTAGCTCTATTTTTAATTTCCTAAGGAACTTTAGTTCTATGTTGAACAGCAGTGGCAAGAGTGGCCATCCTTGTCTTATTCTTGATCTCAGTGAGAAGGTTCTCAGCTTTTCCCCATTGAGAATGATATTTGCTGTGGGTTTTTCATAGATGGATTTTATGAAGTTGAGGATGTTCCCTCTATCCCTATACCTTGAAGAATTTTAATCAGGAAATGATGCTGTCTTTTGTCAAATGCTTTTTTTGCATCAATTGAGAGGACCATGTGGTTCCTTTCTCTTCTCTTATTGATTTGTTCCATCACATTGATTGATTTGTGAAAGGTGAGCTACCCTTGCATGGGGATGCAAGGGTGGTACATTAACTCTTAAGGGTTGTCCTGTGCTCTGCATAAGGATATTCTGTCATAGGTCAGTTTGCACCCTGTATGTATTTGATAAACAACCACAAAGCTTATATGAAAAAGAAGTAATACACTAAATTCTAAGTGATGGATTTTTTTTTAAATGATGGTAGGTTTTGGGGCCAATGTGCATTTGTGTCTATATCCTGGAACTTACACACCTGCTCCTCTGGAGTATGACAGCTATTTGTTAGACTAAGCTGGGGTCATGAAGTAACATTACATTCAGTTTATTTTACTGCAGAAGGTATGAAGACATGTACTAAATTTCTGTTAAGAGTTTCACACAAAAAAATTACTATCTCTATTGTTTGTAGAGTTCACTCATGCAACAATTGCACATTTTGAGGCAGCACTGGGTAAAATTTTGGGCTTATTGAGTCGCTACCTTCATACTAGAAGGTGAATTAGGACCCTGGGAAGAAAGAAGTCCCATATTGAGTGTCTGAATTATGTTAAAACTGTGTAGACTCCAAGTTTCCAAGCCTTCAGAGAGAAAATACATATGTACATCCACATGTTCATGTACACACATGCATGAAAGAGAAGACTAAGAAGAAAAGAAGTAAACCTGCTGTGGTCTCAGTTTCCAATTTGCAGAATGAGAAAGTCAGGCTAGAAGGTTCTCCAAAGTCATTTCCAGATCTTAGTGTAGCACACATCTCAAATCCTCAACCTGAATTAGCCCTTTGTGGACCGGGAGATGAAGAACACAGGTTGCTTTCCAGCAAAATTTTAATTGCAGAGCTTTGATTAGAAAAAGAATCAAAATTCTCTTTCAGATTACGTTTTTTTATTTTATTTTTAATTGTGCTTTTATTGTTTCCATTTTATTTTAAAAAAGGAATAAAACCTGCAATTTGCCAAAGTGCTGCACACTTTTCCCTTGCTATACAACTGCCCTAGCACGTTAACCTAAAACAATTTTCTAAAATGTATTTTTAATGAGAAGCTGAGATCCCTGAAATTTGTCTTGTACATTTCTTTTTTCCTTCAGAACTTTTATAGGGCTCTGGAGTTTCCATATCTCGGTGCCAAACGCATGGTAAAGGAATCCGGCTCAGTTTAATAATTACCTTGTGTTCGTCTTGCTCAAAGCTGTTTTTCTCTTAATGGGTTAGGAGAGCCATTCAAATGCTTTGATTCTAGTCATCAAAGTTCCAATGGGGAGGGTAGGTGAATGTGTATGTAATGTTTAGCCTATAAAAATGGTCATATCCAGAGCTTATGCAGAGTAAATTCTTACCAGGGACTCTGAGTAAGAGCAGGTCAATGTGGAAGAAAGCATGAGAAAATGAATGAGTTGAGGAAAGCCTGGGAGTATCCTTCCCTCTCTAGGTCTCACGATTTTAGTGGATATTTATTTTTGCCCCCCTCATGGCATGAGGGAAAGATCTTCCCAAAGTCTCCCTATGTGCTTCCAGAATGCTGACTCACTCCCAGACTCCACCGTGGAGCAGGTACATTAGCCCACAGTTTCTCAGACTTGCTGTGGTGAAGGACCAGTTTGCTTCCTCTCATACTCCCCCATCCACCATGGGCTGATACTTGCATAAAATACAGTGCAAATCAATAACTGGGGAAAAAAACCCACAAAAACAAAGACAAACAAAATATAAGCCTCAGTTTTAATTATTAGACTCAGTTACTCTGTCAGATAGTAATAGAAGTTTCTAACCATTCTTAATTTCTATACTTGTTGTGGATGGTAACCCAGTAATTATTTCGGGAGTGTTCTTATGACTTGAGCTGGTGCCATTCACCTGAATATTGGGACTTTAGTTGAGAACACTGGGACAACAGTTCTCTGTTTTGTCCTGGCCAGATCCATCTTGGGACATGTTTTTCTTTTAACGGGAAGAGAAATGGCTTGGGAATGAGTCAACACTGAGAAAGCAGAACCTAGGGATAGTGAATCAGAACCCAGATCTACTCCTATATTGCAGAGAAATATATGACAATAAATTAAAATTAAGCAAGCAAGAATTCATCTGGCTTTCTCTCACCCACAAGGTGAGTCTTATGTGATACAGTGATTAACTTGCATATTTCCTCATGAACTCTTTTTTTTTCAATGCACAATAATTTTTATTTCCAAATCTGTTTCCATATGAAGTCTGCATCCTGTATGTATTTTGTAAGACTTTAATAAACACTGTTTATCCTGAATAAGGCTTCCTTCATATATCTAGTCATTAAATGTTACAAATAAATATTTAAGCTATAAACATGACTCAGGAGTTGGAAATACAGGAAAAATCTTTTTTTTTTTTTTTGGAAAAATATTCTTAACATCACTCTAGAAGTTGGCATCTCTCGCACTTAAAACCTTCAGTAAAATTTTGCAAGCAAAATTTGAAAGCATCATGACCTTACATTTGGTGGTGCCATTTTACTTGTTAATGGAAATTACATTAGAAACTTTACTGAAAAATAATCTATTTTTTCTGATAAAAAGGAATATATTTTATCATAGAAAATGTAGATGATCAAAACAGAAAAAAATAAATCACTTCTTATCTTACATGTAGTTGTAAACACACACACACTCTTATAGATGTTACATCAAAATCCTTGAGGAGAATACAGGCAGCAACCTCTTCGACCTCGGCCACAGCAACATCCTCCTAGGAACATCAACAAAGGCAAGGGAAGCAAGGACAAAAATGAACTATTGGGATTTCATCAAGATCAAAAACTTTTGCACAGCAAAGGAAACAGTTAACAAAACCAAAAGACAACTGACAGAATGGGAGAAGATATTTGCAAACAACATATCAGATAAAGGGCTAGTGTCCAAAATCTATAAGGAACTTGGCAAACTCAACACCCAAAGAACAAAGAACCCATTCAAGAAATGGGCAGAGGACATGAACAGACATTTCTGCAAAGAAGACATCCAGATGGCCAACAGACACATGAAAAAGTGCTCCACATTGCTTGGCATCAGAGAAATACAAATCAAAACCACAATGAGATATCACCTCACACCAGTCAGAATGGCTAAAATGAACAAGTCAGGAAATGACAGATGCTGGCAAGGATGCGGAGAAAGGGGAACCCTCCTCCACTGTTGGTGGGAATGCAAGCTGGTGCAACCACTCTGGAAAACAGCATGGAGGTTCCTCAAAATGTTGAAAATAGATCTACTCTATGACCCAGCAATTGCACTACTGGGTATTTACCCTAAAGATACAAACATAGTTATCCAAAGGGGCACATGCACCTGAATGTTTATAGCAGCAATGTCCACAATAGCCAAACTATGGAAAGAACCCAGATGTCCATCAACAGATGAATGGATAAAGAAGAGGTGGTATATATACACAATGGAATACTATGCAGCCATCCTCATGAACTCTTAACCAGCTTCTCTTTTGCCAGTCATCTTTCCAAAACAGAGTATGCCATTCTTTTGGTTATGAAGCTTCCCACTGCGCTCAGTATCGTGAAGTTCAAGTTTCTGAAACTGCCATTCAAAGGCATTTATCATTGAGTTCTGCTTCTACTTTTTCAGCCCAATATTTTGCTACTCTCATTCTCAGGCACATACCATGCTTTAGCGTGACCAGACATGTATTTTTATATATGCTTATATATGTTCTAGTTTGCTCAGGTTCCCTCTGGCCGGATTCCCACACCTTTTTATGACTTTCTAAGAATAGAACCTTGAGTAATAAGGTGTTCATTACTCTGAAACATTAGGTATCACCATCATTCCTGCTGATTCAAGGGCTAATTTTGCAAGTGTTGGCAGGAGGGCAACTTGATGCACCCAGACATTTGATAAAAGTTGCAGTTAGACCCCAGAGATCTCATCCCATAGGGAATTTAATATGGTTTTACTAAAGAAATCTCAGAAAGCAACATGCTTAGACAAAAGTATGACTAAGTTATTATAAAAATGAATAAACAAGAAATAAAAACATACATCCACACCAAAACACGTACAGAAATAGATTTATTCATAAGAGCCCAAAAGTAGAAAGAACCCAAATAGTCAACTGATCAATGTATACATACAACATGGTATATCTATATAAGGGAATATGATTTAAAAAAAAAGAAGTATTGATACACGTTAAAACATGGATGGACCTTGAAACGGTATGATAAGTTAAAGAAGGCAGATACAAAAAGCCATATATTGTATGAATCCATTCATATGAAATGTCCAGAATTGACAAGTTAGTAGACAAAGTAGATTAGTGGTAATCTAGGGTGGGGGCAGGAAGAATGAGTAGACTGAAGGATGAATGAAGCCTGTGGGGAAGAATTTTTTAGAATAATAAAAATGGGGATGCCTGGGTGCTCAGATGGTTAGGTGTCTGCCTTTGACTCAGGTCATGACCCTGGGGTCCTGGGATTGAGCCCCACATTGGGCTCCCTATTCAGCAGGGAGTCTGCTTCTCCCTCTCGCTCCCCACTGTTCCCCCTGCTTATGCTCTCTTGCTCTCTCTGTCAAATTAAAAAAAAAAAAAACTTAAAAAAAATCAAATAATGAAAATGTTCTATAGTTGATTGTGGTGATGAGTGCACAATATTGTGAATACACTAAGAGCCACTGAATTGCACACTTTAAATGGGTGAATTATATGGTATGTGAATTAAGTCTCAATAAAGTGGTCTAAAAAAAGTGTATAGGAGCATTATTCATAGTTGCCAAAACTGGGGAACAGCCAAGATGCCCTTCAAGAGGTGAATGGATAAATCAACTGTGGTACATCCAGACAATGGATATTATCCAGCGGCAAAAAGGAATGAGCCATTAAGTCATGAAAACACAGAGGAGCCTTAAATGCGTATCATGAAGTGAAAGAAGCAAACCTGAAAAGGCTACACACTGTAGGATTCCAACAAGATGACATTCTGGAAAAAACTCTGAAGCCAGTAAAAAGATCTTTGATTGCCAAGGATTGGGGGTAAGATGGGACAAACAGGCAGAGCATAGAGGATTTTTAGAGTAGTGAAACCACTTTGTGTGATACTGCAATGGTGGAGATATGTCATTATACATTTGTTTAAACCCATAGAAGGTACAATGCCAAGAGTGAACTCTTATGTAAACTATGATTTTGAGTGAGAATGCTGTATCGTTTTAGGTCCATTGGTTGTAGTAAATACCTCCTGCTGGTTCTGGATATTGAGAGTGAGGGAGGTTGTGTGTACGTTAGGGAGGCAGAGGGACATATGGGAATTCTGTACTTTCTGCCCAGTTTTGCTGTAAACCTAAACTGCTCTAAAATATAAAGTCGACACAAAGAAGAAGAGGAGGAGGAGGAGGGAGAAGAAGGAGAGGAAGAAGTCCTGAATACTACACAAGGCTTATCTCAGTTGGCACCAACTATAAAATTTTCCCTAACCCTCTCTCTTCTCCTTCCTGGCAGAAAACACCTTTATCTGTGTTTTCATTGTGTTCTTATTCCCACTTCCTTTATAGTTCATATCACTTCACTTCATTATAGTTGATTGCAGGTCTCACTAAACTATGACCTGCTCTGGGCTGAGGCAATACCTTGTTTTGTTATTTCTACTAGAAATACTACATAGTAGAGTTCAATGAGTTCGGTGTGTGAAAGAATGAGAGACATCTTAGAGCTAGCTACTCTTTTCAATATAGTTTAAAAAGATTTTGCTCCAGAATCTGTTCTTCAGGCCTTTTTTTTATCCTAGAAACAGCTGTCCCCATGTGGCTCATCCCAGGGACAGTGAGGAGGATGGGAATGAGAGAGCATGGAGGACTGTCCTTAGAAAATGGAGGACATATGAGAATGTTAAGCCAATGGCTTATCTACACTTACCTCTATGGTGTTTCTTCAAATAAAAGCCCATTATTTTATTAGAGCTTTTGGAAAATACTCCTCCTTGGAGATGATACAACCAACTGTAGTATAAAATCCAGGACAAGACTTATGTGGTGGCCCAGGTCAGCTGGGAAGATGTCCTGGGGTTGTGAGAACATCTCGCTCTACCAAAAGCCATCTCTGCCACCTCCGGATGGCTGCCTGAGATTTTCGTGTGAAGGCTTCAGTATAAGGCTTAAGGGTTAGATGTCTGTAAACTGTGTGAGATGTATTCCTTCAAAGGATGACATTTTAAGCTTTTGTTACTCACTTACACCTTACTGAGAGTCATATGTAATATGGTTCTTGAAAGCAGGTTTTCAGAGGGCAGTGGAGAAAACCTATAAAGACATTGGTGCCAAGAGTGAAAAGAAAAACGTACCTAAAGGGGTGATAGAACAATAAAAAGAATGTTTCTTTATCACAAATTTACCAGCATTGAATAGACAAACTGGATACTCTCAGCCACACCGCTGCTTTAATTTTAGGACTAAGATGGCTTTTTAGGATATCACTTATTATTTAAAATAGAGGTGTTGATAACACTGGGGATTTCATCATTAGTGCTCTATGACTTACAGCTGAGTAATCTAGAGAATTCACTTACCCTCTCCGAGCTTCAGTTTTATTCTTTCATAGTAGAGACACAGTAATACCTGAGCTGCGTACATCATGGGGTGATTGTGAGGTTGCTCCCAGTAAATTTCTTGAAAAGATATCAAATCATTTACACTTGCTGTTACTGTAGGAGAAGTGCTGTGATCCTCCCCTACTGAACCTCAGTGGAGGTTATTTTTGGTGAGATTATATACATATATATATACCTTTCAGGTCTTGTTCCTTTAAATTTTGAAGGAACTTCTACCAGGTTTTGAGAAAAGTTTTAACTCAAGGCACATAAATGTACATAAGGATATCAAGCCAACATATGCCCTTTTAAAAGAGAAAAGCTTTTCTTCAACTATCTTCTCAAAGAGTCATTAATTTGTATCAGATAATGGCGGAGATTAGACATGCTGACTTGCCTTTCTAAGGAGCATGGTGTGTGTGAGCATTTGTGACCCACAGTACCTGTCACTTTGTTCCTCTGTTCCAGAGATCACCTGGCAGTTCACAAATGTGGTGGGATACCTGTCCTGTGTCCTGTGTAACTCTCAGCCTGCACAGGGCTTTTCCCTAGAACAGCACCATGAGGTCCTTAAGGACAGAGACCAGGACTTAACAGGTGTTTGTGTCTCTTGGCTTCCAAAAGTAACTATTGATTAAATGAAATTGTGGCTAAGACTGCATGTCAGGATGAGGAAGAAGTGGTGCCTCTGGGCAGGTCTGATCTTCCAGGCAGGTGACCTGTTCCTGCAGAACTGAAAGGAGACTCTGCTGGGCCAGGGTGAAGGCTGTCCTACCCTTTCACAGATGACCAAGTTAATAATGCCAGGCCAGTGGTGTCAAATAAAGGGCATCCCAGTTTAAGAAAGACATGAGAAGTTAGGAGGCAGTTCAGAGGACAGCTGTCATGAAGATAAAAGAGTTTAGAAAAGAAGATGTAGGAAGAGTGGAGGGAAATACTGGGATTATTTAAACCTGACAAAAAGGAACCTGGAAAACTGTCACAGGTAGTTGATTTTCAAACATACGTGGGGATGATAATATAGGGTGGAGCTTCTCAACCCTTTTTCCTGGCAAGGCCCTCCTAGGAAAGGATATACATACAAGGCCCACAAAGGCAATCAGGTGAGGCTCTTCAAAACTACATTCTGCAGTAAGGCTGTGACACTCCTGGGTCCCACCCTGCCACCAGAGGAGATCAGTAGCTTACTTAGCAGCCTGTAACCTATCCTGGCCTTTGGGAAGTTTATGAACTGTATGTTTGTGCTCCTCCCCAAATTCATATGATGAAACCCTAATCCTAATGTGATGGTATTAGGAGATGGGGATTTTGGGAGGTGATTAGGTCATGAGGGTGGGGCCCTCATGAATGAGTTTTGTATCCTTAGAAAAAAGACCCCAGAAACCTCTTATCCACTTCTTCTGCCACATCAGGTTGTAGGGAGAAGATGCACCTGCCTGTGAACCAGGAGGAAGGTCTCAACAGACACTGAATCTGCTGTGCCTTGATCTTGGAATTCCCATCCTCCAGAACTATGAAAAATATATGTGTGTCGTTTAAACCACCCGGTTTACAGCATTTGTTACAGGGCTGCAACTCACTGAGAAGTCCTTGTACACCTATTAGGGTATTGATGTATAGAACACAGTATTTTAGGTAGAGTAAGAAGAACTGGGATCAAAATTTTATGAGAGACTGAAATAAAAAGAGAAAACACTTTAATCTTCAATATGAAATGTACTGGTTTGTTTTGTCAAAGGGTGTGTATGTGTGTGTTAGCTTGTCCCCAAACCTTTTATACAGTTTAACTTCACTAACTTTAGGAATATGAGTGCTAGAGTTACCCCCAAGACCATTTGAAAGTTTAATTATTTACATTCATTTTATATTGATTTAATTTTGGGATTATTGAATAATGCATTATTGAGTTTAATTGAGTGAGCCTCTCTGACTAAAGATACTAAAGGCCAAATGAAACAAAAACTGAAATGTGCTGTGCAACATGTACAAAACTAAGTGAGTGTGGAAGAACATTAAGGTCTCTATCTGGGTTCATGGAAGGCAAACACATTTTCTTTTAAAGGTTTTATTTATTTGACAGGGAGCACACAATGTGGGGAGCTGCAGGCAGAGGGAGTGGGGGAAGCAGGCTTCCCGTGGAGCAAGGAGCCAGATGTGGAGCTTGATCCCAGGACCCTCAGATCATGACCTGAGCTGAGGGCTGTTACTTAACCGACTGAGCCACCCAGGTGTCCCAGGCAAACACATTATATATGAAAGATGGATCTGAGGACCTATGTGATCCTGAGTGTCAATGTCAGGGTACAAGCAAAAATTCCAGGTAGTCTTGCAGATTTTCAAGGCACAGACCTGGTAAGACACAAGTCAAGGTCTCAAACAGTAAAGGGGGACCCAATTAATATATGAATTATACATGGAACAACATAAAATTTCATAAGTTTCATAAATGATGAAAAGGAGTAGGAAAATAGGATGGCAGACCTGAAGGACCTAGGAGGATGGAGGGGTCTTCTGAGCTAGTACGTGGGGAGGGGCTGTGGACACACCTTGTTCAATTGTCCCCTCCCTCACCCTCAGAAACTCTTTGTGACAGTGATCTGTGATGTAATCCTGTGGAGGATATATATTCAGTGTATGCACAGTGTAGGCTGTCTTATGATTCAGACTATCAAGTTCAAAGACTGGAATGTTCTCTCATTTCTGAATAGCAATACTAAACCATGTCTGAGCTTTGGCTCAACGTGCTTGGAGACTGACCCCCAACTTCCTTCCTATGCGAGTTGGGATTACTTCTGTTCCTGTGCTACCTGGTGGGGATTCCATTTCCAACTTGGAAAACCAAACCCACCCAAAAGGTAAGGAATCTTGGGGGGAGCCCTCAACACAGACTGTTATGGTTTCCATTTCTAATCCCAAATTTCATTCATTTTTTTAAAAGAGATTTTTTTTTTTTAAGAGAAAGCAAGAGAGTACACATGAGGTAGAGGGGCAGAGGGAGAGCTAAGCAGGGAGTGCAATGTGGGACTAGATCCCAAGACCCTGGAATCCTGACCTGAGCCCAAGGCAGGCATTTAACCAACTGAGCCATCCAGGCATCCTAATCCCATGTTTTAAAAGGAGTTTGGTAGAGTCAGAGAAACACCTAAAATGGGAAGTCTTAAGAGAACATTCACTCCTCTAGGAAAACAAGTCTGGCAGGGGTAAGGGTTAAGAAAGGACTAAGGTTTCTACTCGAAACTACAGTCTATCTTGGTATGGTGGTGGTTCATGGATAAAATCCCAAACACAGGTAATCTGTAGTCCTGGACTGGGTGATTTTGAGAGGATGAGGTCTGTGTAAGAGAACAAAGTTTCCCAGCACTCGATCATATCGAGTCACATTCCCATGTCCAGCATCATTCAATCAAGCCTTCCTTCATGCTGGGCTGATCAGGAGAACACTGCTAAGCCTCTGAGAAGACAGTGGGGTCTGGGCTATGAACTAGGATACAGGGTCCTACCTGAGGCAGCACAGATGTGACTGCTGGGCTTCATTTTCTATGTCATTGAACAAAGGACTTCTGACAGGGAATACCAAGTGTGGACCTCCCAGACAAAGTCATCCCCTGAGTTTTTCAAAGAAGTAAATATTGACAACATTTTATCACCTTAACTGAAAAAAGCAAGGAACAAAAAGTTCTATTAAAGTCCTAGAATTCTTGGATAAAGAATGTTTCCATTTCTGAGAGAAGAGTAAGACATGGGTCCCAACCCCCCTCATTCTTTTCATTTTTCTTCTAGCATCAGGGCAGAGCCAAGAGGAAGAGGAAAGTTAGGACTCTGGAAGGTAATGTTCTGCCTATTCCACCTGAGCTCTCCAAGGCTGATCCTTGCTGTCCTCTCCATGAGGGCCCAGTCCATGACCTCTGAGGATGTGAGCCTCTGAGACCTCAAGGCCTCATAGTAGAGGCTCATGGAAATGCAGCCAGAGTGCAAAACCCTTCTCAGATTCCATGCTCTGACCATTACTGAGCATGAAGCTGTGATGGATCTGGACAATGAGTGATGCCCAATAGGTGGCTGTGTGAGATGTTGAGTCAAAACTTCTGTCTCCTGACTTTTTGAAAGCTCTGTAACATCGTGGATGCTCAGGAGTCTTCCCTGACCTCTCTGCTTCACAGAGGTGGTCTGATCATCACATGGATAATTTACATGAAAGTACTTTATACAGGAAGCAAGATTCCTAACCAGCTTCACATCATTGGCCATTTGCCCTCATCTATTTATTATTGGGGCTTTCAGAGTCCAACATGCCAAGGCTGTTCCATAAGGGGACTCCTGTATTAATACCTATATTTCTACTTTCACTATATAACTCATTCTCCTGTTTCTCCAGATGACACATGGTACCAACGGGAAGTGGAGGAGACCCAGAAGCTGATCTCTATTTTAAGAAGGTGACCAGTCTTTCCCCTTGATCCTGTTGCCTCTTAGAGCACGTTTTATGCAAGGATTTTATTATGCACGTTTTGCAGGATTCACTGCAGTCTGTCATAGCCAAGGGAGGGGGTAACCCTAGGAACAGATATTGGGGTGAAAGCTACTGAGTACACTGTCAAGTCATAAAGGTGGGGCATTATGAAGGGACAGCAGGCTTCAGGTGGCCCCTCTCTTGTCAGGCCTGCATGGCCTCCTCCACTTGTTCTGGTTCTGGCTGCAGTTTTGTACCTCCTGTCTCCTGCAGCCCCCTCGGCCAACATCATGATACCATCTACTTTCATCAGCTGATATATCCAGACCCCTCCTGTGAGGTATGTAATAGCACAACTGCTGAGATCAATGGGCTGCTGTTCCTGTAGGCGCTGGAAGAGTCTACTCCCTTGGCTTCCACAGCTCCTGTGACTTCTTCATCGTTCACTCTCTCCCCTGACTTCTCAGCAGTCCCTCCAGGAGAGCTAATACCAGTTTCACTGCCTGAGCCTTCCCCACCACTGGCCTCCATCTTCTTGCCTAACCCAGTGATCCCTGTGGCTTATTTCTTTCCATCCTCACCACCCAGTGATTCTTTGCCACCAGAGCCCTTTCCTCCCTTGGATTCCAAATTCCCAATGGACCATTTCCCAGCCCAGCCCCCTGCCTTTCCTCCTGTCCCACCCCTTAATGTCCATACAGTGTCCAAACAGACAGTGTCTCTAAATACCATCTTCTCTCTGGACCCTACCTTTTCCCAAGATGTCAGCCCCTTAATGGAGTTGTCCCAGAGGGTGAATCCCACTGAGACCTTTGCTCATCATCATGGACCACCAACCCCATCTTCTTCACCACCGCCAGACTGCAATTTAAGTATGACTAAATCTAAACTGATTTCCATCTCAAGGAAGCCTGTTCCAGAGAGCTCACCCCCACAGAGCTCTGGGGGATTGTCTACTTATGTCCCAACAATCATAGGCATTGACCCCTCTAGCTTGTTAACTTTAGACTTCCCTAGGTAGCAAACTCATGCCAAAGACTTCTTCCCTTCAACCCTGGATCCACGTGATTTCCATCAGTAGTTTCTGGGCTTCCATTCTTCAGAGGCTTCTTCCAGGGGAGACCCTGCAGCCAACATTTAGAGCCTGGTAACCTCTCACTTCTCAGTCCTAATGCCCTGGCACTTCTAGAGAAACAAGTCCAAAAGAGTTGTGACTTCCTCAGGTGGAAGGAAACAAAGGGTTTTTTCCAAAGCAAACAATTGCTGATAAGCATGATTTGGCATCCTCCCTTCCTTTCTGGAGCAGCAAAGGCCAATTAAAGGAGCTGCATATGCATCAGCAGTGCCCATATCCTACAACCTTGGAGGAGGGCCATTGACAGCAAACCCCCATCCAGCTCTTCCGGGATCTCCAAACTCTGCATAGTGAGTCCTTCTTCCCTGCTGCTGATGCCTCAGATAAAATCTCAAATGCCTCCCCAGAGCAGGAATCCCCAGTAGTTCCCCATCCACTTCCTCCATCCTTGCCTAAGAACCCACCTCAACCCCTGCCTCAAACCCAGCCCCTACCTATCCCTCATGTCCAGCCCCTGGCCAATCTTCAATCCCCACTCCCAATCCTGCCATCTGGTCCTCTACCCGACATCAAGATCTGTGGAGTGTGTTTTCACAGACCTCAGAATGAATCCGAGAGTCTCATGTCAACAGAAATGCACCATCTGGAACGGAATGTGTTGCAGAAGGTACAGAAATGTGTGTGGGGTTTACCCACTATTGTCCAAAGATCCCAAGAAGATTATTGTCCTTCAGCTCCTAACAATTCTCCCAAACTTTGGGTCTCCCATGCCCATGCTGCTATCTCTAATCCCTCATGCACAGTTTCCTCTCAGTGACAAAATTCAGAAAAAACTAGAGAGTCATCTTCAAAATAGGTTCATCCAACACCGGTGTGGCCTGGCTCGCAGGATCTATGAGTCTCTCGCACTGATGAGTGGTCCGAGGACTCTTCCACAGCTACCTGAGTCTCAGCAGCATCATGGATGCTCAGGAATCTCTAATAAGAGTGAGATCAAATTGAGTATCTCTAAAAGTGTATATGTGGAGGACCCAGAAATGCTTCAGCTAGAGTACGGTGACCTGGCAAAGTACAAGGGTGACCTGGAGAAGGATAACAATGACTTGGAAAAGGACAAAAATCTGGAGAAGGAAAATGATACCTGAAGAAGGATCAGCGACTCAACCCCGAGAATGGCCCAAAAGATTAACTGTTGAGTGACCCAGTTAGCTCTTCAGATAATGAAATGGGGTATGATTCTGAGAAAGAACTTAGGAAGCCCATCTGTGAAAAACTCCACAGTGTCTGTGGAGACTATAGGTCAGAGACAACTTGAAAATGCCCTGAATATATATTTAAGCAGAAAGTCTGAGGAAATCAATGAGGGTCAGTTGCCTGGGACTGTGCATAATTCATGGTATACTATGAAGCAGACATCTCTTCTTTTGAGAAATCCCTGACTGAAATAAAACAGAAGTTTGCCACCATCAGAGGTTGAGGACTACTCCCTGAATACCTTCCAGGAGCTTCCCTTTGTTGAACCTAGTGCAGAACAGAAGCTGGAAGACCATATTAAAAGATTTCATAAGAGGGTGACTTGGGGCCTTCCCCCTAGGGTCCTTGAAATCATAGAGTTCTTTTAATTGAAAGAGTCCACATTCCATTCTAGCCTTTCTCCTCAACCAACGTGATTTCTGGGGCAAATTGTAAACCTGGGAGCGTCAACTCCCTTGATGGAAGCTTCAAATCTCTCCATGGAGAGAAAGCAGGAACAGCAAATTCAGCCCTTATGCCGGATTGTCCTCTCCCTGCCACCTTAACTTTGGGCAAAGAAGAACAGAGAATTCTGAGGCAATCACCCTCCAATATCAACCATCAGTTTTCAGAGGATGATCTAAAAACTAAGAATGGCAGCCAGACTCTTACACCTGTCAGACATGATACCATAAGAAACAGACAGCCCCCAAGGCTGCCTAAAAGGCAAAGTGGGTTCAGATGTGAGCCGAAGAGTAACAGTGCAAATTTCGGTGGTAGGATAGGAGAGGTAGGAGAGGTGGCAGGATAGGAGAGGTAGGAGAGGTAGGAGAGGAGAGTCCAGGGAGATATTCAGGACCAAGGAATTTCATACACATCAATCACAACCTAACATTTTGACAACCAACAAGCCAGTTAGCTCCCAAATTATAAAGTGGAATAAGCATCAAGTCAAAACCACCATCCCACCAAACATACCAATTCCGCAAGATCCTAAATTATTGAAACTCAAAGAACAACTCTTTCATGAGTTAAAGCTTACGCTGGAGAACAGGGAGCATAGCCAGGCCCAAGCCCAATACACTGGCCTGCCCCCTGGCTCAGATCATTTGACATATAAGGCCTTACTGACTCATGCCCAGGGTGTCTCCTGCGGGGACATGAGTGCTTCCCAGGTGCTGCATGTCCATCCAGAGGACACAGGAATTACTATGGAACAACAGCAGGAGCCCTGGTTCCCTAAGCATGTCTTAAGGAAGTGCCAGAATAAGAATCCCCCACCAGCTGCGAAGACCATGAAGCCTCCAGGTTCCAAGGCACAAGAGCATGGTGGAGGGGATGCAGGACTGGGAACATCCCAACCGAGAACAGTTTCCCTACTAAAGATGTGGTATTGAAGAAGAGGTTCCCTACTCAGGATGTGATATTGAAGGTAAAGCTGGGAAGCCAGTCTTCCCACACCCTATCACAGAAGAGTCAGCTGCCCCCTGAAAGCCATTCACAGAAGGGTCAGCCCCCTTCTGAAAGCATTTTCAATAAAAATCTGAAGGATTTTTTGCAATGGCTTACTCCTGGGATAAAATGCAAAAGGCAAGAAAACTCCCAGGAGAAGCCCAGTCCCCTATCATCTGTGGAAAGCAGAGGCTTACTTAAAGGTAGAGCTGCCTTTACTGGGACACCTGAAGCTCAGAAAATCATGACAGCTGTTGGGAAGTTCCAAGAGGAGAGAATGGGGCGTCGGCATGCAATAGGCAGCACCTGCCCTCAGCAGCCCATTCCCTCCCCAACCAAGTTGGGAAAACTCAGCAGAAAGCACAAGTGCAGGCCCAGGCACAGCCTGTCCTGGGGTATCCTTTCAACTACAGGGTTCCCGCCCATAAGGAGACAAACACCAGGTCCTGCCAGCAAGAAGCTGTCTTTGTCTGGCCAAGGCCTTACTGGAAGTAACAGACAGCTCAGACACAAGGACAGACAGCCCCAGAAAGTTGTGGCACTTAAGGACCAGCTACCGCATCAGAAGTATCCCCTCTCCATGCCCCTCAGGGAGCCTGGGCCCCACCCAAAGGCCACCTGCGGGCATCAGGCTGCCCAGTGGCCTCCGGCCACTCTCAGGACTCCTGAAGGCACTGTGTGCAGAGATGTGTCTCTACTATTTAGACAGAAAACTTCTCCAGAATTTCCAGTGAGAGGGTTTTGGGGGGCATTTCCTACCCCAAAATAATCCCTTGTGAGGAATAAATATTTCTCTAATAAAGTGATGTCTGTTCTGTGTACTGTCTTGGGAGCATGGGTTTTGGTAACTCAGCTCAGCTGTTACTCATTGCTTCCTTTGCCTTCTAAAAGGTGACCAATGTCCTGGAGCTCTTGGGAAATATGTATCATGTGCCCACAAAAGCCCACAGAAGCCCATTCCCTCTCTGATGAAGTTTGAGGAGATGGGCTCTCTCGCCTGTCCCATGGCTTAGCCTTACTGAAGATGTATAGTAGCTCACACCCCTCCCCTCATTGAATGTTTTACACCCTTTAAAACAAGTCCTCTATATCTGAGGAGGATCAAAGACAGGTATAGTTTTCAGAAAATAATGATTAAGCCGCTGTTGTTTCTTCACTGTTATTGTGTTACAGTAGATTAATCATTATTTAGAAGTCAGTGATCAGAGGATCCCACAGATGGGTGAACTCTGGTAATTTTTTTTTTTATTTGACAGACAGAGATCATAAGTAGGCAGAGAGGCAGGCAGAGAGAGAGGAAGGGAAGCAGCCCCCTTGCTGAGCAGAGAGCCTGATGTGGGGCTCGATCTGAGGACCCTGGGATCATGACCTGAGCTGAGGGCAGAGGCTTAACCATCTGAGCCACCCAGGTGCCCCTTAGATGGGTGAACTCTGAATGGGAGTGTTTTTTGGGGGTGGGGGGCAGTGTTGTTCGCGTTGATCTTGGGCTGGTTGAGGTAGCATCAAAAAATACCCTAGATGATGCTGAAGAATCTGTTCTGAGAGTCACGTTAAACTTGACACTGAGGTTTCCCACTGAAAGTGCTTCCCTTCCCTGGGCGTTTCTTCAGGCTGCTGGACTGAGGATGTTTTTTGCAGAACAAAAGCATCACTTAGCTCTTAGTGGTAGGAATGTTGACAAGGCAGCAACCACCTTCCAGGATAAGACACCTTTGAAGAAATGAAAAGGTCAAAGAGGGACCTTGCTGGTAGAACAAAAGTTTGTTTAATCATCCCCTTCTCAGGACCCTGTCCCTCTCCCCTCCTTCCTCAGTCTGATCCAGGCACCACCATTTTGAGGCAGACTGGAGCCTGGCACAGCCTACCAATGCCTTATACCAAAAAGGCATGGTTCTGTTCCTTGAGTATACAAGCAATACCTGCAGGCTGTCAGGCATGGCATCCCCTGCAGAGGAAGGTGATCTTGGTGTCTGCCTTCCATCCACACTTGCTGACAATGTATAAGATACTGCCTTTACTATGGCTAGGATGGCGGTATGCCACCTTCAGTATTCACGGCCTTAGTGGAGCCATGGTAGCTCTTCCCCATGAGATGTGCAACTTATGAACCAGGGGTGAGTTCTAGGATACAGAATAGGATACAGATGTTTGGGGGCTTATGATGGAACTCCATGGAATGCTTTTTTTGTTTGTTTGTTTGGCCAAGGCAGCACACATTTCCACACTTACAATAGGGCTCTGGAGGGAAGGCAACTCCACCTCAGACTGGGACTCAAATGTGGTAAGTGTGCTAGAGAACACCGGAGGTAGTCTTCAGGACAGTCTCAGGACTGCTCAGTGCTGAAACAAAAAACCATATGTCCATGACCTCTCTCACTACACTTGTAGCTTCTTGTCCAGGTTATCATTGACCCTACACTATTTGAATGTTGGGGTCACAGAAAGAATGCAGATTTGATACTGTGGAGGCCCTGAGGGGGACAATAGGTGGGATGGAGCCCCAGGCATGGAGCCTGAAGAGGTGAGGAGGGGTACAGGAGGCTCTAACATCTATGCGGACAGACCAGCCAGTAACCCAGCCTGCCGGTTCCTACATAATCTCATTTTAGAGTCCATTATGACCAATCCAGTGCACTTTGTGCCACCCTGTAGAGCTTCTTACCGGCAATACTTCTGCCATTGGCAATACTATAGTCTGACATTCTATTCCTCTGCCTCATGCCCCTGTCCTTCCAGCTTATATGTCCCTGTTAATTTTTCTACTCCACATCATCACTTTCCACTTCTTGCCTATCCAGCAAGGCCTTGTTCTTCCTTTCCTCACTGATGGCTTGTCGGGTAACCAACATGTAAAAAGAACCGACCAGCATAGGAAATGAAGTCCATGGTACTGTAACAGTGTTATCTGGTGACATGTGGTAGCTGCAGTTGTGTTGAGCACAGCACAGCATAGAGTTGTATACCTGACACTAATGTGATATTGCATCAGCCATTCTTTGATTCAAACAAAATAAAACAGGCTACAGTACAAGTGGACGACCCTACCTAATCCCCTTCAGTCCTTCCTGTCTGACAAAATCTTGTCTCTCTGCCTTTTTTAGAAATGCCTTTCTATATGTAACTGATTACTGTTGGATTAAATCTCCCATATCAAAACTGAGTCTACTCACATCTGAGTCTACTGATGCCACATGAAATTCAGCCCCAGCACTACCTGGAAGTCATTCATGCATTCCACAAATACTTATCCAAGACTTACTAACTTGAATAAAATAAATGGAGTTAGATCACTATTTCCTTAGTACATTCTCTCCTCAGTGTTCTCAGTTCTAATTTATTTTATTTTAATTTCATTTGATAGAGAGCAGGAGCACAATGAGGGGGACTGGCAGAGGTTGAGGGAGAAGCAGGATTTCTGCCAAGCAAGAAGTCGGACTCAATCCCAGGACACCAGGGTCATCACCTGAACTGAAGGCAGACTCTTAACTGACTGAGACACCCAGGTGGCCCTCAGATCTATTTCAAATTTCCTATACTTTTCTCAAACTTAGGCCATCTTCACTTGTCCAGCAGATGTGCTGGACCACAACTCACAGAGGAGTGATGGTGCAGTGATGGAGCTTCTCACAAAACAGAACAAAACAAAATCCTTCATTTTCCTCTTCCTTCCTGTTATACGGAAAGAGGTTTCCTTCCATATCTCAAAGGAAATATACTTTCTGAATGTGTTTATTGAGAGAAAGCTGACTTCTAGTATTGAAGGACTGATCTACCCTTGCCTGGTCTCCTCCTAACCCCTCCTCCCTGTCCTTATGAGGCACCCAATATCTTTTTTTTTTTTAATGGTTTTTACTACAGAAATGTTTAAGCTTGTCCAAGGGCACACAGAACAATATAACTTCCCACATATCTGCCACCCAATTGGCACTACTATCATTGGGCGGGTGTGATACACTGTGATTAAAGTGCAAAAGCCCATTTAAACATCTTGCCATACATCTCTGAGACATATGCTATGTGTCCACGTCAAAGCTCTCACATTTCTTTGATATTTATCACCTGCGCTACACACTTATTCACAACAGCATTGGTGACCAAAATGCAATTAGAGGCTTTGACAATCAGTTCTGCTCTGCCTTATAGTCAACCCTGAGGAGCCATTTGAGTGAATTCCTCAACTCCACACAAGCAGTAATCTTACAGAACAAATTCAGGGCAGAATTTCACTGTCCCTTAATCACTCAGTAACTGTAATATGCACAAAATACAGAAGAACACTGTATATGTTTTTAAAGACTTGACACTATGTGTTTTCAAATATTTATTTATTTATTTTAAAGATTTTATTTATTTGACAGACAGAGATCACAAGTAGGCAGAAAGGCAGACAGAGAGAGAGAGGGAAGCAGACCCCTGCTGAGCAGAGAGCCCGATGCAGGACTCGATCCCAGGACCCTGAGATCATGACCTGAGCAGAAGGCAGCGGCTTAACCCACTGAGCCACCCAGACACCCCTGTGTTTTCAAATATTTAGAAGAAAAATTTGTCTTGTTACTTTTCTTACTTTTCAAATAAACTACTGTTTCGCCTTAAATGAAGTAGATCAAACACTCCCCTCTCTCCAAAATGGCATTAAAGTAAAAGATTAGATGAAAACTACTCAATATCATTAACCATCAGAAAAATGCAAATCAAAATCAATATTTGCTAAAATCAAAAAGAATTCAAATGTTGGTGGGAATATGGAGAAATTAGAACCCCCACACAATGTTGGTGAGAATGAAAAATGGTACAGCTATTTTAGACAACAGTATGGCAGTTGCTCAAAATGTTAGACATAGGGTTAACATAGGACCCAGGAGTTCTACTTCTTGGTATATACTCACGAGCAATGAAAACATAGGTCCACACAAAAACTTGTAAACAAATGTTCATAGCTATCTTATTAAAAGGTCAAAAGATGGAAACAATTCAAACATCTGTCAACTGAAAAATGGGTAAATAAAATATAACATATCCCTATGATATAATATTTTTTGGAATAAAAAAGGCCAATCCATGCCACAAAGGGGATGAACCTTGAAAACATGTTAAATGAAAGAAGCCAGTCACTAATGACCACATATGATTCCATTCACAAGCAATGTCCAGAATACGAAAATCTAGAAGCAGAAAGTAGTTCATCTTAGAGCTCAAAGGAGGAGGGGAAAGGAGAATAATAGCAAAAGATTGCAGATTTATTTCTTTTAAGTCATGACATCATTTTAAAATTGACTGTGGTGATGCATATACAGAAAATCAAAGAATTATACATGTTAAATGGGTGAATTTTATGGTATGCAAGCTGTATTTCAATAAAGCTATTAAAACAAAGGATTTAAAAATAAATGCATAAAGATGTCAAGAAGGGGAGCATAAAGCCCAAATGTTGTCAACACATTTTTGGAAGATAGAAATCTGGTGGAGGACTGGTAACTGACTAGCAGAGCAAAGTGCTGGCAAATCAATTCACACTGCAAAACCCAGGAGACGAGCAACCTGGTGGCATGAGAGGAAAGGAAATTAGGTGTTCCATGTTGGTAAGCAATGTTGATGTTGAGTTTTCATTCTTTGTGGTTTGTTTTATATTACATATAATTTCTAAAATCTTTTTTTTTTTTTTTTTTGAGTGGTGCTGCTCTTTGCCAATTTTGTAAAACCTTGTTGAAATGTTAGCATGTTTCAAATGTGCAGAGAAGATCCCACGTTTCTTGCATTGGACAGAACTTGAGACAACTGTTTTAAAGTTGGCATTGCACACATCTGGAGTTGGGGTATGGTGGAGGCAGTAGCTTCTGGAATCAAAGCCAGAAATCTCAAAGGTTGGGTTAAATTCAAATTTAAAATGTATTTGAAAATAAAGTTGTGGAAAATTTGCATAGATGGTAAAGCCATAGATGGTAAAGCCATATACCTTTTATCCAGATTAACCTATTAAGATTTTGACCTGTTTACAATCTCTCTCTCCTTTTCTCCTTCCTCTTCCCTACAAATAGGAAGACACATATACACATATGAAAATTATGCATATATTCTTGAATATTTGAAATACATGTCATGCATCACACACTTTCTTCCAATATTTCATAGTGTATTTCTTATGAAAAAGAATATTCTCTGATAGCACAGTTATCTCCTTTGGTAAATTTCACATTGATGTAAAACTTTTAACTATTCTCCAACTCAAATTCCATTTTTATCAGTTTATCAAGTAATGTCCTCTGAGTGTGTGTGTCTGTGTGTGTGTGCGTTTATGTGTGTTTGTGTAAACCTCCCTACAGGATTTAGTCTAGAATCACATACTACATCCAGTTGCTGTGTATCTTTAGTTTCCTATAATCAGGATCCATTGCTTAGCCTCTTTTAGAACAAGGCCAGGTTTGAAAAAATCAATTCGATGTGCCATATTTATAACCCCTTCTCAGGTGGAAATTTTTTGGGGTGGAGCTTATCTTGCTCAGCCTTTAAAGGATATTTTTATAGTTGTGAGTACTAGGGGCCTATTTAAAAACAATTCCAGAAATTCAAAGATATGTGGAGGAATTTTTCTTAACAGACATACATCCTGCAGTCAAGGGAGGGTATGTGAAATGGGCGGGCTAGAAGTGTACTTTCCTTTGGGAGGGACAATGGTGAATCTGTGGATGCAGGTTAAGAGAGGAAAAGAATGCTGTCATTACTGGCAAACCCTCCTCATATGAGAGGTAAAGGATTCGGTGTCTAGGGCCAACACTGATTCATCAGCGAGGGAATGTAGGTAAGTCAAGAAAGGAAATGATACAGGGCTTAATTTCAACAGTTTATAATCTAAATAATGAAGCCATAAGGGTTACAACTATTAAATGACTAGGTAGCATGGGGAGAAGAAATAAATACATATAACCTTAACAAAAATGACATTATTATTATTTAACATTGGTAGAGAAGACAATAAGGTATTTGGGTGAAAAGGTAGAAGTTATGTGGGAAAAACAGTTTTCATGGAAGAAATAAACATAGGTGTCATTCAAAAAACCAAAAGGTATTGCTAGGTATAGTTATAGTTGTGCTCATGAGACATTATGCTAGAGGAGCCCACTTCCTAAATCAAGAGAGCTTGGTCTGCTGTGATGCAACACACTTGCTCTGTAAAATTAAGGAACCTTTAAAAATGTTGGGGGGAGAAGGGGGACTTGACAGAGAGGGAAGAGGGAGCAGCAGGGAGAGACACTATACATGTGGAAGAGAACCTGTAGGGTGTGAATAGCCTAAGAGGGATTTGGGGAAATGAAAGAATTACTAAAAGTTTTTAAGTTGTTTGCCTCAGTTCCATGGGTGTGTTGTGCCCTTGTGTCCCTCTTTGTCATGCTTTCTGTTCCTTGGTACAGGCTATTCTGCTTTCTCGTGCTTTTTAGTGAACGTTTGAATACTTTTTGTTATTCAGTACTTTTGGATACTTTTGAGGATCTATGGGGGTGGGGCTGCTGCTGAGTCTATTTCTGGCTTCATACAGGGAAAGATGCATGAGGGAGAGCTGCAGCTGAAGGCAGAGTAGATCTTGAGGATGTAAATCCCGGGGTAGAGCAAACCATCAGAGATGAATTGAGGTCCAAAGTGAAATCACCATGTAGTGAGAAGGGTCTCAGATGATATCAGGGTAACAGGGGACTGAGAATATTTCACTAAGGTAAATATATGATATGTGACTAGGTGGAGCAGGAAGGTAGGCTGGAGGCATCTAACAGGCCAGGAAGGATGGACACATCTGCTGGGCTGGATAGTGGGGGAAGGGTTGCAGGTGAGTTTCTCTCTCCTGTGCTGTCCCCTCCCCAACACTCAGGAATTTTTGGTGTCTGTACTAAGGCCCTGTGATGTGGGGCTGGAACTCTAGTCTAGCACATGGATTCTCCATGCCCAGCTGCCTGATGCAGGAGTGCATTTGCCCTGATGTGAATCATCTTTGTCTGGGAAGCCTTACTGCACCATGGCTGAACTCCAATTACACTTGTGCAGTCTTCCCATCCTTGCCTTCCTGGGTCCGGTGGGGCTCCTTCTTCTGGTGCTGTGCTACTGAAAGAGGAAACCGTGTTTACTAGTATTTTGGAAACAGAGATGTCAACCAGGTAAATAAAGTTTCTTAGAGATACTAAATCTTTCTTATCAAAGTGTTAGCATGGTACATTTTTCTCTGTCTCTTTGTTTTTAATCTATCTGTGTCCTTATATTTAAAGTGAGTATTTTATAGACAACACATAATTAGGTCTTGTTTTTTTCAGTGTGCTCCAACAGTTTCCTCTTTTAATTGGTGAATTTAGACTACTTCCATTTAGTGATTTTATATTATTTTTTAAGATTTTATTTATTTATTTGACAGAGAGAGGGAGCACAAGTGAACAGCAGATAGATGGAGAGGGAGAAGCAAGCTCTCCGCTGAGCAGGGAGCCCCATGCGGGACTCAATCTCAGGACCTTTGAATCAGGACATGTGCAGAAGGCAGCCGCTTAACCTACTGAAACACCCAGGTGCCCCAAGTGATTTTTAAATATAGTAGGATTAATATCTCTACCTTGTCCGTACTGTTTGCTATTCATTATACCTATCCTTCCCCTCTTTTCTGCCTTTTCTGGTTTTGAAAAAGCATTATATATAATTCTGTTTTCTCACTTTTGTAAGTCAATCAATTATTCTCTGTTAAAAATATTTTAGTGGATGTCCTAGAGTTTGTAATATATATTTACAACTACTCTAAGTCCACTTTCAGATAACGTTATGTCACTTCATAGATAGTGCAGGAGTGTCCAATTCCTCCTGTCCCTTGTAACATTGATGCCATTCATTTCAATTATCCCTATACTACAATCACCCAACACACTATCATTATTATTATTAGGTCAATTGAGAATAAGATGAATGAAAGTTTTATTTGATCCTCATTCATTCCTTCTCTTCCTTTCCTTTATGTAGATCTGAGTTATTTTCTTTCTTGACAAAGAACTTCTTTAAACACTTATGCAGGGAAGGTCTGTTGCTGATGAACTCCCTGTTTTTATTTGTCTAAGTTTTTATTTCTCTTTTACTTTTGCAGGATAATATCACTAGATATAAAATTTTGGATTGCTGGTTTTTTCTTGCAACACTAAACATTTCACTCCAATCTCTTACTTTCATGGTTTATGGTAATAGGTCATAATTCTTATGTTTTCTCCCTCTAGAGGTAGGGTTTTTATTTACCACAGGATTATTTCAAAATTTTATCTTTTGTTTTCATACAGTTTGAATATGATATGTCCAAGTATAGACTTTTTAAATATTTCCCTGCTTGGTGTACTCTGAACTTCTACAATATATCACTAACCTGTTATTAATCTTGGAAACTCCTTGGCCATTATTACTTCCAACATTTTTTCTGTTCTTTCTTCTTCTGGTATTCCAATTACATATCTATTATACAGTTTGAAACACAGTTCTTGGATATTCTATATTTTAGCATAAGAAAATTCTTTTCCTCTTTGTATTTCAGTTTAGAAAGTTTCTACTGACATTTATGCAGACTCACATATTCCTTCCTTGACGTTATGCAACCTACGGAGCAGTTAATCAAAGGCATTCTTCATTTGTCATACTGCTTTTGTCTTCTAACATTTCCTTTTGATTCTTTCATAGAATTTCCCTCTCTCAGCTTACATGCATCATCTGCTTTTGTATACTGTCTACCTTTTCAAGTAGAGCCCTTAACAGAATAATCATGGTTATTTTAGCTTCTACGTATGAGAATTCTGAAATGTGTCATATCTGAATGTACATCTGATGCTTGGTTTGTCTTATCAGTTTGTTTTTCCCTGCCTTTTAGCATGCCTTGTAATTTTTATTTGAAAACCAAACATGATGTCTTGGGTAATAGTAACTGAAATAAAGAGACATTTAATGTGAAGTCTTATGTTAATCTGGTTAGGTGTTGTCATGTCTTTAATATTTACTGTAGCTATATATATCAGAGGCTGCAGTTTCCTCTAGTGTCCTTGTTTTTGTCTCCCCTAGTATCTTTAGGTTTCCCTAAATCTCCCTAAATAAAACCTATACCTTGCCGCTCTTTTTAGCTATGATCCTGTTCCTACACCAAAGTTGTCAATACTGTAGTAAGGTGTCAGGGGAGGGGAGATTATTAATCTTTCATCTTTTAGTGGCCTTATGTTCCTGGATTGTGATGTTCACTAGTATGTCAGAGGTTTTTGTTTTGTTTTCTTCCACTCTATAGATGAGAGAGGAAAGCTGGAGGGGGCTGCTGTAGTTGGGTAATTTACCTTCTCCCATGGGGCATAAAGCTCTGGTAGGCTTTTCCCACTGAGTAGACTTCTGTTATTGAAAAACCCTGGGAATATTTCACAATGTTTTCAAAATGGGTTACCTTTCTCCTTTATCTCCAATACTACACTCCCCTACCAGAAACAAGAGCATTTTTTTTTTTTTTTTGTAGCTCTTTACTATGAGAACCAGGTTGAGTTCCTGGTAATATAACCCATAAATAAATGGGAGGCCCCCATTAGATTGTGACCCCAGGAGTTTCTCACTCTCATGCTAGCCTATATGCATCCTCCAGCAATTTGTCAAAGTGTCTGTTTAAGTGTTCCTACCAAGAGAGCAGTGTTGAGCTTCCAATGGGTTCTATTTCAGGTAAGCGAATCTTAGGTACAAGTTTCTGCACTGACACTCTTGGAAGATTTGAGGTAGTGGTTTGCCACTATGGTTCCAAGAAATGTCATTGATTTTTGGTCTGTTCAACATTTTGCTTCTTTCACAGACTAAAGTGATGATTCCCAGGCTTTTAGATCTGGAGCTAGAAGTTGCCCTTCAGAAAATGACTCTTTAATTTCTTGTCCCTCTTCCCATATTTCTCAATGAGTTTGGTAGGGTCAGAGAAACACCTAAAATGGGAAGTCTAAGGGAAGAATAGACATTAACTCCTCTAGGAAAAGAGATCTGACAAGGTGAAGGATTCAGGAAGCACTAAGTTTTCTACTTGAAACTCATAGTCTATTTGGGTATGGTGGTATGTCTTGGGTAAAATCCCAAACACAGGGATTCTGCAGTTCTGGATTGGGTTATTTGGAGAGTATGAGGACTGTGTGAGAAAACATGTTTTCCCAGGTCTTGATCATGAGTCACATTCTTATGTCAAGCATCACTCAATCAAGCCTGCCTTTAAGGTGCGCTGATCAGGAGAACAGTGCTGTGCCTCTGAGAAGAGACTGGGGTTTGAGTTATATCCTAGGATACAGGGTCAACCTAAGGGAGCACAGATGTGACTCTCGGGCTTTAGTTTGTATGTCCTCATTGAACAAAGAACTTCTGACTGAGAATATCAAGTGTGGACCTCCCAGACAAAATCTTCCTTTGGTTTTCAAAGTAAACACTGAAAATATTTTATCACCTTAAACATTGAGAAAAGCAAGGAACACAAAGTTCTATAAATTAAAGTCCTGGTATTCTTGGATAAAGAATGTCTCCATTTCTGAGAGAAGAGTGAGAGATGAGTTCCCACCCCTTATTCTTTTCTTTTTGTTCTAGCATCAGGGAAGAGCCAAGAGGAGGAAAGGTGGGACTCTGAAAGGTAAGGTTCTGCCTATTCCACCTGAGCTCTACAAGGCTGACCCTTCCTGTCCTTTCCATGAGGGCTCAGGTCCATCATTTCTGAGGATGCCAGCTGCTAGGTACATTATCTCTCAGAAAACAGAGGCTTTAGAGGAGAGACTCATGGAAACACAGTCAGAGTGTAAAACCCTTCTCAGATTCCCTGCTCTGACCATGACTGAGCATTAAGCAGTGATGGATCTGGACATGGGTGCTGTGTAATAGGTGGCCATGTGAGACATTAAGAGTCAGAACTTCTGAAGTTCTGAAACTTTCTGAAAGACCTGTGACATCATGGATACTCAACTTCCCCCTTGAGGTAACCATTGACCTATGTTCCACATAAGGTGGTTTTCAGTATCACATGGGATAGATAATACATACAAAAGCCCATTGTGAATGAGCAAATAATGTAAGTCTTATTATTAGCACTGATCAAGTGACCTTGTATCCTAATTCTTGGAGCTCTCCAAATCCAATCTTCCAAGAATATCTTTAAAGGACACTCTATTCAGCCTTTTATAAGATCTCTTGCTTCTATCTTCATCATTCTCCTGGTTTCCCAAGGTGGAGAACTTGTCAGAAGGAGGGGAGGCAAGAAAGGTGCTTTCTCTTCTGTAAAGGTGAGTAAACATTACCTTCTTTACCACTCTCTAAGCAGAGTGTATGTATTTCTAGGGCCTCAAGGAAGCCTGGAATAGAGATGGGATGGGAAATTCTCGAGTTAGAATTTGAAAGTGTTGGGGATGTTGGTGGGTGGAGGGCTACATTTGCCAGACCAGCCAAGGTCACATATGTTTGTTCTGGTCCTGGTTCAGTTTTGTACCTCCTGTCTCCCACAGCCCCTAGGCTGGCGTCATGATACTATCCACTTTCATCAACTGTTATGTCCGGACCCCTTCTGTGGGATGTGTAGCAGCACAACTGCTGAGGTGAATTGGCTGCTGTTCCCAGAGGCCCTGGAAGATGCTACTCCTTCTCTGATCCCCTTGGTTTTACAGCTCCTGTGACTCACTCCTCATTCACTTCATCTCCTGACTTCTCTAGAGTTGCTCCAGGAGACCTAATACCAGCCTCTTTTTCTGAACGTTTCCCCCAACCCCCTCTATCTTCTCACCTAACCCAATGACCCCTTTAGCTGACTTTTTCTTACTCTCACCCCTGGGCACTCCCTGTCACTACAGCCCAAAGCCCAGGATTCTTTATTCCCAGGGATCCATTCCATACCTCTACCCCTTCTTTTGACTTCTTTCCTACCATATGATGCTCAAACAGAGGCCACTTTACCTCTGAATACCATCTCTGCTCTTGACCCCACCATTTCACAGGGTATCAACCTCTTACCACATCTGTCTTAGACAAGGAATCCCACTGATTCATCTGCTTGTCATCATGCACCACCAACACCATCTCTTTCACCACTGCCAGACTGCCCTTTAACTGTGATTCAATCTAAATTGATTTCCATCTCACTGAAACCTGTTCCTGAGAAGTCAGATCCAGATAGGCCTGGTGGGTTGTCTACTTATGTCCCTACAATCAGAGGTAGTTACTGTTCAAACCCATCAAGTCCAGAATTCTATTGACAGGCCTATGCTAAGAACATGTTCCTTTCCTCCCCACATTATCACACTCTGATTTTCAGCAAGAGCAGGTTTACCTCCATTCACAAGAAACCTATCTCTGGAGAGACTCTGCTACTAAGCACAAGGAGGTCAGTGGAATTTCTTTCCCTGGCCTTAACTCTCAGGCCCTCTTGGAGAAATAAATGAAGAAGAGAATGGATTTCCAGATTTTACAGAAGAAAGTAAAAGAGGCAGGGCCATTTTCCAAACAAATGTGGTCAGAGTACCAGTGGACATCTTTAGGGAATTTGTTGCATCTGTTTGATGTACAGGTCACCACATGCCCCAACACTGGCTGGAATGTTGAAGGCAAACCAGAGCAGCTCTCTATTTATCAACAGCTCCTCCATGTCAAGGCTTTGGCAGAAACTTACATCGGAAATATAGCCAGCCCTTCTGGGGTCTTCCTTCTTTGCACAGTGAGTCCTTAGGAGCCATTCTCTTGTTTTCTAGTAGTACTTCTCCACTAGAGTCTCACTTTGTCTTATTCAATGGAATTCATAATACCTCTGACATCAAAATGCAAGCATCTCGACCACTTCCTCATTCCCAACCATTTCCTCTCCATCTCCTCTCCCCATTGTACACCCCAATCCTTGCCTCAAACCCTGTCCCCATCCCAGCCCCTACCATTCACTCAGGTGAACACCCACGCTCATTTTCAATCCTGTCTCCCAATCATACCACTTTCTTCATCCCAGATTAGGGACTGTGGAGTATATTTCCATAGATCCAGGAATGAATCAGAGTCTCTTATCTTGACTGAAAATCAACATCTGGGATGGCATATGTTGCAGAAGTAACAGGAAAGGTTGTGGGCTTTAGTCCCTGTGTTCCAGAAAACTAAAGAAACCATTTGTCCTCGAGCTTCCAACCTTCCATTGGTTTGCCAGCCATCCCATGCCTATGTACCAGTCTCCATCCTTCCTGGCCATTTTCCTATCATCTGTGAACCCCAGGAGACACTGGAGTTACGTAGCTCAAGAAAGGTAATCCCATGCTGGTGCCTCCATGACTGTAGAAATATAGAGTCCCTAGCAGGGATGGAGCCACAGCGTAAATCATCAGAACTCTCTCAGCAAAAAGGCAGACATGTTCACTCACAATTTTCTGAGTTTCAGGGCCATAGGAACAGGGATCTAGCAAAGACTGAGTTTCATCTCCCTGGAAGGTTCCATGAGAGGGTCCAAATAAAGTTCCAGCTAATGTAGGATATGAGAAGGAATCTTGGGTATATCCTAGTGAAGATTTCAGAAGACAGCCCACAAAGGGTCTCAGAATGCTACCTAGTAAAGGGTCTGAGGGCTGCCTTGGAGACAAGTAACTGTATGTGTCATTCACAGAATCACTCATCCTCTCCCTGCTATGTCATCTGTGAGCAGTGAAGGAAAGGGGGGGCTGAAGGCATCACACTCTGACACTGACCGTAAGACTGCAGAGTGTATCCAGATAGCTTAGTGGGGCAGCAAGACTTTTCAGCTCCTTACACACAGCATCAGAGCTCAAGTGTGACCCAGTGAGACTGTATGAGACAATACATTGTGGCCCAGAGATACCCACAAGGCAAACTGGGGCTGGACACGAGTCCATGAATGAGAATATGAGTTCCAGTAAAAGAGTAGAAATGGGATAGGGCAAAGTGATGGTGGAGAAGAATTTAGAACATTTTGCCATGCCCAACCTGTCCAGAGATATATTCGACACCAAGGAGCTCTGTACACTTCAACCCCTATCTTGGGACACCTTGACAACCAGTGAGTTGGGAAGCTCCAAAATGATAAATCTCAACATGAGCAAGGTAGAAACTTCCCTGACCATGGAACACCCTTCACCAAAAATACTGGTTCCCCAAGATTCTTAACTATCAGACCTGAAAAGACAGATTGTGAGTGAGTTAACGTTTAAACCGGAGAGTGAGGAGCATAACCAGGCTCAAGGATGTACCACTGACATGCCTCTTACTTCAGATACCTTGACTTCCAAGCTTTCCCTGATTCCGTCGCAGAGTGTGTGCAGCGGGGACAAGGAAGCATCCCAGGTGCTGCATGTCCAACTGAAGGACAACAGAATTAGCACGGAGCAACATGAGGAATCCTTGGACGCGAAGCTGGCCTTATGTAAGGGCCAGCATATGAATTTCTCACAAAGTAAAAGTGCAAAGAAAGTGAGACCTCAGGATTCCAAAGCAAGAAAATGCAGAAGTGAGGACTCAGGAGTAGGGACATCTGCAGGCAGAGAGGAGAGCCACCATGCTGAGGACAGAAAATTAGAGAGTGCTTCCTCAACTCTGTCACAGAATGAAAATTTCCTCTTGAAAGTTACTTCAGAAAAAAGATGAGGCAATTTTCTCAGTGGATCAATTCCAAGCAAAAAATCACATGGCATCAAGAACGTCCCCCACAAAAAGCCATGTTCATGTCCACCTTACTGCAGCACCAAGACCCAGTTGAAAGTGTAGCTGCTTTTGGGAGTGATCGGCCTCCTGAAGCTCACAAGCTCACTACCTTTGGGAATGTCCTAGAAGAGAAGCTGGCACATATGTGTGGATCTGAGGCCTCAGAGTTAAGCCAGCAGCAGGAGGAACTACAGGTCTGATAAGAGACCTCCCTCCAACTACTGGGTTCTCTCTGACCCACAACAAAAGGAACTGGCAAGTATCACATCCTACAGCCAAGAAGCTGCCTGTGCTAACCAGAACCATCTTACAAGTGTCAGACACATAAGAGACAGGGTCAGACATCCCCAGAAAGCTGAAGCCTTCAAGGATCAGCAATTAACCCGGGGTCAACCCCCTTCTTCTTTGCCCTCTGGGGGATCTGTGCCTCATCCAAGCCCCACCTGTGTGCATCAAGTATGCCAGGTCCTTTGGGCCACCAAGGGTGACCCTGATGAAAGTACTGTGTTTAGCGATTAGACTCTTCTACTCAGGCAGAAAATGCTTCTCCAGAACTTCCAGGGAGAAAAATTTCTCCAAAGAAATTATTCAGTCCTTATTGAGAAAGCTTCAAAATTTTCATGACAATATATCCTCCGATGAGAGCAACCTTCAGCACAACCAAGAATATTAATCCTCCTCAATAAATGGTTCTTCTAACAGAGAGTGGTGTTCTCTGTGTGCTGCACTGAGACTGGGGCTGGTGTTACTCTATCACTTGCCTGTAGCCAGCTGATGGAGGCTCCCTCCCCTCCATGGTTTATCTTCTCATATATCGCCTCAGATTCCCTCCTTTGCACCTCCTACCTGGCAGAACATGGTTACTTTTCTGTTTGTAGAGTTGCAGGTATTCTTTTCTTCGATCTCCCCTTGATTTCATAGGTTCAGAGTGATTTTTTTTAAAGATTTTATTTATTTATTTGACAGACAGAGATCACAGGTAGGCAGAGAGGCAGGCAGAGAGAGAGGAAGGGAGGCAGGCTCAGGACCTCGGGATCATGACCTGAGCTGAAAGCAGAGGCTTAACCCACTAAGCCACCCAGGCGACCCGGATCTGAATGATTTGATAGCTATCTAGCTGAATTCCTGCAACCAGACAAAACTAAGGTCTCTTACTCCTTTGCCATCTTGGACTGCAATCTCAATGACTATTTCTTAATCCCCTCTCATAGAAGGGCAACCTGAAGGACAGAGAAGGTAATATATATTTAGTGGGCTAGCATGAATGTGGGAGCCAGGGATGGAGAGCCCCCTTATACTGTGAGGAAGTATTTGGATGTAAATGACAGCAAATATAACTTAACTGACTTAAAAAGGAGAATCTGTTGACTTAGGTACCTGAAAAAATCTGGGAATAAGATTGGACTAAGGCATACGGGTTCATGCTGGGGATCAATCGATGCCTTCAAGAATCACTTTCTATCCATTTCTTGACATTCTGGACTGACTTTATGTCAGACAATTTTTAAAAAAAATTTTTCCTTTTTCTTTCTTTCTTCTTCTTCTTCTTCTTCTTCTTTTTTTTTTTTTGACTTGCTTTATTTATTTATGTTCATTAACATAAAATGTATTATTAGCCCCAGGGGTATAGGTCTGTGAATCATCAGGCTTACACACTTTTCAGCACTTACCATAGCACATAACGTCCCCAATGTCCATAACCAAGCACCCTCCCCCCACCCACCTCCCCCCAGCAACCCTCAGTTTGTTTTGTGAGATTAAGAGTCTCTTATGGTTTATCTCCCTCCCCATCCCATCTTGTTTCATTTTTTCCTTTCGTACCTCACAACCCTGCCACACTGCCTCTTGAGTTCCTCATATCAGGGAGATTATATGACAATTGTCTTTCTCTGATTGACTTATTTCCCTCAGCACAATACCTTCTGGTTCCATCCACATCATTGCAAATGGCAAGATAGTATATGATGGCTGCATAGTATTCCATTGTGTGTGTGTGTGTGTGTGTGTGTGTGTGTGTGTGTGTGTGTATACACTTCTTCTTTATCGATTCATCTGTTGATGGACATCTAGGTTCTTTCCATAATTTGGCTATTGTAGACATTGCTGCTATAAATATTTAGGTGCACATGCCCCTTTGGATCACTACATTTGTATCTCCCAGTAAATTCCCAGTATAATGATTCCTGGGTCATAGGGTAGCTCTATTTTCAACCTTTTGAGGAACTTCCATGCTGTTTTCCAGAGTGGTTGCACCAGCTTGCATTCCCACCAACAGTGGAGGATGGTTTCCCTTTCTCTGCATCCTCGCCAGCATCTGCCATTCCCTGACTTGTTAATTTTAGCCATTCTGACTGGTGTGAGGTGGTATCTTATTGTGGTTTTGATTTGTATTTCCCTGATGGCGAGTGATGTGGAGCACTTTTTCATCTGCCTGTTGTCCATCTGGATGTCTTCTTTGCAGAAATGTCTGTTCATGTCCTCTGCCCATTTCTTGATTGGATTCTTTGTTCTTTGGGTGTTGAGTTGGATAAGTTCTTTACAGATTTTGGATACTAGCCCTTTATCTGATATGTCATTTGCGAATATCTTCTCCCATTCTGTCAGTCGTCTTTTGGTTTTGTTGACTGTTTCCTTTGCTGTACAAAACCTTTTGATCTTGATGAAGTCCCAATAGTTCATTTTTGCTGTTGAATTTTCCCCTCATGGTCTGGTAGTTGTTTGTCTCTCTTTTGCTCAGCTTCTTTATTCTCCATCATTTGGTCTTGTATATCACTAATTCTCCCTTCTGCCTCATTCATTCTAGCAGTAAGAGCCTCCATTTTTTATTGTACCTCATTAATAGCTTTTTAAAATTTCAGCCTGGTTTGATTTTAGTTCTTTTATTTCTCCAGAAAGGGATTTTATTTCTCCAAACAGCGCTTCTCTAATATCTTCCATGCCTTTTTTGAGCCCAGCTAGCATCTTGAGAATTGTCATTCTGAACACTAGATCTGACATTTTACCAATGTCCATATTGATCATGTCCCTATCCTTTGGTACTCCCTCTTGTTCTTTTTTTTTTTTTTTTTTTTTGTGGTGAGTTTTTCTGCCTTGTCATGTTATCCATTTAAGAATATATGAAGGAGAGAATAAAATACCAAATGGGTGCCAAAGACCCCAGCAAAATATATGCTAACCAAATCAGTAGAGACCCCAAATCAGGGGGAGAAGAAAGGGGGTTAAAAGAAGTTAAAAATTTTTTTTAATTAAAAAAATATATATACATATATATATTAGACTCATGAATAGAACAGAACCACCCACTTGATTTTCTGTGTATTTTGGTCTCTTAGAAGAAACTACCTTCCAAAATTTTAAAGAAAGAAAAACTTATATATGTTAGGGCTGATTTAATGTTAAAACCTGTTTAACTATTAGGACCTGCTTAGCCAGAGCAACTCCATATTACCTGGGTAGCCATATTGTTGTTTATATCTAAAGACTTCATTCCGGAAATAAATGCCCCAGTAGTTCCTGGTATCGGTTCCAGGTGTCAATTCTGGGAGTAAATGCCTTAACAATAGAAGCCACATAACTTGGGTCTGCGGTTATGCCCTATAAAACCAGCCTGTGAGATCAGTACAGGGTCGCTCTCTTCGGAGGCGACCCTGGCTGGTCAGTCTGACTTCTAATGCTTGGCATAGAATAAAGCTTCATATAACTTTCACTTTGTCTCAGTCTCGTTCCCCTGGCCAGTCAGTCTAACTTCTAATGAATGGCATAGAATAAGGCTTTGCATAACTTTCACTTTGTCTCAGTCTCGTTCCTTTGATAACGGACCCCAACTCTCTCTCTCTCTCTCTCTCTCTATATATATATATATATATATATACACAAAAATAAGGGTAAACATGATGAAGGCATGGAATATGCCTGTAAAGATGAAAATTTTTAAAAATTTCTAAAAAAGTAATTGATAAGATAAGTTGGATGGAAAAAGAAAGAAATAGAAGTGGAGAGAATTTTCTCAGGCTAGAGACTAGAACAAAGCCCTGTGCTAGATTTAGGGTAAATTTTTATCTATCAGAAAAAACTGTATCACAAAATTATTTAGAAGAAAAAACCCGATATGTATACAAAAAATAAAGTTATACAATGAAGGATAAAATATGACTATAATAATGAAGGTTTAAAAAGGTTTTTTTAAGAAAGGTATTGTTAAGATAAACTAGTTGAAAACATTAAAAGAGGAAAGAGGAAAAGTTAAAAAAAAAATTAGAATAAGAAAAAAATTTTTTAAAATTTAATTAACTTTGCAAGACTAAAGAGTCATGGGGGAAAACCATGAATTCCATGCTTTGCTTTCCCCTCCTCTGGTATTCCACTGTTCTCCTTGATCAGTGAGCTTGGTTTGGGCTGATGTTCTTGCTGATCTTTGGGAGAGAGGCCTGTTGCAGTGATTCTCAAATATTTGCCGGAGGCAGAATTGTGCCACCCTTGCCAGGGGCTGGGCTAAGTAATCTGCTCAGGTTCGCTCTAGGGAGCTTTTGTTCCCTGAAGATTTCTGTAGAGCCCTGGAGGACTGGAATAAAAATGGCAGCCTCCCAGTCTTGGCCAGGAGGAGCCGAGAGCTCAGGGATGCACTCCTCAGTGCGCCCTCAGAGAAATGCTCAATCACCCCCATCTCCCTCGTCTCTGGCCGTGCTCCAAGCTCACCTGGTCTGTGACTGAGCATTTCTGTGTCTGTCACGCAGCCTCATTTAGAGTCTTCAAGCCCAAGAGATCCTGCTGCTCTGCTCTTCCAGCACATGAAGATCGGTCTCCCCGGATCTACCACTTGTGGGATCCCTGCTCAAAGAGTACTGGCCTGTCTGTGCCGCAGATCACAGTTTAAGGTAACCCCGAGCTGAGAGCTCACTCCTCAGTTCTGTCTCTATAGCTGGCTTTTCTGCTCTGATAGCTGTGAGCTTTGCCACAATCAGACATCCGTAATCCTGTGACCCTGCGGGACCTGAGACCACACTGTCTCTGTGAGGGCTCTACCTGCGCTTGGCTTCTGGAGTGATGCCCCTCAGTGGAGCAGACTTTTAAAAGTTGGAATTTTGTGCTTAATTTCTCCACTGCTTGCTAGGAGCTGGCCCCTCTCCCCATAGTCTATCTTCCTGTTGCTTCAGATTCACTTCTCCCCAGGTCCTACCTGTCAGAGAGTGGTCGATTTTCTGTTTCTAGAATTGCTGCTCTTCTCTTTGCTCTCCTGTTGGGTTTGTAGGTGTTTGGAATGGTTTGATAACTGTCTAGCTGAACTCCTGCAACCTGATGTCATCTCTGTCTGCTACTCTTCCCCCATCTTGACTCCTCCCCCACCGTCTGACAATTTTGTAGCTTTAAGTGTATCTTCCAAGTTTTAGGTATAGCTAAAAATGGTTGTGTGTCTCATTAGTCCCTGCAGAAAATCCCACTGTGCCTTATTGGCTCCACTTTTGGCTCAGTTTTGCCCATCCCTGACCAATCACTGTTGTCAAAAGCATAAAATCATCTTTTGGCCAAGAGTTAGTTATGGATGCATTCTTTTTTTCTTTTTTTAAGATTTTATTTATTCGACAGAGAGAGATCACAAGTAGATAGACAGGCAGGCAGAGAGAGAGAGAGAGAGAGAGAGAGAGAAGCAGGCTCCCCACCGAGCAGAGAGCCTGATGCGGGACTTGATCCCAGGACCCCGAGATCATGACCTGAGCCGAAGGCAGCAGCTTAACCCACTGAACCACCCAGGCGCCCCTTATGGATGCATTCTTAAAATAGGAGTGTTAGGGAAAGATAACTCCACCTACCCATAGACTGAGACTGAGAATGGGGTTAGTTCTAGACGTGAATAAAGGGACTGTTTTCAGAAGGTGAGTGAATGCTAGGTATCAAAACAAAAACAGATGTCTACTCCAGACCTCTTTCTCTCTCCCCTATTTCTGCTTTCTTGTCCAGAGTTATGCCATGACTAAAGCTTGGAGTTGCAGGAAATGATGATTCTGAGGAGACTTAGGGATAAGAAAGATGTGGGATGGGGCCCAGGAGAGGAACTTGAAGTAGGAGGAATCAGAGTCCACAACATCCACATGGATAGACCATCCAATAATCTGGTCTCTCACCATCTACCCCTTCTCATCCCTGAGCCTGTTACTTCCATTCCAGTTTAGTTATGGCCATATCCTAGAATTTATCACCAGGAACATTTCTGCCATCTGAAAAGACAGTATGACATTCCACCTGATTTCATCCTTTCAGCTTATGCCCTCAGTATGCCAATTCTTCAACTTAGTCAGGAACTACAAGACACTTTATACATCTCCCTATCCATCTGAAAATGGTTTGTCTCATTACCTCCCTCTCCAAGGAAAACTTCACTGTTCGTCACTTAATTCCAAACCTAAAGAGCTCTACTTTTGACAGCTTTTTATTTGCCTTTCATCTGTCATGCTGGGCAAAAGTGAGTGTGTCTTTTTAAGACCCATATCCTAAAAAGGGGTGATTCATCTAGGATAAAATCAACACATGTGATTATGTTGATGCCACCATAAATGTTCTATAATAATGGTCAGTTTCAACAATCCCTGAAAACAATCCATTAGTTCCTTCAGTGTTTAATGTGTACTAGGCATTTTTCAAAGCAATAGGGGCACACCAGTGAAGGAAACAAAGCTCCCTGTCTTAGCCGACCTCATATGATTGTTCTTTAGTCAATTCTCTTGCCTAAGCACTCAAAATATATCACTTTTCTACAATTTCTCCACTCTCCTCACTCATTGAGCATGTGTGCTGGACCACAACAGGGGAATAAAAAGTCACCAGAACTTTTCATCATTAAAAACTTCAAAAGAATAACAAAATCAAAACGTGAACACCCATCCCTTCTTTCTTATTTCTCCTCTCCTTCCTATTATACTGGAAGGATTTCCTTGGGGATCTGTCCTTGCTTTCCAACTTACAGCAGTTTTTTGCACTACCCATCTACTCCTGATTTTTTGGAGGAAGATGATAGATAGATAGATAGGTAGATAGATGATAGATAGATAGATTTGATAGTACCATGGGCAGTTGGCTGCTTATTGATCTTGCTTCTAGGAATACCATGTACTCCAAGTTATTTCTAAAGACCATTTTAAGTCAGACCCCTCTTGGCTGCCATTCATACTTTGCTAACCATGCTATTCCAAGATCCTGTCATCCCCATTGCTTCTAGGGAACTCAGCTCTATACTAGTTATTAATTTAACCCACAGAAGACAGCCATTACTGTGCATTGCAGTGATGTTGATGTGTTCCTCCCCAGTTCATTCCTTATTACTTTAATAAATGGAGTGCTCTCCAGGCCTCTTAAGGAAAATGACCAGCTGGTAGGTTTTCCAGTTGTATATGATTGATCCATTCTAGCAGCCTCAGCTCTATAACCCTATTTCTCACAATGTTCCATGGCCTGTCTAATTTAATGCCAGCTATTGTTTTCTTTTTTCCTAAGCCTTTTAGAAGCATCACTTAGGGTTGTTGCCAGGTAGCTATATCCTGCATCATTAGGAAGTTTTCTCATATTGTAAATCCTCCTTTATCTACCTTTATACCCCACCTTCTTGATCTAGCACCTTCAGGATTCAATCCCAGACACATTTTCCTGGTTCCTGCCAGTGCATGCTACCCATGTCCTATAGCAACTTTGATATATAATCCCTCCTCATCCCTCACAGGTATAGCACTTCTCCAAGCTGGCTCTGCCAAGATTTGATTATATTAAAGGCCTGGTGTACGGGTGGGGACAAGAGGGAAGATTCTAAAGAGGTTATTCATTGTTTTGTCTGGCACCTATCTCATTGGAGGCTTCTACAGTCTTTTTTTTTTTTAAAGATTTTATTTATTTATTTATTTGACAGCGAGAGATCACAAGTAGACAGAGAGGCAGGCAGAGAGAGAGAGAGAGGGAAGCAGGCTCGCTGCTGAGCAGAAAGCCCGATGCAGGACTCGATCCCACGACCCTGAGATCATGACCTGAGCTGAAGGCAGCGGCTTAACCCACTGAGCCACCCAGGCACCCCAGCTTCTACAGTCTTAAACGAGGTGACAGTTGTCTCCTCCAAAAGAAGTAGACCACTTCTTCTGGCTTGGTAGGCTCAGAGAAATTAAGGATACAAGATCACAAGTTCATCTACCTACAGATCCTCATCTCAAATCTCAGAGTTCCACTCTTTCCCTCTCTAGGTCCTGTAATGTCATGGGAGATTTGCTGAGGCCAAGAATTCTTCAAAGCTCTGCCAATATCACACTTAAGTTCTCTGTCTACAGCCATTTCCACCCTCTGGCTTCAGGTGATAAGAATCTTTTCAAAAGCTACCAAGAAGGCCTCTGACACTCACACTTTACTTTGAATTATTAAGAGGTCTGAACCTGTCATTTTCTTTCTTCACTAAGTCAATGGTACTTAGCAACAGCCACTCAATTTCACAGTCTTTAGAGTTGCTACTTCCCCATATCTCTCCAGTGCCTAAGAAAGTGTGCCAGTTAGTGTATCCCCTCCACCTGCATCTCATCCCATTCCCCTCAAGTGAAAGTCTTAGTAGTTGCCTGTTACAGCATCCCAAAGACTATCAGTACATCACCTACCACTCGTGATCCAGCTGGCAAGTTAGATCTAACTACAAAATTCTATCCTTAGCATCTTCTTCTCAGATCTATTCCTAGGACAAATTAACTTAGGTTGAGTTTCTTAAAAGTGGAGCATGAGATGGGGATTCTTATTCAAGTCACTAGAGGAGTATTCTCAGGAGAAAAGGAGTGAACATTGCCTGACAGAGCAGGCCATAAAAGCTAATCATGAATCAGATGATCTTTAGTCTGAATCCAGGAGGACGTTTTGGAACACATCCTGCAATAAGTAATCTCACCCTAAGATGAGGAACCAGGTTTTCATCCCTTGGTACCAGTCAATTGTTAACTGAAGTTTGTTGGGTGGGTACTGTGTAGCTTTCCAAGTGAGGAAGCTCCTGTTTGGCCAGCGGAACTCTCCAGATAAAGGGCCAGCTGTGAGTTGTTAGCAGCAAGCACTTGTGGCAGCTAAAGGATGCGCACACTGGCAGATGAAAAGGATCCATGCACCAATACCATCCCTACAAAAGATCAGCAGGATATCTGAGATTCCATACTCTAGAACAGCTCTTGGGTGATGCCAGTGCGACTAGGCCAAGGACCACTCTTTGAGTGGTATGAAATAGATTGTTCTGTTTTCAGGTTTTTCTACCCTTTTCCCCTACATCCCTTTACTTTTCTTTCCTTCATTTTTCTTCTTTCTAATTATGCTGATTCTATGTCTGATCTCCAAACCAGTTTGTGGGACTGTATTCAGAGATTTGGGTATCTCCCAAGGTTTTTGTTTTTGTTTTTCTCAGAAGAAAGGGAAGAAAAGCCTCAATTTACTACTTTTCTTTTGATATATCCAGTTACCTAAATTAAAGTTGATTTTAAGCAGGATGCTTTCTTCACATGAATGAACAGTTCTTTTTACTTTTTTGATTATTTATTTAATTTTTATTTTTTATTTGCATATAGTTGATACACAATATTGCCTTAGTTTCAGATGTACAGCTTAGTGATTTGACAAGTATTTCCATTATGCTGTGTTCACCACAGGTATAGGTATAGTTCTTTTGGACAGGTTTATTCATTTATTCATTCATTCAAGATTTATTCACCCATTGGGAAGAGAGAGTGTGCACATGTGCATGGATGTAGGGGGAGAGGCAGAGAGAGGGAGAGAATCTCAAGCAGACTCCCTGCCATTTGGGGAGCCCCACCTGGGACTCCATCTCAAGACCCATGAGATCCTGACCTGAGTGGAAATTATGAGTCTGATGCTTAACCTTAACCAACTGAGCCACCTAGGGACCAGAGGTCTTTTTAAATATTATGGTCTTGGGATCTGATTTAAGAACAAGGCAGGAATCTCAGCTTTTCATGAGACCAGTAACAGCAAAGCTACCTTAAAGTATGAACCACAACCAATCTTTTGATTTCAGTGTAGCACTAAAAGAAGTATTTACAAGCCTAATTACTATGAGGTCTCCTGATTGGATGGGGCCCCCCAAATGTGAGGTGAGCTGATCTGGTGGAAGCCTGCAGGGCAGGGGTGGTGAAAGAATTCACCTAAGGCAGAACAAAGGAGATAGAATACACCTTGAACACAGTGCAAGGGAGCAGCAGTCAGGACAGCAGAACAGAAATGGGGACAGGCTGTAGTTATAGGCAGAAGGTAAGGAGGTATGGGAACATAAAGAATTTTCCTTTTTTGGTACCTGTGTCTGGGTGTAAGTAACCTATTGATCAGCTAGGGCTTAGGGATATTTTGATGTGGGTCACCCATTGGGCTTATTTGAACTCAGCCAGTGTGTCACTGTGGGCCCTTCAGCCTGACTCATGTTTCCATGGTTCAAGCTGATTGCCAGAAAGTGGCCTCTACAATTACTTCCAACTTACCTGGAAATGCTGAGATCCCAGAAAGTTAAGGAATGTATTCAAGATCACACAAGAAGTGACTGGCAACTTTTGGATGAGGTACATCCTCATCCTTGGGCCTCTTGTTATTCTACCTTACAATTAATTAGAAATTGGATTGCTGCACCTTGAAAACAGTTTTCAAAGTAGGGCTACCAGCCATCATTTTTACACTTATGCTTTATTCTTAGAGCACAGTGGAGTAGAGCATTGGCATGAAAATAGAAACACTGTGTCAAAGCCAAGCTTCAGGGCTCTAGACACTCTAGAGTGGACTGAAAGGTCTGACTTAGTATAGGATGCCAATATTCACTTTAGAGAAAATCTCCCATATCATAGCATCATCCTCTTTACTATAGAAAAAACCATTTTTAGATTTTTATTTATTTATTTGACAGGTAAATATCACAAGTAGGCAGAGAGGAAGGCAGAGAGAGAGAGAGAGAGAGAGAGAAGCATGCTCCCCACTGAGCAGAGAATCTGATGCAGGGCTCAGTCTGAGGACCCTGAGATCATGACCTGAGCTGAAGGCAGAGGCTTAACCCACTGAGCCACCCAGGTGCTCCTACTGTAGAAAACTTTTAATAAGACCATGATATCTGCTTCAGATTGGAGAAGATGACTTTCATTGCTCTCTGCTGTTTCTTAAGTGTTGCCATTTTTCATGACATGGAGGTGACTGGGAAACAATGTATTCAGTACAGTACAACACTATCTTTCTCTGTTCACATTAAAATTAGGACATTATTACCATAATCATTAACATTACCCCCCTTCTCTTCCCCTCCTCCTCAACAAAATTATTAAGTCTCACTGAGGGCTATGTACCAGGCATTATGTCAGGAATTTTATATGCATTATCTTGTTTAATCCTCAAAACTTTGCATGAAGCTAATACACTAAGACTCACTTTACAGATGAGAAAACTAATGTATAGAGAATTTTAGCATTTTCTCCAGTCTCAGTGTGAGTTTATTATGGCACCTGGATTTGAATTGAAGTTGGCTCATTTCAGAATTTGGTATTGTAAGCATAGTGACTTGTGTTGGCTAGTTAGATCAAAAGGCAAACTAGTTTCAAAATGAAGATAAATGTCATCAGCTTATGATGTGGAAATGGTGGGTTTCTGAGATAGCAGCCAAAAAAACGTTCTTGAGACATCTTTGGTGTAAAAAGGTGGTTTTATGAAAGTATGGGGGACAGAACCCATGGGCAGGAAGAACTGTACTGAGGTGGTAAGGAGTAGCCCATCATATACTCTCAAGTTAGAAGGGGGTTAGGGACAGCACAAACCTCCTAGTTATTGTGGAAACAAGTTTTCCAGTACCTTGAGAGGGCTAGCTATTGTTCAGAAGAGGTCATTTATTATAGTTAGCAGAAGCTCAGTCATGAGACTCTTCAGACGTTTATCAGGGGACCATATGCTTGGAAGATGATTGCTGACATATATCTTAGTGAGTATCGATAAAGGGAGTTTCTAAAGGGGTTTCTATATGTTTAAAATAGACTCACAGTTCATGAGGGGTTGGACTAAGATTGTCTGTTGCTCTTAGCAAAGTGTCAACATCAAGGCAGCTGAGCTCCCGAAGGAAGGTCACTCTGCCTGTTTCAATGGTCTGGAAATAGTAAGGAAATTCAAATTTTCTTTTGCCCTTGTTTTTCATATCAGTTTAGTTTAGAAATATATTGCATTTATGTCAGTGAATTCAGGGGAACATTTATAGGCCAATGAGAAATCCTAGAGAAGGACAAGGTGTGGAGGCCGAGAAAATTAAGGCCATCCCACCTCAGGTTTAGATTTAGCATAGGTACAGCCATCTTAGCTCCAGCAGCCATCTCAGACTCCTGTGCCCAAGGGCTGAACTTCCCCCACCCTGCTTTAGTAACCCCCACCCTGTTTTGGTTTCAGGAAGCCCCACCCTACTTTAATTTCAGAGACCCCCACCCTGCTTTGGTTCTGGGACTCCCCACCTTGCTTTAGTTAACAGGAACCCATAAATACCCCTGCCTTAACTAAGCTCGGGGTCCAAGTCCCTATTCCACTGCATGGAGTATACTTCCGCCCAAGCTTAAGCATGTCACCTTGGGGTCCAAGTCCCTACTCCGCTGTGTTGGGTATACTTGGGCCCAAGCTTAAGCTTGTCAAATAAACCCTCGTGTGATTGCATCGGTGCTTGGCTCCTTGGTGATCTCTTGGACGCAAAAACTCAGGCATAACAAAGGTAAGAAGCTCCGTGTTGTAGGAGGATGTAGTTTTGAAACTACAAGAGGAAAAGCACAGAACAAGACTATAGTTTGCAAAAATGGAGCAAGAGAGATTTTTGTTTGTTTCTCTTTTAGTAGGTGCCACTCTTCATAATAATGTTACCGAGAAATGTTTATGCAGTAAAGTAATGTTATCAGGCATAAAATAGCATGTTGTTTTAGATGTTTCCTTAGAAGTCTGAGACATGTAGGAAGAATTTCTGTTGTGATAATTAGGTCAAAATGGGACAGACTTAGGTTAATAGTACAAAGGGATTTTGCTGAGCCTACATATTCTAGAACTTTATAGGTACAAGAAAAGCATCATATCTTTTTCTAATTTATTTATAATTTTTGTAAATACATGAAATGTATTGTGTATTCATACTGTCTTATTTTCTCTGTTTGATACCATTGCTGCATTAGGGGGGACAAACTTCCAAGGAAAAAGGTAGGTGAGTCAACATTATAGAACTTTCATGCATGACAAAAGTGAGTAAAAAATAATTCCTCCTCTAGCTTTCTAAATTCTTGGCTGAAGCTCCTGTAACAAGAAACAAATGAAGGAGAGAGAAACAAGCAGACATTTATTAACATATATATCTTGTGTATATATGAAAGATACCCAGGAAAAAATGAGTAACTCTCAGAATTCAAGTTTAAATATTTCAGACAGGGTTACCTGGGTGGCTCAGTCAGTTAAGGGTCTGCCTTTGGCTAAGGTCATGATCTCAGGGTCCTGGGATCCAGCTGCTGCTCAGCCAAGAGTCCACTTCTCCCTCTGCCCCTCTACATGCTAAGCACTCACTCTCTCTCTCTCTCTCTCTAATAAGCACATAAAGCCTTAAAAAAGTAAATACTTCAGAGAAAGACAAAAGAAAAGGGGGTGAGGGAGCCTGGTAAACAGGTATGATTTGTTTTGCAGATTTAAGTCTGTGCCTTTTCCATTGATAAGATTCTTTTGTAATTGAAAGTCACCCTTTTCTCTTTAGTTAAGAGAGGGAGCCGCCATTAGAAATGGAGATTCCCTTTGTAAATGCAAATCTCCCTTACAAAAGGGTAATTTCTACACTGTTTTCAGAGCTTTTTCTGGGTCTGCTGTTTCTTAAAATAATCAGCTCAAAATAATCCTTATGCCTGAGAGGCATATTTCTGGGTGGAATATTCTGCCACACTTCATTTACATTATTAATAACAACATATACACCAAACTACTTATGTTGATTTCTTAGAAGATGGGAGGGTTGGAATAAAATTTTTTACATGTAACATTTTATTATTTGAGTTCTTAAAATTATCTAAAAGGTAATTTTTAGACATGAATTATTTCAACTACATTAATAATCAGATTATATCCACGATTCTATATGTCTTAGTTTATTCCAATTGGTATAGTTTACCAATTTAAATATAACTGATGAGTGTAACATAATATATTTAACACCTAGACTGTAGTGAGCAAGTTCAATATTCTATTAACAGAGTACGTGTCTGTCTGGGGCACCTGGGTGTCTTAGTGGGTTAAAGCCTCTACCTTTGGCTCAGGTCATGATCCCAGGGGCCTGGGATGGAGCCCCACATCAGGTTTTCTGCTCAGGAGGGAGCCTGCTTCTCCCTGTAAGGACCTATTTAGAAATTGTCCCTGCCCCTCTTCCCCCAGGGGATTTACTCGGAGACAACTCCTGGAAACCAGCTCCAGGTAACAAAGCCCAGATGCAAGGGTGGGTCAGGCCAGGTAGAGACATCCGATCAATGCGGGTTTGCTACTGTCTCCCTGGTTACCAAGGAGCAGGGACCCCCGACCTCTGGGAGCCTTTTTGGCACCAATCCTAATCAAGGTGTAATAGGCTGGTTCTAATGTCTACTAGGGTAAATTGTAATTCAATTGGTCACCTGTGCGTGGCCAGGCCCGACCGCATTGCCTTTGCCCTTAAAAGCTAGTCTGTGAAACAGAGAAGGGTCGCCCTCTCTTGTAAGAGGTGCGGCCCCGAACGTTCGGTTAGATTCTTGATGCTTGGCGCGAAATAAAGCTTTGCTTGACCTTCACCTTATATCAGTCTCGCTCCTTTAATCACAGACCCATTATTTGGGCATAACACTCCCCTCTCTCTCTGCCTGTCTCTCTGCTTATTTGTGATCTCTGTCAAGTGGACAAATAAAATCTTAAAAGACAAAAAACAAAAACCACCACCAACAACAAAAAAAACAGAGGATGTGTCTGGACTTTCACAAGCCCTAAAATTAATCTGGATAACTTGAGCAAAAAACAAGGATTAGAAGGATACTGTGTATGTTTTAGAATTAACAGGAATTCTGCAGAACCTGGTTTAGAAACAAAAAATAAGAACAGTTTTCTGTGTTTACATAGCAAGAAGATTTTAGAGGATTCCTGAAGCTCTGTTCAAATAAATGAACTTCAATCAATTTTAAGTCCTTTATCATAGAGCTGAAAATTCAAATTCTGGCGGGGGAGGGGTAGGAATCCTTTAATTGTCATGAATCATATACTCCCAACTTGGTTAAAATAGGGTCCAGAAGTAAACAAACAAACAAACAAAACCTATTATAGCCTTAATTTTAAAATAGTATGGTACTTGTGCATGAACAGAACTGCAGATAAAAATGTCCAGAAATGGGGTGCCCGGGTGGCTCAGTGGGTCAACCCTCTGCCTTCAGCTCAGGTCATGATCTCAGGGTCCTGGGATCAAGCCCCATAACAGGCTCTCTGCTCAGCAGGGAGCCTGCTTCCCCCTCTCTCTCTGCCTGCCTCTCTGCCTGCTTGTGATCTCTCTCTGTCTCAAATATATAAATACAATCTTTATAAAAGAAAAGTCCAGAAATAGAGCAAATACATATTATTGTATGATAGATGTGGCTTCACATCAGTAGAATAAACAAACATGTATCTTTCATTTTTTAATTTTAGTTTTGTTTTTATTTAAATTTCAGTTAGTTAATATACAGTGTAATGTTAGTTTCAGGTGTACAATATCGTGATTCAATACTTCCATATGACACCTGTTGTACATCATGACAACTTCATTCCTTAATGAAGAATCACCTGTTTCACCCATCTTCCCCCACCCCTTACTGGTCACCATCAGTTTGTTCTCTATCGTTAAAAGAGTCTGTTTCTTGGCTTGGCTGTCTGTTTTACACCTCTGTTTTACCTATGATTATTTGCTTTGTTTCTTAAATTCCACATATGAGTGAAATCATATGGTATTTGTCTTTCTCTGACTTATTTTGCTTAGTATAATGCTTTCTAGCTCCATCCACATCCTTACAAATGGCAATATTTCATTCTTTGTGGTGGCCAAGTAATATTCCATTTTGAGGACATATTTATTTCTTCTTTATCCATTCATCAGTTGATGGACATTTTGGGCTCTTTCCATAATTTGGTTATTGTTGATAATGCTGCTATAAACATCAGGATGCATGTATCCCTTCAAATTAGTTTTTTTGTATCCTTTGTGTAAATACCCAGTAGTGCAATTGCTGAAGTATATGATAACTCTATTCTTAACTATTTGATTAAACTCCACACTGTTTTCCACAGTGGCTGTGCCAGTATGCATTTTCACCAACAGTTTAAGATGGTTCCTCTTTGCATCCTTGCCCACACCTGTTGTTTTATTGTGTGTTGTTAATTTTCACCATTCTGACTGGTGTGAGGTTTTAATTTGTATTTCCCTGATGGTGAATGATGGTTGAGCATCTTTTCTTGTTTCTGTTGGCCATATGTACGCATTCTTTGGAAAAAATGTCTACTCATGTCTTCTGCCTATTTTTTTAACAGGATTATTTGTGTTTTGGTTGTTGAATTTGATAAGTTCTTTATAGATTCTGGATACTAACCTTTATCAGGTACCATTTACAAATATCTTCTCCTAAGATTGCTCTTTAGTTTTGTTGATTGTTTCCCTCACTGTGTAGAAGCTTGTTGCTTTGATGAAATCTTAATAGTTTATTTTTTTCTTTTGATTCCCTTGCCTCAGGAGACATATCTAGAAAGAAGCTGTTAAGGCCAATGTCAAAGCAGTTGCTGACTGTTCTCTAGGATTTTTATGGTTTCAAGTCTCACATTTAGGCCTTTAATCCATTTTGAATTTATTTTTGTTACGGTAAAACACAGGCGTCCAGCTTCATTCTTTTGCATGTGACTATCCAGTTTTCCCACCATTTGTTGAAGAGACTATCTTTTTCCATTGGATATTTTTTCCTGCGTTGTCAAAGATTGATTGACCATATAGTTATGGCTTCATTTCTGAGTTTTTTATTCTATCCTATTGATCTGTGTGTCTATTTTTGTGCCTGTTTTGATTACTACAGCTTTAATAATGCAACTCAAAGTCCAGAATTGTGATGCCTCCCGCTTTGCTTTTCTTTATCACAATTGCTTTGGCTACTCATGGTCTTTTGTGGTTTCATACAAATGTTAGGATTCTTTGTTCTAGCTCTATGAAAAATGTTGTTGGTATTTGATAAAGATAGCATTAAGAGTGTAGATTGCTTTGGGTAATAGAGACAGACATTTTAACAATAGTTGTTCTTCCCATCCATGAGCATGGAATTTTTTCCATGTCTTTGTGTCATCTTCAATTTCTTTCATCAGCATTTTATAGTTTTTAGAGTACAGTTCTTTCACTTCTTTGGTAAAGTTTATTACCAGATACCTTGTCTTCGCTGCAATTGTAAATAAGATTGATTTCTTAATTTCTCTTTTAGCTGCTTCATTATGGGTGTAAAGAAATGCAACAGATTTCTTTGCATTAATTATATATCTTGCAACTTCGGTGAATCTTATGTATCAGTTCTAGCAGTTTTTTGGTAGAGGCTTATGGGTTTTCTATGTAGAGTATCATGTCATCTGCAACTATTGAGAGTTTGACTTCTTCCTTGCCAATTTGAAGATTTGGATGCCTTTTTTCCTTTTTGTTGTCTGATTGCGGTGGCTAGGACTTCTAGGATTATGTTAAGTAGTAATGATGAGAGTGGACCTGTAGAGGAAAAACTCTCACTTTTCCCTATTGAGAATGTAGGTTTTTTGTAGATGGCCTTTATTATGTTGAGGTATGTTTCCTATAAGCCTACCTTGTTGAGGATTTTTATCATGAATGGATGTTGTCAAATTCTTTTTCAAATTCTTTTTCTGCATCTTTTTCTGAAATTATCATATGGTTCTTATTCTTTTATTAATGTGGCATATCATGTTGATTGATTTGCAAATATTGAACCACCTTTGCAATCCAGGAATAAATCCCACTTGATCATGGTGAATGAGTCTTTAAATGTATTGTTGGTTAGTATTTTACTGAGAATTTTTGCATCCATGTTCATTGGGGATATTGGCCTATAGTTCTTTTTTTTTTTTTTTAGTGGAGTCTTTATCTGGTTTTGGTATCAGGATACTGCTGGCTTCATAGAATGAATTTAGATTATATCTCCACAAATGGGAAAACCTGGAAGAAATGGAGAAATTCTTACAAACATATAAACTACCAAAACTGAAACAGGAAAAAACCAGAAAACTTGAACAGACCAATAACCAGCAAAGAAATTGAATCAGTCATCAGTTAACTCCCAACAAACAAAAGTCCAGGGCCAGATAGCTTCTCAGGCAAATTCTACCCAACTTAAGTTTAAAGAAGAGTTAATACCTATTCTTCTCAAACATATCTTTTATTTATTTTTTTATTTTTTTCAACATGTATGTTTTAAATAAATAGTTTTAAGACAATTAGATAGCTTTTTCAAAAGATAGCTGAATTCATATTTTGTAATATACACTTGGATACACTTCAAAGTAATAGAAAATTTAATTTTAAAATATCATACCTAAAAAGTTCACACATTAAAGTGCTAGAATACATGGAATAATTCTTTCAGAACTTTGGAGAGAGGAAAGCTTTCTAGTTATCTATGAAACCATAAAATAAATGACTAGTTTATTCTACACAGAGTATCTTCTGAATGGAAGAATATATTATAAACAAAGCCAAAAGATAAAATATAACCAGAAAAAAAAATGCATATCTTATTACAGGCAAAGGCTAATCCTTCCATGTATATAAAGAGTACCTAACAAGGCAGTAGAACATTTATAAAGGACATAAACAGTTCATAGAAAAAGAAATACCAATGGCTCTTAAAAACATGAAAGATGTTAAAACTTACTCAGAATAAGATAAATGCAAATTAAAATCCTATCACAGGAGAGTGACAAAATTCAAAAGGTCAACAGCACATTCTTTTGGCAAAATGAGAAACTGACAACCTCATACTTTACCAAAAGGAATGCAAAATGGTGCAGTCTCTAAGGAGAACAATTTTAGAAATATTTACTATGAATTGTAAATATATATTCTCTTTGACCCAACAAGAAATTAAGGGAAGCAAAAGAAATGGGGTGGTTGTAATGGGTTGGTGGAAAAAGATGAGGGGTGCAAGACTTTTAGAAACATGTGAATGCATTATCTATGCAAAAGATAAATTTAAAGGCTCATAAAAAAAATAACAAACTACCCTCAGGTTGTTTTGAAGGGTCAGGGGTGGGAGGTTGGGGGAACAGGTGGTGGGTGATGGGGAGGGCAAGTTTTGCATGGAGCACTGGGTGTTGTGCAAAAAGAATGAATACTGTTACGCTGAAAAAATTAATAAAAAGGGAAAAAAAAATAATAAAGTACTTCCTTTAAAAAAAAAATAAAAAAATAAAAAACTCCTCTGCAAAAGTAAAAAAAAAAAAAAAAAAAAAAAATAACAAACTAAAATAAGGTCCAGAACTGTGTTTAACAGCCTCAACAGAGTCTACACAATGAGAGAGCGGTAAATGCCCCGAAGTTCTCTGAGTACTTTCACCTAGAGAAGTTCCAAAAAAATCAATAGCTGACTTCTTCAAGGTCACTTCAAGTTTCAGGACTTAAAATTTGATATTATAATATTTAAATATTGTACAAATATAAAGCAAGAAGAAGAATTGTAGAGAAAAACCCATTTCGATCTAAACTGAAGTACCTGGGGCGCCTGGGTGGCTCAGTAGGTTAAGCCGCTGCCTTCGGCTCAGGTCATGATCTCAGGGTCCTGGGATCGAGTCCCACATCAGGCTCTCTGCTCGGCGGCGAGCCTGCTTCCCTCTCTCTCTCTCTGCCTGCCTCTCTATCTACTTGTGGTCTCTCTCTGTCAAATAAATAAATAAATAAAATCTTTAAACTGAAGTACCTGAATGTGATTGATGTTATAAGCCTTTGGAAGATACTATAGACTAGCTATGTAATTCTTTTCATGCAATTTTTTGCAAAAACCAAATATTTTCAGTTCCTTAATTTAATTATTTGTCATGTTCCTGCAGCTGATCAAAGTATTCTAGGCTTAATGGCTAAACATTGCGTCCATTTCTAGAGGTAAAGACATAAAAGAGATACACTCTGACTTCAGATATGGGGAAGATAAGAATCACTTGCCAGTTGCTATAAAGCAGAGGTATACGTGTTTCCCTAGCAGATGAATAAAGAGGCAGCACAGGAAAAGAAGAGGGAGGGCAGGACAGCTTAATTCATCTTGAATGTGTTGAGGGATGGTTCATGAAGATGACATTTGAAGTAGACCCTGAAATCCAATCTTTATATGTGTGTTTGTTTGTTTTCTGAGTTAAGAAAGGGGGGTATGGCCATCCAGACAGATGGAAATTTTGAAATAGATGTTTGGAGATGTGGAAGGTCATGGTGGAATAAAGGGTTACTGGAGAAAGCACATGAGTAAGTGGGTGAAGGTAAGGGCAACAAATTAGTCTGGAAAGTAAAGGGAAGCCATTCTAAGCATTTTGAACTTTGTATTAGGAAAAAAAGAGACGGGGGGGGGCATTGATAGTACTAGAGAGGAAGATGTGTTAAGATTTGTGGACTATGGAGGAGGGATACAAACTATAATGGGAAAGGATGAAAGTCAGAGAGGTCAGATCCAAGGTTGTCCCAATAATCCAAATGAGAGATGACAGAGGGCTGCAGTGAGGCAGGGGCCATTTCCAGCCATTTTTAGGCTTAATCAGTAATATATGGAGATGGGCGGATATGAAGATAAAGGGGGGAAAAGCAGTCAAAGCACACTGATCGATTTCTAGCTCTGTTCACAGCATCATAATGATATTGTTAAATTAAATAGGGGGGAAAAAGAGACACAGATTGGGAGAGAAACAAGTGAGCTTGATAAAGGTCAACATACTGGTTAAAAATTCATAGGCTCTGAAGATGTTTTTTTTCCTGGTTCTCACATATCAGTTGATGGACCAGTTGTTTCTCTAAATATTACCATGTCAATAATAATAGATATTAATAAGAATACCCAGAAAGCAAGTGATAAACACAAGTAGCCCTTGTCCTCTACAGTGCCCTGTTCAGATAGATGTCCCAGAGTGGGAGATGGAGGTCTGTACTTTAAAGACCAGTGTCTGGGTGGCCTAAGATGGGAATCTAATAAATGAAAAAAACTAACATGTTCTAAGATATGGCATCCATTTGCTAAACCTGGCAAGCTGACTTTATTACAGACTGTCAGGGCAGACAGTGACAGATCATTTTGAGGGCCCAGAGAGAGCCAGATCTATCTGCCTAGAAAAACAAATAAATCCCAGTTCAGAACTGAGGTTAGAAAAGATTTACAAGGCACAGTGATGCATGAGCCCCTTTCTGGGTGGGTTGTGGTGCCTGGCCACGGGAGGCTAGCTTCATTGGTTCACATATCCTGCCATCTGGGGACACAGCAAGCTCCTGGGCTCGTATTACAGGACATTTTCCCATCTCCCTTTCTATGGTCTAGTTTGGGCAGAAAAATGGACGACAGGCTGGGGAGGATAAAAAATAAACAAGAGAGGGAAAAGAGTTCTCTCTCTGAGCAATCTTATAAAACAAAGCATAAATCTTTAACTGCCTGACCTTTCAGCTCACATGATTCTTGGTGCAGAAGGGATAAATCAGGGCTCATCTGGAGGCTCCGGGGAGGGTAGCTTTCTGCCTTCCAACAAGAAGCAACCTATTTGTGGAAAGCAGCACATAGATGTGTCATTGTTTTTAATAGAAGCTCAATTGATTTCCTAGAAATTGAAATGTTCCCTCGGTTGGGAAATGAAATTTCTAGTTGGCCGTTCCACCTTTGGCTGCCCCTTGGCGGAGAGTCTTATTGCACATTGCTAGAATTAGCAGAGAAAAGGTCAAGTGAAAGGTCTTGGGGTCACACTTTCTCATAAGGGGAGACCGTCTCCTAAATGCAAATAAAACTGGCAAAGGTTGAGGGTTGTGCAGATGCAACTCCTACAATATAGTGAAGAGTGTTTTTATTAACCCCTCTTTTGCTGATCACTGGTTTCCTTGTCCTTTGTTGCTCTCTTGCCATCATAGCCCACAAGTATTCCATGAGAGCCAAGGATGGTTCCTGGAATCAGCAACATAGCAGATAGTTTCTACCTGTGGGCTTGGCACTTTACTGCAACAAGTCCCTTTATCCCAGCAGCCAAAGTAATAAATATTTGAAAAAAAAAAATTTCTTAAATGCACGGAGAAAGGGGTGTGCTTTTTCTGAGCAAGCTGACAATCAATGCTATCAAATAACTCAAGTACCCCCAGTTAACGAAAATCCTCCCCCTTTTTCCTTTTTCTGTCTGGTGGTATAGTGGTAACCAGAAATAAGGTAACAGTAAGCAGTTTGAAGATAGATTTGGAAATCAAAGTTCACTGATAAAGTCCACTATTAGAGTTCATAAAACCAAGGACGTGTTTTGATCATTTTCTTTCTCGCTCCCTCTCTCTTTATTTTAATCATTGAGACTGTTCAAGTGTGGAAAAAACAGATATGCCAGGAGCCTATACTTCCTGAGGTATTTATTAAGAAAAAAAAAAGGGGGGGATAATTATTTAATTCCACTGAAAAGATAAAGTATTCTGAATCCTTCCCTGATCCCTTTTGCAGGAGTCATTTCTTTTGGCCCCAGCAAGTATGGCAAAGGGCAGCCTCCTAATGACTTGAGTCTCCTTCTGAGTCCTGGCTGGTCACAGGAAGTAGAGTAGAGCACTTCCTAGTGGCAAGAAGTTGGGCAACTTCCAGAGGAAAAGAATATATTCCTTTAGTTTAGGATGGGGATGCCTTTTAAAGAACAATGGACTTTATCAACAAATATTGGATCTCCTTTTCTTTAAATGCTATTTTGTTAGCAGATTATTTCTGCATTCACTTTTTCTAAGAATGTTCAAGCTGTTAAAATACAGAAAAAAGTAATAGGGAAAATTGAGGCTGGAGTCGCAGTTTTTGACCTTTTTGGTACTATATCATCAATGTGTCTCTTCATTTATTAATATTTACTATTAGTTTGTGTTTATCCTATTTCTAAAGATTTATTTA